>NC_092094.1:34580286-35184214 GCF_045679555.1 Salvelinus alpinus | reverse complement strand
CTCTAGCCTTGCCGATGAGAAGCATACCCATAAAATTATGCTGCCACCACCATGCTGGAAAATATGAAGAGTGGTACTCAGTGATGTGTTGGATTTTCCCCAAACATAACACTTTGTATTCAGGACATAAATGTCATTTCTTTGCCACATTGTTTGCAGTCTTACTTAAGTGCCTTCTTGCAAACAGGATGTGTTTAGGAATATTTTTATTCTGTACAGGCTTCCTTCTTTTCACTCTGTCATTTAGGTTAGTAATGTGAAGTAACTACAATGTTGTTGATCAAGCCTCAGTTTTCTCCTTTCACAGCCATTAAACTCTGTAACTGTTTAAAAGTCACCATCAGCCTCATAATGAAACCCCTGAGCGGTTTCCTTCCTCTCCGACAACTGAGTTAGGAAGGACAACTGTATATTTGTAGTGACTGGGTGTATTGATACACCATCCAAAGTGTAATTAATAACTTCCCCATGCTCAAAGGGATATTCAATGTCTACTTTTTATTTTTACCCATCTACCAATAGGTGACCTTCTTTGCGAGGCATTGGAAAACCTCCCTGGTCTTTGTTGTTGAATCTGTGTTTGAAATTCACTGCTCGACCGAGGGACCTTACAAGTATCTGTATGTGTGGGGTACAGAGATGAGGTAGTCATTCAAAAATCATGTTAAACAATTATTGCATACAGAGTGAGTCCATGCAATTTATTATGTGACTTGTTAAGCACATTTTTACTCCTGAACTTACTTAGACTTGCCATAACAAAGGGGTTGAATACTTATTGACTCAAGACATTTTGGGTTTTATTTTTTATTAATTCGTATTTTTTTTATCTTTCAATTTGAAATTGAGGTAATGTGTGTAGGCCAGTTACACAAAATATGTAAAAAGTCAAGGGGTGTGAATATTTTCTGAAGGCACTGTAGTAAACACATTGGTTTTGTCTAGGCAAAGGAAATGGCTGAGGCAAAACAGTGTTAGAGTGCACAGATCGGAGGCTTTCTGCATGGTTGTGTGACTGCTTAGCTAATGGCTTCAGAACTTAAAGAAAACGATGCCAGTCACACAGTGGTCCCCAGCATTCCTTATCAGAGTTGTATCACAGAAGGAGAGGGCAACACAGAAAAGGGGGCTGAAGTTCCCTTAATAAACTTGACAAAGAATTGCCTTTAATGAGCTCCAATTTAAGTCACCAATATGAATAATGCATTTTGGGTTGTGGTTATTGAGTCAATTTTTTGCTCAATTTTTTCAGGTTAAATTATTAATGGACACCATTTCCATTTCAAATGTACATTTTGGTGTAACTTACATATCCACAAAGAAGAGCACATAATCATGTCTTGTTAAGACCCCCCTCTGTTATGATATAAATGTATGATAATCATGCCGTATACAGTATTTGCTTTCACCAAAAATGTTATATTGTACCATTTCAGCATTTTGGGGCTGTGCACAAATCACTCCATGTCTTCTCCTGACAGCTAGTGATTTTTACAATTTCTTCCCACACAAATGAAATCACAGAAACAGCTGAGATACAGCTCCATGAGACTCTCTGAGAAAGAGATTTACCAACAAGCCCTGATTGTACTACTAATATAGCATGAATAGTATCTAATGATTCACTGCATGGTGTTTGTGAAAGCACTGCCTTCACAGCATAATGAGGCAATACAAACAATTTGGCTGGGAGGACCATTCATGGGACGCATGATGAAATCTTGATAAGGGAAATGAACACTTAACACAAGGAATGCTTTGAATACACATACTACCTTGTCCATGTGTCTTTTGGCTCATTTATAATGCCACAGGGAAATTATGTGAGAATGCATAGCGTTATTTCCCTCACTAGACACTGGACATGTTTGAATATCCATACTAGCGTACTACATACTTAAACAGCATACTATGTACTCATCGCTGCATACTATTTAGCAAGTACCATTTAGTAAAAAGTATGCAGGATACATCGTCTGTAACACAGTAGCGGCTCCTGACTGGCTGAGTAGGTGGGGTAGGGCCGAGTGCGGGTGGATTTTTCGAAATTCAACAGACATGCATTAACCAGAAAGATGATAGCTCATTTACCATTTGATGAATTTCTCTAAACTCAGAATAGAATAGTGGAGTTATAGGCAGAAATTAATGAATTTCTCTAAACTCTGAATAAAATAGAGTGGAGTTATAAGCAGACTATCACATTAGACCAGTGCCTTCAGAAAGTATTCACACCCCTTCACTTTTTCCTAATGTTGTTGTGTTACAGCCTGAATTAAAAATCTATTACATTTAGATTTTGTGTCACTGATCTACACACAATACCCCATAATGTAAAAGTTTACTTTTTTTTGTGGAACATTTTAGAAAATAAAAAATAAATATAAAGCTGGAATGTCTTGAGTCAATAAGTATTCAACCCTTTTGTTATGACTAGCCTGAATTTGTGCTTAACAAATAGCATAATACGTTGCATGGACTCATTCTGTGTTCAGTAATAGTAGTTCACATGATTTTTGAATAACTACCCTATCTCTGTACCCCACACAAACAATTATCTGTAAGGTCCCATAATCGAGTATGGAATTTCAAGCACAGATTCAACCACAAAGACCAGGGAGATGTATTAATGCCTTGCAAAGAAGGGCACCGATTGATAGATGTGTAAAATTAAAAAAAGCAGATGCTGAATATCCCTTTGAGCATGGTGAAGTTATTAATTAGGCTTCGGATGGGGTATCAATACACCCAGTAACTACAAAGATACAGGTGTCCTTCCTAACTCAATTGCCGGAGAGGAAGGAAACTGCTCAGGGATTTCACCATAAGGCCAATGGTGATTTTAAAACAGTTAGAGTTGATTGGTTAATGGTTGTAATATAAGACAACTGAGGATGGATCAACAACATTGTAGTTACTACACAAAACAAACCTAAATGACAGTGTGAAAAGAAGGAAGCCTGTACAGAATAAAAATATTCCTAAACATGCATCCTGTTTGCAACAAGGCACTTAAGTAATACTGCAAAAAATGTGGCAAAGTAAACCTTTTTTTCCTTAATACAAAGTGTTATGTTTGGGGCAAATCCAATACAACACATCACTGAGTACCACTCTTCATATTTTGAAGCATGGTGGTGGCTGCATCATGTTATTGGCATGATGCGGCCATCAAAAAAAAAGTACAGTAGGGCAAAAAAGTATTTAGTCAGCCACCAATTGTGCAAGTTCTCCCACTTAAAAAGATGAGAGAGGCCTGTAATTTTCATCATAGGTACACTTCAACTATGACAGACAAAATGAGGGAAAAAATCCAGAAAATCACATTGTAGGATTTTTAATGAATTTATTTGCAAATTATGGTGGAAAATAAGTATTTGGTCACCTACAAACAAGCAAGATTTCTGGCTCTCACAGACCTGTAACTTCTTCTTTAAGAGGCTCCTCTGTCCTCCACTCGTTACCTGTATTAATGGCACCTGTTTGAACTTGTTATCAGTATAAAAGACACCTGTCCACAACCTCAAACAGTCACACTCCAAACTCCACTATGGCCAAGACCAAAGAGCTGTCAAGGGACACCAGAAACAAAATTGTAGACCTGCACCAGGCTGGGAAGACTGAATCTGCAATAGGTAAGCAGCTTGGTTTGAAGAAATCAACTGTGGGAGCAATTATTAGGAAATGGAACACATACAAGACCACTGATAATCTCCCTCGATCTGGGGCTCCACGCAAGATCTCACCCCGTGGGTTCAAAATGATCACAAGAACGGTGAGCAAAAATCCCAGAACCACACGGGGGGACCTAGTGAATGACCTGCAGAGAGCTGGGACCAAAGTAACAAAGCCTACCATCAGTAACACACTACGCCGCCAGGGACTCAAATCCTGCAGTGCAAGACGTGTCCCCCTGCTTAAGCCAGTACATGTCCAGGCCCGTCTGAGAGCATTTGGATGATCCAGAAGAAGATTGGGAGAATGTCATATGGTCAGATGAAACCAAAATATAACTTTTTGTTAAAAACTCAACTCGTCGTGTTTGGAGGACAAAGAATGCTGAGTTGCATCCAAAGAACACCATACCTACTGTGAAGCATGGGGGTGGAAACATCATGATTTGGGGCTGTTTTTCTGCAAAGGGACCAGGACGACTGATCCGTGTAAAGGAAAGAATGAATGGGGCCATGTATCGTGAGATTTTGAGTGAAAACCTCCTTCCATCAGCAAGGGCATTGAAGATGAAATGTGGCTGGGTCTTTCAGCATGACAATGATCCCAAACACACCGCCCGGGCAACGAAGGAGTGGCTTCATAAGAAGCATTTCAAGGTCCTGGAGTGGCCTAGCCAGTCTCCAGATCTCAACCCCATAGAAAATCTTTGGCGGGAGTTGAAAGTCCGTGTTGCCCAGCAACAGCCCCAAAACATCACTGCTCTAGAGGAGATCTGCATGGAGGAATGGGCCAAAAATACCAGCAACAGTGTGTGAAAACCTTGTGAAGACTAACAGAAAACGTTTGACCTCTGTCATTACCAACAAAGGGTATATAACAAAGTATTGAGAAACTTTTGTTATTGACCAAATACTTATTTTCCACCATAATTTGCAAATAAATTCATTAAAAATTCTACAATGTGATTTTCTGGATTTTTTTTTTCTCATTTTGTCTGTCATAGTTGAAGTGTACCTATGATGAAAATTACAGGCCTCTCTCATCGTTTTAAGTGGGAGAACTTGCACAACTGGTGGCTGACTAAATACTTTTTTGCCCCACTGTATATATTTGCTATATGCTATACAAAACCTGAAATGTTTACAATAGTCCTGTTTGGCATCATGAAGGGAAAAAAGTATATGTTTGCTATATGAAAAAGCTCCTTGAAACACTTCCTCATCAGCAATGACTAGGGAGTTTTTTTAGGATAAAAATGAACAGAATACAGCTACATGCACTGACAAAATCCTAGAGGATAACTAGGTTCAGTCTGCTTTCCACCAGACACTGGAAGATGAATTCACCTTTCAGCAGGACAATAATCTAAAACACAAGGCCAAATCTACACTGGAGTTGCATACCAAGACGACATTGAATGTTCCTGAGTGGCTGTCTAGCAATGATCAACAATCAATCTTGAATGATTTTTTGATGAACAATGGGTAAATATTGTCCAATCTAGGGGGGGAAAGCTCTTAGAGACTTATCCAAAAAGACTCACAGCTGTAATTGCCATCAATGGTGCTTCTACAAAATATTGCTTTAGGGGTGTGAATACTTATGTAAATGAGATATTGCTGCATTTCATTTTTAATAAACATGCAAATATTTCTTAAAACATGTTTTTAACTTTGTCATTATGGGGTTTTGTGTGTAGATGGGTGAGAAAAATATATATAATTATTTTTTTAAATTCAGGCTGTAACACAACAAAATGTGTAATAAATCAAGGTATGAATGCTTCCTGAAGGCACCGTAGGCTATAAAGCCCATCTATCCTATTTTAAAAGGACTGAATACAGAAACAGACCATTTGATTCCATTTCAACATATTTATCAGTGAAACCAAAGTGCTGTAACATTTATACATTTTATCAAACAGCCTACACACACCAAAACTTTTCAAATGTTCAAATCAAAAGGCTATTTCACAGAAAAAACGTCCACAGTTGGGTGCATCGCAAATTCAGAACCGCTGGACAGCAACGTAATAAACTAAAGCACTGATCATTGGGAACGAGATCAGAATGACTGCTAAGGATTGATCCATAAATTAAATAGGCTTGACTACAAAACTTAAACAATCCATATGTTCAAATCAAAAGGCCTGATTTAAAATGACATCCATAACGCAGCCAAAATATGGTTTAGTATTTTGTTTAAAAGCTCTGATGAAGCCTAAGAGAATAAGAAACACTTTTCAATGAGAAAACAGAAATCCACTTTGTGTAAAAAATAAATTGAAAAAAAGACTTACGACCTATGATGCAATACTCGTGATCATTTTAAGGAGAACAAAAACTACTTAGCATACATTTGAACACCAGCGCAGAAGCTTCGCTTTCCGGCATCTTCACAAGAGGACTGCGCAAGGAGGTCCAGACGGAACTGGCATGTCGAGATGACAACGTCTCCTTGGACGCATTCATCATGATGGCCATCCGTTTGGATAACCTTCTTCGGGAGAGTCGGTACCCTCATCGCTTCTCTCCCTCCCTCAGTGACCACTCTGTATCAGAGCCTGAACCCATGGAGGTAGGGGTCACACGCCTCCCCACGGCTGAACGACGTAGATGGAAACAGCTGGGGGTCTGTCCCTATTTTGGTCAAGGAGGGTACCAGCTTCAGCAGTGTCCAGTACGTCCCAACTCGGGATCCACAAGAGCAGAGGGACAGTCACGTGATCTTCCACCCCTTGGGGCAGGTGTGAGTATCCCATCTTCATAATTTTCTGCCAGATCCCTTTTTAGTGACGATCACACTAGCTGGCTGTCCCTCAAGTACTGTTTCTACAGTGCTAGTGGATTCCGGTGCCGCAGGGAACTTTATTGACCATACACTTGCCTCCTCTCTTAATATAACATCATACCCACTCTCCTCTCTGTTTCCTGTCCAAGCCCTTGATAATTGACCACTAGGATCCGGAACCATCACACACACACGTCACCATACCACTCACCGTGGAGTCCATTCATCAGGAGAATATTCCCTTCCTCGTCACTAGTGCACCAGCTCACAAGATCATCCTTTGCCTCCCATGGCTCCAACGCCATAAGCCCACCATCTCATGGTCGAGGATGAAAATCACGGACTGGTCACCCGAATGCCGGAGGACCTGCTTTCCCATTCCATCTCATGTCGTATCCCCTGTGGTCCGGGATGTAGATGTGGACATTCGCCAGGCTCTGAAGAGGGAACCCGCACTCACTACCTGTCCTCCTGAGCGCATCTACATTCCCACGGGGATAAGGGAGCGGCTGTTGACCTGGGTACACACAGCTGTCGTCGCTGGACATCCTGGGATAACCCATACTATTCAATCTCCGAGAAGTATTGGTGGCCCACCTTCGCGCAGGATGTTATTTGTTACATCAACTCCTATTCTGTGTGTGCTCAAACTAAGTCCCCACGGAAGCTCCTTCCCCTTCCCGTCCCTCAAAGTCCCTGGTCTCATCTGTCCATTGACTTTGTTAGCATTCTCCCCTCCTCTGACGATTTCACCACCATTCTGGTGGTTGTGGACAGCACTACAGCCTTCCGGAGGACATCGTCTCCGACTGTGGGCCCCAATTCACGTCACGGGTATGGAGGGCGTTTATGGAGAAACTGGGGGTCACTGTCAGCCTCACTTCCTCAGCCTCAGTCCAATGGGCAGGTGGAGAGGATGAACCAGGAGCTGGGGTAGTTGGCCCGATTCCTTCCTTGGGCGGAATACACCCAGAATTCATTACGTCACTCCTCCACCGGGCTTACTCCCTTCCAGTGTGTCCTGGGTTATCAGCCGGCCCGAACCATTCGCCCCTGCCGTGGATGAATGGTTCCGGCGCGCAGAGGAGGTTTGGTGTGAAGCTCATGTTAGGCCCCAGCGTGCCGTCCATCGCCAGAAAGGGGCAGGCTTTCTACCAGGAAACTCCCACTCCGCCTGCCTGCAAGAACCTGAGCCCCTGCTTTGTGGGGCCATTCAAGGTTCTCCGGAGGGTCATCGAGGTGACGTATAGGCTACAGTTTCCCAGGGACTACCGTATCCCACCTTCTTTTCATGTCTCCCTTCTCAGGCCGGTGTTTCCTGGTCCCCTGGCTGATGCTGTTCCCCACGACCCCCCCCCCCCCCCCGGACATCGGAGGAAGTCCCGCCTATGCCGTCAGATGCCTACTGGACTACCGACGTTGTGGGGGTCAGCTCCAGTACCTGGTGGACTGGGAGGGGTACTGCCCAGAGGAGCTGTGTTCAGTTGGAGGAAATTCTGGATCCCAACATCATCCGTGATTTCCATCTTCTCCGCCCGGACCGCTCCTCATCCTCGGAGCCATCCCTCTGGATGTCATTGTCCTGCGGCTGGAGCCGCGTGTCAGGTGGTGAGGGGGGGGGGGGGGTACTCTCACGTCTCCTCCCGCTCCTTCCCTCCGGCATTCGACGTCACCAGTTTACTAACCACCGGCCCTGGCAACCATCTTTGTGCGCACCTGGCACCCATCATTACGCATAACTGTGTCTCATCATGAGACACACCTGGACTCCATCACTTCACTGATTAGCTCCCCTATATCTGTCACTTCCTTAGTTCCATTTCCCAGGCAGTTTTGACTGTTTCATGTCTATACGCTACTCGTGTTTCTTGTATTGTTCTATGTTCCGTTTATTATCAAACTCACCACCTGCACTTGCTTTCCGACTCCCAGCGTATACCTTACAAGATCAGTAATGATGGCAAAACAGCTGACCTCGCATAAGGGTGGTTGTGCCCTTACGAAAAAGATTGCAGTTAGAGTACAGTGCAGTTATTCTGCAAAAACTGCATCCAAAATATCACAGTTGACTGCAGTTACTGCGCTTTTACTGCAGTTTCAAAACTGAAATCCTTTTTTGAAAGGGTGAGATAAATGCCCACTGAAGATATTAATTCAAGTCAATATGATATTAATTCTGCAAGAAATGAATGGTCTTTCTTTCTCCCCCAAACAGACATTTAACTGAATATGCACAGACATGCAACACAACTGGTTGGCTGAGAAAAAATGTGAGCGGGAACTTCACTGGGGAATATTTCCCACAGTATTTATGTAACTGGGGCAAAATATATTACAAGATAAAACCAACAACAGCCAATTATATAAAATATCACAACACTAATACTCTGACGTCTCACAAGTGCACAATATGTTTTTCATAATGTCTTTATCTACCATCTTGACATTCCCTTTTGACCAGCGTTTCCAAAACCCCAAGGAGTGCACGTTTTGGTATTTACTCTAACACTACACAACTGATTAAAATGATCCATGCTTGATGATTAATTGATTATTTGACTCAGCTGTGTAGTGCTAGGGCAAAAACCAAAACGTGAGCCCCTTGGGGTCCCGAGTTCCGAGTTTGGGAAACCCTGCTTTAGACACATACATGATCACTATCTAGGGCAGCGAATGCTAATTTCCTTTAATCAAAAACACAACCCAGCAGTTTTAACTTCCAAATGAGGCTCTGTTGCCTGGATTGATTGGATCAATGTGAATGATGTCTCATTCTGCTGAATATCATAATCATGGCATTCTGAGAACAAAAGTCTCCAGAGATGAAGACACAAATACAATCGCACAGGGATGGGGAATTTGTTTTAATTTCAATCTGCTTCGGTTAATTTGCTGAATCTACTCAAGCGGATCCTGGAATGTTTCCTTGCAAATCAGGCTTTGGGCTTCAAATATAAAGAGACAAAAATGTAAATTATATTTGTTGCAGTAAGCGCTGGCTGCCTGTCAGTCTGCCTGTATTACAGGTTGGTTGTGTTATCTATTGTAACGTATTTAACCAGCTTTTCTCCACATTCCTACCCTTGAGTATGCAGGAGTACTTTCAGAAAATTAGTAGGATTTATACCACCTCAAGCTGGGTTTCAGACTACCACAAATATCTAAATTGCTTAATGTGTGATGCTCACTGCAGCACTCCGGCAGAAAAGACAGCATGTCAGAACTAAAGATAACAGAGAGAAGACGCCAAGAAAGACTTTTGGTTACCTCAGAAATACTAATGTAGGCTAGCCAGGATAAGCTTTTCTGAATTAGTACAACGTAGGGAGTACTTTGTGTGTTTTGGGATATCACTTTAATTAATGCTGATGGTAAAAGGGACAGCTGGGATGGCAATAGAGAAGCCAGTCACAGGTGTTGTGTGGGGCAGATGGGGGATTTGGGGAGTGTTTGACAGAAAAGGCCATGTGTAGAAATGAGCTGACAGGTGGTTGGCCTGATCCTGCATGCGTCAGGCTGCCAGGGTGGTTTTGCCTTGGGGAGCATCAGGGAAACACTACTACACTAATGAAAAAGGCACTAGCTGAATTTACAACTTCCAATATTATAACGTAGAAATAGGAATGCTCTCCATCCTAGCTTTAGCACCCTCACACTACCACAAAGACAAGCACTAGAGCCTCTGTACTCAACTGGCGGACCGTGGACCGGATCTGGACCCGGGACAGGGTCAATACAGACTGCAGGTTTCTATAAAAAAATGTTTTACATGTTTCGGACTTCGACCTCTTGTATCATATAAACACACAGAAGACATGGAAGAATACATTTTCTCATTTTACCTCCGCCAACAAGAGGGCTGTGAACAGTTTGGGGTTGCATGAGTTGCGAGGTGGGGGTTTGTTACTACGCCGATAAGTTACATTATCCATCCGGACCTTTGCCACCTCGGATATTTGTGTGAACGGACCTTCACAAATAGTACTTGAGTACCCCTGCACTAGAGAGTCAGCTCATTTACAAGCAGCTACCTCTTTCAAGGATGAGACCCATTAAATGTGAGCAGCATACCACCCTGCTTCCCACTGCTGGCTTGCCTCTGAAGCTAAGCAGGGTTGTTCCTGGGTGGGAGACTAGATGCAGCTGGAAGTGGTGTTGGAGGGCCAGTAGGAGACACTCTTTCCTCTGGTGTATAAAAATATACCAATGCCCCAGGGCATTGATTGGGGACATTGCCCTGTGTAGGGTGCCATCTTTTAGATGGAATGTTAAACAGGTGTCCTGACTATGTGGTCACTGAAGATCCCATGGCACTTATCATAAGAGTAGGGGTGTTAACCCTGATGTACTGGCTAAATTCCCAATCTGCTTCCAATTGGCTCTTTCATCCCCCTCCTCTCCCCTGTAACTATTCCCCAGGTCATTGCTGTAAATGAGAACGTGTTCTCAGTCAACTTACCTGGTAAAATAAGGGTTAAATAAAATATCGTTGTCCTTCCTGTACCTCAGCTTCTCCAGCAGGTGATCACAGTAGTGAAATACTGCTCTAAAGACAGGAGAGAAGGTGAGTAAATACTGCTGTTGTGGTCTTATGAGAAGAATGATAGTTTCAAGAATTACACAAATCTTGGTACAAACTCAAGAGACACCCAGGCTTTTGAGTGACTGATTGCTCCTCTCATCTCTGCATTATATGTTCCAGCAGGAACATTCACAATTTCCTCAGCATCTTATATGGCTCTATCCCTGCCTTCCCTCGACATATCAGAGAGCCAGCACATCTTAGTGGCTGTTCTGTATGCCTGAATAAGTCATTTGCTGTGATTTTTTCATTTGTATATACTGTCATGTCTTTTATCAATATCATAACCCATAAAATGTTATTGTGGAACAAATGCTGTAGTTAACAACCTCCCCCCAGCTATGACAAATAGTCTGCTCATCTTTTTCCTATCTCCACCTTAGCTTTAGGTGTTGAAGTGGAAGGACTGCAGGTATTTTATGTCTGCATCAGCTTTTTTATTGTTTCCAGGAAGTTGAGGGACAGACACCCCCAGGTGCAAGCGTGTCAGCACACAGGTTGAGGAGGGAGACAAAAACACACATAAAGGGAGGCTGACTGATGAGTGATGACTTCTACAGCCAAACTTTGCAAGTTGGTGAGTATGTAAAATATTCAGGCTAATTCTAAGCCTGCAAAGAACAGTGTAGCCTTTACTGTATCTGTTGACAAAATGATTGTTTTGGTCACCATACATGCAGTATATGATGTTCAGAAAGGTTATTTAGATCAAGAAAGTTAACATGTTAATGTAAGTTCATTGTTTCTCCAACAGTATCAGCCCTTCTCACATAACATATGTCAAAACACCAATGAATACACACAATGCATGCACTGACACTCTCCCAACAGTAGCCCACATACAAGTGTGTGGACTACTTCAACCCCCAACCGCCACCCCTCCCCCAGAAGCACAATATCTCCCCCTAACTAGACATGATTCGTTAGTCAAGCCAAAGTCCATCCCCCCATATTAGCATAATAAGTCTGCTTTCTCCAATCATATCATACATGGATGATATCATTGCCTATAACTAGCTTTTCAGGCACTGCCATACATGCACATGTATTAATTGTTCTCTCTCCTTCCCTCTTACCCAGTGTAAGGGAAAGCTGACAGTAGGCTACACTGGCACAACCACCGAAGGAGTAAAGACACAAATATTAACAGAAAGAGTGTGATCTCTACACCTAAACTGTGTAGGAGAAACTACTTTGATGTTTTTTAACCAAGCCTGCAGAGGTCTCTCTTTTTTTCACTCCTTTTCCATCCATTGTAAAGGCTCCCATATATGCCATGCAGGTCTGCTGCTGCTCCTGATGCACTACAGATGCAGCAGACAGAGGAGGTCACGGGTCAGACCATGCCCACACCTGTGAGGCTTTTGCAGTTTCCATTGGTTCAAACCTGTTACTCACCCAGGTGAGTCAAATGTGTTATGGAATAGGTTAGGTAGGTTAGTGTTATCATAATTACACACTACACTACACTTCCATACTCCAGGTGGTAGCACCAACCGGGTCAGGTTACGCTCTGCCAGGAAGCCTTGATGATTACTCAGGTGTTGGCTATCAGATTGATTGTGAATCAGAGAGAGGTGGCTGAAAGCCTCAGCTGGCATTTGTCTGTTTTTGGCTTAATTAACCTCTCTAGTTTAGGCATGCCTCTTTGTAGTTCTGTTTTTGGCTTAATTAACCTCTCTAGTTTAGGCATGCCTCTTTGTAGTTCTTTTTTGTATACATTTATTTTGGTCACCTTGAACAACGATAACCCACTTGCGCTAGCCGACGCAGAAGTCAAGGCGGAGCTAGCCCTGGACCCAGGTAAGGTTGCTGTGCCATGGGTACATGCATCCAACACGGTCCGCATACCCTGACTTCTGACATAAAATGCACACACCTAGTCAGGTTACAGACCAGTTAGCGAGGCCTTATGATAGATGAGTGCAACAATATTAGCTGGCTTGTTAATTGGTTTTGTAACAAATGCGCTAATGCATCCAGTCATAACACAATGGCTGGCTAATATTTACTCTCAAAACAAAAGGGGTAAAACTGAAAGTGAAATATATTCCTCAGTATATATGCCTGAACTGGTTATGACTTGATATGTGACAATTCATTTTAGGCATTGTGATGTGTGCTGATGTATTCCAACTCCCACCGCTCCTACCAGTATTACCCTACCTCCATGTTGTTCTATCCTCATTGTAACCGAAGATTCCTTACTTGCCACAATATTGCCGCTGTACAAAAAGTTGTGCATGCCGGGTCTTGCTTTTTTAGTCTGCCATTCTGCCATATACAAAGGCAGTGCTCATCCCAGTTTTGTGTTCAGGATTAAGAGAGCAGATATGCTGAAGCCACATCGAGTGCCACATTCAAATTATTGCTTCCGTTTTCCCACACTCACATTTACAGGTAAAGCTTCAGAACTATGTCAGTGTCTGAACTTATGATGACACTCACTCAGATATTCCCACCTGGAACTATAAGTGGGATCTTAAATTGCCCATTGAGCTACAGCAGCTCTGTAGCCGAGATTAGAAATGCAGGAAAAAATATTGTGCAAAAAGTGGTGTGAAATACTAATTGGGTCTGTATTGAAGCAGTTTGGGTTTAACAGTATATTAAGGGGTTTTATCAGTATACTCACAGAGCAGAGCAATTCCAGGTGATTCTCCCTGTTCTCCAGGCAAAGCACAGTGCAGGCTGTCAGGTCAAATCACTGCTAAACACTCCTGCCACAACCCAGAAAGTGAAAGCCCAGCAATAAAGGCAGCTGGGCTGCATTAATGGCTTGCTCCCTCCATGTTTCTGAAGGAGCAACTTGTTGTAGTTAGCAGCTCACAACAAAGGGTTAACTTTTAGCTCTTGCACTGAACCTCTACAGCCACAGTTTCTGGCCCAGCTTTAGATTGGGGGAGAGCCTGTGGAAATTAGTAATTTCCCAGTTTTGACACAAAGGCTCTCTGTCTCCATCTTGGCTTATTGGGGGTCAAGCAAGACATGTCCAGCATGAAAGATTCACAGACCAACTACTAATTAAAAAGTAAATGCAACATACACCTGTTTTTTTCCTGAACTGACATTCAACGTGTGGATTTGATGTACTCCTGAGAAAACAAACAATTCATAAAAGCAGATTCAACCTATTGAGTTTAACCATGGCGTGAAACCACTGCTGGGGGAGGGGGAACATGACTGTTATTTTTGCAGAACACAACTGTCATTTTAATGAATGTGGTTCAATGTGGATAAGACAAATATACTTTTCTCTCAAGTCTTTGCTTTGCTTTCAGTTTTGTTGATGAAAGAGATGAGAATACCCATGAATGAGGAAGGTGTCAGCTGCTCTGAAGGTAGAAACAGGGCCTGCCTGTGCCCATCTCTGGGTCCAACTCCCTCTTTATTTGATCCCTCCCTCTTTATCCCTCTTCCTCCTGCCTGTCTGTATCCATCTCACGCTTTCCTCACTCTCAATACCTCTTTTTATTTGAGCTGTTTGCCTATGTGGTTCCAATTTGATGCCTTTAAAGAATGTATTTTCTTCTCTCCATTGTGCAGAAACTACACTGGTTGACAGTTGCCTCATTGAAACTGGGGTATTCACTTTGTTAGCCTGCTATATTGTGTCAAAGGATTTGCAGGTGCAAAAATGACTTTGCAATTGAATGAGATGGGACGAGGGATGAGTGTGTGTGCGTGCGCGTATTTATAACGGGTTGGAACCGGTTCAGGGAACAGAACCAAAAACGACAAACATTTTCAAGGAACAGAAACGGAACCTGAAATGAAAGTGATCCATACTGTTTTGGAACAGAAAGGTATTTTTTTTCGAAGCATGGGAACTGGTTTTAATAACGTTATTTTACGTTCCAGCAATTTTTTTCCAATTCCACAACAAAATGCAACAAAGCACCTATGCTAAGCCCTCTCTGTTCTTCATAAACTTATTCCAGTGTCTGCCTGCAAGCTGAAAATTGTTGCCTATGCGTCTTTAGGCTACCTGCCCCTGTCCCCTCTGTGGCATAGGCTACTGTACTCACGTTACAAGCTTGATTTTTATTAACTAGAGAACAATGGATTAACTTTTTCAGTGCAAGTTAAGGATACTATAGGCCTAGATTTTGGATTTGGATTTATCAACTACAAAAATATGTGTTTTTAATTCTGGTGCCGCTCTGCACACACAAGCTTGTTAGCTAGCTAGCTCAAAGAACATTCATAGTTCCTCCATACAAGCCACTCCTCCTAGGTATAATTCTGTGGACCTAGTTCATATAATGCATGTCATAACAAGATGCCCAGTGCTTCAAGCCTCCACAGTTCTCTCTCACCCTCTCCCCACAAAATTTCAGTCGCATCTTGCGTCATAGGCTACACTTGTCTGTCCATCACGCATGTAAGCAACAAGCTTGCCTACTCTATCCACACTGATTGAAGCTATTTAATGAGCAAAATGTAATAAACTTGATTTCACAGGTTAAAAAAGGAATGATATAAACCAGTACTTTCTTGGGGGTTCGAATCGGTTCACAACTTTTTTTTGCTGGTCGGAACTCTGGAACGAAAGGGTAAATAATAGTGGGTTTTTTTCAGAACGAAACGATTGGAAAATTATTTTGGTTCCAACCCATGACTTATAAATAATCTAATTTCGAGAGAGATGATCCCAAAACAGAGGTAATCATGTCTGTGCAGGTTACCCACATGAAAAATACTTTATTATGCTATGGTCTAAATACTGTGGTATTACTATATTTATATACTATAGTATTCACTGTAGTGTTTTTACTAACTTTACTGTAGTATAGTATTGATGTAGTTTTTTTCAGAAATGACTGTATACTCTGCAGTGTTTTTGCAGACATGACTGTAGTATATTGTAGTAACACCTGCCGACTAGGTTTAGCTAAAATTGTACAACCATCAGACTACGCCAGTTACTTGAGGGGAACACTTCAACCAGAACATAATACACACAGGTTCATGACAGGCCACCTATTGAGTTAGTTGAGTTCGGAGCAATGCAATGGACCAGACAACACCTTAGCAAAAGGTTCTAGGCCAAATAAAGGTAAACAGTACAGAGGCAGATGTAAAGAACAAGCTAAGTTCATCTAAGCAATAAGGCACGAGAGGGTGTGGTATATGGTCAATATACCACAGCTAAGGGCTGTTCTTATGCATGCCGCAATGCGGTATATTGGCCATGTACCATAAACCCCAGAGGTGCCTTATTGCTATTATCAACTGGTAACCATCGTAATTAGACAAGTAAAAAGTAAATTGTCATACCCGTGGTATACCACGGCTTTCAGCCAATCAGCATTCAGGGCTCGAACCCTCCAGTTTATACTAAAGTGAGGATTATGTTTGTTTGTTTGACACTGATAAATAACACATTAACAAGAGTTCACCAAAATTACTTAATCTGTTACCTCCAATATAGCTTTCTGAAATACAATGCTTTCACAGAGATTCAGCTGACCAAGTTCATTCGATGACCAAAAACAGTGGCCAAACAATACTTTACTTCTGATGGTGAAAACAAATGGTTAACCATAGCATTTACATAAACAATAGATATTTTTAAAATGCAATGACTTTACTTAAAGACAATCAGCTTGTTGGAGTGCGCTGCCAATAAACTGCCTGGACCTCAAACCAGCAAAGCCTCTTCAAACCATCTGAAAATAAAAGTACATTATTGTCCACAAAAACATTAGTGTATACTACAATAATGTCTGCAAGAACACTACAGTGAATACCACAGTAAAGTTCGCAAAAACACTACAATGAATACTGTATATATAAATATTGTAATACTACAGTATTTAGACCAAATTATACAGTAGTATTTTTTTCATGTGGGTTAGCTGTACATGTGTAACATGTTTGAACTAGGACCAAAATGTTGTTGTTTTTTGTGTGTTGTATCCACAGGTGGTTGTGTTGTGTTTTTAAATAGTCAAATAAAATCAATCAATCAATCAAGGGATAATGCAGTGTGGAGTAGTATACTACAGAATTATATAGTAAACACTGCACGATCGAGGGGGAAGCTCAGAGGAAATCCCCAGTGTGAGCTTCCCAAGGACAGCACGTTCAAAACAGCATCGACAAAGCTAGCAGTAAAGCCAGCTAGCAGTCCAATCGATCAAAAAATTCTAAAATAAGCACTACATGATCAAGGGATACTACAGTATACAACAATATTCTAAAGTAAGTACTACACATGACCAGGGGATAGTAGAGTGTATAGTATACTGCAACAGTTTGTAGTAAGCACTACAAGATCAAGGGATACTACAGTGTGGAGTACCGGATTCTGCAGTTTACTACAGAATTCTACATATTTCTATAGTAAGTACTATAGTATTTTATAGTAAACTGTAGTATTTTTTTTATGTGGGTAGGACTGGAAATATTTACCACTTGATGCAAGAATGGAACAGAACTTTCAACACTAAATATTTTCTCATTAGGTGTGCATTGGGAAAGGTTGATTGGTTAAATATGTGACAAGCAACTGCATGCACTGTAGCACAGAGTGCAAACAATACTGCTAAGAGCAGAGAGGCATTCCTCAATAGCTCACTCAGCATCTTTTTCTGTTTAATACAAGAAAAACTGCCAACACCTTTATTTAATATTGATATAGATGCAACAAGAGGCAAGTATGGGCAGATACCCTGAGAGTGTCTCTAGCTGTAGAATTCTTGGCTGTGTGATCTGAAAGGAATTGAGTTTCTTATTTAAAACTGCTGTGTGATGTCCAATTTCCTCTGTGTGGACTGTACTGACTGAAAGCTCTGGATTTATTTTCAGAGCTCGACACAGTGATATTGGCAGTAGTGCAAATGTGTCATAAATATAATTGTACACACACATGAACACACTCAGATGTATGCACACTAAAATGCACACACACATATGCACACAAAATCAATACAGCTGTATTGCTCTCAAACGGTTTGGATTCCAACATTACCCTGTCAACTCTCGCTCTCTCTTCCTGTTGGCTTTGTCTATATTCATCCATCTATCTGTCTTGGTATGACCTCTGCATGTGTGTCCATCAGCTGAGATGTGTTTTAGCATTCTTTCTTCTGTTTGTGGTGTGTGGGAGAGGGACAGCCAGACGTTCAGACAAATGGGGTAAACATGGGTCTTGGGAGAAAAATGTTGAGTTTAGATCTTGTCGCTGGACTGCTGAAATAATATAATTGACGGCTGATCGCTGGTGCAGATCACCTTACTGTAGAAAAGAGACTGATAGCAGCAGGAAAGTAAATGAACATGTGTCAGCCATCTGGAGAACTCACCCAAAACACGGTGCATCCTCTGAGATCAGACAAAGGAGTCATTTTACTTTTTGAAAAGCTTTGCTCTGTTTCTGTATTCTCGACTACATATGAATTTCCAAGCTGTTGTTTTCCTTTTGAGTTGCTATACTGTACAGTCTCACTGGAACACACATTAGTTACACAATATTATTCCTCTTGTTCTGCTTTGCCTTACAATGCTTTCAGGCTAAATGAGTTACATAGCTGTTTAGACTGGCAATCTCTATTGGCTCATAGGAAACGTATGATAGCCAAACACTTGTATTTGTTTTAAAAAATGGCACTTCATCCAATAAGAGGTATGTCATTATGTCCCTTTTTTATTGGCCAAGAGGTTGTCTATCCCACACTTTACTTTGATTGGATGCAGAAAGGAATCTGAGGGATATTGAGTATTGTTTCCAATTGAACTGGCAGAGAGACAGACTTTTTCCAGTATTCCAGTTTACCATTCCCTTGCACACATTGCACTAAAAGTAACTCCCATATCACTCAAGGGAAAACAAAAGCATGCACACATCTGCTAATGTAATTTGAGTTGTATTTTACCAGGGATGGCCCCTTTTGGAGTTAAATGTTTTTACCAGCCAAGTATTAAACTACAGATATTAACACACACACAATGCAGGTCCCACCAACTTGGGCACATTGCACATGGAACAGGAGGAAAATTAAAGAAGACATGTCAACACTTTCTTTTTTCAGTATACAGTCAGACAGATGGAGAAAGGTGAGGTTGGGTATCTGGTGTCTTCATATACCATGTTTAATTAAAGTTCCTGATGAGAGGACTAGACTGCATGTTGAGACAAGGAAGATAATGGCAGTGCGGCCTAAAGGCAACTATGACTCACTGGTATTATTTTGGCATTTGGAGTTATGCTGGGCTTCAGTCTCCCAACTATTGACTGAGAGTTTTGCACTGAGGGCCTGTCTGTATCAGGTGCTGCTGCTCTGCTATAGTGTCTCAGACATATCAAAGACATCAACTTTCATCATCATTCCTCTGCATCACCAAAAATAGGATGCAGTCTATGCCCCTCCTGTCAATGTTTGGGCTGGTGTCAGCCATAGAGTTTTGTGAACCTATAACCTACCAGGATTTTTTTCTTAAAGGCCCAGTCAAAAAATGTGATTTTCCTGTGTTTTATATATATTTCCACACTATGAGGTTGGAATAATACTGGGAAATTGTGAAAATTATGATAACGCCCTTTTAGTGTGTGAGCAGTTTGGATAGACCGCTTGAAATTTCAGCCTGTTTTCGTGGGATGGAGTTTTGGCCTGCCTGGTGACATCACCAGGTGATAAACTAAAATAGTTAATAGACCAATAAGAAAGAGTTGCAAACCTCTCTACCAATAACAGTTAGTTTTCAGTTTTCCCCTCCCCACTCAGACCACTCCCAGACAAGTTCTAGCAAAATTATTGCTTGAGAAATTGCTCTTTGCTAAGATATTTTTGTTTCTTTTTGACCTTCTTAATTGAAAACAATCACAGTAAGATACTTAATTGTTACCCAGAAATGATTTGGTATTGAGAACTGCTGAATTTAACCTTTTTTTAAGAGTTTTTAATTAATAGAGGTCTATTGTAACAGCAATTATGATTTCATCTTACAGAAAACGATCAATAACAACATAATTAAGCCCCGAGGAGAGGTATGTTGCCTCGGAGGGCTGTGGATATCTGTAAGCAATTTTCCTGTAATCAGCGCTGACATTTCCACGGCTCATTAACGAGACAGTGTACTTTATGAGACGGAGTGGACTACATGGGGGCAGTGGGAAATGAACATGTATCACACAGAGTTCCATGACATCCCTGTCTAACCAACAATTTCAGCAGTTTACTTTCAAATGTTCGGGAGCAGCTTCTAATGGGATACTGCTACTAGCCTACTCTCCAGCACATTGAGCTGAAACACGTCTTAATGAGTTTCAAATGAATCTGCTCTTCCAGCCACCACAGCTTTCTACACATCGATGAATTTAAGTCTATAAATATTTCAGTATGTAAATGATCTTGTTCCAAGTCCTTTGAGTTGCAAATTAATTTCCAGCTATTGAATAAGGATAGAATTACGCTCTGAACTGGTATAAAGCAATTGACCCATGATATTGGCTTTAAGGACAGTTAAATTATTTCACATGTACACTGAATATGAATGTGTTCATACGGTTATCTTGACACGCCTACTGCCAGGAAAGGTGACATGCTTGTTGTATGTACTACCAGAAATATAGCATTTTTCCCTTTATATTTCAGTCCACTGAGGCTGAGGTCTCATTGCTGGATCACTATAAGGTCTCTCTACCACAGGAGTCAACAGCAGTTCTGACTGGAGCGTCATGCACTGTAATGTCTGTGCAATGAAACCTTAAGAAGTGCCTGTTCTCTCTGAGTATCCAGTCGCCCTCATAATTACACAAACACCATTTCAAAGCACGCTTCACTATCACCCGAGCATGAAAGCTGAAAAATAATTTAAGGCTGCCAATAATTGGCTTGCAGCTGCAATAACTTTAGCTCTCGCTGCAGCCATTGTGACAGGATGCCACGAAAGGAAGGGCAAGCCTTAGCCGCTGCAGCTGTGCACACAGGACAACACTACAGCACACTGGTCAATTTCAACAGCAGAGTAGAAGAAACAAAGAAATAAAAGGCCTCCAAAGATTTTCAGACCTACTGCTTAATTTTCTAACACCAGATTCCCAGATGTTGGTAACTCTAAATGCAAACAAAACAAAATGTTGGGTAAGCAGGTTGTGGATGAAATTGGAATTGATCTACATTCCCCAGGTGTTTATGTCCTTGTTGAGAGATGTTACTGTGTCCCCACAGTGCACAGATGTAATTTCAACATCTCTAGTTTTGATTTACATTTGGTAAATCAACATTTTAGGTTGATGACTTTTTGCAAATCAAATCAGTTTTCCACATTGATCCAACGTCATCACATTGAATTTTGTTGATGAAATGACGTGGAAACAACATTGATTTAACCAGTTTTTTTCCCAGAGGGTCATTACTCTGTATTACCATTAGAAAGAGGGCGAGAGTGGCTAGTTGTAGTGGAAACATCAGTGGAAGACTCTGATTGTGTCTGTGAATACCCCTCTCAAAGACAGAGCAGGCACTGGTGTCTTTGTTCAATGATTCCATATCAGTCCAGACAACATTCACACAGAGGGAAAGGGTTAAATTGCTTATATAGCATAGGGGCCGACCTTAGTTAAGCGTGAGTAAATAAAACGTAATTCCTTTTTATGCAATTTTCTCTCTATGCGTATTCTGACCTTGAACTGAAACATGAGAATAGCATGCTATTCGTTTGTGGTGGAGTTCTAAGAAATGAAGGTGTGCCAGAGGTGTCTACAGATACAGCGTGTTCTGACCTTGACTTAATGCCCTGATAATTCCACCACCTTTAAGCGAAACCATGAATAAGGTCGAGCTAACTTGCCGGTTCCAAGTGGAAAAAGCATCTACTTTCTTTTTTCCGATAGAAATAACAGCATTCTCCATGCACTGTAATTTATAAATTGATAAGAGCTATTGATAAGTGCTAGGTAGTTGAATTTGATTCCTTATGATGCATGGAGAAGAATGTGGAACCAGTCATATGGAAACAAACTGAAAATCATATCGACATGTATTGTAGCCCCTTTTCCACATTGAAGTAGGCTATAAATAGTTCTGCCGTTATTCAGAATTTTTACTGTGTGCCCTCACAATTTGGGTGAATTGAAATTGAGATCCAAGCTACAGGCTTCTCTAGGGCTGAACCTGCTGAATTGATGTATGCACTTTGGAA
The DNA here is from genome assembly GCF_045679555.1 of Salvelinus alpinus. NCBI lineage: Eukaryota > Metazoa > Chordata > Actinopteri > Salmoniformes > Salmonidae > Salvelinus > Salvelinus alpinus. The sequence continues at coordinate 35,162,019 of NC_092094.1, read as the reverse complement.
TGAATTATATACCTGGGCTTTAATCCATTTTATTTACAATTTGTATCATGTTAAACATTAGCTATTGTCGGGAGCCACCGTCAGTAATACCCACATACATTTATAACTGTCACTTTAGAGTTTGTTTTCTTACATTTGGCCTCATTCCATTCCGTTTACCTTTCTTTCCTCTGTCACATCCGTGTAGTTGTTCCTGAGGGTAGCTAGCATTATTGGATCATATTAGGCAAACGTTGTGCAATAATTTTGGACATGTAGCCTATTTGAATAATTATGGAACTCAGACCACGCGTAGCAGGTTAAACCTGGAGCATGGTGCACGGTTCACGACACTGGACCGTTGTCATACAGTTCCATGATTTAGTGAGAATTATGGTAGATTTATAAGACTATTGTTCAATCCCTATTGTACACTTTTTTTCCCACCTTCCAATATTTAATGGATTGAACTTGAATATGCCAACTTTCAGGATGAATCAAATCACCATTTTTTTATTAATCAATATATCTTGTGTGTAAAGGCTGGCCAAACATTATTCAAAAATACTATCCTAACCCAAAATGCCCCGAAATAATCAACAAAATCAGAGTATTTTTTTATCTACCAGCTGGTGCTTAAACGTAGACGAATATGGACCCTGATCTGTTTCACCTGTCTTGTGCTTGTCACAACCCTCCAAAAGGTGTCTCCTATTTTTCAGCCTGCCTGCCGTTCTGTCCCTCTTTGACCCTGCCTTGGATTACGAACCACTGCCTGCCCACGACCTGCCCTTTGCCTGCCCCTTTGTATAATACAAATTTGGAGTATCGAACTATACGCCTCCTGTGTCTGCATCTGGGTCATATCCTGAGTAGTGATAGTACGAACTGGCCATGACTGATCCAGCAGACTCAGACTAGCTCCACAATGCTGTCTCCCTGCAAGGAGCCACCATTGGAAGACACAAGGAGCTACTTCAGAACCTTATGGAGAAATTCCATGACCATATGGTCAACTCATTACTGGAGTAAGCCACAATGGAAACCTCCCGGGTGCTCAGTAACCTCACTACTAGTGATGCTTCTCCCCAGCCTACCCCAACAACCCTGCTTACTTCCTCCGGAGCTCTATGCAGGAGATCCTGGAACCTGCCGGGCATTTTTCTCCCTGTGCTCTCATCTTTCAGCTACAGCCCTTGTCATTTATTTTGGAGCGGTCAAAGATAGCGTATCATATAACGCTGATGTCTGGAAGGGTGCTTGCTTGGGCTACGGCAGAGTGGGATCAACAATCTGCCATTTGCCTTAGTCTGGAGGATTTCGTAGCAGAGGTAAGGAAGGTGTTCGATTCCCCGGTGTACGGGAGAAAGGCGGCTCGGACGCTACTTCGTCTGCGTCAAGACTCCCGCAGTGTGGTAGACTACGCGGTAGACTTTCAAGAGTGCCTGGAACCCGGAGTCCCTGTTCGACACCTTCCTTCGTGGATTATCGGAGGAAATCAAAGACGAACTCGCAGGAACACAGGAGGGAGAGGTCTGTTCTCAGCCACACTCACTCGTCCACGGTTTCTCCCTCTTCTCCAATGAACCCCGGAATTCCCCGACACATGCATTCCCGAGAGAACCCGAAATCACTCAAACCCCCTCGGGGGTCTTCGGTTGCTAGTGACTCGTCTCTTCCGGAGCCCATGCAACTGGGCAGGGCTAGATTGTCTCCTAGTGAACGTTTATGCAGGCTGAGCTCCAACAGTTGCCTGTATTGTGGTACTAGAGGACATTACATATCCACCTGTCCAGTAGGTGGATATGTAATCATCAGTAGGTACGGTACACTGGTGGGCCATAGAGGGATTCTCCAAACTCCTATTACTTGTACTCCTCTCCACGCTATTCTGCTGTGGGGTGACCATTCAAAATCTCTCTGGGTACTCATTGACTCTGGGGTTGACGAGAGCTTCATGGACTCTGACCTGGTATCTGACCTGGGTATCTCTACTCAACTCCTCTCCATTGCCATGGACGCAAAGCTTTGGACGGATGCTCCATTGGCAGGGTCATTCACAGTACGGTTCCCATTAACCTACGAGTGTTGGGTAACCACTGAGTTCATACAGTTCCTACTAATTGAATCTCCTCATGCACCTGTGGTTTTGGGATTTTCGTGGCTCCAGAGGCACAACCCCCTGATCGGCTGGGCTACTGGTTCTATCCTGGGTTGGAGCCCATTCTGCAACGCACATTACATTAAGGCGGCGCAGCCTGCCCTGGGATGTCCTTCTGTGGGCTTGGGTAAAGCCTCAGATCTCTCTGCCATCCCCGTGGAGAACCAGGACCTACTGGAGGTTTTCAATAAGGCTCGCGCCACATCCCTTCCTCTGCATTGACCCTACGATTGAGCTATTGACCTCCTCCCGGGCACCGCACCACACCACCTCGGAGGCAGATTTATTCCCTGTCTGGCCCGGAGACCAAGACCATGGAGGTATACTGAGTGGAGCAGCGGTCTAAGGCACTGCATCTCAGTGCTAGAGGCGTCACTACAGACAACCTGGTTCAAATCCAGGCTGTATCACAACCGGCCGTGATTGGTAGTCCCATAAAGTTGTACACAATTGTCCTAGCGTCATCTGGGTTTGGTCGGTGTAGGCCGTCATTGTAAATAAGAATTTGTTCTTAACTGACTTGCCTAGTTAAATAAAGGTTACACATACAGTACATTGAGGACTCTATAGCTGCCGGGATCATGTGTCCTCCTGCCAGTTTAGGGATTTTCTTTGTGGAAAAGGACAAAACCCTGTGCACGTGTAACTACCGAGGCCTCAATGACATCACTGTAAAAAATCATTACCCGCTCCCACTCCTCTCTGCTTTCGAGCCTCTCCAGTGGGCACCATCTTTTGAAGTTGGGCCTGCGGAACGCCTATCACCTGGTTTGGATACGGGAATGGCATGAGTGGAAGACAGCCTTCAATGTGGCTAGCGGACACCACGAGTACCTGGTTATGCCGTTTGGTCTGACCAATGCTCCCGCAGTGTTCCAGGCCCTGGTCAATGATGTGCTCCGTGACATGTTGAACTGGTTTGTTTGTCTATCTCGACGACATCCTATTTGGTTCAAAAGCATGTTCTCCATGTCTGACAAGTCCTCCAGCGTCTCCTGGAGAACCAGCTGTTTGTTAAAGCGGAGGAATGTGAGTTCCATCATTCCACTATCTCGTTTCTGGGATACGTCATTGCTGCAGGGAACATTCGGATGGATTCTGACGAGGTGAGAGCGGTGGTGGATTGGCTCCAACCCACATCCAGAGTGCAGCTGCAATGTTTCCTGGGATTTGCTCATTTCTACCACCACTTTATTTGGGGCTACAGCACCCTGGCCTCCCCTTCTCTGCACTCACCGCTCCCAAGGTTCCGTTCATGTGATCCCCAGCTGCTGACCGGGCGTTTCTGGATCTGAAGCACCGTTTCACCACAGCCCTCATCCTCATCCATCCGGACCCGTCCAGTCAGTTCGTAGTGGAGGCTGACTCCTTGGACATTGGAGTGGGGGCTGTCCTGTCCCAGCGTTCTATCCAGGACCAAAAGCTGCTTCCCTGCACTTTCCACTCCCATCGTCTCAATTCCACTGAGAGGAACAATGACATGGGAAATCAGGAAATTCAGGCAGTCAAGATGGCGCTGGAGGATTGGAGGCACTGGCTTGAAGGTGTGGACCAACCATAAGAATTTGGAATATCTCCGCACCGCCAAGCGCCTCAACTCAAGGCAGGCTCGTTGGACTCTGTTATTCACTCAATTCTATTTTACCATTGCCTACCGCCCTGGGTCCAAGAATGTGAAGCCTGACACCCTCTTCCACCTGTATAGTTACGCTGCTAAACCACCTGACCCTGAGACCATCCTCCCTACCTCCTGTCCAGCAGCTGTCCCAGATTCTGCCCGGTCCTGGAATGGGCTCATTCCTTTAAAATCACCTGTCATCCCAGCTCCCGTCGGACCCTGGCTTCATCTGGCAACATTTGTTGGTGGCCCACCATGGTTCCGGACGTCTCCACATTCATCGCCACCTGCACTGTATGCGCACAGAACAAGACTCCGCGGTAAGCTCCGGCTGGCCTCCTTATCCTTATTGCCCCTGGTCCCTTATATCCCTGGACTTTGTCATTGGTCTCCCTCCTTCAGATGGCAACACCACCATCCTTACGGTGGTGGATAGGATTTCCAAAGCTGGACATTTCATTCCCCTTCCCAAGTTACCCATAGCCAAGGAGACGGCCCAGCTTATGGTGCAGCACGTCTTCCAGATCTATGGACTTCCGGTCGACATGGTCTCCGATCAGGGCCCTCAGTTCTTATCCAGGTTCTGGAAGGCATTCTGAACCCTCATTGGGTCATCGGTCAGCCTGTCCTCCGGGTTTCATCCCGTCCAACAGCCAATCGGAGCGAGCCAATCAGGGCCTGAAGACTACTCTTGGCTGCCTCATCTCTGCCAACCCCACCACCTGGAGCCAGCAACTTGTGTAGGTGGAGTACGCCCCCAACTCCCTTCCCTGCTCAGCCACTGGACTCTCGCTCTTCAAGTGTCCCTTGGGTTACCAGCCCCTGCTCTTCCCTGAGCAAGAGGAAGAGGTCAGCATACCCTCGGCCAAGATCTTCGTCCGCAGCTGTTGGCGTACCTGGAAGAAAGCCCAGTCCACTCTTAAGACCACCTCCAGGTATCGGCGACAGGCAGATCGCCACCAGACCCCGGCTCCATGCTATCGGCCCGAGCAGAGGGTATGGCTGTCCACCTGTGATCTGCCCCGCCGGGCAGAGTCTCAAACATTCCCTATATCTGTAGTCTTTAGCCCCATTGCTGTTTGTCTTCTGTTGCCCCGCACCCTCCCTATACATCCCACTTTCCATGTGTCTAGGATTAAACCTTTGTCTCACAGCCCTTTGTCTCCTGTTTCCAGATGTAGATAGATGTTGCTTCAATATATCCACATCATTTTCCTCCCTCATGATGACATCTATTTTGTGAAGTGCACCAGTCCCTCCTGCAGCAAAGCACCCCCACAACATGATGCTGCCACCCCCTTGCTTCACGGTTGGGATGGTGTTCTTCGGCTTGCAAGCCTCCCCCTTTTTCCTCCAAACATAGCGATGGTCAATTGTGCCAAACAGTTATATTTTTGTTTCATCAGACCAGAGGACATTTGTCCCAAAAGTACAATCTTTGTCCCCATGTGCAGTTGCAAACCGTAGTCTGGCTTCTTCCTTGCTAAGCGGCCTTTCAAGTTATGTCGATAGGACTCGTTTTACTGTGGATCTAGATACTTTTGTACTTGTTTCCTCCAGCATCTTCACAAGGTCCTTTGTTGTTGTTCTGGGATTGATTTGCACTTTTCGCACCAAAGTATGTTCATCTCTAGGAGACAGAACGCATCTCCTTCCTGAGCGGTTGACGGCTGCGTGGTCCCATGGTGTTTATACTTGCGTACTATTATTTGTACAGATGAATGTGGTATATTCAAGCGTTTGGAAATTGCTCCCAAGGATGAACCAGACTTGTGGAGGTCTACAAGTTTTTTTAGTTTTTTTTATGAGGTCTTGGCTGATTTTCCTTTTGATTTTCCCATGATGTCAAGCAATGAGGCACTGAGTTTGAAGGTAGGCCTTGAAATCCATCCACAGGTACACCTCCAATTGACTCAAATGATTAGCCTATCAATTAGCCTATCATAAGCTTCTAAAGCCATGACATAATTTTCTGGAATTTTCCAAGCTGTTTAAAGGCACAGTCAACTTAGTGTATGTAAACTTCTGACCCACTGGAATTGTGATACAGTGAATTATAAGTGAAACAATCTGTCTGTAAACAATTGTTGGAAATATTACTTGTGTCATGCACAAAGTAGATGTCCTAAACGACTTGCCAAAACTACAGTTTGTTAACAAGAAATTTGTGGAGTGGTTTAAAAACGAGTTTTAATGACTCCACCCTAAGTGTATGTAAACTTCCGACTACAACTGTACGTTTCTGTTTGTCTGTTGCCAGTTCATCTTGTCTTACCAGCGTGTTTCCCGATTCTCCTGCTCTCAAGTTTGTTTATCTAGTCTTCCCAGATCTGACCTATCTGCTTGTACTGACCCTGAGCCTGCCTGCCGTTCTGTCCCTGTTTGACCCTGCCTTGGACTACTAACCACTGCCTGCCCTCGACCTGCCCTTTGCCTGCCCCTTTGTATAATAAAAATTCTGAGTGTCAAACTATCCCACCTCCTGTGTCTGCATCTGAGTCGTGATACAGATGGCTTCCTTTCATTGATCCCTGTATTCTGAACCCGTTCTCTCAATGTATTCTAGTCTGTTAACAAAATTTTAATTGAAGGTACACCATTATTAAAGGGATGGCTTAAGATAAATGTACTGAAAACCCTATTGAATGAAAACTCCACGAGAATCTTTTGGCTAGCCAGTGGAAGGGTTTTCAGTGGTTGAATTAAATGTATTCAGCGCACGCAAGGGAACCACGCCTACAAAGCCCATTACGCACCTGCAAAAGGTAAGTCTGAAAAACAACTACTGACAAGTGATTAGGAAAGGCTCGTGTAGGTTAGGTATCTGTTTCCTATGTCTGAATCGTGCCCTTTATGCATTATTCAGCAAATGTTGTTATTTCTAGATCTTCCTCTATTAAAAGCCATTGCAATATATTACAGTTTCCACATAGTCTTTAGCTGTCTATTGAAAGGTATTTTGTTAGAGATTTGCATTAGTAATAGCTTGGATAAGCATGTCAGGTTTCTGATTATTTATGATTCATAATGCAACAGCTCACACAGATCAGAGTAGAAGACTCATATTTATCTAGTCGTATTCTGTGGATTATCTGCAGTCACCATTCAAGGTAGGTTCTGTTGACATACTGTCTGTATTGCACAGCAATTTCCCCTCTCATGAATAACAAATAATTATCTCTTTCACCCACTTATCATTTGTGCAATGTGTACTAACATTTGGGAAGATGCAATATGAATGTTTGATAAAATGCAAAATCGCAACTCAGGCTGTTTCTATGACAACGAAGGCGAAGATGGGTATGATATCAATGTCTGTTGTTAATTTTGGGACTCTCAGTAAACTCCTTTCACTCATCTGTACTGAACAAAAATACAAACACCATGCAACAATTTCAATTATTTTATTGACTTACAGTTATATAAGGAAATCTGTCAACTTAAATAAATTCATTAGGCCCTAGTCTAAGGATATCACATGACTCGGCAGGGGTGCAGCCTGGCTGCAGGTGGGCCTGGGAGCCAGGCCAATCAGAATGAGCTTTTCCCCACAAAAGTGCTTTATTACAGACAAATACTCCTCAGTTTCATCAGCTGTCCAGGTGGCTGGTCTCAGACGATCCCGCAGGTGAAGAAACCGGATGTGGAGGTCCTGGGCTGGTTTGGTTACACGTGTTCTGCGGTTGTGAGGCCGGTTGGACACATTGCCAAATTCCCTAAAACGAAGTTGGAGAGAGCTTATGATAGAGAATTAAACATTTAACATTGAATTCAACTTTAAATTCTCTGGCAGCAACTCTGGTGGACATTCCTGCAGTCAGCATGCCGACTGCACGCTCCCTCAACTTCAGACATTTGTGCGTTGCGTGACAAAACTGCACACTTTAGAGTGGCTTTTTATTGTCCCCAGCACATGGTCAACTTGTGTAATGTTAAATCAGCTTCTTGATATGCCACACCTGTCAGCTGGATGGATTATATTGGCAATAGAGAAATGCTCACTAACAGGACTGTAAACAAATTTGTGCACAAAATATGAGAGAAATAAGGTTTTTGTGCATATGGAACATTTCTGGGATCTTTTATTTCAGCTCATGAAACATGGGACCAACACTTCACATGTTTGTTTATATTTTTGTTCAGTATATTATTTAACTGAAGACCATCTAAGATACATTCTAAAATATGTGAAAATTGGCAGCTCATCTAAATGTGGGAAATTATATTCCATGTCCTCAGAAAATTAGGATCTGCCCTCCATTTGGGAGACATTATGCAGCAAGAAATGTACAAGGCAGCTGTTTTATTGAGATAAGCCTCTGTACTGTAGAATACATTAACAAGACCAAACATGCAAATCGAAGCAGGTCTGTTGTTCTCCAACTCACACTGCATTGCAATGTTTTGACAAACCACATGCATTATTCCAAGGACCATACTGTTCACTGGGTTGGCTCTGCACTTACCAATGTTGCTCATGGTCATTAAGTTTGATGTGCAGTGTCATTCAGTCTGATTATCTCTATTTGGTATCAGGACTAATTATACTTGCATTCCCTAGTCCGGTTTGGTGCATGTCTAGAATTAAGGAGTGCACATAATTCTCATTGGATCAGTGTCTGGGCTTTAAAAAAAAGATTATCCTTCCCTGCCTAGAATGAGAATGTGTTTTTTATATATAATGAGGGTGTAAGCATTCTACTCCATAACTCTGTATAAGGTTCTGCCAATTTACGGCTTTCCTGCATTCACATTGTTATAGACTACGTCTGAGTAATTATATGCACTGCCTGCTTTCTACATATCACTAGCAAATAGACTTTTCACTCTCACTTCTCACTATCAAAGACAATGACACACACCCTCATTTCAGACGTCATTCATCTAGGCTATGGTACCTTTTGAGTCCTATTTTATTTGAGTTTGTACACCAGCTGTGATGTAAAGACATGGAACTGCCTGTTTTAATTTTTCTTTGTTAGCACCAGTAAAGTAGCTATCTAGCTACGTAAACCACGCCGCTCTGCAAACACTTTTTCTCCGATGTTGGTTACAAAGCGTTACTTATTTAAATTAGGTAAGAGAATATCATGTTAGCATTGGGGTATTAAAATGAGAGAGTTAGGGTGATGTCACCCTATCCCCTTAATACAAGTGTTTTTGACACGGGGGAGGGGACCAGTAACTTTATGATCAAACTTTATCAATGTAGAAGAAACAGGCCTTTTTCATAATTTGGTAATCATACTTTGATCTGGTTTCATCCAATTTCATGAAAAACATTATTTTGACTGTTCATGACCTTTTAAAAGCTGTGTGAAAGAGAAATTATATTTTTTATTTCAGTTGGAGCAACAATCCCACTGCTTCTCGGACAGCCATGACAAATCCATCTGGAGTATGTCTGCAAAATGCACACACACCTCAGCAGATATTCAGCTCACTGCCCAATTCACTCTTGGCACCTTGTTGTTATGCTAGCTAGGTAGTAAACAGATGGGCCGACCAGCCCTTTGGCGGTCATAACGCTACAATCCCTTGCTATTCAAGTCAATGCAAACACTATTTTTTTAAAAACATCTCTTTAATCTGTTAGAGGCTCTGAATATTTATCTCTGTACCGCTATAATCCCCTAAACACTTGTTCCGTTAATACATATCTGTGATCTTAGTCACACAATTTTATGTCTAAGATGTTTAGTGCAGTATTTCTCAAGTGAAAGAATGTGCGTGAAAATGAGTCGTCTCTAGTTGAATGACAAAAACCACTTCATTGAAGAATCCCTACTGTTGACCAACAAAGAGGCGCAGACTTCGGCTTCCGAAAAGCCGAGAAAAACCTTGGCGAAGACCAGAACAAACAATCAACAAAATGGCATTATAATATATACACAAACTGTTCCGAACTTTTTCGGATGTGTAGCTTTGCACATCTGGACTGCACAATACTTGCACATTTATTATTTTTTAAATTCTTCAAGCTCTATCAAGTTGGTTGTTGATCATTGCTAGACAGCCATTTTCAAGTCTTGCCATAGATTTTCAAGACGATTTTAAGTCAAAACTAAGTAGGCCACTGAGGGACATTCAATGTCGTCTTGGTAAGCAACTCCGGTGTAGATTTGGCATTGGGTTTTAGGTTATTGTCCTACTGAAAGGTTAATTTGTCTCCCAGTGTCTGTTGGAAAGCTGACTTAATCAGATTTTCCTCTAGGATTTTTCCTGTGTTTAGCTCTATTCTGTTTATTTTTTATCCTAAACAACTCTCTAGCCCAACTCAAATGTGCAGGTTGTTAAAATACCTGTATTTATGGGAAAGATGTTTGAAATGGTATTTTGTTTTTAAATTATATTGTAAATTGGAATGGTAGAGTTTGTCTTTCGTGGAGTTATCAGAATTGTATGGGAAGGTCTGCTCAATCCAAGATTACAATTGATTACAGCATTAACCCAAAAATGGAGGAGGCAGGTGGCAGCGGGAGGAGGTCGGGAACTGGTCTGTCTGCCCAATATAAAGGATCAAAACTGGCAGAGGAATAAAAATAGCATAAATAGGAAAGTATACCAGTTTAATTTGAGGACCAGGATGTTGACAAAAGAGGGAAGAGATTTTTGATGTACCTATTCCATAGTACAGGGTGTATGAGTTGATATCTTGACGCAAGATTCAAGACTTGGTGCTTTTCAGCTAAAATTATTATATAGAATTCTTGCCACCAACAAAATGTTGAATATTTAGGGCATACAATTATTGAAGCTCTGCAGATTTAGTTGAGGATACAGAATCAATAGATCATTTATTTTGGTATTGCCCTCAGGTAGCCTGTTTCTGGTCTCAGGTTCAGGAATGGCTAAAAATGAATAACATTGATCTAAAATTGACCCTAGAAATAGTACTGTTGGGAGATCTGGAGAGACCGGGTCAGTCAATTACTAATATACTAATACTCTTAGTTAAAGTATTTATCTTCAACTCGCAATCTGTGGATTCTATTCGATTATATAGGTTGAAATTGTATGTTAAACATCACAGCATAGTTGAAGATATATGATGCGTAGAAATTCGAAGAGGGTGGCCAGCAGAGATAGGTGGGATGGGCTGAGGGAAACTGAGAGTAGAGATGTGAAATTGGAGACAAGTGGGAATGGAGTTGCTGTGCGGGGGACAGAATGACGGTCAAAGATAAAAGTTTTTAAAATTAAGTCAAAATAAAACATAACAAAAAGTAAGTTTGAATGACACAGGGGCAGTGTTGTTAGTTAAGGCCGGTTTGCCTGAGGCTGATGCCGTGCAGGTGTTTGTACACATGCATATACACCCACACTCTCATTCAAATGCACACATGTACACATACGCGGACAGACACACACGTAAAAAGTGCCATACATGCACTCAAACATATTCGGTTGACCTTGCTGTTATGATTGTTATCCATGATGTCTTTTGTTTTTTGCATTGTTGTTTTCTGTTTTCCTTTTTATTTCTCTTTTTTCGCTATTGTTAATTTAGTTGGTTGTTGGGGGTGGGGAATGGAATTATTGAATGTATAATTTTTTTCTCGGGGGGAGGGGGTCACAGATGGTTGAGGGGCAGCTCTTGGGGAACTGTGGGGGAATCTTGGAGGGCTGGTATCCTGGCAGTTGGTGGATCACTGGTTCGGTTCCCCATTTACGACCTTGTGGGAGATCTGTCGACATGCCGTTGAGCAGGGCATTGATTCTGGTTGCTTCTGTGTGTCGCTCTGGATGGGAGTCTGTTAGTTGACTAATGTGATGTAGTTGTTGAGCGGCTTCACTGTAAGTATATTGTATGCTTTAAATATTCAAAAAATACTAAATTAACTCCCTAGACGATGGCAAGCAAACCCATAACATGATGGAGCCACCTCCATGCTTGAACATTTGAATAGTGGTACTCAGTGATGTGTTGTGTTGGATTTGCCCCAAACATAACACTTTGTATTCAGGACAAAAAGTGAATTTCTTTGTCACATTTTTTGCAGTATTACTTAAGTGCCTTGTTGCAAACAGGATGCATGTTTTGGAATATTTTTTATTCTGTACAGGCTTCCTTCTTTTCACTCTGTCATATAGGTTGGTATTGTGGAGTAACTACAATATTGTTGATCCATCCTCAGTTTTCTCCTATCACATCCATTAAACTTTAAAGTCACCATTGGCCTCAAGGTGAAATCCCTGATCGGTTTCCTTCCAAACCGGCAACTGAATTAGGAAGGACGCCTGTATCTTTGTATTGATTGGATGCATTGACACCATCCAAAGTGTAATTAATCTCTTCAATGGGATTTTCAATGTCTGCTTTTTTATTATTTACAAATCTACCAATACAAGGCATTAGAAAACCTCCCTAGTTGTGTGGTTAAATCTGTGTTTGAAATTCACTGATCGACTGAGGGACCTTATGGATAATTGTTTGTGTGGGATACAGAGATGAGGTAGTCATTCAAAAATCATGTTTAACACTATTATTGCACACAGAGTGAGTCCATGCAACTTATTATGTGACTTGTTAAGCACATTTTTACTCCTGAATTTATTTAGGTTTCCCATAACAAAGGGGGTGAATACTTATTGACTCAAGCCATTTCAGCTTTTCATTTTTAATGAATTTGTAAACATTTATAAAAACATAATTGCACTTTGACATTGAGGTATAGTGTGTAGGCCAGTGACACAAAATCTTAATTGAATCCATTTAAAATTCAGGCTGTAACAACAAAATGTGGAAAAAGTCAAGGCGTGTGAATACTTTCTGAAGGCACTGTAAGTGACACATTTTAAAAATGTGGATGGCTGTATTCTCATTGTTTTTGTTCAATGACTGGTATTAGGTGAAACTTAACATTATGAATGTTTTGCACCTATTTGCATTTCCGTGCACACAAATCAGAATCTGGAGTCTCCCACAAGCAAAAACAGAACGATGGCTAAGAATGTAAACAAACCTGTATCCAAACAGAGGCTGTCATCACAAGCTTAGATTTATGAGAAGTTCTAATGATCAGCAGATTAAATAAATACTTTATTAAAAAAAAAAGGTTATTGTTTGTCATGCAAGCCTTTATTTTTGATTTGCTGCCAAATGCAAGGGAGGCACTAATAGGGTGCAAAATTGTTGTGATATTAGCCATGTGTGGGGCTGAAAAATAACTTTAAAAACAAACCCTGACATATGACGTTCTTGCAGTTGAACTTTGAACATTAGGAAGACCGGTACTATTTCCTGTATATCTCTCTGATAGAAATTAAAAACATTGAGAGGAAGCATTCACCTAACAGTGACATTGAAGGACCCATATTAATTACCCTGGTTGTTTACCTTCTGTCGCCACCATTGTTTTTTCTTTTGTTGTCCCCTTAATGACCCCAGTCTATTCTGTAAGGCTGATTATCAGCTACAGCCAAGGTGACATTCACACACAAAATTTGTTTTAAAGATATCATTTATAGAGATAGAATATTGTCTGATATAGCAGTATTTACTCATACCACCTTACATACACATTGCAAAAGTGTTTCATATATATTAGCCTGACCGCTCCAACAGCTTATCTGCCACAACCTTTTGTGTAAAATAAATTAGATAAAGTTAAAGTGGAATCAGAAATATTTCCCTTTCAAAACAGTGTCAAAGCGACACATTCAGAAATGTAAGACAGAATGACTACTACAGGGTAATATTACTTTTAAAAAGAACATGGTTTGTTCATTATGGCTATCTTTGGGTCACAGGTATATAGATTCATTGAATAAACATAAGAGGAAGTCTAGTAGACAGCATATAACCATTTGATTCCTTGCCACTTTTTTTACATGAACAAATTGGAAAATAAATGGTTTCGCCAGTATCAGGAGGGTCATGATCTCCTTTCCTGATTATTAATAGGAATATCCTGAGCCCTGACAGTTTGAGCCTTACAAAATCCCATTTTCACCTTCATTTTCTATTTCAGTGGCTGGAGTTTTATGTGGGTCTAGACCTGACAGACTTGGTACAATGGATTAAATGAAACATAATGACATTTGGGGATTATGGGAGGGGAGCCAATGGAAGGCTTAATTGATAATTTCTTTCACTCTGGGTAATAATAGTTACATGACTGATTGCATTTAACATTTTAGTTATTTGGCAGATTTTTATATTTTACCTTTATTTAACTAGGCAAGTAATGTTATGAACAAATTCATATTTACAATGACAGCCTAGGAACAGTGGGTTAACTGCCTTGCTCAGGGGCAGAACAATAGATTTTTTCCTTGTAGGCTCTGGGATTCGATCTAGCAACCTTTCGGTTACTGGCCCTACGCTCTAACCACTAGGCTACCTGCCGCCCTGTTGTATCTAATTTGTTCTGAAACAATGACGGTTGAAATGCAATGAGCTTGACATCTTGATATCTCAACACAAAAAATACAGTGGGCCTTCTATTTTACAGTGGGACATCTACTATGTCAGTACAGTAATCATTCTGCAAAACTGCAGTCTGTCATACTGATGTCAACTGACTATTTGTGTTAACTGACCATACTGTTGCAGAGAGGCAGCCCCCCCCCCCACCCCCACCAGCTGTGTTTGAGACAGGGGGCCAGCATCCGGCACTTCTAAAGCCATTATTTTCACACTGGGGTAGCAGCCTTTCATGTGTGAGCTGTTACATCAATGTAAAAATTCTTCTTCTCAATAGCCATTAGTGAAGGGCAGACCTGAGCTGCCCTACACTAGGAAACTGCTCAGGGATTTCACCATGAAGCCAATGGTGATTTTAAAACAGAGTTTAATGGTTCTGATATGAGAACTGAGGATGGATCAACAGCATTGTACTCCAAAATAGTAACCTAAATGACAGAATGAAAAGAAGGAAGCCGGTACAGCATAAAAAATATACCAAAACATGCATCCTGTTTGCGACAAGGCACTTAAGTAATACTGCAAAAAATGTGGCAAAGAAATTAACTTTTTGTCCTGAATACAAAGTGTTATGTTTGGGGCAAATCCATCACAACACATCACTGAGTACCACTATTCATATTTTCAAGCATGGTGGTGGCTGCATCATGTTATGGGTTTGCTTGCCATCGTCAAGGACTAGGGAGTTTTTTAGGATAAAAAAAAAGGATTACAGCTTTAAGCACAGGCAAAATCCTAGAGGAAAACCTGGTTCAGTCTGCTTTCTAACAGACACTGGGAGATGAATTCACCTTTCAGCAGGACATTAACCTAAAACACAAGGCCAAATCTACACCGGAGTTGCTTACCAAGATGGCATTGAATGTTACTGAGTGGCCTAGTTACAGTTTTGACTTAAATCGACTTGAAAATCTATGGCAAGACTTAGCAATGGTTGTCTAGCAATGATCAACAATCAACATGACAAAGCTTGAAGAATTTAAAAAAATAACAAGGGGCAAATATTGTACAATCCAGGTATGCAAAGCTCTTGGAAACTTACCTAAAAAGACTCACAGCTGTAATCGGTGCCAAAGTGCTTCTACAAAGTATTGACTCAGGGGTGTGAATACTAGAGGTCGACCGATTTATGTTTTTTTTAAATAAATTTTACCCCCTTTTCATGGTATCCAATTGTTAGTAATTACTATCTTGTCTCATCGCTACAACTCCCGTACGGGCTCGGGAGAGACGAAAAAATCGTCTCTCTATTATTTAGTCTCAAATAAATAATGAAACATGTTCAATTTGGTTTAAATGCAAAAACACAGTATTGAAGAAGAAAGTAAAAGTCTATATGTGCCATGTAAAAAAGCTAACGTTTAAGTTCCTTGCTCAGAACATGAGAACATATGAAAGCTGGTGGTTCTTTTTAACATGAGTCTTCAATATTCCCAGTTAAGAAGTTTTAGATTGTAGTTATTATAGGAATTATAGGACTATTTCTTTCTATACCATTTGTATTTCATTTACCTTTGACTATTGGATGTTCTTATAGGCACTATAGTATTGCCAGCTTAATCTCGGGAGTTGATAGGCTTGAAGTCATAAACAGCGCTGTGCTTGAAGCATTGCGAAGAGCTGCTGGCAAACGCAGGAAAGTGCTGTTTGAATGAATGCTCACGAGCATGCTACTGCCTACCATCTCTGTCAGACTGCTCTATCAAATATCAAATCATAGACTTAATTATAATATAACTAAAACACAGAAATACGATCCTTAGGTCATTAATATGGTCAAATCCGGAAACTATCATTTCGTAAACAAAACGTTTATTCTTTCAGGGAAATATGGAACTGTTCCGTATTTTATCGAACAGGCACCGCATTGATTATTTGCAATGCAGGACAAGCTTGTTAAACTAGTAATATCATCAACCATGTGTAGTTAACTAGTGATAATGTTATTAAGATTGATTGTTTTTTATAAGATAAGTTTAATGATATCTAGCAACTTACCTTGGCTCCATGCTGCACTCGTGTAACAGGTGGTCAGCCTGCCACGCAGTCTCCTCGTGGAGTGCAATGTAATCGGCCATAATCGGCGTCCAAAAATGCCGATTACCGATTGTTATGAAAACTTGAAATTGGCCCTAATTAATCGGCCATGCCGATTAAGTGAATACTTGTGTAAATGTGATATTTCTGTATTTAATTTTCAATAAATTTGCAAACATGTCTACAAACATGTTTTCACTTGGTCGTTATGGGGTATTGTGTGTAGATGGGTGAGGGGAATTTTTTTTTAAATCAATTTTGAATTCAGGCTGTAACTATATGAATGCACTTTGTCCCCAGTAGGTCAGGTTCAGATTGATAAATGTGATGAACTCAGAAATGTTGCACTATCTACAGTATGACATAGTAGCTGTCCAGGAGATGCAATATATTTCTCATGTTTGACATGGCACTCAATGCACAACTTTATGACACCATTTGAAGAACTGGGCTACTTTCACTGACATATTTAGTGGTTCATGTCCGGTAATATGTTCAGATTCATAGGCTACCCGTTTCTGATGCCAGCCCATGCTGGGTATTTTTCTATCTAGCTACATCTGGAAAGAAGGCATAATAGCCTACACCATTGGAGCTTAGCAAATGTCTGTCCCATGACTCAGTGATATGGTTAACTCCAATCACCTGTTTGATAGATTTTCCTGATCACAGAGCGGTTGAGGCAGTGAGAGCCTTCTCCCTGGAGGGATGGGGTTGGAGCCCGGCCTTGTAATGGCTCTCTGGGAGGGGGTGGTCTGGTCACTCTGCTTGAGTTTGATCCTAAAACACAGGTGCAGTGTAATTCCCCTATTCCCCCCTCTGTCTTTGAATCTGATCCATCCGTTACCTTCCCGTTTCTAAATTTGGCCATATCCAAAGCTAGTTTTTAATATATAAAATATAGTCATGTTGGATTTGGATCCAAGCTCTAGTCTTGCTGTGCTACTGTACTTGCTGTTTCCCTTTCTCTTTTAATCTCGGTGAAATGAATGGTAGGCTATTTTGGCATAAATGTCAAATATTGCCAAAGTTAGCCTACTAAAACAGAGTATGATTCATTATTATTGCCATTTGATAACATAGTTATTATAGTGTAATACAGAGTGGTGGGAGGTACGAAATGTGAAGGAGGAGCATGAATCTTAGTTATTGTGGTTTATTAAAATTAGTTGCAGCAGTTTATGCATAATATTTGGAGAATAAATCCCCAGTCTAAACACTCGCAAATTGCCTGAAACGGCGTGAGGTGTCGGGGGACTGGAGAGGGGTCCCAGCGGCGTCATGTAGAACCGATCATTGTCTCTCACACTTTCTAAGTATCCATTACACAACAGTGAGCAAGGAAAGGAGTCGGGCCAGAGATATCAGCAGCCCATGCGAAGCAGCAGCGGTGCCCGGAGGGCTCTTCCTCTCAACGTCAACGAGAACCAACTAAACTGAGAGCAGGAATACAAGCGTAAAGATGAGAACAACTGTTAATTATGGTCATATTTTATGAGACGTGAACGTTTATATCGTGGGAATGTTCAGTCAACGGAATGAGGAAGAATAGTATCCAAGTGTATGAGAATCAATGAGTTGATCGGGTGCTCCATTTCAACGCGAATTATTGTGTGCAAAAAAATCACTTTGATTTCACACTCCTTATTTGAGACACCATCGAAGGAAACCATGAATGGAGGTCGGCATTTTACACCAATTTAAACAACGGTATATGCGAAACATTTGGATTACTTTGCTGCACAACACCTATTTTGGGTGGAATTTCGGACTCGGACTTCTCGCCTTTGCGCTTTCCTCGCGTTCAGCAGCTAAACTTGGAGGGATCCATGCAGTCGCAAAGGTTGGTATTGGTCGTTTCTCAACAGCGAACAATTAAGCTATTTACAGAGTTTTTCCAGGCAAAATTCCAACTTTATATTTTCGTGGCTTCTCATAATATTTCTGTCAATGGGTCATTTTATTTTGAAAATGATTGTGTTTTTGACAGTGGACTATAGGAGACTACTTCTATTGTCAAGCGTAATGGTAATCCATATTGTGTGTTGATTACCCTTATAATACATTTGCCCGGCATTGTGTGCTACAGACTTTCTTTACATTTTTTTGTGGCAAAAAACGGCAATAGCCTACATACTACAAAAGTGAACATTGCAAGTTGTCCAGCTGTAATAACATGTTTTAAATGTTATTAGGCCTATAAGCATTGACATAGGGTATGGCATTGCTACACAACTAGGCTACTTGTATAGCCTAAGGTCTATGGGTTATTGTAAATGCATAATGGTCTTTTAATATGATTCTATTAGACAATATCGTTGGCTTCTCCTCTTTCACAATGCTAAAATCAAACCCTTTACGAATGCATTATTCTGGAAAAAAATGGAATTGGAAACCTATCAGAAAACTTCCAATCGACCGCCTATCATATTTGTGTTTTGAATAAATAAAACATAGAACATGGGCTTCTTTATTCGCTGTGATAGAAAGGAAATGGGGTGGTAGGCCTAACAATGTTGATGACTGACTGACAGTTGTGGGCTACAGTTGCACTAAACCGTCAAATAATAGACCTGTGCACACATTTAATGACAGATCAACTTGTCCCGGCACTCATAATGCCATGTGCGTTTGTCATGATGTGAGGTTTGATATCTAGAGTTAATACAGGCGCCATCTGTTGGAACGTGTGAAGTATCTTCACCCGGTGTCGTATAAGCCAGATCATACAGTATGTGGCTATGGGCCAGATGCATTATCAGTATAGGCCTATCTCCCCAAAGTATATAAAGAAAACATTTGGAACGCTGTAGTAATTTTATGAATTTAAATCGACATTTAGGTCTAGGTATTTTAAGCCTAAGGATTTAGCCTACGTTTATATTTCAAGGTCAGTGATGACTAAAATGAAATCAAAAAATCCTTTTGGCCAATGAGACATCTATTTGTTCTATGGACTGATTTAGCTTGGGGGGAATTTGGTTTTAGCTGGCCTTACAGGAGGCATTACATGGGGGCTTTATACTGTAGGTCCCCGTTGAGATGTGATATTGTAGGCCTACAGTGAGATGTGATTGAATGTTCTACAAGTCTAGGCTACATGTCAGTTACCATACATTGTTAAGCAATCCAAAACATCTTCCAGTCCTTACAGAATATAAGTATGTTAAGAAATAAAGCACTATCAATGTAATATCACTCAAGTGGCTCATCTAAATGTCTGAACACATCCATGTAGTTTCAACAAACTATGCCGTTTAATCTGGTTTAATAATCATATTCACTTATAGCCATTGTTCTATCTCTTTCCAGACAAATAGTTAGTCTGGATGGTGTTTGGGGTTTTCCAGTAATGCTCCCAGTTTTTTTTTTAATCAACCCCAATAGACTAGTATAGCCTACACAGTATGTATTTATGCCTACAACTTCTTAGCTGGATATTATTCTTAAGTATTCTCATTGAAGTGCAATGGTGCATCAATATGTTCAATGTCTTAGGGCATCAGCCACCTTAATTGCCTGACATTAAGGATTAAAAAAATGGATCAACATGGTCAGACATATTTTACACCACACAACAGACTTGACTTGCTTCAGTGACATTTCTATTGTAGACCCACAGAGCAAACAGTGTTGTGTAGAGCAGCATTGTACTGATGGGTGGTTGATCAACAGGTGTAGTAGTTCTTCATACAAGTCCTGGTGCATAGTGCCTCTTCATTATCCAAATCATGACATAATGTATATAACTAATAGACAGACAAATAAAACATTCTTAATGAACATCTGCTTACTTGTTTCTCAATTGTTTGCTGGCTGGCGTATGTTTTCTTTCAATTGTGATTTCATAAAGATGTTATGTATCATGTTACTAAAAGGTCAGTGCAAAGCATCAATGTTTGCTCCAATTTAAACCATAATAGCCTTCTGTGTGTTTGTATCATCTGGATGATCAAATACCAACTATTGTGTTATGGAGGTTTCATTGACAGTGCACCAACCAGCGTAATATATCTTACTAGTTATTTGACACAGCTAAACGAACATGTTTTGCTTGAGTACCTTTTTTGAGAAGAAATGCTATTATCCTTTTTTGCTGTTTATCTCCATCTTAAATTCAATTTCAATTCTACACAGATTGTCATGAATAACATCTGACAAGAATTCTGTGTAGAAGTCATTCATTTTTGTAGGGAGTTTGTTTTAAGACTTTTAGATGAAATAAACTGTGTTAAAAAATGGTTTGCAATGACTTCCCAACACAATATTAGGTAGGTGTTCCTAATGTTTGGTATACTCAGCGTATAATCAGTCATGTTATCATTGATTATGAGTCTATTAAAGAAATGCCACAAAGACATAACACAATGAGTCAATACAGCATTAGCCTAAAGGGGGTATAGCCTACATGCTTATAAGTGGTAACTTTTGACATAGCCTATTTGAAATTGTCACGTTTCATTTGTCTTTTGTACTACTAGTAGCATGGTTAGCAAGGTTAAAATGTTTCATAATGGACTATAGGCTAAGTCAAGGCGCAAGAGAAGTGACATTCACCCATGCAGGCTAACCTCTGCCCCAACATTTACGCAACATAGAAATGAATTTATTAAGGTTAGCATGTTATGTAGCAGCAAAGCAAAACACTTTTGTTCCCATCAAACTGTTGAGGCCCAACGTGCTATAATGAACAAATCTACACGTTGAGTTGTAATTTGAGACTCGGGAGGGGCTAAAGGCTTTAACAACGGCTCCTCATTGGTCCAGTGAGTAGTATAAACTGCACCTTCTTGACACTCCCTAAATTCAAGATCGATTGCCAGCTTTTACTGTTTGCTGAGGAATTCGAGTGCATTGAATCCGCTCCTAGAAAGAGGGCGAAAGTTACTTCGAGATTTCGAAACAAGTACTTGATCGGGGACATGACTGCATTACGTGACTTCAGATCTCATGTAGCCTACTGCTCCGTGTTATTCAACAAGATAGACGATAGGAATATCTCCTAATTCATTTTTCTTCCACCTTCTTGATTTGATTCGACCAGGGAGAGGAGAGAAGTGCGACCCTGTGCTGGATGGACGGTTATGGGGAAGGGAGTAGCAGGACCTTCGGCGCTTGAAGTCGGCAAGATCCTTGTTTTGTTTCTTTGCCTGTTTCCTTCTGGTAAGACTTTGCAATCGAGATACTATTTAAATCATGCGTGTTAACTGTATTAATATGATTATTATCTAGTTATTACAACCCTTGTTTTGCCCTATGGTAACCATTTGCAGCTCACATAGCTTAAACAACCTGCCAGATGGATGTATAGACATGTACCTACATTATTTGTCAAACAAGACAATTATTTGGTTTATCAACAAAAATGAAAGACTAACTTTATAAATTGCATGTCAACACAGGTAAAACATATAATGTCAGAGTCCTGACATCGCGTCCTGACATCGCGTTTCTTGTGCTCCATGTTGTGGTGGTATATTCGTAATAAAATAAATCGTCACGTAAGACTTTTTTGTTTCTATTGAATAATTTTACACAGCTCAAGCCTATGCTACTCAAGCTGTATAACCCCGTAGTTGTGTTATGTTTGGGGGGAGGGGATAGGGTCTGCTAAATGACTTAAATGTTTACGCATTCTAACCCTCTTTTCTAAAGTAACCTAACGGTACTTGCCTTTTTCTTTCTCTACCCGTATTGTGTCGGTCTAAAGAAAGCAAAGACAAATAGTTCGGGAAATCCATGAATCCCAGATTCCCAGGCGGTTAGCTTATTTTTGGTTGGATGAATAATGAGCAATTCGTAACCATGCTTAGGTTATGTATTATTCGACCTGCATGGATCTTTCTAAGCAACATTAAAACACCTTGATATAACACGGGTTATAATGGTCTTACTTGAGCCCTTCTTCCTTTTTATGAGATGCAGAAATAGCCTATCTCCATGGCCTCGTATAAATCAATTTGCACATTTACCGACTTTTATCAGTGTCTCTTTTACCGCCAAACAAAAAAGTGATAATGCAAGTGCTAGTTGTTGTTGACGTTTATTCAAGATTAAGATTAGTTTATTGCCACTTATCAGATACGTGATAATAAATGCCCTTTGTTGCTGGGACTGGGAGGAGGGAGTGGTGTGTGCTGTGTGGGGGTTGGCATAGTTGTGGTGGAATGGTAGAGTCATCAGTATTAGTAACTGAAAGTGTGACTTCAAAGTGTTGTATAGTCATTGGTCAATAAGTTCTGAGGGAACGTTTGGTGCAGCAAAGTTACATGTAGACTCGTCCTAAACTGAAGTTTGTTTATTAGGGTGAAGTTAGGAGATCCAATTGTATTGGTATTTGCTTTGAATTACATCTATTCTTTCCTATGTAACCCCCCCTCCCCCCATACCATGCCACCCAAAGCAACTTACATTTCAGGTCATGTCATTTAAGTCCTGAGGAATGCCTGTTGGAAGTTGCATTACTCTTTGATTAAGGCCTTCTGCAATGGACAGGTGGATATCTTATATCCAGTTTGACCTGTGGAATGGTGAGGCCTCTCTTCTGTTCCGCTCTCTGGTCCTGGAGCTAGTTTCTTTCCTGTCTGAACCCCCAGCCCTCCCACGCCACAATCCATTGCTGATGAACAACCTGATCCCCTTACACAGGGCAAATTTATGACTGCTGGTCTCTTCACAATAGCAACATTGCCTTCATTCAGAGCCGTAAGACTACCCCCTCTCACAATGGCTCGCACAATCTCATACCCCTTCCAGTTCACCTCAACAATAGCTAAATTCTCAAAATAATAATTTCCTCACTCCGTTCTGGCTTTTAGCCATGCAACAGGAGGTTGTAGTATAGATGCAAACATTAGGTAGCTGTGAATTTATGCCGTTAACACTTCTGAGTAGCTTATTTTGACTAATTAATGAGGTGTGTGTTGGTGCTTTTCCTAATGTAGCCCCCAATGTCCCTGTTGAAATCAAATTTGTACATTTTTTATGACAAGTTTACATACCATGTCTCCCACCAATTTTTTTTTTTAATGATGCATGATCTTTTGCAGATTCACTGAATCTCTTGGAAAAGGTAAAACTCACTGTGTGCTGTATGAAGTCTCAGAGCAGACTTGATTTGTAATGAAGTGTGCATACACATCCCACTGGGCATACACTCGTTGAATCAACGTTGTTTCCACGTCATTTCAATGAAATTACATAGAACCAACATGAAATAGATGTTGAATTGATGTCTGTGCCAAGTGGGATGATGGAGTTGGCAAACTGCAGCCTCTTGGAATCCACATATTTGGTGGAATTTTGGTTTTCGTTACACTTGAAGTCAGAGTTATTTGATGGAAATAAATGCTCAATTTGTCTCGAGACACTGAAAAAACATGGAAGAACTCAAAGAATGCTGCAGGGCTTTTTTGGATTATAGGAGTCTAAAAACTGGCCATTGCATAGGTGATTAAGGGTTTCAAACACACAGATAAGACTGTATAACACATACTTTTCCTGTTTGTTTAGTACATTAATTGTTCGACACAATGTTTAGTGATTGGATGAACAGTCCATTGTGGGTATTGGTTTGCCATTGTTGTGTGATCTATGATCCTAATGTTTTCTTCTCCACTCTACAGTGAGTCTGCAGTGTAAGATCCTCAAGTGTAACTCAGAGTTTTGGGCCTCCACCTCAAGCTCTGGCCCGGAGGAGGAGTTCTGTACGGCACTGCGGGCGTACAACAACTGTGTACGCCGCACCGCACGCACTTGCAGAGGCGACCTGGCCTACCACTCAGCCCAACATGGCATAGAGGACCTCATGAGTCAACACAACTGCTCCAAGGAGGGACCTACAACCCAGCCTCGAGCCCGGACCCCCGCTCCACCACCACAGCTCCAGCCTGACAGCCAGGAGCGCTCCGATGGGCCGGAGCAGTGTCACTACGAACGCAGCCTTTCTCGCCATTCCTTGCCACCCAACTACACCCACTGCGGCTTCTTTGGAGACCCACACCTCCGTACCTTCAGCGATGACTTCCAGACTTGCAAGGTGGAGGGAGCCTGGCCACTTATCCATAACAAATACCTGTCTGTTCAGGTGACCAACACACCTGTCGTGCCTGGCTCCTCTGCTACGGCCACCAGCAAGGTGAGAGGAGCCGCTACATCTCTCTATCATATTGAATCAATGTGATATTGACTGTATGTTGGGTACAGCACAGTTACAGAGTGTCTGGTGATGCTTGACATTGCTACTGATCCAAGTATTCTGTGATTATTTCATTGCTACAGACTGAATCCTTGAAAAACTACTCTATTGAAGTAAAATTTCACAACTTTCCTTATCACAGATATACCAACAGACTTTGCAGAACGTCTGATAACACTGGTCTTCTCACCACTGTGGAGGAGTGTAGACATGCATCTAAGTAGAGAACAAAAAGATAGCAAAAAGATACAGGTAACTGCCAAAATAATGGAAACACTTGAGTAAATGAAGGATACAAAGTATATTGAAAACCGTTGCTCGAACACAGGTGTGGTTCCTGAGTTAATTAAGCAATTAACATGTCATCATGCTTAGGGTCATGTACATAAATGCTGGGCATGCAGGCCATTATTTTGGCTACCATGGCCATTTTAGGAAAGGGAAAGTTTTGTTGTCTCCTGAGCAAGGCTGCTACTCCTCTATTTTGCCCTTTTCTCACTAAAGAAAGCCCTTTCAGGTAATGGGAGAGAATCTTTTTTTGCTTTGTTTGAAACACTGAATGGAATGTTGTTGGACAAATTGTACTGCAGTGATTTATTTGTAAGAGCTCTCAAATCAAGAAATATTATCTTAAGTAAGACCTTCGTATGTAAGAGGTTGTGGGCCTCTTTAATGTGGCCAGAGAAGTAGGAGCAGCCGTGGGAATGTTTTACTGTGGACTCTGGTTAATGTTAGGATCAGTTCCATCGCAGACCAATAGGCAATACACAGAACAATTGTTGGGATCCTGATAAGGTTTACAAATTATATGCCAGTATTATACCCGCAGTATAAACATCATGTGGACAGCCAAGTCGAATTTTAGGCCCACCCTATGTGTAGCAGTCTATACCCTAGCATTGTGTGTATGTTAGTTAGAAACTGTTGTTTTAACTAAGTGCTCAAGCCATGCAGGAAACTGCAGATATTTTCTGCACATTAGTTGGCCCTGATACCTCATAAATTATCATTGTTTTGTTTCTACAGTACATTGGACGGCCTGGAGGGCCACCACAGAAATGTATTTCATTAGAACATGAGGTGAAAACAAAGATCCCTAAGCATTTGTAGTCTGCAAAGTCACTTAATATTAGGTCCACATTTGGTATGATTTTGGCAGTCGTGGCTGTGACCAATAGGCCTCCGTGCACTGTATCCCGACTGCAGGGTTTACACTGACATTTTGTCCTCAATCACATAAAGAGAGAGACCAATTTTCCATCATCAGACCTAATGATGCACTTTCAGCATTCTGGCTTTTTTCTGTGTGCTTAAGGTAATGATATTTTTACACAGCTGTACTTGGAAGCAAATTACACAGCTTTTGAAGTTATTCAGTCTGGACAAAGGGAAAACAAGGCAGAAGCCTATGCCACCTGTACAAACAAGACTGGGTATTGCTGTAGCTCTGTTTCATATGGGCTCCTGCTGCAGTGTATGAAATGGTCTGTTATATGCACTACCTTCATTCAAGGGATGGGTTGACGAATCAGTTTGTTTCTTTATGCACAGGGGTTTTGTAGAGGTTTTTTCATGTTCTTAGATCATGTTATCCTTCGAAAAGAGGGGTCAGTGGCAGGTTAAAAAAAAACTTTGGGGAATGGGGGATTGTGGGGTGGGAGGATTGAGGGGTGGGTTGGGGGCTGGGTTGGCAGATGACTTGACTGGGTAATAACAGGGCATTTTGGTGCTCTACTTCCCGCCCCTGCCCCCTATTTGAGATCAGAGCCTATCGGCTGTCCCGGGGTCACTTCTGAGACAACGGCTCACTGGCGTCCTAATGAAATC
This sequence comes from Salvelinus alpinus, assembly GCF_045679555.1. Lineage (NCBI taxonomy): Eukaryota > Metazoa > Chordata > Actinopteri > Salmoniformes > Salmonidae > Salvelinus > Salvelinus alpinus. The sequence goes on along the minus strand of NC_092094.1, from coordinate 35,135,771 downwards.
ATGCAAGCAGAGAAGTGACCAGCCTTAGTTAATTAGCCACAGAGCAGAGCACGCTCTCCCCTCCTGGCTCAGTGCCACTCCCTGGAGCACAGTTCTGGGGTTCACAGGCAGGTTTTTCACCACTATGAATGGCTCGTCTTTGTGTCTGCACACTGAGGCCCGATTTAACATGGCCTATACCCGTGTTTTCTGAGAGCGTTTACTTTGGCCTCCCCATGTTGAGGCAGAGCTGAAATGTGACACTGAACTGGGGTGGTGGTGTAGATGGGTCTGCATTATACAAACTACTGGTGTTCTTAATGCCAAAGCACAAAGATTCCCCTCAGTCATTTGTGTAGCCCTACCACTAACTCTTGTCCACATAAACATGTAAATATAGAGGTTCCATACAGTTTTTTAAAATTCAACTGCTGTTCAATGATTTAATAATTTGATGTCTATATGTACCTTGCTATTTTCATCCTCAAAAGGCCTGACACGTATTGAAACATATTGGCTATTGTTGTGCTGACTGCAAATTCTAATCTTCTCCCCTCTCTCACTCGGTACAGTTGACAATCATCTTCAAGAACTTCCAGGAGTGTGTGGACCAGAAGATGTACCACGCAGAGACAGACGAGCTGCCTGCGGCGTTCGCCGACGGCTCCAAGAACGGTGGAGACCGCCACGGGGCCAACACGCTGCGCATCGTGGAGAAGGTGCCTGGGCAGCATGTGGAGATCCACGCACGCTACATCGGTACAACTATCGTGGTCCGGCAGGTGGGCCGATACCTGACCTTTGCTGTGCGGATGCCAGAGGAAGTAGTGAACTCTGTAGAAGACCGAGACAACCAGGACCTGTACCTCTGCCTGCACGGCTGTCCCGCCAACCAGCGCATCGACTTCAGAAAATTCAGGGACCGTGCTGTGGAGGGCCACGGCCCGGTCAAGAGCAGGACGGGCAGCCAGTCCCATGGGTTTACCTATCAGGCTGCCATGGCCAAGTGTAAAGAGCGCCTCCCAGTGGAAGACCTGTACTTCCAGTCTTGTGTGTTCGACCTGCTTTCCTCTGGTGACATCAACTTCACCATGGCTGCCTACTATGCTTTTGAGGATGTGAAAATGCTCCACTCCAACAAGGACAAATACCACATTTTTGAAAAGGATGCTTTTGGGAGTAATGCAGCACCGAGGGGATCAGATATGTTCTCGCTAGTCCTCCTCAACTGTCTGGCTATGTTGTTGTGGATTGAGTGCTGCTGGGTTCATCTATAGTGCCCTGCCAACATCATCCTCATTATGCTAGCTGTCAGTGGGTGTGAAACAGTGCCCTCACCGTGTCATACTTCACCTCTACTGCTCTGTTCTCAGTGGCTGGTGGCCAGTGTAGACAGCAGGGCCGTCCATGCCTCTGAGGGGATACAGCAGCTCATTTGCAATCAAACTCATCCCAGCCCATGGTCTCATCATTGTTGTCATCATGTGTTGACTTACATCTGGGGGAGAGGTGAGCTCTCTGTGCTCCCGCCTATCATTGCATTCATTCAGCTGGTTTAAGGACTTGTCCTTTGATTAAAGGAGCAGTGGTGAGAGAGGAGAGCCCAGGAGCCCCAGCACTTTGGATATCCAGCTGGGATTAAATCCTACATTCCCACTGGGACTGCATGCCTATGGGAAGCAAGACGAGATGATCTCTTACAGAAAGAAGAGTTTGCTGATCTCCTCTCCTCACTTGTGCCAAGCCAGTGGAGCTCTCTGTGGCTCATGGGTCTGGGCTAGAGGACATGACAGGGGCTTTTGTTAATGTCTGTCCAGAAGGAACTCACTGTTTGATGAGTTTCCAGCTTTGGAAAAGCCAGAGCTTTTTGGAGAAAGTACTCGGGCCAAAAGGATGTCAAAGCAGCGAGTGACAGTCTAGTCTGCTGTGGAGGTTAATAGGTCATAACGCCAGGTCTTTTGTAAGATTGTGTGTGTGTGTGTGGTTGTGCCCCTCTGTGGTTTAGTGTGTCCGCCAGAACAGGCTGTCTTGAATATTGGCGTTTAAAGTGTTAATTATGATAAATGTATTTTTTGTATAGGGTGTAATTAAGATGTTCATAAGAAAACAGCCCTTTACAAACTTTACCAAGGGCACAGATAATGCAGAAACCCAGATCACGTTTACAGAGTATATCTCATCCCTTCATTCAACCGATCAATCAACAAACCAACATGTACCATGGCCAAGAAATTGATTTCTACAGGTCTTTCGTGAGTTATTTATCTTTTTCTAGGCAGTCAACAGTTCCACGCAGATGTAGGTATCATGGCCATGTATTTGGTTTGAGAAAGATAGTCTTTCTGACCACTCTGTAGAGAGCAGAGAGTAGGTCCTGTATCAGAGGAGGCTGGTGGGAGGCGCTATAGGAGGACGGGCTCATTGGAATGGCTGGAATAGCTGTCAAATCCAAAAGCAGCACCCGGCGTTATACCTATTGCGTACATTGCCATTGGATGCGCCGAGTCGCATTAATAGAAATCCTATGCAGCTGTTTCAAGTTCGAACACTTGCATGTGTGATGTAGCGCGGGTTAATGCTTGATCTGATTGAATCTAAGCCTAAGTATTTTAACTTTTGATTGTGTAGAACGCTGGAAGGTGCTAAATGATCTTAGTGGATAGACATATTCAGAGCAGCATATGGCAAATAAGCTGTCAGTTTTCGGTTTTGAATTGTACCTCTAGTCATATGCAGGACCCGTGTGATGTGCATACATCTACAGTACCATTTTGATTTGTTGTAGTTTCCCTATTGCTTGTTTGTGTTCATAGTAATAATGTCATTCACCAGTAAGCCTAAATCTTGAGGCTGAGGTACTAATACCCCGAAGGCCTGCTATTTATGAACAAGACATTTAACCTAAATTCTGGTTTGATCTTTATTTTAATTATTTGTTGTATACCAAGTAAAGCGTAAAGGATACTACCTTGTCAGACGATTTGCTTTATTTTTCCCCCTTCTATTTAATCTCGGTAGAATATATTTAGATTTGACCATTCCCTTAGTACTCATCTATCCAACAACTTAACAAGGTAATATATCCCTACACTGAAGTGTTTGGCAGGCCTAACTACATGTACTGGTACAGTTTGTTCTTAGTCTGGCAAAAAAAAGTTGTTCAAATAAACAAACATGATTGTAACATTGAATCTTGTTTTTATAGATGTAACTTGTATTTTGAGTTTTCTATATGGTTCTACATGTGTAATGTGAGATTGTATATACGTTTGTGTGTAAAATATTGTATTTTATCTGTATTGAATTTCACTACAGTTTTGAATATCAGAAAGGGTTTGGTGAATGTGACCTTTTTATTTTAAAATAATTTGATGAAAACGTGAACACCACAAAGCTTTAGGGTCTTTAGGGGATAGTGTTCAGCTATCTATCAATGGCAGGGATCCTATCCTGGTTACTGTAGTTTCAGAGCATTCATTTGCTTGCTCAGGAGCAGACAAGTTAACCTGGATTCCATCCAGGTGGATATCTAAAAAGGGAATACAAGAAAGTGTCCCTTTTTCTGGTGTTCATGTTTTTAATTTTAAAGCACTTTATGTTCTTTTCACTTAGCTCTTACTTGGTTTGAACTTGATTGTGAATAGAGGTTGTCAGATTTGTAACGGTAGAAAATATGGCATTAAAACACTTGGCCGAATGGCAGAAGCCAGAAAGATCAAACTGTGTTTGTATGTAGGACAAAAGCGGTGTGACACACCAACTGTTTATATTGTAAATTATTTATTAAATAAAAGATGTCTTGCTAACTTTTGGGTGATGTCTCTTTCTTGTGGTAAACCTCTTACTTTGTTTCATAGTGATAACGAAACACTAACTAACCAATGAAGAGCATTTAAAAAAAAAAAAACATATCTAGATTTCCAGTGAAGGAGGTTAGGCTACTTGATTTGCTTCGTTACACTGCCACCTGGTGTAAGCATATGAATACATTTAAAAAACAGCCCTGGGGAGCCCTGACATTCTTATCATACAACAGTGCTTGATAAACCATAATAATCCAGGTGGATGCTTGTAGTGATAGCCATGTATGTTTTATGTATTAGCATAATTGTTGTGGGGAGGATCAAGATCCCCAAAGGCAAAGACATTTTTTTATAATCAGACCGTTTTAGGCTGAGGCCCAATTACAAGTGTCAGACTGTTAGCCAGCCGAACCAAAGCATGCGGAGGCCTTGAGTGCGCTCGCATAATTCCCTTAAAAGACCTTCGCTTTAAAAACATGAAAGTGTCAATAGCAGTTTGTCTGTCTTGAGACGCCGTAGTCGGTATAGACTTACTCAAAATAGTCAATCTAAGATGACTCAAGAAATTTGTTGCGCAATTTTACATTAAAATGTTTGGTGCAGTATTTCTCAAGTGAAACGTGTGCATGAAAACGAGTCATCTCAATGACAACACTTAATTGAAGAATTCCTACTATTGACCGTCGTCGACTTCAGATACCGAAATTCGGCTTGCCTCAAGAAATTGTTTTGTGTGCACGGACAGCCGAAAAAACCCTCGTCGGAGACCAAAACGAAAAAAAAAATATATATATATACAGTGGGGCAAAAAAGTATTTAGTCAGCCACCAATTGTGCAAGTTCTCCCACTTAAAAAGATGAGGCCTGTAATTTTCATCATAGGTACACTTCAACTATGACAGACAAAATGAGAAGAAAAAAAATCCAGAAAATCACATTGTAGGATTTTTAATGAATTTATTTGCAAATTATGGTGGAAAATAAGTATTTGGTCACCTACAAACAAGCAAGATTTCTGGCTCTCACGGACCTGTAACTTCTTCTTTAAGAGGCTCCTCTGTCCTCCACTCGTTACCTGTATTAATGGCACCTGTTTGAACTTGTTATCAGTATAAAAGACACCTGTCCACAACCTCAAACAGTCACACTCCAAACTCCACTATGGCCAAGACCAAAGAGCTGTCAAAGGACATCAGAAACAAAATTGTAGACCTGCACCAGGCTGGGAAGACTGAATCTGCAATAGGTAAGCAGCTTGGTTTGAATAAATCAACTGTGGGAGCAATTATTAGGAAATGGAACACATACAAGACCACTGATAATCTCCCTCGATCTGGGGCTCCACGCAAGATCTCACCCCGTGGGGTCAAAATGATCACAAGAACGGTGAGCAAAAATCCCAGAACCACACGGGGGGGACCTAGTGAATGACCTGCAGAGAGCTGGGACCAAAGTAACAAAGCCTACCATCAGCAAGGGCATTGAAGATGAAACGTGGCTGGGTCTTTCAGCATGACAATGATCCCAAACACACCGCCCGGGCTTCGTAAGAAGCATTTCAAGGTCCTGGAGTGGCCTAGCCAGTCTCCAGATCTCAACCCCATAGAACATCTTTGGAGGGAGTTGAAAGTCTGTGTTGCCCAGCAACAGCCCCAAAACATCACTGCTCTAGAGATCTGCATGGAGGAATGGGCCAAAATAGCAGCAACAGTGTGTGAAAACCTTGTGAAGACTTACAGAAAACGTTTGACCTCTGTCATTGCCAACAAAGGGTATATAACAAAGTATTGAGATAAACTTTTGTTATTGACCAAATACTTATTTTCCACCATAATTTGCAAATAAATTCATTAAAAATCCTACAATGTGATTTTCTGGATTTTTTCCCCTCATTTTGTCTGTCATAGTTGAAGTGTACCTATGATGAAAATTACAGGCCTCTCTCATCTTTTTAAGTGGGAGAACTTGCACAATTGGTGGCTGACTAAATACTTTTTTGCCCCACTGTATATATTAACGACCCTGGGTTTATAAGCGCGGATATCGACTCTACCGTTTGAGCATGCTTTTGCGGCACAGTCGATAGCGCGCCGGACCTCGGGGCTAGAAGGTCGAGGGTTCGAGACCTGCTCCCTGCTGTTTCATTACAATATATACACAGTATCAGTCAAAAGTTTGGACACTCATTCCATCGTTTTTCTTTCTTTTTACTATTTTCTACATTGTAAAATGATAAAGACATCAAAACTATGAAATAACACATATGGAATCATGTAGTAACCAAAAAAGTGTTAAACAAATCAAAATATATTTTATGAGATTCTTTAAAGTCGCCACCCTTTGCCTAGTTAAATAAAATAAAAAATCTAATAAAAGATGACAGCTTTGCACACTCTCATCCAGCTTCATGAGGTAGTCACCTGGAATTCATTTCAATTAACAGGTGTGCCTTGTTAAAAGTGAATTTGTGGAATTTCTTTCCTTCTTTAATGCATTTGAGCCAATCAGTTGTGTTGTGACAAGGGAGGGCTGGTATACATAAGATACCCTATTCGGTAAAAGACCAAGTCCGTATTATGGCAAGAACATCACAAATTAACACAGAAACGACAGTCCATCGTTACTATAAGACATGAAGGTCAGTCAATCCGGAACATTTCAAGAACTTAGATAGGTTCTTCAACTGCAGTCACAAAAACCATCAAGCGCTATGATGAAACTGGCTCTCATGAGGACTGCCACAGGAAAGGAAGACCTAGAGTTAACTCAGAGTTAACTGCAGTCCAAATAAATGCTTCAGAGTTCACACATCTCAACATCAACTGTTCAGAGGAGACTGCGTGAATCAGGCCTTCATGGTTGAATTGCTGCAAAGAAACCACTACTAAAGGACACCAATAATAAGAAGAGACTTGCAGGGGCCAAGAAACACGAGCAATGGACATTAGACCGGTCAAAACCTGTCCTTTGGTCTGATGAGTCCACATTTGAGATGTCTTTGTGAGACGCAGAGTAGGTGAACAGATGATCTCTGCATGTGTGGTTCCCATCGTGAAGTATGTGTGATGATGCTTTACTGGTGACACTGTCAGTGATTTATTTAGAATTCAAGGCACACTTAAACAGCATGGCTACCACAGCATTCTGCAGTCTGTTTTTCAACAGGACAATGACCCAACACACCCAGGCTGTGTAAGGGCTATATGACCAAGGAGAGTGATGGAGTGCTGTATCAGATGACCTGCCCTCCACAATCACCCGACCTCAACCCAATTGAGATGGTTTGGGATGAGTTGGACAGCAGAGTGAAGGAAAAGCATATGTGGGAACTTCTTCAAGACTGTTAGAAAAGCATTCCAGGTGAAGCTGGTTGAGAGAATGCCAAGAGTGGGCAAAGCTGTCAAGGCAAAGGGTGGCTACCTTGAAGAACCTCAAATATAAAATATATTTAGATTTGCTGAACACTTTTTTGGTTACTACATAATTTCATATGTGGTATGTCATAGTGAAGACGGCACTATTATTCTACAATGTAGTAAATAGTGAAAATAAAGAACCTCTTGAATGAGTAGGTGTCCAAACTTTTGACTGGTACATACAGTTGAAGTCGGAAGTTTACATGCACCTTAGCCAAATACATTTAAACTCAGTTTCACAATTTCTGACATTTAATCCAAGTAAAAATTCCCTGTCTTAGGTCAGTTAGGATCACCACGTTATTTTAAGAATGTGAAATGTCAGAATAATAGTAGAGAATGATTTATTTCAGCTTTTATTTCTTTCATCACATTCCCAGTGGGTCAGAAGTTTATACACTCAATTAGTATGTGGTTGCATTGCCTTTACATTGTTTAACTTGGGTCAAACGTTTCAGGTAGCCTTCCACAATACGTTGGGGGAATTTTGGTCCATTCCTCCTGACAGAGCTGGTGTAACCGAGTCAGGTTTGTAAGCCTCCTTGCTCACACACGCCTTTTCAGTTCTGCCCACAAATTTTCTATAGGATTGAGGTCAGGGCTTTGTGATGGCAACTCCAATACCTTGACTTTGTTGTCCTTAAGCCATTTTGCCACAACTTTGGATGTTTGCTTGGGGTCATTGTCCATTTGGAAGACCCATTTGCGACCAAGCTTTAACTTCCTGACTGATGTCTTGAGGTGTTGCTTCAATATATCCACATAATTTCCCCCTCATGCCATCTATTTTTTGAAGTGCACCAGTCCCTCCTGCAGCAAAGCACCCCCACAACATGATGCAGCCACCGACGTGCTTCACGTTTGGGAAGGGGTTCTTCGGCTTGCAAGCCTCCCCCTTTTCCCTCCAAACATAATGGTCAATATGGCCAAACAGCTCTATTTTTGTTTCATCAGACCAGAGGACATTTCTCCAAAAAGTACAGTCTTTGTCCCCATGTGTAGCTGCAAACCGTAGTCTGGCTTTTTTATGGCGGTTTTGGAGCAGCGGCTTCTTCCTTGCTGAGACGTCAATATAGGACTCGTTTTACTGTGGATCTAGATACTTTTGTACCGGTTTCCTCCAGCATCTTCACAAGGTCCTTTGCTGTTCTGGGATTGATTTGCACTTTTCGCACAAAAGTATGTTCATTTCTAGGAGAGAATAGAATGCGTCTCCTTCCTGAGCGGTATGACAGATGCGAGGTCCCATGGTGTTTATACTTGCGTACTATTGTTTGTACGGATGAACGTGGTACCTTCAGGTGTTTGGAAATTTCTCCCAAGGATGAACCAGACTTGAGGTCTTGACTGATTTCTTTTGATTTTCCCATGATGTCAAGCAATGAGGCACTGAGTTTGAAGGTATGCCTTGAAATCCATCCACATGTACACCTTCAATTGACTCAAATATTGTCAATTAGCCTATCAGAAGCTTCTAAAGACATGACAATTTTCCAAGCTGTTTAAAGGCACAGTCAACTTAGTGTATGTACATTTCTGACACACTGGAATTGTGATACAGTGAATTATAAGTGAAATAATCTGTCTGTAAACAATTGTTGGAAAAATTACATGTGTCATGCAGAAAGTAGATGTCCTAACAGACTTGCCAAAACTACAGTTTGTTAACAAGAAATTTGTGGAGTAGTTGAAAAATGAGTTTTAATGACTCCAACCTAAGTGGATGTAAACTTCCGACTTCAACTAGACATACATACACAAACTTGTCATAATATATGCACGAACTGTCCCAGATGTGAAGCATGCGGATGGATGCCTTTAGGTCTTAGACTATACTGGATGAATCAGTGGACATATGTTTTATAATGTAGCAAAGTTTAATACATATGACTATAAACATATTGACAGTATATTTCACGTGGAGTGGCTCTCACAAATATAAATTATTTAGGCTTGTTTTCAAGAACACAGGTCCAGGGACTGTAGCGTGGAGAAAAGGAAGGTTGTGTTGGTTGGCTATTCCTTCTAACAGATCTGCCCACAGAGGACATAACACTGATTCATCTGTGTAAATCATTTTTCCCAAGATCTTTTGGAGAGTTGCAGAAGAACATGACAAACAATATCATTTTGTTCCCACCACCAGTCTTCGCTTAACAAGCATGCCACGTTACACAATCATCCATTGAGAACAATCTCAAAACATGACTGTTTAATACTGCATCATCTCTGTAGTAGAGTACAGTAATGTCCATAACCCATCCCACTGGGCACACACACTGGTTGAATCAAAGTTGTTTCCATGTCATTTCAATTAAATTACGTTGAATTGACATGTGTCCAGTAGGATATACAGTATGAAAATATACACAGAAATAAGGCACAACTGGAGAAGCACACCAGAAATCATAAGAACCACAGCAGGGCCAGTCTCTGGTTTGGCACTAAAACAGAATGACCAATAACAGCTTGTCATCAACCACATCCGTAAACACTCAAGTGTCCCTTAGAAAATCTATCAGTGGTTACACTGCTGTCACTGGGAATCGCATAACCTTAACTATAGAAAATGAAAAAATGATTTCCAGATTCTTCTCAAACATAGCACAATACTTTTACGGGTTGAATAAGCCAGTAGAGTGCAGTACTAATTGTGCAATGTAAGATGCAAAAGTACCATTCATACATAGGATAGAGAGAAATATGGTTTAAATGGCAAATTCTTTGCACATTTACAAATAAACGTTGTTAGGGATAGCTTTAACAGTCAGTGTTCTTCTGAAGCTTTACACAACAAATTACCTTAAATAATGTTTATAAACATGTCCTTCTCATTAGGTCCTTAACTTATTAGCGGGTCAGTGGTTATCATAAACAAAAAAAAGACAATGGCAATGAATGTCTTTACAGAAGAATGATTATCAACACTAATGACAAATGCTCATTAAAACATTTTAAATAGCAATTCTGAGAACTAGGTACTGGCGTGACTAACTTACTATTCGTCTTCAATTTAGACAGAAGAATGCACTTATTTTGATTCAGGAAAGAAGGGGCATATCTTTATGAAATTATGATAGTTTCATAACCAGGTCAAGATGAATAAACATTACTTTTATTATTATAATGGCATAAAGCTAAACTCAAAAAAATAACCAAAGTGTTTGGGAATAATACCATACCGCTAACATTTAAAAAGGCCAAATACTTCAGACACTTCAATGTTTCCAGATCAGTCATCATCAACCTTTCGGGCATCGTAATCTCCCCACATAATAGTCCATAGGACTAACTATCCACAGGCATTCTACAGACTCATCACTAACACTGACTGATTATCTGTCATTTCAACAACAAAAACATTTCTTAGTGTGATACATATTTCGTAATGTCGAACACTTTTCTACATGGGCACAGACACAGATCGTTACCACAATCACACCTGGGGGAGGGATGTGGAGAGTTTGGTGTTTGCTGGTAAACAGAGTATTTGTCAATTCCGTTTACGACTGAGGTTATGTCTGGCCAAGCGAAACAGTGAGTCTAGCCAGCCCAGACCTGTCCTTCAGTATCACCACTGTGTTCCTCACCTGGACACAACATCTTTCCAGTCAGTGACAGGCCTCATGTCTTCCTGTTGTTCCAGTTTAAATCAGCCCCTGCTGCTTTATGCTCTGCAGTCCGCTCTGCGTTTGGCGAGCGCGAGTCCTGGGGGGACTTCTGAGCCTGTGGGGAGTGTGGGTCCAGCAGGGGAGGGTTGTCTGGATAGGGCCGGGTGAAGTGTTCTTGCCCTGTTGGCCCCCTTTGCTCCAGCATCCTCCCCCTGAAGTCCTGGGGATGGCCTCCTCCACTCCTGAAGTCTTGGGGAGGACGGAAGTCATCGCCCCGTCTCCGCTTCGCGTCTGGATGTCTGAAGTGAGAGGGATGATGTCTTACAAAGCTTACTACTACAGAGCTACAAGGTACCACAACAGTTATGGTTTTAGCATTACATTCCAATACTGACAATACAAAATCTAGACATCATTGGGTTTGTAAAGATGAGGCCTAATTGTGAGTGTTTCTCACCTGTCGTAATAGGCCCGGCGGTCCCTGTGATCCTGGTCGTTGTCATACTGGTCATATGGCCTCTTCCGCGTGGAGTTGCTGCTGCCGCTACGGTAACTACTACAGCTACTGCGGTAGGAGTCTTCACGTGGACGACGGTCTCCATAGTGATGGTCCTTATACCGATGGGCGTCATATGGATGATGTCGCTCGCCTTGCCAGGATTGGTTGCTATTTCCAGGGTAGTTGTATTTACGATCTCTCTGCCAATCTCCTCGATCTGTCATCATGAGATAAAATACAGTGGGCCATGAGATATGTTGTGCTCATTTGTAAAATTAGAACTCCTCACAATTGCTGCCAAGTTGTAGAATTGTATACTTCAGATTTGATAAGACCAAATAAACAGCTCTTACCATCATTTCCAAAGTGTCTGTTGTTGGATTTGTTATAGCCTTCTCTGTGGTGACCTTGGGGGGATGTGGGAGAGGGATGAGGCATGCCTGGATGAGACTTAGACAATGGCTGGGTGCCGGTGGAGTCTCGACTGGAACTAGACGCCTCTGCTCTGAAAGACTTCTTCTTGCCCGACGTGTCATCCCCCTTTTTTCTATGCTCCTTCTGAAAATGAGCAAAGGACAATGGAAGGGTTAAGCAGAGGACTGAGCAAAAAGATCAGATAAATGATTGGCTGACTGTACTTGTTACAAGTTTTGATTAGTGCTGAGCGATTAATGCTTTTGGAGGTCATTTTGATTCTTAAAAAGTAATCATGGTTTTCAGTTTCAATAAACATAAAAAAATAATAATGTATTATGAAATAATGACGTATAATGATTTTAGACATTTTAATGGAAATTTCAAAGCAAAAAATTGCAAACATTCAATTGGCAAAACATAGAAGATACTCCATTGTCTCCATCAGGTCCACATTGTATAGACATCAATAGAAAAATAGGAATTTGATGACCATTCTTTTTCATTCCTTAAAAGTAATCATCTCATCTCAGGCATTAACAGTCAGCCAGCCAGGCCATCTAATGTTATGCACTCCCCATACTGCACAGTCTTTAGTAATCCTATTTAGCTAGCCTGCTCATGCCGCAGAGCTGTTTTGTCAAAATAGTTTCACTAGTTCTTCAAAGTGTCTCTGTCCCTCGTCGTTATGTTGTGTACATTTTGCTCACATGCGTTCTGTGTGAATCTAACGTAGCGGGTGTAAAAGTGTATCCGTCCAGAGATTTGTATACAATGATGAGATGCTCATGTCAATGCCCTGATAATGGTAGTCGTCATCCAAAAGGCAGGCTAAAAGTTCAGGTCCAAAATAAGCCCACAGAAATGCATTGGGTTTATTTTGGACAGATTTGGCGAGAGTGTAACCCTCTAGCTTCGCCTCTTTCTGTCTGATCCGTCTGGGGAAAAAATGGCGCAATGATTACGGCCATTGTAGTTGATTACCAAGTTTCTGCGCTAAACTAGGTTGTATATTTAGGCTCACAAAAAAACACACAAAAAAACGAAATGGAATTCAAATAATTGAACCGCTGCCGGGCAATTAGTTGTTTAATAACCGGGAAAAAGCGAAAGATCGGTTTATCGCTCAGCACTAGTTTTGATACTGGGAGAAAAGAAATCAGCTCACCTCCTCCTCCTGAGACCGCTTCTTCTGTGCCATCTTGTACAGCTTGTGAAGCTTCCTCGCTCCGAACTCTGTGAACTTGGACACAAAAATCCAGAGATTCCTGCCAAACAAAGAGACATCTTAGTAAGAGTTACCCTTAATATGGAGAACGATTTTAATGAAACTCAAATGGTATCACAATTAAAAACATAAGACTGACCTAAATGACCACGGAGTAGGTTTCATAATCAAACCTTCACAACTATCTTGTGGTTGAATGAGGGCTTACCGACGCCATGTTTTGACATGCTCTGGGTCGCTGTAGGCTTTAAGACACTCAGTGATGCGGTCTCCTATCTTCAGCAGGCAGGTGCGCGTGTGTTGGAGCTGCTCCTGAACAGACAAGCCCTCGTCAGGCTTATCCAGCTGTTTCAGAGCCTTCTTCACCAGCCTCATGCGCTCCTTACACTGGACAGACACACACAGTTTACTCAGCTAAGTAAAAGCGAGCTCTTAGTCAAAAATGATCCATATGTTTCAATTATCCCCTGCTGTACAGATGTAGGATCTGAATTTGATCCAGTTAGCTACAACAGGACAATAATCCTGCAGCAACAGTAAATGTGAATTATTATGTGGATTATAATTAATGACATTTTTTGCAGGGATTTAAACATTTTTCATTAGGGCAAATCAAGTCAGATTTCAAAGTTGAAATTACAAACTTTAGAAACCTTATAAAAACTAAAACACACTACAAGTTTGCATTTCCTGCTGTGCAGGACAATTCTCAACAACAAAAGAGTGATCAAATGAAGATCTTACATTTGTAACGGCACCTCCATTATGTTTGACACGTTAAATGGCTTATGGTTGGCGGCAGGTAGCCTAGCGGTTCAGTGTTGGGCCAGAAACTGAAAGGTCACTGGTTCGAATCCCCAAGCCGACTAGGTGAAAAATCTGGTGTGTAATTGCTCTTATTACATTTACATTTAAGTCATTTAGCAGACGCTCTTATCCAGAGCGACTTACAAATTGCTCTGGATAAAAGCGTCTGCTAAATAACTAGTTTGGCTCCTGAAAGCCATGGTATGAGAGACAATTTACCAACGTTTTGACGCAAAACAAATTGTTTACTGTTCTAATTACGTTGGTAACCAGTTTATAATAGCAACAAGGCACCTCGGGGGTTTGTGTTATATGGCCAATATAACACTGCTAAGAACAGCCCTTAGTCGTGGTCATATAACCACACCCCCTCGGGCCTTATTGCTTAAATGTAAAATGTTATTAACACCTACATTAGTCTTGTATGTTGTGAATAATATATCCTTATCCTGTCCACGTCAGTAGGGACATGGTGTAATAACTCACAATGCTGAAGGTCTCCTGGTCCAGCTCGTCGTCATCCTCTCCGATGGGAACAGGGTCACTTCCAGCAGTAATGTGGACCGGCCCCTGGGGCTTCTTCCCTTTGGCTCCTTTAGCCTGAAACACAGACAAACAACAGACACCACTCAGCAGGGCAACACAGATCTTCACACAAACACCTGCACAGCGACACTTCAACCTGCTGGTCCAAGAACAATCTGATAACCTAATCTGTTCATCCATCCATCTAACAAAAGTTCCCCATTTGTTCAGACACAGGAAAGGTTAGTGGGTGTGAAATTGTATACTACCGCAGCACAATGCATAAAGTTCACGACTGCTAAAGTACCTTTTCTTTTTTTGTCTTGGGACGTTTTTTGTCTTTTTCCACCTCTTTTTTATGAGTTCCCTGTTTTTCTTTGTTCTCTTTGTTATCCTTTTTCTTCTGTCTCTTCTTTGAGGGAGTTTTTTCTGTCCCGTCATCCTGGTTAAATAAAAAGCAGAAAGGTAAATAAGTAAACCAGTTCTGGTGGATTACAAAGACTGCATCATGTTGCCATTGTGTTCTCTATCCTGGTATTCTGTAACCAACAGGAAATTCCCTTGTGAAAAGGCAGGTGGTTTTTATAGGCAGGTTGTGCTGGGTCTTTCGAGGTGACTTACCCTCACCTCCCCTTCCTCGGAGGGGTTGTCTGACAGGCGAGGGGAGGAAATGTAATTTCCCTGCTCATCTTTAGGGGCCTTGTTCTCTTTCTTCACGCGAGGCTTCTTCTGCTTCACTTTGACCTGAGGGAGGGAGATATGATCAGCCAAGGGGATATGTGCTCTATTGTGAAGAGACCAATACCAGACAGAATGTAAGGAAGAGCATTACTGAATGGATTTGCATATAGATAATCCAAGGGGTTCAGATGCATAGGCATTACCATTCCCTATGGTCCTGATAAACAGAGCAGCGAGGTCTTTGCTTACCTCGTCCTTAGTGACATCTTTACTGTCCACTTCTTTCTTCAACGTCTTCAGAAGATAGTCCACTCTGCCCTGCAACTGCTTCCCTTGGGGTTTCTTGTCTGGGTCATCGGGGATAATCTGGAATACAGATTTGAATACAATTTGTTACCAGAAGAATAAAATGCACCCACACCGCTTTGAGTTCCACAGCTATCTGAGAAATATTTGATTCTGACATTGATGTTACCTTGTCTGCAAGTTTGAGATCCGGATCGGTCTTCATCAGATCCCAGTTGCCGTAGCCATGCTCATAGACCCCCAGCAACAGTTGAGTGTCATCCTGCAGATCCCAGTCCACGTCAAAGTGAGGCACCTTCACTCTGCAGGTCAGTTGGAACCTATGGCAGGAAGGAGGAGGAGAGGTGGTCAAACCCTCTGCTACTGCTGCCCATCAAGATGATGCTCTGGTGTCTGCATCAGTTGTTACAACTTTAACCCTTTACAGTCGTGAGAATTGGCCTATATGGATAGGGATACATTGAAATGTTTCTAACAGAAAAAATATGGAAATGCATAACCATGGTAGCAATCAATAGGGAACAGTTTGGAGATTATGGTAAATTATTAGACTAAAGGTAGACAACAGTTCACCTGACAAGACAATCCAAAAATTACACTGTTGATTTTATGTGGATTTTACATTTACTGTATTAGACGTATTTGTTGATAACGAAATCTGAAAATACTCAGTAAACATGGTAAGAATTCTCTTAGAAATTTGGGGTAGTTGCAACATAAGACAAAAAAAATGACAAGGGTTTGAGTGAGAGATCAAACTGGTGTCTCCAAGTAGCCACACACCTCTACAAAGTGTGCACAGTTCCTACGTAATTTTAATGCACTTTTATGACTCAAAGAAGTCTTCAAATATTTTTATTTTTTTGAGCTCTCCTAGCTACGCAGTTGATGAACTAGAGTAAGCACACTTGTAGTTGTTTTGAACACAGCCCTAAATCCCCATCACATAATTACTGTTGTTTACGCAATTCAAAATCTATTACAAAATCGCAATCTGCAACTTCAAGTTGCACGTAGAGGCTCAAGTTCAGAACGGCTGTCAGTCAAAACCCATACAGAGCTGTGAAGCGGAGACCCTAAGCTTTGTCGTCATGTATAGCATGTTACTGTACAGCCACTGCGTTTCGATTTACTCACTTATTAGTGTCCAAATCTACCATTATCAACCCGTATAGGAATATTTATTTTCTGTGCATATTCATCTGATAAAATGTTTCACATGCCTCAGATATACCTGCAATGGTATCTTACTTGTTTCTCTCAGCAGGATTAGCTGGCACAACTTTGTGCAGTGGCTCAAACTCCTCCTCATGCTGAATGATGGACTTGGCATTGACCTGCACTCCTGAGATCTTGATGTTTATACCTCTGCGCTTCCCAGGACCTTTGGCTAAAGGAACAGGGTGTACATGAGTAAAAACATTACAACACACTTGTTAGCCATAATTCCCCAAAAACGGAGTCTTGCACAGTCAGAATGTCACACCTTCACTGGGGTTCTCTCTGAGGTGCTCTTCGTGCTCTTGGACAGCCGTCACACAGCTGTTGTGGATCAGCTCTCCCAGTCTCTTCAGGTCTGCCTGGGATTTTTCCACCAGCTCAGAGTCCCGGGCAATGCACTCCAGCCTTTCAAGCGGAGCTGCAAATTTCTTGTAAGCCTTGATGAACCTGATAAAGGAAAGAGTAAAACATTAACCTTAACCATTTAATGAAACATTGAGAAACCATTCGGTTTAATGTATAAAGACACCTACATACTGTACCTGCGGATCTCTGCATCAGTAAAACCCTCCACGTTGTTCTTGCGGGCTCTGGGCCTGCCTCTCCTCTTTGGCTTCTTGTCATCGCCGCTGTCGTCCGTCTCGCTCTCAGAGCCTGAGGAACGGTGCTTCAGCTTGGAGCCAATGTCACTGTCACTGTCGTTAGCCTGGGGCTGCAAGACACAAGACAACCTTCAGACACAACAAGCAAAACCTAATTCCTACTGAATGTAGTTGCCAAGTGCCTTTTTGTGTTATGGATACTTCTGAATGCTTAAATTATGCGTGTTTACAATAATAAGAAATAAAATCATGATCAAATCTAATCATCAATAATAATAATTTATCTCCATATTGAAACATTTCGAGATGACTCTTCCATGCATTTCATGAATTTAGATATTCAACAGGAGAGGGTATTATCTGTGCGATAGAAAGACCCACTGAAATAAAACCTAATAATTTATTAAGGGAAGCTTCACATACAGTGGAATCCCCTACACCGAGGCAGGCAGTAAAAACCTCATTACTCATGACCACCCCATCATATCCCCCTGACTGAGAGTAGTAGAGTACACAGCTCAGCAGCACACTAGGAAAGCCCCTTCACACACACACAGCCAACTGTGCTGCACCATGGAGCAGTCACATAGCGCTCCTGCTCTAGAGAGAAGAACTAACGTGAGATGTGTGTGTGTGTGTGTGTGTGTGTGTGTATATATATATATATATGTTCTCTCCTGCTTACCCTCTTGTTGGAGCTCCTGCTCCTGGGCAGCATGTAGATGTCCTCCATCTCCTTCTGCTTCTGCTCCTCCTCCAGCTTCTGCCTCTGGTCCTCAGGGATGATGTCGTCCCAGTCAGGCACCGTGCGCTCCACCAGGTCTGGAGCACTCTCCTCCATGTTGGAGAAGTTGGCCACCTGGAGGAACACAGAACACATGTACTGGTCTGAGACTGGGAGTAGAGTGGCTAGTGTAGTAGCTAAAGGTATTCCTGCAGATTTTGTTCAAATCAGGCTCAGAGTTGGATCAACTTCTAGGTACCTTGAACTGAGAGAGCAGCTCATCTGTGGCACATGATCCGTGGTCGCTTTCTCTGGTTTCAGCCAACCGCAAGATCTCATCAATATCCATCTCCTGCAAGGGCCAAAAGAGAACAGCACAAGGTAAATTACAAGTAACACAGACATTTGGTAAATATGGAAGTATGAAATTCTGTCATTAATACTCTTACGAAACACCAGTTTCAACTCTTTTCAAAGCACATAATCAATAGAAATGTGTCTCTCTATGTACCGTAGGTTCAGTCTCCTCTCCTTCTGCCTCTTTGAACAGATCTTCAGCTCCAAACTTCAGGATGGCAGTCAACTCATCTTTGTTGAATGGGTTGGAACTGTGAAAAGAAGTTGATGTTGTTAAGAATCTGAGGAACCTCATGTTTTCAGGAGTTACTAGTCAAACATAAAGCTATATCCAGACTAACAGATTCCATGTTAAAGTTTCCTTACTTAGAATTTCCAGAGTTGTTATCCAATACAGTTCGACCAGTGGTGTCCATTCTCTGAATGACAAGATGGTCCAAAACCATCTTCTTCTTGGCTCGCTCAATAATTTCTTCCTCCACAGATCCCTTTGTGACTAAGCGATAGATATTCACCTGTTCATTGAGACAAGGAGATATTTCAATCAAATCAAATGTTAATTGGTCACATTCACATATTTAGCAGATGTTATTGCAGGCGTAGCGATATGCTTGTGTCTTACTTGGAAATTTGGCTAAGACCAACATTTCCATGACGGCTCTGCTCAAGTTAGCAGAATCAAGTCAGCTTGTGCTTAGCCAAGCCTGCCCTCCATACTAATCACTATGGGTCTACTTGTGGTTACCTGTTTCTTCTGGCCAATCCTGTGAGCCCTGGCCTGAGCCTGCAGGTCGTTCTGAGGATTCCAGTCAGAGTCGAAGATGACCACAGTGTCTGCAGATGCCAGGTTGATCCCCAGCCCTCCAGCCCTGGTGGACAGCAGGAAACAGAAGTCCTGGACAGAGAGGAGAAATTATTATATTAAAAAAACTAACCACCTTACATAGTGCATCAGAGCCGACCTGATGAACATCGCAAAGGGATTAAATGCTTGAAGTTGAAAAACATGTCAAGAGTGATAATTGTTAATGTGGCTTTAATTGTATGGGTAATTAGATATGTTGTTATCACTTCTTAAAAATAAAAAATTCTTAACAGAATATCATAACTTCTACGTGGAAAATCCTAACACTCAAAGAAATTGAGATTCTAGTATCAATATGGTAATCTTGACGATATATACATCTCCTTGCGCATAATCATTCAGAGTAACTGAAACATAACTAAGCCCTGACGCAGATCCAGAGCTGACAAACACTGAAATGATCAACCCCTCCAATCTGCAACAGCTAAAACATCACATAGTTCCGATTACATACCTCAGAGCCTTCAGCATTAAAGTGGTCAAGTGCCTGTTTTCGTATTTCTCCCTTTATGGAACCATCCAGGCGCTGAGAAGAGAGGGAAGGAGAGACCTCAAACCTTGGAACCTTGCCGAAACGCCCTCCGCCCTAAGATGCCACTGAGCAACGCTCAGCTATACATGCCATTATACGATCCATCAGGCAAGCAGCATATTGTCAAAGAGCAATACAGCAGTAAAACTATGTCTACAGTGATTTAACCATGCTAAAGCCCAGCATGAAGACAGTGTGCACTCTGGCTTTGGGGACCAGCCAGTCCACATCAAAAATAACTTGAGGATAAAAATAACCATATACACTAACACTGCCAGTGCATGTGTGCTGCAAAACTGACACATGAGCCGGTTAACACCAGAGTTGACGCCAACACTGCTCCAATATCTCAACGGCACCTCTAATGTAAACGCCCTCACTAAGTCAATATAATAAATATGGAATAACACTTTTTTTTTTTTAACTTTTTTTATTTCACCTTTATTTAACCAGGTAGGCTAGTTGAGAACAAGTTCTCATTTGCAACTGCGACCTGGCCAAGATAAAACATAGCAGTTTGAGATATACAACACAGAGTTACACATGGAATAAACAAAACATATAATGGAGATGTAAAAGAACTAACAAGGAGAAGTCATACTGAATACAAGAACAACAGGAGGTAGACTACTGAAGGTTTGGACCTGCTGCCTTACCATCCCCTGGGCTGTGTTATACCCTACCTGGAATGGGTAGCACTGCTGCCTTACCATCCCCTGGGCTGTGTTATACCCTACCTGGAATGGGTAGCACTGCTGCCTTGCCATACCCTGGGCTGTGTTATACCCTACCTGGAATGGGTAGCACTGCTGCCTTACCATCCCCTGGGCTGTGTTATACCCTACCTGGAATGGGTAGCGCTGCTGCCTTGCCATACCCTGGGCTGTGTTATACCCTACCTGGAATGGGTAGCACTGCTGCCTTACCATCCCCTGGGCTGTGTTATACCCTACCTGGAATGGGTAGCACTGCTGCCTTACCATCCCCTGGGCTGTGTTATACCCTACCTGGAATGGGTAGCGCTGCTGCCTTGCCATCCCCTGGGCTGTGTTATACCCTACCTGGAATGGGTAGCACTGCTGCCTTACCATCCCCTGGGCTGTGTTATACCCTACCTGGAATGGGTAGCACTGCTGCCTTGCCATCCCCTGGGCTGTGTTATACCCTACCTGGAATGGGTAGCACTGCTGCCTTGCCATCCCCTGGGCTGTGTTATACCCTACCTGGAATGGGTAGCACTGCTGCCTTGCCATCACCTGGGCTGTGTTATACCCTACCTGGAATGGGTAGCGCTGCTGCCTTACCATCCCCTGGGCTGTGTTATACCCTACCTGGAATGGGTAGCGCTGCTGTCTTGCCATACCCTGGGCTGTGTTATACCCTACCTGGAATGGGTAGCGCTGCTGCCTTGCCATACCCTGGGCTGTGTTATACCCTACCTGGAATGGGTAGCGCTGCTGCCTTACCATCCCCTGGGCTGTGTTATACCCTACCTGGAATGGGTAGCGCTGCTGCCTTGCCATACCCTGGGCTGTGTTATACCCTACCTGGAATGGGTAGCGCTGCTGCCTTGCCATACCCTGGGCTGTGTTATACCCTACCTGGAATGGGTAGCACTGCTGCCTTGCCATCCCCTGGGCTGTGTTATACCCTACCTGGAATGGGTAGCACTGCTGCCTTGCCATCACCTGGGCTGTGTTATACCCTACCTGGAATGGGTAGCGCTGCTGCCTTACCATCCCCTGGGCTGTGTTATACCCTACCTGGAATGGGTAGCGCTGCTGTCTTGCCATACCCTGGGCTGTGTTATACCCTACCTGGAATGGGTAGCGCTGCTGCCTTGCCATACCCTGGGCTGTGTTATACCCTACCTGGAATGGGTAGCGCTGCTGCCTTACCATCCCCTGGGCTGTGTTATACCCTACCTGGAATGGGTAGCGCTGCTGCCTTGCCATACCCTGGGCTGTGTTATACCCTACCTGGAATGGGTAGCGCTGCTGCCTTGCCATACCCTGGGCTGTGTTATACCCTACCTGGAATGGGTAGCGCTGCTGCCTTGCCATACCCTGGGCTGTATTATACCCTACCTGGAATGGGTAGCGCTGCTGCCTTGCCATCCCCTGGGCTGTGTTATACCCTACCTGAAATGGGTACCGCTGCTGCCTTGCCATCCCCTGGGCTGTGTTATACCCTACCTGGAATGGGTAGCACTGCTGCCTTGCCATCCCCTGGGCTGTGTTATACCCTACCTGGAATGGGTAGCACTGCTGCCTTGCCATACCCTGGGCTGTGTTAAACCCTACCTGGAATGGGTAACGCTTCAGGGCCAGGTACTCAGCCAGGATGTCCAACATCCGCACCATCTGGGAGAAGATGAGGACTCGGTTGCCCCTCTCCCGAAGTCTGGTCAGCAGCTTGTCCAGTAGCACCAGCTTCCCACTGCCCCTCACCAACGCCTGAGATTCACACAAGGTAAGAGGTCAAATCTGTTCTCCACCGCTAAACAAACCAATACATTAGTGTGGGTTGCATGGAATCGTGCTATTCCATTTTAATCAATGTATTTCTCAACATTCAAAACAGCAAAAACAGGGGAGATAATTAGTTCACAGTCTTATCATTTGCAAGGTAGAGACTAATTCACATAACACACCTTTTAATGCGTTGAGCTGAGCTCTTATTGCTGGTCCTACCTGCAGGTGCTCCTGTTGAGTGTTACACTCCTCCTCGGGCTGCCTGATGAGGAAACCATGGTTAGTGCACTTCTTCAGTTCCATGACGATGTTGAGGAAACCAGAGGAGCTGCCTCGGGTGCCTTTCTGCAAGGCTCTGAAGTTCCTGGTCAGAATCCACCTGAAACAATCACCAAACACATCACCAGTTAACGTCAATGACAAGGAGTAAGACAGTTTAGATACTGCTCAAATCATCTGTCCAGACTGGCAAACATTGATAGAGAAAAGCTACATGAGGGAACATACTTGTAGTACTGCTTCTGCACGGCGGACATGTCCACACGGAGGATCTGTTCTACCTTGGCAGGCAGGGATTTCTCCACATCCTTCTTGACACGCCTCAGGAGGAAGGGCTCAAGGACTTTGTGGAGGCTCTGGTAGCCATTGTCAGTCCCTTTACCATGGTCGCTTTCAAAATCTTCCCAATTCTCAAACCTTCAGGAGGGGGAAAAGTACAATTGGATTGGGATAAGATTACTGTAAATGAAAATAAATGTATAGGCTGTTCTTCTCAAAGTCTGAATTTGCCAAAGTTTATCTGATGTATTTAATAGAGAGAAGTGCATACTTGTCAGGCATGAGGAAGTGCAGAAGGGACCACAGCTCTTTGAGAGAGTTCTGCAGTGGTGTCCCTGTGATTAGAAGTCTGTGGTTGGACCGGAACTCGATCAGGGTTTTGTACAACAGGGAGTCATCATTCTTCAGCCTGTGAGCTTCGTCCACACCCAGGAAGGCCCAGTTTATGTTCCCCAATACTGCCTATGGACAGATCACACCAATTGAGTGAGCGGAGAGTTGCATTCAATCAAAGAATTCACTTTTTATTTACATAAAAATAAAGAATGTGTACTATTTTGGCAAATACAAATCCAAGCTCATATCTAAACTGTATGAAAATACTTCCAAGCAATACTGATGCCTTACCTTGTCTTTCAGTAGAATTTCATACGTGGTTATAAGTGCATTGAACTTTATTCTCTTCGTCTGATGGCATACCCACTCATAGTCACGGATCTGTTCAACACAAAAGCAAAGCATTGGGGAACGTTTACTTTTGGTTGGACACAAGATCACGACGCTTCTTTAGAGTTCTATAAAGAGCAGATTTCCATACCGATTTCCTGCTCATCACATCTCCCAGGTAGACCACCACGTTCATGTCGGGGGCCCAGGTGTCAAACTCTCTCTGCCAGGAGGTGACGGTGGACAAGGGCACCACCACCAGAGAGGGCCCATACAGCTGGTGATGGTGGAACAGGTAGGAAAGGAATGAGATGGTCTGGATGGTTTTCCCCAGACCCATCTCATCAGCCAGGATCACACTATTGCACCTGAAAAACACGGACCATGGAGTCTTAGTGTAAATTAGTGTTTTTACAAAAATTACATTCGAACTATCTAAATGGCAGGTAATTGACAGTACACCTCAGTAAAGCATCAGTATATCCACTAAATGTGATGTTCCAAACCATAATAATCTGTTTCTCAATACAGCATTCCTCGTGACTTGACGTGTACCTGCACCAGGAGTGAGCCAGCCAGTTCAGTCCATCTAGTTGGTAATCTCTCAGCTGCAGGTTCTCATCCCCAATGTACAATGGCTGGTTCTTCAGTGCAACAAATCTGGGCCTCTGTTTCAGCACCTGAAATTAGAGTTAGAAAATCACTGCACTGTTCTAAAATGACTATAGCTGTAGTGCTTGTGTTCTAGCTGATAGTCAACTTTAAATAAAACATTTGTGATAGGATACCATGTGCAATCCATCTAGTCGGGACACTTTCCTCACTCACTTTGCAGTCTTTGGAGGGGACTGTTTTGCTGGAGTTCCTGTTGGTGAAGCTGTCTATACAGTGCTGGAACTTCTTCCCCAGCAGAGCTCCATCCTCCCAGCTGCACTCTGAATAGGGCAGGCCCATCCACTTACACAGGTACTCTGGCTCATTGGACGACGACGCATTCTTGTGGCTGTGAGCTGATATACAGTGAAAACATCATCTTTAGTTGAAGTGCTTTTCAGAATCAAAATGTGCTGAGTATGATAATGATGAAGATATGATCATGATAATGTTGATGAGGATATGAGGAACTTACAAGGGAAATCAGACGGTCCCTGTGTCTTCCCTGTTTTAGTCGCTGGGAAAAATTATTTTTGATTACACCAGTTCTCTAAATATATGATACAGTATGTGAAATATTTTTGATAAGCAAGAGGGTAAGTCTGTTGTAATAATCACATTTTGTCAAATAAATCTAATTTAATTGTTGAACCATTGCTGCAAGTGAATGAAGACTAAATTTCAAAAGGAGTTTAGTTTATTTTTTATTTTTACCAATGACTCTTTCCAAAATTTGGAACTGCTTATTTAAGTCAGTGGTTAGCTCTTGTTGGCAGTTGTAGTATTCTGAATCCTCAGGGGATGCTTTGTTCAACCTTTGGAAGACAATCAGTGTCAGTAAGTAACAGAACTCATCAACAGTGAAAGGTAAAACATCAGTGGTATGTAGCTATGTGTACAAAACAAACCCTCACCAAGCATTGAGCTCATCGTTTTTCTTCTTGAAGTTCTCTAGTTTCTTCAGTCCCTTGACCTTCTGTTGAGTGAGGGAGTCGATGCTCTCCCAGGTGTTGTGGATATAGGACCAGCCTTTCCACTTGATCAGGTAATGGGTCTCTCCTTCATCCTTCTCAGGCTCATAGTCTGCTCCGGGGTCCCCGTTTTCCTCCACAGCATACTGGGTAGTGGAAGCCCCACAGGCTAAAATAGATACACGCACAGAATTCTGACATAAATATTTTCAATATCTGATTTTTATTCACAGTTTAAATTCCTAACCAGGCAGCAGCCTCTAGTAAACATGTCTCATATATCAGGGTAATATCATCACTTCTTCTGCTAGCCACAAGATCTTTGCCTTCTCTTTCAACACCTGCTGGCAATGTCTAACTAGATACAGGTGAGATACTGACAATAAGATACCAAGTGAGGATGCATCACCTCCTTTTTTGCCTGTTCTGGTGTCCATGATCTTCTCAATGGTCTCGCTGTCATCTTCCGGCTCCACCTCAGCTCCCTCCATCTCTATCAGGTCGTCAGAGTCTGTCTCAAAGTCATTCTGGTCCTCCTTGTAACTGGAACAAACCAACACAACGCATGTAATGCAAAGTAATGTGACAGAAGCAAGGTGGAACAGCAACACTTTCCTTCATATTTTAGATTGAACTAGTGAAACAATGACATACCTGACTTTGGCCGCCACCCTTCGCCGGGTTTGTCTCTTTGGGGTATCTTCATCATCGTCATCATCATCATCTTCCTCCACAGATGACTCTTGTTTCCTGGTTTTCCTTGCCTTTGGAGGCTGCTGTTTTTTGACTGTAGATGATTTGGTCTGTGGTCTAAAATATTGAGTCAAATACACACATGTATACCACTTCTAAAGCCACTCTGCAAGACATCCTACTTACTAGTTTTTCCACTAACAGCTCTAGCTGACTATAGTGCCTCCTAACAACCTGACTCACACCAATGGCCTTAAGACAGCTTCCAAACCTCCGACCTCAGCAAAATTAATAATATTGGTGATAAGGTTACAGGTGAACGTCTTCATTAAATGCCTTTAGAGCACTAAGTGCTCAATTGGGGGAAATCATAAAGTCAACCCACAAAAATGACACTGCAAAAACACTAATAAGACATCGCCTGATTTTTGGGCCATGTAGCTGGTATGTTGCGAGCTTTCATCAGAACATCATTTTGGTTGACTTTGGGATTTTTACCTGTTATTTTTTTGTCATCCTTCTGAGTCTAAATTCAAATATTCACTGCAATATAGAATAGTAGAATGCATATCATAGTTGATACAACATTAAATGCTCAGTAATAAATACATAGAAAGTTTCACAATTATCAGATTTGAATTTACAGATTTCATATTTTGTTAGTGACTGAAGGCTAAAAAGAAGCCCAGTCATTCAGCACTTTGAAAGCCAAAAAAACTCTAATATAGCTAGTTTCTGATTTCACACAATGTAAACGAAAGTGTACAGATTAGCAGTCTGAAGGCCAGGCTTCACTACATCCTTACCTTCTAGCAGGAAGTCGTCTGGATCTAACTTTCTCTTCCTGCTCACTGTCTGCACTGCTGGCATCCTCCTCCTCCTCCTGCTCCTCCTCAGAGTCATCACTCTTCCAGGTATTTCTTATAACACAGAAATACCACAAGTTCACCCTTTGGGCTTATTATGGCTCTACGCCTGGCTTAGGGTGATCTGGTTAGCCAGGTTTGATCAGATATCTAAACAAACTAAAGTTCTGAAGACCAGCTCAGTCCGGCTGGAACTCCTAATGAGCCACTTTAGACAAGCACAAACGCATGAAAATAGAAAGAACACAATACTGACAACACAGAAAATTATTTGGCAACATAATAATGACAAATACAAACACCACTGAATTGAACGATACAACTAAATAAATGTCATGCACTTACATCCAAATAGTCATGGGATACTAATTAGGTGTGACCAATTATTCGACTGGTCGATTGTTTGGTCAACAGGCTGTTGATCAACAACAACAACAAAAAATTGTCGAGCAGTAGCAAATATACACACACACTATTATTTTATGGCACACGAGACACCCGTCGTATTCACGCCCATCTCAGTGAACTAATCCATTGCGGAGGCTACGGGGGTGGCATAGTCCAAGAATGGGAATGTGGCTGCACAATGCACGTCTCTCTCCCGCCAATTTGTGCACATCCATTGTTTTTATAAACTAATTGTGTGAATTGATGGCATTTGATTGTTATTGTCTATCAATTCCCCATTACATTTATCATCAGTCGTACATGTACCGTTAATTCCTATAATTTCTCATCTACAATGTTTTTTAGGTTGCGGTAATGTCTGTTAATACACTCAACATATTTCGATTCCAGTCTTTTAACGTTCTCATTGTTGGAGTGAGTGGACACATTGTTTGCAGAGCGCACAACCTATGCTACACTTGTGAGGAACAAGTTCTGGTTTATTTCATTCCATTTACGAGTTTTGTCAATTTAGTCATCGTCTTGTTTGGAGCGCTCCTGTCAATGACGCGCACCTAACTACGCATAGAAGTAGGCCTCTATAGGCTACCTGGCCTGCTCGCAAATGTAGGCATATAAATGGCTTAATGCACCACCACTAATGAGCTGCGGAGCTTCTCAAAGTAAATGTTTTCTTCAACCTTAAACCGCATGCTAACAGTTGGTTTTTACATCCATTGAGAATGACAATTCCTCAATGTATTTGAAAAATCATTCCAGATATCTACCTTTAGACAGTGGCACAACTTTCACTGAGGACGGGGAGGATGTTCCCCCCTGACATTCTGAAATTGAATGTGTCCCCCCCCAAGTTTTATCCTTGGAATGTGATACAAAACAAAGGGAGTGTGCTTTAGGACCATGCGGACGCCTCCGAAGGGTTGGGAATTTGTTATGTCCCCCCCCACTTCGAAAACCAGTGGCGCCCCCGCTTTTAGATAACCACTCAGCGTGAAAAAATGTCATGCTCTGATCCAGTGGAAACTTCAGAAAATAGGCCTACCTGATTACTTCTTATCCCTTGCACAAATAGCCTATAGCTGTGTCTGTCCCGAGCTCACTGGCTCAGGAAACTCTGAGGGCCCAGAATATTTTATACAATGTTGCAAGGAGATTCAGGCTGGACCCAAGTTAATAGTTGTTTCAAGTTTGTTGCAGACAGGCCATGCATAGCCACTGTGATTTATAGGATAATTATTTTTTAAATCTGGATATTTTCTACCTGCAGGCTGCAATGTTTTTATTTGTTGGCTTAATTGGCTGGTTTTACATAGTTGGCAATAAAGTTACTTTTTAGGTTCGTATCATTTTCATTACTTGGATAACCACATGATTTTGCGATACAAAGATGTTATTATAAATTAAATGAAACTGCTCCAGGAAAATGTGCATATGAAAACCATAACTGGCACACAGATCAGTAGAAATGGTAAGATAAATTGGCATTCCACATGAGATGGTTTGCAGACTCCTCGTGTAGCTTATTACCGGCAATTTCAGGAGCGTTATGGCAGAATCTGCAAACGCCAGTAGGAGTGGGAGGAGGATGGTCGGGACAGTTTTTTGTTCTTCTGGTACTTGATCTCTGTCTCCCACTTGAGTCATTTGTGTCTTATTTTATCAAACAATGAGCTTAAAGCATTCAGACAAGCTCAATGCATATATAGTTGATTTGATTAAAACACATAGGGTGTGTCTATATTTGGAAAAATACACGTTAAAAAAAAACTTTGACCAATCATTTGGTCGAAAGAACAGACAACCTTTGGTTCAACAAGATGCGTTTTAGTCGGGGACAGCTTTGGCTGTTGCGGTGACCGTATTACTGCCACACGGGGGGTCACGAGTCATGAAGACAGTCAAATTCCACATGACCGTTTAGTCACTAATTAGGCTTCTCCAAGCTATGATGCTGCTGCTGATCATTAGTAGCCTACCAAACTTTCTGCCTGGTACTAAGCACTCCATTGTCCCTCTAATCACTGACATCAATGCAAATGTATTCGAAAATCTAATCAAACACTTCATGAGAACCCATGTCTCATTTTGCGCAGCATTTCTAAAGGCTGTGCAATTGCGGGGGAAAACAAAGTGATAGCCGCTAATAAAAAGAGGAGGATCCCATAAGCTTTCTATAGGCTAGGCCTACTATATTTATGTATCAACTTCCTAATAGTAAGAACATTGGTTTTATTTACTACAGGAGTCTAGCCTACCTGGCTGGTATAAAAATAAACCATGGGGAGAAGCATCCTCCATTCGCTATTGAAGTGCCCGTTTCGATACAGGTGCATGATAATGGTCCATTCAAAATCATAACAAAATGTCACACATATATTACATGTAAAGACAAGATTGAATCAAGAATAGTCTGATGGGTGACAATAGCCAATCACTTGTGAATTATATATTATCACTAGTGAATGATGCCCAGCATAAGAAAATGCCATTTTTTTGCGACTTGTTCGAATCATAGTCAAAGATTTCATGTAGCCTAGCCCATAGGCCTATATGTTTTAATAAGGTTTGTATCACAACTAAAATGCCACTTCTTAAACTTAAACACATTAATCCGCTTTACAAGGGGTGTAGAGACTAACTGGCAAAAAAAGAAACGGCCCTTTTTCAGGACCCTGTCTTTCAAAGATAATTCATAAAAATCCAAATAATTTCACAGATCTTCATTGTAAAGGGTTTAAACACTGTTTCCCATGCTTGTTCAATGAACCATAAACAATTAATGAACATGCACCTGTGGAACAGTCGCTAAGACATTAACAGCTTACAGACGGTAGGCCATTAAGGTCACAGTTATGAAAACGTAGGACACTAAATAGGCCTTTCTACGGACTCTGAAAAACACCAAAAGAAAGATGTCCAGGGTTCCTGCTCATCATCGTGAACGTGCCTTAGGCATGCTGCAAGGAGGCATGAGGACTGCAGATGTGGCCAGGGCAATAAATGGCAATGTCCGTACTGTGAGACGCCTAAGACAGCACTACAGGGACACAGGACGGACAGCTGATCGTCCTCACAGCGACAGATCATGTGTAACACCTGCACAGGATCGGTACATCCGAACATCACACCTGAGGGACAGGTACAGGATGGCAACAACAACTGCCAGAGTTACACCAGGAACGCACAATCCCTCCATCAGTGCTTAGACTGTCCGCAATAGGCTGAGAGAGGCTGGGCTGAGGGCTTGTAGGCCTGTTGTAAGGCAGGTCCTCACCAGACGTCACCTATGTGCACAAACCAACCTTCGCTGGACCAGACAGGACTGGCAAAAAGTCCTCTTCACTGACGAGTCGAGGTTTTGTCTCACCAGGGGTGATGGTCGGATTCGCGTTTATCGTCGAGGGAATGAGCATTACACCGAAGCCTGCACTCTGGAGCGGGATCGATTTGGTGGTGGAGGGTACGTCATGTCTGGGGCGGTATTTCACAGCATCATCGGACTGAACTTGTTGTCATTGCAGGCGATCTCAACGCTGTGCGTTACAGGGAAGACATCCTCCTCCCTCATGTGGTACCCTTCCTGCAGGCTCATCCTGACATGACCCTCCGGCATGACAATGCCTCCAGCCATACTGCTCGTTCTGTGCGTGAGTTCCTGCAAGACAGGAATGTCAGTGTTCTGCAATGGCCAGCGAAGAGCCCGGATCTCAATCACATTGAGCACGTCTGGGACCTGTTGGATCGGAGGGTGAGGTCTAGGGCCATTCCCCCCAGAAATG
Organism: Salvelinus alpinus; assembly: GCF_045679555.1. Classification (NCBI taxonomy): domain Eukaryota; kingdom Metazoa; phylum Chordata; class Actinopteri; order Salmoniformes; family Salmonidae; genus Salvelinus; species Salvelinus alpinus. The sequence goes on along the minus strand of NC_092094.1, from coordinate 35,105,132 downwards.
TCCAGGAACTTGCAGGTGCCTTGATGGAAGAGTGAGGTAACATCTCACAGCAAGAACTGGCAAATCTGGTGCAGTCCATGGGGAGATGCACTGCAGTACTTAATGCAGCTGGTGGCCACACCAGATACTGACTAACTCTTGATTTTGACCAGGGACACATTATTCCATTTCTGTTAGTCACATGTCTGTGGAACTTGTTCAGTTCATGTCTCAGGTGTTGAATCTTGTTATGTTCATACAAATATTTAAACATGTTAAGTTTGCAGAAAATAAACAGTTGACAGTGAGAGGACATTTATTTTTTATGAGCAGCGCGTGAGATTCAAGTTTGGGGAAGATAATTTTCACCATAAATTTGCACCTTTATAATAAAAGCATTACATGCATAATTTCATTTGCGGTCACTTTTGATAATGGTGCTTTCCGCTAATGGAACATTCATGCTTATAGCCTAATACCATGTGTGCATTGCTGCGCTTATAATGTGAAGAAATAGCCTAATAGTTTATAAACATTTTAAGTTAAATGTTCTGATCTGCTGCGTCAGCCACATTGCATAAAACATGTTTTTTGATGCTAGTGGTTGTATTAACTTGGGATCTATCGCATCCCACAACTGTCCCAGATTGTTTGGAATATTTATTTCTCGCACAGAATAGGTCAACTTTTGTACTATGGGGGAATAGTAGATTGTCAGGCTAGTGCTTTTGCTGTTCATTAGGCCTACTCATCTTGTTGGCTGACGAAAAGCAAATGTGGACAGTTCATCCAATATCTTCAATATGCACCTTGGAGTTGGATAAGAATGTGTGCAGTTGCGTCCCCGATGTGTCTGTCTTAACTGTAGCCTGTAAGAAAGACCCGATCACGTGACTGAAAGCCGTGTGATTGAGAGACGCTTCAGATTGTGCAGCACACTCTGGTAGAAGGGCACAACGCAGCACTCCAGGCCACAAAATACAGATTTTTTTTAGGGTGCATTACGGCCACAAAGGGGATGCCGGCGTAAAGTTTGAGGCATTATCAAGTGCTTGTCAAATTGTGAATGCGAGGCTGACGAATTATGTACAGGCTGAGCAAAAAACAAAGCAGAGCTCACGCCTTTCAAGTGACAAAAAAAAAATCATTGTTAGTCTAATCATGCAGCCTTACAATGTATTAAAAATCAAACATATAGCCCAACGTTTGTAAAACAACTAAAGTTACATTAAAAAAATTAAGCACATTTCTTTGTTAACCGCTCAACACAGAATAGCCATGCACACTCCCTCAAATCGTTTGGAGAAAATGTATATTTTATTCAGCTTTGTTCAATTGTATTCTTCATACAATAAAATAATGCCACGGAATTATAAGCAAATCTTGTCTGCTAAATGAACTAGTGTAGCCCACAGCCATTTGGCATAGCTACATCAGGGCCTAACAAAGACAACTCAGAGTATGCTATTCTTTTCTTCTGAAATAGACTACATTTTCTTCAAATCATGCTTCTTTAGACCTGACTAAAATAAATAATGGATTTATTGTGAAGGTTTAGGCTATTTTACGTGGATTTATTAGACTTTTTAAGATGGAAGCCAGGAGATGCTGTATGTGTTTATGTTAATTAACGGTCAATTACCATGAGACCGATAGTTATTTGCTTGACAATCACAAGCTGTCCGCCACATCCCTAGATACTATATATGTTCATGATATCAAACAACAATGTGAGTCAAGACTATTGCAGAGTCTAATTGGATGACAGCAAGTGTATTTTGGGATAGCCAGTAAGGCAAACATATGCTATAGACAACTGACCAGTTCCAATTGCTTTGACGAGTAGGCTACATCATGATTCAAATTATTTCGTGTGTTATTATAAATGGCATAACTTTGAGCAGCATTTGACACAATATAGTACATTTATCTCTTGACATGATAGATTTTAGTTGATAAGAATAATCAAAATACAGAAGAAACTGAAATGAAATAAACATGAAATAATCTCAATACTCACTCTTTCTTCTTTTGTCGTGTTGCTTTTCTTTTAGGACTTTCACCTTCTGAGTCACTGCTACCCTGCAAATGTGTTGAAATGATTACATCTCAATGAGATATTAGGCTTTGCATTGCTTTGCCGTTAGGGGTTGCAGCTACAGTGAATGAGACACCAATAAATCCACATCATATACACTAGATGGTGCAACTTCTGCACGTGCAAACCCCTTTGAGGAAAAAAATACATTTTTAGTGGGGTCGGACTTTTAGTACATGGAAGTTTTCAGTATATTTCATGTTGAACTTCTTACCCCGGCTCCAATATTGAGACGAGCAGGTTCTTGCCTACTGCGATTTGATCGCCTGACCCCATAGACATCTGGATGCTCTTCCCACATCTGGAATTAAAAACCAAATTGGATCATTGCATCTTTGCCTCCACTTTCAGTCTCCATCTGAATTGAGGCATTACTCCCTTTCTAAATATGCAGTGTCCATGCATCAACTCTGTTGTGTAATTGATGGTGTATAATATATTTGTTTCCAAAACTTCAAAGGCCTTTCAGCCCTACATAATACAACCAGTTTGGAGTACAGGCTCTGCTTTGTTTACCTTCTTTACATCTGCCAGATTGTCTTTCTTTTTAACTGGTGGTTTGTCGTTGACCTCTGCTGAGGCTTGCTGGGATTCACTCTGAGACCCAGACTGGCTCCCAGATTCAGAGGAACTGTTGGACTCTCCAGAGTGGTGCGATCTTCTCCTTTCCCTGCCCTGTTCACTCTCCGACTGACTCCCAAACTCCGACCCAGAGTGGTTTGATTCTTCAGAGGCCGAATTGCTATAGTATCAAAAATGTGGAGTTCGTGTAAATAAAACATTCCTGCACTACTTTTACTAAAAATAAATTATATATTCAATTATCTGGCAGCAGCTCTGATGGACATTCCAGCTGTGTAATGATCATGCTTATTAATCAGCTTCTTGATATGCCACACCTGTCAGGTGGATGGATTATCTTGTCAAATTAGAAATGTTCACTAACTAGATGTAAACAAATTTGTGCACAATGAGAAAAATAAGCTTTTTGTGTGTATGGAAAAATTGTGGGATCTTTTATTTAATCTCATGAAACACATTGGACCAACACTCGGTGCACGAATATTTTTGTTCAGTATCACCCTTTTATAGTGCCGGATTTTAATTTGGGAAGCTATACAATCATTGCCTTTTCAATAAAAAGCCAATTTTATGAACAGTTTCTCCGACCTCCCACCTATTGTCAAACACTGATTTGGTTCAACAAATTAAGATTAGGATCACTTTATTAATCCAATTTTACACAAGGTCTGATGGAAATTTGACTCCCGCTTCATCCCAACCCCTATGAAAGACACACATACAGGTTGGCGAGGTCAGAGCAGGGGGCTGCCACACTGGGTACCCATGGAGCAGTTGTGGTGGGTTAAGTGCCTTGCTCAAGAGCACAACAGCAGGCAATGGAATCTAGGTTTAATATGTAGGAAATGTTAACCTAGGCCAGGGGTATTCAACTATTACCCTACGAGATAAAGCCTGCTGGTTGTCTGTTCTACCTGATTATAAACAGCACCCACCTGGTGTCCAGGGTCTAAATCAGTCCCTGATTAGAGGGGAACAATGAAAAACAGAGTGGAACCTGAGTTCGAGGTACAGAGTTGAGTTAGCAGGACCTTGGCCTATACCACAAAGTAGAAAAAGCTGCCGAATGTGTAACATGTTAAATAGAGAGTATAGAGTTCCTGTAGTACTGAAAATACTACACAACACTAATGCCTTTAGTGGAGAGGAAACCGAAGACTCATATCACCATAGTGTGCTCAGATTAACTTTGTCATAAACCCATTCTCTCCACCTCAAACCAATCCTCTTACAATGATCTTTAAAAACACTTAACCCCATGCAAGAGAGCCTGCTGGAAGTCACCTAGAACAGTGGTTCTCAATCTGGTGTGCATATTATTATTGTCATGCTAAAAGACCTTTCCACAATATTTAAAAGTTTCCTACACTAAAATTATCGTTGCATTCATTCAATACCTAAAATGGCCTACAAACTTTCACAAACAACCATAACCGGTTGTAAAACAGTAGAGGGTGCAAAATAAGTCCTGTTTGCCAATGCCACACGAGGGCTGCGATCAGCATGTTTTTACGTTCAGGGACATTCAATTTCAGAATTGGTGCTGTACTTTACGACCAGTTGAAAAACGGGACGGGGTTGTGGTTTGGGGAACGCTGTCAGCATGGCCACTCCCCTTTAATAAATACATCACTCATTGCTTCAAGCCACACCCACCAAACGGGAGCAAACGTACCTCAAAAGCCTGTTCAAGACCGTTTTGGCAAACGTGTCGTTCAGTACAAACCGTTCAGCAAACATTCAAGCAAACTGAACGCACCTCAGTACACAGGGCCGACAGTGACTCAACCAAACATGAACCACCTACTGAGCTTCTGTCAAACAACCAATTATAACATCTAGATCTGAAATAATATTCACCTAAAGAGCACATCAAACCTATATAATTTGTCAACGCAAACAATATTTAACTAATGTATGTATACAATGACAAAACCAGGCCCTGATTCATTGAAAACACTCCACATTATTAGTGATCTAACCAAAGATTCCATATTCATACTGTACTTCAGCTTGAAAATGTTACATGCAACTAAAAAAGATTTAAATTGAATTTAATAAGGAAACCAGAACAAATCACTGCAACATGTATTTATTTAACTGTAATTCTTACATCATAAACACAGCAAATTACACAAGGGAGTAAACCAGTCTATGCCCCACATTGCATTAGTTAAAATTGCCATGTTGGAATGTGCAGTACCCTGAACAGACTATAGGGGGTACCTAATTCCAGATCAAATCCAGTCAAGACGACCTTGAATGGTTCAGACATGGAGTCGGCTGCTAGAATAGAACGAAGCAAAACAATTTCTTCATTTGAAGCAATGGTTTAATACCATTGTTTAATCACTTATGATACATAATTGCTGTATTTATATGAATACAATTAATAACTACAGGGTAAATTGGGAAAGCATATAATTATTATTATATATCTTATTAATAATGAAATGTTTATATAAACATTCAGATAAGAAAAAAATGAGGGGAAAGATTTGAATAAGTTCTTATTGTGATATCAAAAGGTATTGGATTGTGATATTAAAAAGGTATTGTAATGTATCCACCACTCAGTCACCCAGCAACAAATGCTCAAACCCCTTCCTCTAGTGAGAATGCAGCTGCTGCTGACCAAGCAAGCGCATGAGTGGGTGACTCCCTCCATTTAGTGAGGTCAGACATGGACGGGACAAAAAATGTAACTCAACTACTACAGGCTGGTGGGTTGCTAGGTGAGGAATGAGCCAATCCCAGCTCAAAAGACAAGCCTCTGACCTTTGAAACACTTCCTGTTCCCCGTTCCTGTAGTTCTGAGCATACAGTTCTAATGCAGAAAGTCATAGTCTATGCAGCACAAAGCAAGAGCCATTTTGTGACTTAAAAGTGAACTCTACTTCATGCAACGCATTTTAAAAGAACATTTAATAAAGTGATCTGCTCTCACAGTGGATCTTGCTTCTATGTGCTTGAAAATAATCTTCTATCAGGACAAGAGCAGTCAAAAGTGTGGTAGATTAGGGTTTTTGAGGACAGACGAACTGTGCATGTTACTAAAATGGCTGCCAAAAGAACAGCAAATGCACTTGCACAGCATTTCTTGGTTGACAGCATGTTTTCATGTCATGTTTTTCTGACCCATTATCAATTACATTCAGGACTAGGGGCAGTTAGCTGAAAAGTTTGCATTTGACAATCTATAACAAATGCAATGCTTATTTCTTGAGCAACCCAACCAGGCCTGTAGTTGAAGCATTCATGTAAGCCTATAGTTGTAGATGTCAGTGACATCTGACAAGTTACAAAAACTGTCCCAAATGTCAAACTTTAGGCTATGTAATAGATGGCAAATATGAGGTTGGCCCTATTAGGCTTTAATTATGATATGCAGTCAACAATTATACAATGGCCTACATATGACATTAGTAACTTCCATGACTTAAGTCTAAAACTATCATTGGTAGACCAGAGGTGTGAGCAATGTGCACTTACCATCCCCCAGAGTATGAACTTATTTAAATATAATGGAAAACTATATTGTCAGATCTCATGTTAAACTCAAGACTATCATTAGATTATACAAGCAAGAATGATTATTTGACAGTACAAACATGACTATCTCCAACATGGCCTCAAAATAAACTGAGCACATGAGGTCCTTTAATTAAGATGTAGCACTTTTTTATTGATGATGAAATTACATTGTTTTGTGTTCCTTCTGTTTTCCAAACCTGAGAGATAATACATTTCAAACATTTGAATCCCAACTTTAGATTATACCTTTATCTGTAAAATAAAATAAATTGTAAAGTCTGTGAGACCATGAAAACATCTGGAAAACATGATGTTTACCATCGTGGCACTTAGCTTCTGATACCATGGAACATCTATTAGCCTAAGAGGAACTCATAATCACCAACACAGTTGATGAAAACTAGTGCACAAGCACAGTTGAATTAAAGGGTTATTGAGCATTGAGGACATCACTCAATTTAAATCAGACTAAGCTGTCCTATAAAATCTAAAATGTAGTTGGAGCATTGCCACATAGTTGATATTCTATTCATAGTCAACATAACAAATAAATTAGTGAACACCTAAGGTGTGCAAAATTGAACATGTCAATGGTTAGTCAGATGTGTGCATGTGATGATCCCTTCAGAAAAATAGAGATTCATTGATGCCAATAACCCCACTGAAATTGTTCTCTGAATTAAATGGGAAAACGCATCAAGAACATTGTTTCCCCATATAAGTTAACGTGAATACATACTTTCAGTATAAACCTAATCGAATAACTATTTGAAACGGCTATACATAACAAACATGTTGTAAAAGTGAAATAAAACGTTAAATGTACAAGAGGACTGACTATCAGTGAAACTAATATTGAGCTTCCCTTTCTTGCTGAAATACACATAAAGTAAGTTCTGAGAACAAGATATCCAGGAGGTAAATAGATCAACAGGCCAAATAGAAACTAAAATATTGTGAACATTCAGTCAAAAGTGATTGTATGGCCTACTATACATTAAACAGTTCTCATTAAAACACAGAATAGTTTATGATTTAGGCTACCAAAATGTCTAAGTTAACATTTGTTTTAGTAGTCAACTGTTTCAAATGAAGACATATGTATCTTTAAAACTTAAACTGCATAACGTTAGTTGTCAATGCAGATGAAACAAATGATAATGGCATTAGATATTAATTTGAATATTTCCCCTCAGCCCCATATGTTTACATTAGTAAATTAGAGGTTTAAAATGTTTAAAAAAGAATAAGCATTGTATGTTCAAATGGTGCAATGCAGTATCGACTAATAAGACAAGGTCATATTACATTGTAACGATGGAACACATATTGACATCATGCATTTGTTCTTGGGGAAGCAGCCATAAACTTCTAGTTTGTATACATGTGGGTAAAGATGTAATTCAAAGAGCCTGAAAGTTCAGTCTTTAGTGTAACAAATGCTAAGAAAAATTAGGGTGTGGCTATTAAAAACCAAGGTCATTGATTTGAAACTGGTACAAATCGGGAAAACTTAAGTAGCAAATATGTTCACAGGTGATCAACCATGCTTGTTAAGGTAAACAATCAAGACAGATGTCAAAAAAGTGAAAATATAGAAGATCGTACCTTGATGCGTTGCTTTGAGTCGAACATTCATCTTCTTGCTTTTTATTCTTATTCTTCATCGTCGTTTATCTTGAAAACGTTTGATTTGATGATCTTATGTCCTGGTATTGACTGTCAAAAGTTAGAGGGATGGACTATCATAAAACTCCCATAAGATTGTTTTTGCTCAGAGGACAGTAAAAACCTTGACGTTATGAAATAACAGACACCAGCATTGTGTCTGACGTTTAAAACTGGCATTATTTATATTAATATATAAATTATCGATGAATAAATGACAACTGATGACATCCTGTGATTTAAAAAAAAGCCAAGTGTTGAGTGTATTTCAATTAGATTCACCGATCGAGCCACATGCACAAATTCTAACTGCGTCACCAGACAAAGGACGACTAAAATGTGATAAATGAAAAGACAATCGACTGTAGGTAGGTATTATAAAACGTCAACATACCTATTCCATGTACAGGAAGGTATAATGAAGTTAGATTCACATCCGCAAAAGCACAGACTTTAATACTTATGACATTAAAATTAAAATAAATGCCATTTAAAAAGGTTGAATGAAAATAAACAGGCACAAAAAAACTAAATGTTGATAATAGGATAATGAAACCTCACAAAAGTGATAGTGAGACGAAATGCCAAAGCTCTTCACAGAGCACACTAAAAATGGAGGGGCGCCATGGCTGCCAAACCTAGGCAGAGAAAACAACGACTCGCGCATACACGCTGCAAAACTGATCTACACGACGAAAAACGCATTAAATACCGCAGAAACCCTAATTCACTGTTCACTATAGTAACAAGTTTTCTTTTAAGTAAAACAAATATTAATAGAGCGTCATATTCCAGCTTGATTTCATGAAAAAGAAAAGGTCTGACGAAAGCCCAGTTAATTGTTCCCCTTCCCAAGGCTCATCCGCCATCTAGAGCTCCTTCCTAGCTCTGAAAGCTTTGCCTTTGATTGACGTTATTTCCATTTACCCCACACTCAGGTGATGTCCAAAAGTCCCACCCCCTTCATTTTGTATAAAAACGGCAAAACTATATTACATTTTTATATTAAAAAAATAAAGTTTCTTCACTTCAAGAGGATATCCTTTGCCAAAGTTAGATACATATTGAAACAAAAGATGGGTTTGAAGTTGAACAATAATATTTAAACAATATTTAAAACACTGAGACACATCACTTCCTGTTCAGACAGGAAATAAGACTTCAGGAGCCATTTTAGACTCAAAGAACCTTGGACACCATTTCAGTTCTTGCCAAAAGCTCTGTTTTAACTCTTTGTATTATGTAGAGCTGCAGTGTATAACTTTTATTGGTTTAATTAATAGTCTGGATTAGCCAACTACTTCACCATGGACTGCATAAATCACAATAAGCCATACGCTTTAACTTGACTAAAGTTTTTTTTTTAAATGCTAATCACGCAAAATCAGATTTTGTGGACAGAAGTCCTACCTAAAGTGTATAAATGGTACCAAAAGTGTATGATGTAATTAACTTGAAAGGAAATTATCCCACCAGGGATGTAGTGGTACACAAAGGTAGGTTGCTAAGTATTGCTCGAGATGGAGACAAGTAAAGTAAACACTTAATCAAAAAACTTTAGCGTAATAGGTGTGTGAAGATTCCCAAAATAAAAAGTTGCGTAAACTGTGTTACTTGCGTTTACCTTCTACTACATCCCTCGATCCTACGTAAAGGTAGTAATTACTAGCTAGCACTATTTATGTAATTTAACATTGTATTCCTTCCACTAACTGGATGCATTCAGAAGCCCCTTAAAATACCAGACACGTCATTAAATTTTTGTGAAATTGATTCGAAGTTTGTACTTAGAATTTCCACATTTAGCAAATAGACAATATAGTCTGGTAACAATCTTGGGTAGCATATTGACCAATGAAAGAGTCAGAATAGTGAAAAAACATTGTTTTATTTAATATAAATAACAGCGCATTAAGAAATCACAGAAGTAGAAAAGTACTCTGTAATTGAATGCAGTAAAAGCAACTATTACAATAGCCTATTCAAACAACTGAGTCCAAAGAATCCCCAGCACAAGAGTCCATGTGAAAGTTTAAGTAATTCTAATTGACACAGTCAAATAAAATCCAGAAAAATCCAAGCAGTTAGCTTTTCAAAAATCCAATTAGCTCCCAAATCCCAGTCGCCATCTTGATGACAAAGCAGTTGTCGCCACTTCCCGTAGAATTGGGTCTTTAATGGAATTAAGAAAAAAGAAGAAATGAATAAAAAATATATATATATATTACATTTAATTAATAATTAACTATTGTCCAAACCCATCAGTTGGATTTTTTGGGGGCCAAAATAGCATCAATAACTCCACAAAATATTCAAATTCTGAATAGCTAGCTAAAAGTCAAGTTGGTAATGAAACCCAGAAGTTTAAAATGTCTGTATTACTGCAGTATGCGGTGACAAATATCGCAACTCGAATCAATGAAAAATATATATTATAATAATAAAACTATAAGAGCATTAAGGGCTGAATCCTTACTCCCCATACATATAACATGTAATTTGCAAACAGATTGGTCAAAATATAAATATTTCAGAATTGTGACCTATTCGCCCAAATGGCATTGTGTGCCTTTTATCGCTTTTAAAACACCAACAGAGATGCTCATGCTTTTCAAACATGAACCTAAGACAATAAAGTGAATAAATATATGGAATACTAAAAGTAATGCAAGTGTTCTAGTAGGAAACTCAAAACTTTCTGAACTGGGAAACTCGGGAGTACAACGACTATTTCCTACTTGGGAGCTTGTTGTGATCGGTTTTGGATGTCGGAAACTCGTAATTACGGTGATTCCGGGAGCTTTACAGAAATATCCCAATCCTGAGTTTCCGATAATTCCGAGAGCACATGAACGCAGCATTATGCAATTTAATAGCAACCATTCAACACATTTTAGAGTTGAATAATTGGAAACAACAAAAGACAAAACAGGAAATGCAACAAAATTGCATGCACAAGTAAAAGCTAAGCAAATGGAATGTTCTAACACATCTGTTAATTGAAACATTTCACCGTTCACTATAAGTTATGTGAATGTGGATCATGTAAATTAGTTCTTTCTCAAAATTATCAGAAAAACTAATTATGCCATATTTTGTGATCTACTTCTGGGATTGCACCATGCTCTTTAGCTGTTACCAATTTATTTGATAACATTAACTTGATACGGTTTATTATTATTTTGCTGTCAGGCTAGGCAAAACTACTTAAACTGTCCATTAGGGGGTCCACCAGAATCGCATTGAGCACACGTTGGCATGAGTAAATCTCATAATCCTGCAAAGTTCCTTTTCCAACACTTTTGGACAACTGACATTGCTGAACCATTACGGTTGTATCTAAACTATTGCAGCTTGATTTGTAAACAAAACACAAAACTACAACAATAGTAATCATGGATGAGCTAAACTGCACAAAATATGCTAAATGTGCTTCCTCTGCATGCACCCTGCCTCCAAAATTTCCAAACATGACCAGCAGAGATTCACCAAGGAAGAGATGATATCACAAAAATCAGCATGTGGTATGATAAAAAAATAAAAAAATCTCAAAATGGATTACACATTCATATGAATCAAGAAAAACAAGGGGCAGGTTCCGACCCAAGATGTCAGTTCTTGACCAGCAGGTGACAACACAGTTCGTTTTTGGAGGATCCTGCCAAGAAAACTGAATTCTTACAATGAAAAGTATAAGGACATATCTCTTTAGTTTCCGTTGGACATTTAGTTTGACGTTATCATTCAGCGGACAGTGGGGCCATGCACAGAAATCCATTAGTAGAGGTGGGTTGGGTCTAATTAATACAGGGTTAGTCCCCGTTTCATATTTTACTAAAGAAAAGAGACTGGATTTTTTTATTTAACTAGGCAAGTCAGTTAAGAACAAATTCTTATTTACAATGACAGCCTACCAGGGAACAGTGCCCCTGATCTGCCTTGTTTTTACCTTGACAGCTCGGTGATTCGATCCAGCAACCTTTCGGTTACTGGCCCAATACTCTAACCACTAGGCTACCTGCCGCCCCAAATGTATCACAGAAGACAGTGTGGCCTAAGTGTGACAGTTTCACTATTTTCTAACATTGTTGGAAAAGTCAATCATAATGGTAGTAGTATCTAGGTTACTTTATTATCCCAGATGAGAAATGGATAGAGTACTATAGAATAATAGTCTATGCATTGTCAGAATACACTGACCTTACCATAGAGATGAAGTGAAAAATATTTTATGATTAAGTTTGTTAAAAGAAAAAGAGACTAATGGATAGATTTGGGCAGTTGTGAATAATCATTGTACATGATGGCCTGGCATATGTCACAGACATTAAAATAATCAAGGAATATTTGAAAGATGGAGGAACTCTTAAAGAACCTATCAAAAATGAATGGAAACGTTCAGCTTCTAGGGAAAATATGCTGCTTCTGGGGGGAGTATGGGCATATTTTATGCAAATGTTTTTAAAAGGGGGAGGAGTAAACTGTCTTGAATTATTGTGATATGATAAGATGCCCTTGTACAAGGCTTCTTATACTAAAAGGGAGAGATGAGCAACTTTAAACTGATTTAGCTAAAGTGTTCTAACTTTCACTGGAATAGACATCTTTCAATAATATTGAAAGATGAGGTACAATTCCATGGTGGGAGATCTCTGTTGATCTCAATTGGTTACAATCATTGCTCTAAATTATATATAACTGGGAACCCTACTCCCATTACCAATAAATAGACCTACCTCTGGATTGTTATTTGTGCTAAAGATCACAACCTTTACTTCAATGTTATGTAACAGAAGTAAAAATGTTTAAGAAATCGATTTAGTACAGTATTGAAAGTGTTATAGCAGATATTTGAAGAAACATTCCATTTGTTACAGCACAGATCAAAAGACATGACTTACACATAGCTGTCTTCTTATTTCATTGGGTGGGAATGACAGTTCATGCCTTGATTCTGTTAGGGATAAGAGGTGAAATTAGGTGACCATCAAATACAACAGACCATGAGTTGTGGTCAACTCTGGAATTAATTCAAAATCTAGGCTTTTACTTGGATTAAGTTTATGCAAACCAAAGATATGTTCCCCGAAATGTCACCTCTGAAATTATCAGGTTTCTTGGAGCTATGCTGTATACTCCGGTCAAGCAGTGTCAGCTAATAAAAAAATATTGGTTTTCAACTTTTTATTTATTTATTATTTTACATTTAGATGACTCACCAAGATGAAATTACTAAATTCTGCAACCCCAGTTTACGAGTTGTGACATATTACTTTTCAAACATAATTTAAAGATTGTCATAAAATATATGAATTTTGTGTATTATCAATAATTATGATAAACATGTATTGTTATGAACAGAATACTAAAATGGCATCTTCTTGATTGTTAATGTAGCTAATTTGACCAACTGTCAACATTAGCAAGCTAGCTACTTTTTTTTTTTTTTGCAATTTGAGCTAGCTTATTTGCCAGAATCTTAGTATAAAACTTACTACATTAACTCTTCTCATTCATCCCGACTTCTAAAGAACACCAGGCTTAAGTTCTATAGCAACTTCAACAACTTGTAAATACTAGTTTCTAAGGAGCACTTGAACGACTTGAACGGATACTTTTACGATCATACGTTTTAGGCCTAGGCATGATTGATTTGAGCCAGACGAATAGGCATATTTAAAAAATACCTTTAATTTGCAGTGTTCTTTAATTGTCTGAGATCATACATTTACCCATTACCTAGCTAGCTATTTTCCCCTTCTGATGTATGGATGTTAGTTACAGTTCACCCCAAAAGGATAAACAGCACATTTTGCAAGCAATTAACAGAAACCTTGTGTACTGCAATGTAACCATATGCATCCAGAATCAAATTCCGAAAATAAGTCACAAATCGCAAACGTAACAGGAACCCTCTCAGCTTTGAAACAGCGTCATGTTAGCATCACAAGGTAAACGTAAGTGAATTGTGTTGCCCTCTTGTGGTCTTAACGATCATAACACTGCCCGCAAGTGTTCACTGATACGTAAAAAAATATATATATACAAATCCTATTAAGTCTTTCTTGATGTATTGTCACGATACCATTATAAGGAAGTAACAAAGCAAAGGAAATAAAACATGAAGCAGACTACATTTATTGAGGAAAATGACTGACGTCACCCAGAGTCACATTTGTTTATTTTGCAAGCTATAGAACACAATATTTGACAAAAAAAGGTTTTTAAAGACCTTAGAGTTAAGTCTGCTTTGTGTTTTCATTTTTGCCAAGGAAAATCAGGTATTGTAGTATCACGATACTGGTATCGTGACACTACTTTCTTGTGTTTATTTTGTTCTTCTTTCAAGTATTGAACGGGCGCAGACTAATGCCAAGTGTGTACATAATGCCATTTTTTTGTTACAATGTACTAGTTTTAGGATACAAGGTTTATTAAACACATCCATATTATCTTTCATATTAAACATTTTATTTCCCTCTTTTTTCCTTAATGTTATTAAAATGTGTCATGCAGTCAGGTTTTATTTTCTGCTCAGTCTTTAATTAAAAGGAAACATTTTATACTTACAAGTCTTGGTCATTCCAATCCCCCTAGTCATAAATTTGGTCGAACATCCGGATGACAAACCTTCAAAAGTACAAATACAAAAGTGAAAACAGGCCAACAGCCCAACCTATTGGTAAGTCTTATATAGCAGTAAGGAGAATCAAACTCGCTTAATTAAACACTCATGGTTAAATGATTAATATTCATAAAATACCCTCACAAACTTACATTTTTTCAAATATCAAAACATTGGTATTCTTCTTTCAGCCCATTTTTCTAACTTCAATGGTTCCTGAAATAAATAAAGGAAAATGGATTATCATAACATGTTAGATTAAAACAATTATATAATGTCACTAAATATGGCAGAATGCCATCCATTTATCTGATAGAGATTCTATACATCTTTACAGAATTGTATATTCAAATATGTTACTACAAACGCTACAGAGGCAACCATTTACATGACGTTAAGCGGGTTAAAAAAAATATCTTACTAATATCTACCCATTAGAGGTCGACCGATTAATCGGAATGGCCGATTAAGAACACATTCTTATTTTCAATGACGGCCTAGGAACGGTGGGTTAACTGCCTTGTTCAGGGGCAGAACGACAGATTTTTACCTTGTCAGCTCGGGGATTCAATCTTGCAACCTTACAGTTAACTAGTCCAACGCTCTAACCACCTGCCTCTCATTGCACTCCACGAGGAGCCTGCCTGTTACGCGAATGCAGTAAGAAGCCAAGGTAAGTTGCTAGCTAGCATTAAACTTATCTTATAAAAAACAATCAATCAATCATAATCACTAGTTAACTACACATGGTTGATGATATTACTAGTTTATCTAGCGTGTCCTGCGTTGCATATAATTGATGCGGTGCGCATTCGCGAAAAAGGACTCGTTGCTCCAACGTGTACCTAACCATAAACATCAATGCCTTTCTTAAAACCAATACACAAGTATTTATTTTTAAGCCTGCATATTTAGTTAATATTGCCTGCTAACATTAATTTATTTTAACTCAGTAAATTGTGTCACTTCTCTTGCAACAGAGTCAGGGTATATGCAGCAGTTTGGGCCGCCTGGCTCGTTGCGACCTGTGTGAAGACTATTTCTTCCTAACAAAGACAGCCAACTTCGCCAAACGGGGGATGATTTAACAAAAGCGCATTTGCGAAAAAAGCACAATCGTTGCACGACTGTACCTAACCATAAACACCAATGCCTTTCTTAAAATCAATACACAGAAGTATATATTTTTAAACCTGCATATTTAGCTATTTAGCAACAGTTTGGGCCGCCTGGCTCGTTGCGAACTAATTTGCCAGAATTTTATGTAATTATGACATAACATTGAAGGTTGTACAATGTAACAGCAATATTTAGACTTAGGGATGCCACCCGTTAGATAAAATACGGAACGGTTCCGTATTTCACTGAAATAATAAACGTTTTGTTTTCGGATTCGACCATATTAATGAACAAAGGCACGTATTTCTGTTAGTTATTATGTTATAATTAAGTCTATGATTTGATATTTGATAGAGCAGTCTGACTGAGCGGTGGTAGGCAGCAGCATGCTCGTAAGCATTCATTCAAACAGCACTTTCGTGCGTTTTGCCAGCAGCTCTTCGCTGTGCTTCAAGCATTGAGCTGTTTATGACTTCAAGCCTATCAACTCCCGAGATTAGGCTGGTGTAACCGATGTGAAATGGCTAGCTAGTTAGCGGGGTACACGTTAATAGCGTTTCAAACGTCACTCGCTCTGAGACTTGGAGTAGTTGTTCCCCTTGCTCAAGGGCCGCGGATTTCGTGGAGCGATGGGTAACGATTCTTCGAGGGTGGCTGTTGTCGATGTGTTCTTGGTTTGAGCCCAGGTAGGGGCGAGGAGAGGGACGGAAGCTATACTGTTACACTGGCAATACTAAAGTGCCTATAAGAACATCCAATAGTCAAAGGTATATGAAATACAAATCGTATAGAGAGAAATAGTCCTATAAATACTATATTAACTACAACCTAAAACCTCTTACCTTGGAATATTGAAGTCTCATGTTAAAAAGAACCACCAGCTTTCATATGTTCTCATGTTCTGAGCAAGGAACTTAAACGTTAGCTTTTTTACATGGCACATATTGCACTTTTACTTTCTTCTCCAACACTTTGTTTTTGCATTATTTAAACCAAATTTAACATGTTTCATTATTTATTTGAGGCTAAATTGATTTTTATTGATGTATTATATTAAGTTAAAATAATTGTTCATTCGGTGTTGTTGTAATTGTCATTATTACAAATACATTTAAAAAATGTTTTTGGTTTTAAATCGGCCGATTAATCGGTATCGGCCTTTTTTGGTCCTCCAATAATCGGTATCGGCGTTGAAAAATCATGTTCGGTCGACCTCTACTACCCATAATTAATTGTTGATATAAAACCATTTGTATTAAGGCAACTGATCTGCATTTACACATTTCAAATGCATGCATGTCAAAGAAATACGATACATTCATCTTGAAAAACATAAATATGCATTGTGGCCATTGATCCAATCACTTGTGTGTGCATCAAAATTGAGACAATGTGTAAGAATTGTTATTGGAATACTAAGATTAAAATATTTTTTACCAATTTATGACCACCATATAGATAGATGATATCTATATATATTTTTTAAATCTAGTATCTCTAAACAGGAAGATCTTTAGACTTTCTCAGTACAAGAGACCTTTATGTTAAGCTTTAATTAAGGTGATAGCACAGCATCAAGTTGATTACATGAAGTATCTATGAAACAAATCTCATCCTCACTGTATGAACATATTTCAATAATCTGGCCAGGACAGCATTAGCTTTTGTGTCTTGGAAAAGGGTGCATTTCTTAATAATTCCTCTATGAATTGTAATAAAGTGAATAGTTTTGTATTTGTCAAGTGTGAAAAAACCCAACGTTACTCCCAAATCTCATCTTCATAACAGCTAGAAACAATAACCTAAAAACGATGTATGAAATGTTTCCAGTGGCTTTTATTTCCATTCTGTACCACAACGAGTTAAAAGGCAACACCCTATTTTACATTTTCGAAAAATAGCTTATATATGCTCCTCAAGACATGGCAGTTTCATTTGAACATAATAAACCTTTGGTGTTATATGTGTAGAAAGTACATACAGAACATTATCGAACATATTGATTTACATTAATTTTAATTAATTATTAATTGCTGTTAAAATTAGCCAAAATATTACGTTAGGCATAACTACCTGTCTGGAATGTTTTTCAACACGTAACTCCTAAACCTGGCAATAAAGCCTTTTCTAATATATATATATTTTTAATTAATTGTTGTATGGAAAAACATCGACATTCATTCAATATATTATCTCTTGAAACCACAATAAAATGATTCATACTTTCATCTTACTCTCGACCCACTCAAATAAAAAATGTATGTTAAGGTGTACTCAATTAAGTAAAAATTCTCCTGTCCATTTCAGACAAGGGCATTTGCCCTTTCAAGGACAAAGCACATTTTAAATGCGTAGGTTCTAGAACTCGAAAGTGTACCCAATCATATATGTTGCTTTATATTTGACTTAGGCTAACACAACACATTTTTCTCTACTCATCCCACGAATTAGAATTTCAACCATACCGACATCCAGTCTGAAAATCGTTTTTCCTTTTCATTCTTGGCAGGGGACCCACCATGGCCATTTTTACAACAGACTGTCGAACCCTCGCTCTTACCACCATATTGCCACATCTTCTAACCGCGCCTTTACAGGGGAAAACTATGTTTTTCTTTCAGATACGTACCCATATGTGAGACGGGCGCTATCCATTGTCTTCTACCTGCGCGGCCGCCGCATTTCTTGCTGATTTTCGTATTTTATCGGGATCGTCTCCCTGACAGTTGTGCTTCTCTCTGCCATGCTGTGCTGTGCTGAAGGCTCGTCTCTTCGGTCTGTCCTTCTCACTACGTCTGCCTGAACTGTTATCCTGTTCAATACAGCTCTGCCCCCTCTTTTTCAACATAAGCGCATACAACTTCCTCTGAAACACACCAGCATCCTGGGTAGCAGAGCCTCTACGCGGAAGGTTTACATTATTACAATTAATCTATTAATTGAAGTCAGTATGCAACAGTTTTGAAATGTATCTAATGTTAGTTACAAGGAGGAAGGATACATTGTTGCAAGATTCCCCTACATTACCCAAATATGTATTCTCAGAGGGTTATTTATGTATGTTATGCATTTAAATACACATTTTGTGTGCCTCCTAAGAAATGTGTTTATGAATACCATTTAAAGGCAAGATGTAAACAAACTTCAGTAGTGAAATAATTTGTAGTTTTGAATATCAAACACCCAGTTTTGTTTTAATTCCTCCTGTCCTGTATATTTCACTAAACATTTCAGTAGACACTTATTACATCACGTGTTGCATAGCCTTATATTCACATCAATAATTATTGAACAGTGTACATATACATATACATATATATATATGTCAAAATATACCAGTGTCAACTAATGTAGACTCAACAGGGAGTTCAACAAATGAACTGCTATCACATTTGTAATTGTTAACCAAAGATGGTGAGATACAATTGCTAATATTGATAATGACTTGTATTGATATCACCAATAATATGCATTGACCAGGTAATAATCACTTGCATACAGATATAATTGAAGAATTCATGGATAGACTAACTGCATTGCTTTGCAAGAAGCAGCAATAACATAAACGCCATTTTGAATGTCCTGTTCAGTGTTTAGTCCTTGGTACTCCACCCCCATCACCAACCAATAAGATAAAAGCCAGAATAGCTCTTGCTGTTTTGCAGTGGAAGATTTTCTTTAAAAAGAACCACAGCCTAGCAACAAGCGCTGTAAGCCCTCCCTGCTTGGGAGGATCACTGATCTCGCCAGACTGAATAACCCCCAAAAAACATGGTGCAAATCATGCTTTATACTATTAGATAGTGATCATCCCAAAGAGAGGAGGAGGAGACAGGGTGTGCAGGTCAATAGTATTGTAATCAGACCAGAATCATCTTTGCACTGGAAAAACAAAAGGGTGCCAGATGAGCTTGAGGTAGAAGTTACACGTCGCTACAGATCTTGGATCAGATTACCCTACCAAACCCTAACCTTAATAACTAGGGGAAGAACAATCAGATCCTGTATCAGTGGTTAAGGGCAGTAGCGGTGCGTTGGTGAAATCACTTGGGAAGCCAGAAAAAAAGGCATATTACAACCTATGGGTTGCAATAATTGCATTGTTTGCTCTATAACCTGGTAATTCATATGCCTTGCGACCATGATGTTTAAGTGATAATGCCAGAGAAGCCGGGGTTTGGAGGATATATTGGCACAGGTGTTGTTAGGCCCAAGACGAAGTTGGCTACGAGGACATTATCACTTTTATACAACGGGTTACCAACATATTCTAATAACGATTTACATATTTTCAAGAAAAACATTATTTTTATTAATTCTATTTCATCCTTACACAAGATATAGTCTCGACACAAATCTAGAGTTACTACCCAAGCCGGCTGGTCGTTCGTTCTATCGGTTCAGTTGCCAGAGACACGACCCAGTATTTTTGTCCTGCATCTATGGACGCAACCCTGTCATTCGTTCTAAATGTTCTATTGCCATACTGGCTGGCAACAATCGTATCCCTTGCTTGCTAGCTAGCCAACCAACAGTGCAGCCAGAATAACAACAAAGTAGCTGCATTTGCATAAGGTGTTTTCTAGTGACATTTATTTGGATACATCCATAACAATCAGCTAATGAGGCGCTATTTCACCTGGCATAGAAAATGTGTTTTCTCGTCAGGACACTGTTGTTTAGAGGAGCTAGCCGACAACACAGCTAACACAATCACTTCTGAAACTGGAAAGACTGGCTGAGTGGCTGAGAAAAGCTGCCTGCCTGTCTCATCCCAACTACCCACATTTTCACTACTATTCGACAGCTGGAGATCGAATTTGAATATTGAAACAATGTTGCAAATGTCAGAGAGACATACAGCAAGGTTTATACAAATCTCCGCTGTTGAAAACTAAATGTTAGTCTAAAAGAAATGTGAGATAATATCTAGATGCTTTTTATAGTGGCGATCAAGTTTATAAATTGCCTGGCTGAGCTTATGACACAGTGGATTGGCAGACAAATGGAACAGAGTAAATAGGCATTTTGATGTCATAGATTTAGCCAGAGGTAATGTGGTTTAACCAATCAGCATCAGACACACCCGTTGTATAAATAGGCCTAAAGGCCGAGACAATAAGACGACAGTGGCAGAATAAATTCAACCACACCTTTGTTTTATAACAAATCGGATAGCAACCTCTGTCCGGTTTAGGTCACAAAGCATATTGCATGTAACAGACAGTTAAATGACATACAGCATGGTCAAGCAAATGTTTCTGACATTTTCGGACCACAAAACAAGTATTGATTTAGAACCACAGAGTTACCGCAAGTCGCAAAAAAAAACAAGAGCAAGAAAACAGGAGCTGCCTCCACTATTCCAGCATAATTTCAACATCATTAAATCACCTCTGCTTAGTCTAATACAGTGACAAGTAAAAGATAGCAAAAACAATTTAGTCCAATCAACATAAGCTAAATATGATGTGGCTGAGGTTCTGACTTCTGTGTGCATGCCAGGGGCACAGCAATGGATGAATTAATGGATGGATCAGAATGGCTGTTATATTCATTAGCAAGTACAGAGAATTAAGTAAAATCACAAGTCCAAATCCCTATCTCCATTCATGGTTAATTTAGGAAAGGGCCAATTTTAGCTAGCTAGCTAGCTAGCCACCAGAGGGCAACAACACAACGAGATGCTACAATTCAAGTTGTTTCTGTCAATTGACTTATGCTCTCAAACTCTCTAAGTTGGCTTCCCTTGACACTTTTTTGGTGCACCAGGACCATTCAGTGAGCTAGCTCAGTTTAGCTCAACGATGATTGGCACATTTTTTATACTTTTGTTAATCAAGGGAGGCCAATTGCTCACTGGCTTCCCTTGTATTCCATTCAATGCTACGGTCGGCAACAATGTCATACTCGTTTGGACCAGACACCATCAGATAGATGACCTACACGTAGAGAGACAGAGGGGCGCTGTTTCACTCGCTCGGGTGCTTTCTCCGGTGAGATACATTCAGCCTCTTGGGAATTGAAGGAAAATTATGAAACACAGAGAGACGAAAGATAAATTATTTTATTTGTTTTTTTTGGGAAGCCTGGCTTCTCTTGACATCTATGAATACACACCACTGGTTAGGAGTCAGCTCTACTGCTGAAATCTAGAAAGACACTGCACATTGTAATGGTCAGAGGAGATATGAATGCAACATTGATCAAACTTGTTTTGTTAGACATTACAAAATATAGCTTACATTTTATACAGTGGCTTATAAAATCATGATGGTACCTGATTACAAGTGCTTGTTCACACATGCTTTAGAAAGAAATAATTGCTTGTCAATATGCCTATTTACATAGATTTTGATTATTTTAACTGCTATGCTTGTCTTGTATTAGACTGAAAGACTAGGCCCCAGTTCCCTGTCAGTTGTTGTTGCTGAAGCCCTCATTAACTGGTTTGAATACCAGGTGTCCAGGAAACAGTAACCAGATTTATTAGTTTTCGGCCTTGGTGTCCGACTTAGAATTAATTCCAAACGGACAGCAGATCTGATAAAAACAAATATGCAGACATTTTATTTTGATAAAACCAATAGTGTCAAACAAAGCTGCATTATATTTCTGTAAAATTCAGAAATAGATCTAAAAGCAGCATTTGACAGTCCATAGTCATCACCATTCCACAATTCAAAGTCAACAGTAAGCCTACAGGCAAGTTGTAATGTAACTGGGCACCTAGAAAACATTGGTACATCAATATTTTGCCAGCATTAAATTATATTTTACAAAAACAACCTGGTAATCACCTTTATAGGTTGGGGTAACTTTATGGTCTGATATTTAAGGGTTATTCTACAAGTCACAATGCAGGACAGTATTCTTATAAACTTACTTAGAGCTTCAGCACATCCCAGAGTGAAATTCCACCCCTTGAACAGTTGGGAAGCAAAGGGCTATGCGCCTCCCAGTGTCATGGTGAATAAATGCCGCCATCTAGTGTCTATTAGAGCGCAATTGGTTATATATTTTCTTATTTAATATGTTTGTTCAATAACCTTCAACTTTTTGTGGAACCTTACAAAATGTATCAGCTTGTAAACAATATATACTCTTCTTTGTGTTGCAAATGAATGCGTAACATCTAGTGTTTTCTTCATTCCGGCCTGCTATGACCTGCTGGTTAATGTTTGCAGGATCCAGCTAGAGGCAATGTAAATGGGATTAAACTGCAGCGCTCGTTCAGTACTGGCAACAATATAAAAGCATTGGATTGGTGTAGGCATGGGCTAGAGCTAGAGGGAGTTTCCATATACCAGTAATTTCCTTTCAAATATATATTTTTTTACTCCTGAATTAATTTAGGCTTGCCATAAAAGGGGTTAAATACTTATTGACTCAAGACATTTCAGCTTTTCATTTTTAATGAATTTATAAAAATGTCTAAAAACACAATTCCACTTCGACATTATGGGGTATTGTGTGTAGGCAATTGGTAAAAGAAAATCTCAATTTAATCCATTTTAAATTCAGGCTGTAACACAACAAATCGTGGAAAAAGTCAAGAGGTGTGAATACTTTCTGAAGGCACTGTAACTGTGTGCTAACACTGCATTACCCCTTGCTTATGTAGCACATGGGGATGCGTGAAACTTAGTCCTCAGCCTGAAGTGTCCCCACTTGTGCCGGCGAATAGCTAGCTGTTCGGGTGGTGCCGACTGATAAAAAAATTCAGGAGGACGGTCACGTGTGCTAGCAAGGCAGAGGTCATGAGTTCGCGCCAGGTATGGGCCGAATCGGAAAGAAGCTGTACTCGCTAAGCAAGCAGCGCAACGTCCTTCACAGTGGTGCCGTGTCCCGTTCTACATTTGCGCTCAACGCTGGGATCACTGTTAAGTATGTTTGAGGGGTGAATGTGTGAAACTTACTCCTCAGCCTGAAGTGTCCCCACTGATGTCCTTTACACTTACACCTGTCAAAACATCTCAGATCTCCACTAGGGTGTAGAGTTTAGGCCTAGGGGTCAATTTGGGATTGGGATGAGCAATCAAAATTGCAAGAGAGGAAGAGGCGAAATGAGAGGGTCCATGCCTATCAAAATCTGTCGACTTGGTAATACAGCGATAAGCAGACCGCGTGCCTTCCTGCCTTTGTTAGGGAGGAGACAAGACAATCTTGTCAATATATACAGTATCTCTGGCCATGCTCTGGGCAAACAGGAAACAACCATACCTCTGGACTGTGTCACTTCCTGTCTGTGGCGGCACCTCAAACAAAAAGAAAAGAGTTCATAAATCAACTAGAGCCCAATTCCATTTCTCCCCTTCCCCAAAGTGTTAACTTGTGCACAGTGTACTCCACTTCAATGATTTCTAATTATTTAAAGCATTTGATTGTTCGAAGTATAGGCTAGCTAGGGACTTTCCACCATAAAACCAATCCTTAATTTTTTTATGCACTAGGGGGGGGCGTGAGAGTGTACTCGGAGAGAAGGGGGAGAAACAGAATTGGGCTCCCCCTTCTAGACAAGCCAATGAGATCTCTTGGTTATTTACAATTGGTTCCACCTGTGACAATAATCTGTTCCAAAAAAGCAGCCCACTGACCTGTTTCTAAGAAAAGCTAAATTCTAGGTAAATACTTTATAAAATGAATAGGATGTAGAGATTGCTAGAATAATGTGGGCCCATTCTAACAGATTTCAGATGATAGCTACATGCTCCAGCTGACGCTTGGCATTGCGCATGGTGATCATAGGCTTGTGTGCGGCTGCTCGGCCACGGAATCCCATTTCTTGTGCTGACGTTGCTTCCAGAGGCAGATTGGAACTCGGTAGTGAGTGTTGCAACCAAGGACAGACGAGCTTGTGTGGCCTACCACTTCGAGGCTGAGCCATTGTTGTTTCTAGACGTTTCCACTTCAAAATAACAGCACTTACAGTTGACCGGGGCAGCTCTAGCAGTGCAGAAATTTGACGAACTGACTTGTTGGAAAGGTGGCATACTATGACAGTGGCACATTGAAAGTCACTGAGAGCTTCAAAACTTGCACTCCTATAGATATTAAATAATTGGATGAAACTTGCCAGCCAACCAGAAAAGCAAGGAGAAGCAATTCAGGCATTCTTGAAAGTCAGTACAATCCTTGTCCTGGAAACTAACATTATTTTTATAGTTTTAAAAAATGTACTTTGCAGTAGGCGTTTAGAATTCTTCTATGAAATAATGGCGGTCCGCAAACCCTCGTTAAAGGTGCATGTCGCCATCTACTGTGCTGGAGTGTGTGGTCAATCACGGTTTACAACATTTCTAAATCCTCCTACCTAACTCAGTACTTCTGAGAAAATAAAAAAGAGCCCTACTAACTTCTAATAGACCCTCCCCAATCCCCGAAATCCCTTCCAAACTACCCCAACCCCGTTCAACCTCAATGACCCTACACTTCAATTCCCTCTCTTCAACATACTTACAACAATATAACGACACATGCTCCATCGTTTCATCGACCATACAATCCAGACAAACCAATCACATGCTTGCCAACCAGATGTAATGACGAGTTCAATGCACAATGTCCTAAGCGCAATCGAGAAAACACCACCTCTTCCTTCCTAATCTGACCTTTGAATCTTAGTCCACACACCTTTCTTTGCAGGGCATATAAATGTTGACCCTTGTGCTCAGAGTCCCATCTCTTCTGCCACACATCTATAAAAACATTTGGCCTCACCTCTACACAGTGGAACATTCATATCAATATCTAGTTTCAAAGCGCTTTTGGGTAACTGGTCTACAATTTCATTCCCGTCCACACCCAAATGTCCTGGGAGCCAGCAGAATCTCACTACTACACCCATTCTCTCAATTCTCCATAAAATAGTAGGTCAGTCCTATTAGATTTACCAGAAGATAAACTATTCAATAAAGACAGAGAATCTGATCATAATTTAATTCTAACAGGTTGTACGTCCAACCAGCCACTGGAAGGCAACTATTATCGCCAATAGTTAAACTGAGTATACTGACAGTTAATCTGTTAGTCTTCTACATATCTGCACATCAAATTTAGGAATGTAAACACCTGCTCCTATGCACCCACAATCTGGGTCCTTGGATTCATCTGTGAAAAGCAGTTTTAAAAAAGCATGTAATTGTCAACCAGTTTCCCTATATCACTGACTTCTGACCAATCTTTCATTTTCTCTACCAAAGTTAGATCAACAACAGAATCTGGGAGTACCATGGAAGAACATCCCCCCATCACCACAGAAGGGCAAACCTCTAACTCCCTCAAACCACTCTCATCAGCAAGCTTTCCAACTGTCCAACCAAAACCACTGCCTTGTCTACTAGTATATTCCCTACTGTCATCTAGAACAGTAGCAGTAGGATGCTCAACCTCACAGCTTTTCAACCTAATTACTTTTTTTTGTTGCCGTTTATCC
Source organism: Salvelinus alpinus (assembly GCF_045679555.1). Classification (NCBI taxonomy): domain Eukaryota; kingdom Metazoa; phylum Chordata; class Actinopteri; order Salmoniformes; family Salmonidae; genus Salvelinus; species Salvelinus alpinus. The sequence goes on along the minus strand of NC_092094.1, from coordinate 35,079,092 downwards.
AAGGCATCTCACCTGCCTCCACTAGTAAGGCACATACATATCCTTAAAGCTATATACTGGATTCTGTCCAGCTTCTGAAGCCAAGTCTTCGCCGTAGTTCCATAAACTATACACCTGTAATCAATTGTTGTCCTGATCAGAGCTCTATAAATATCCATCAACGATTGTCTGTCAGCACCACATTCATAAGATTCACAACCTTCTGACACTTTGTTTCAACATTTATGACATGATCTTTCCATGTATATTGCTCATTGAACCATAGACCCAAATATTTGAACTTAGAAACCCTCCCCATAGCCTGTCCATACAGAAACAACAATATATTATCAGTAACTTTCTTCTTCGAGAAGAGCATACAAGACTTCGCCACTGACAATTTAAAATCCCAGTCAATCGACCATCTTTCAACATCCACTATAGCTTGTTGAAAAGATTTGATCACGAGAAACATTCCTTCCCCTCTTCCAAATAGCTCCATTATCAGCATATAGGGAAGCCCCAATACACCTAACTACATTCAAAAACACATAGTTAATTATAATGTTGAACAAAATAGGACTGGTAGCACTGCCTTGTGGAATACCATTGTCAACTCCATAGGCATCATAAAATGGATCCTATTTGAACTCGAAAAGAGTGATTAAATAAGGACAAAACCCAGTTATATAATCTCCCACCAAAACCAAGTCTTTCCATTTTAATCAGTAGGCCTTCTCTCCACATAGTGTCATAAGCCTTTTCAATGTCAAAAAGTCAGAACCCATTACTTCTTTCATGACCAGAGTTTTTTCAACTTCATTGCTCACCTTTACTAATGCATCCAAAGTAGATCTGCCTTTATGGAATCCACTTTGACATCGACTCAATAAACCTCTAAGTTCAAGGAAATATGACAACCTATTGAATATCATCTTTTCCATCAGTTTACACAAGTTAGTGGTCAGTGCTATTGGTCTATAACTATCAGCACATGAAGGGTCTTTACCAGGCTTTACAAAAGGTAATATTACTGCACATTTACTACCAGAAGGTATAACCCCCTCACTCCAAATCTTATTAAATAATACCAGGAGAACATGTATGACCTCATCAAGTAGATGCTTAAACATTACATAGCACAACTGATCATGACCTGGGGCTGTATATCCACAGCCTATTACGGCTGAACGCATTTCATGTATGGTAAAATCAGCATCCAAAGAAGAGTCAACAGTATCCCTTTTCTTATACACATTAACATGAGCATTTAAAATCTCACACCTGCGTTGCTAATATACAGTAGCAGTCAAAAGTTTGGACACACTCATTCAAGGGTTTTTCTTTATTTTTTACTATTTTCTACATTGTAGAATAATAGTGAAGACATCAACACTATGAAATAACACGTATGGAATCATGTAGTAACCAAAAAAGTGTTAAGCAAATGAAAATATATTTTATTTTTGAGATTCTTCAAAGTAGCCACCCTTTGCCTTGATGACAACTTTGCACACTCTTGGCATTCTCTCAAGCAGCTTCATGAGTTAGTCACCTGGAATAGATTTCAATTAACAGGTGTGCCTTGTTAATTTGTGGAATTTCTTTCCTTCTTAATGCGTTTGAGCCACTTATTTGTGTTGTGGCAAGGTAGAGAAGATAGCCCTATTTGGTAAAAGACCAAGTCCATATTATGGCAAGAACAGCTCAAATAAGCAAAGAGAAATGAAAGTCCATCATTACTTTAAGACATGAAGGTCAGTCAATCCGGAAAATGTCAAGAACTTTGAAGGTTTCTTCAAGTGCAGTCGCAAAAACCATCAAGCGCTATGATGAAACTGGCTCTCATGAGGACCGCCACAGGAAAGGAAGACCCAGAGTTACCTCTGCTGCAGAGGATAAGTTCATTAGAGTTACCAGCCTCATAAATTGCAGCCCAATTAAATGCTTCACAAAGTTCAAGTAACAGACACATCAACATCAACTGTTCAGAGGACACTGCGTGAATCAGGCCTTCATGGTCAAACTTCTGCAAAGAAACCACTACTAAATGACACCAATAAGAAGAAGAGACTTGCTTGGGCCAAGAAACACGAGCAATGGACATTAAACCAGTGGAAATCTGTCCTTAGGTCTGATGAGTCCAAATGTTAGATTTTTTGTTCCAACCACTGTGTCTTTGTAAGACGCAGAGTAGGTGAATGGATGATCTCCGCATGTGTGGTTCCCACCGTGAAGCATGGAGGTGTGATGGTGTGGGGGTGCTTTGCTGGTGACACTGTCAGTGATTTATTTAGAATTCAAGGCACACTTAACCAGCATGGCTACCACAGCATTCTGCAGCAATACGCCATCCCATCCGGTTTGTGCTTAGTGGGACTATCATTTGTTTTCAACAGGACAATGACCCAACACACCTCCAGGCTGTGTAAGTGATATTTGACCAAGAAGCAGAGTGATGGAGTGCTGCATCAGATTACCTTGCCTCCACAATCACAGACCTCAACCCAATGGAGATGGTTTGGGATGAGTTGGAGCGCAGAGTGAAGGAAAAGCAGCCAACAAGTGCTGAGCATATGTGGGAACTCCTTCAAGACTGATGGAAAAGCATTCCAGGTGAAGCTGCTTGAGAGAATGCCAAGAGTGTGCAAAGCTGTCATCAAGGCAAAGGGTGGCTACTTTGAAGAATCTCAAATATAAAATATATTATTCTACAATGTAGAAAATAGTAAAAATAAAGAAAAACCCTTGAATGAGCAGGTATGTCGAAACTTTTGACTGGTACTGTACTTCATCCAAAGTAACCCCACGATGTACCCTAGCAAATGTCTTCCCCAACAAGTCAGCTTTTTCTTATATCAGTTACAACCATTTTTCGACCCACAACCAAAACTGGAATTCGAGCGGACTTGCTTCTTCAACATAGACCATACATCCCCCAGCTCAGTACCCCTGCCTATTGTAGAGCCGAACTGTCTCCATGCATTTCTCTTGACAGACTTAATGACTCTACGTACTAAAGCTCTCTTTCTTTGGAAATCAACCAGATCCTCATGAGTCATATTCCTACGCAACACTCTGTAAGCCCTATTACTTTCTCAAATAGCCGCAGCGCAGTCTTCAGTCCACCCACTTTACTCACTGGTACATATAAATTCGCAGCACTCAAAATCAGAGGTCACAGAGGCAGCACATACATCACCCAGCCTCTCAAAAGACAACTGTCCAACAGACTTTAAGCAATGATCACCAGACTTTTCCCAGTCTGCTTTATGAAAGCCCCAACTTCTGAATGGTACTCTATCTGGAATAGTAACATCACAGTTCACGGTACACCAAATCGGGAAATGATCAATTCCAACAGTAGAATCATTGATTACATTCCATTCACACATACAGTTGAAGTAGGAAGTTTACATACACCTTAGCCAAATACATTTAAACTCAGTTTCACAATTCCTGACATTTAATCCTAGTAAAAATTCCCTGTCTTAGGTCAGTTAGGATCACCACGTTATTTTAAGAATGTGAAATGTCAGAATAATAGTAGAGAGAATTATTTATTTCAGCTTTTATTTCTTTCATCACATTCCCAGTGGGTCAGAAGTTTACATACACTCAATTAGTATTTGGTAGCATTGCCTTTAAATTGTTTAACTTGGGTCAAACATTTCAGGTAGCCTTCCATAAGCTTCCCACAATAAGTTGGGTGAATGTTGGCCCATTCCTTCTGACAGAGCTGGTGTAACTGAGTCAGGTTTGTAGGCCTCCTTGCTCGCACACACTTTTCAGTTCTGCCCACAAATTTTCTATAGGATTGAGGTCAGGGCTTTGCGATGGCAACTCCAATACCTTGACTTTGTTGTCCTTAAGCCATTTTGCTACAACTTTGGAAGTATGCTTGGGGTCATTGTCCATTTGGAAGACACATTTGTGACCAAGTTTTAACTTCCTGACTGATGTCTTGAGATGTTGCTTCAATATATCCACGTAATTTTCCCCTCATGATGCCATCTATTTTTTGAAGTGCACCAGTCTCTCCTGCAGCAAAGCACCCCCACAACATGATGCTGCCACGCCCGTGCTTCACGGTTGGGATGGTGTTCTTTGGCTTACAAGCCTCCCCCTTTATCCTCCAAACATAACGACGGTCATTATGGCCAAACAGTTCTATTTTTGTTTCATCAGACCAGAGGATTTTTCTCCAAAAAGTACAATCTTTGTCCCCGTGTGCAGTTGCAAACAGTAGTCTGGCTTTTTTATGGCGGTTTTGGAGCAGTGGCTTCTTCCTTGCTGAGCGGCCTTTCAGGTTATGTCGATATAGGACTCGTTCTACTGTTGATATAGATACTTTTGTACCTGTTTCCTCCAGCAACTTCACAAGCTCCTTTGCTGTGTTTCTGGGATTGATTTGCACTTTTCGCACCAAAGTACGTTCATCTCTAGGAGACAGAACGCGTCTCCTTCCTGAGCGGTATGACGGCTGCGTGGTCCCATGGTGTTTATACTTGCGTACTATTTTTTGTACAGATGAACGTGGTACCTTCAGGCGTTTGGAAATTGCTCCCAAGGATGAACCAGACTTGTGGAGGTCTACAATTTTTTTCTGAGGTCTTGGCTTATTTCTTTTGATTTCCCATGATGTCAAGCAAAGAGGCAATGAGTTTGAAGGTAGGCCTTGAAATACATCCACAGGTACACCTCCAATTGACTCAAATGATGTCAATTAGCCTATCAGAAGCTTCTAAAGCCATGACATCATTTTCTGGAATTTTCCAAGCTGTTTAAGGCATAGTCAACTTAGTGTATGTAAACTTCTGACCCACTGGAATTGTGATACAGTGAATTATAAGTGAAATAATCTGTCTGTAAACAATTGTTGGAAAAATGACTTGTGTCATGCACAAAGTAGATGTCCTAAACGACTTGCCAAATCTATAGTTTGTTTACAAGAAATTTGTGGAGTGGTTTAAAAACGAGTTTTAATGACTCCAACCTAAGTGCATGTAAACTTCCGACTTCAACTGTAGATGCAGAGTTAGAAGCCATTGCGAGGTCCAGTCAGGATGTAACCCCTCAAACATCAACTTTTGTACCACATCCGTCGTGAAGACATACTGATGCTTGTTTCCATCTTATCTTCCACAATATTAACATTAGTATCTGCATGTGTGCTTCCCCATAAACTATTATGTGCATTAAAGTCACCACACCATATCTCTCTAGAGCCCAATTCTCCTGATATTTCATCAAACATCGCTACAGATAGTTGAAGACAAGGGTTGTACAAATTCTGTAACTTAATATTTCTACCTGCACTGTAGATTTCCACCATCACACATTCAGTTATATTATAATATACAACACCTTCTCTTATGAACGTAGCACAACCACCACCTTGTCCGAATTGATCTATCACATCTGACTGAACAATAACCAGAAATAATAAAATCAAGATGTAGTCTAAGCCATGTTTCTAAAACACATCTCACTTCAGGTTTGATCTCTAAATCTATGACATATTTATTAAACTCCTGACTGTTAGCAATAAGGCTTCTGGCATTCCACTGAAGGATAAGAAAAACCATAACTCTACTTATCATACTGAGACATTCCATCAGTAGTATTATTAGGAGTCAACATATCAACAATCATGGCGACAGTAACATCTGTTACTCCTAAAAACTGTTGCCGCTTCCACAATAATCTTCAACTTGACAGTTATTCTGTCCACAAACGCTGTCAGGTTGATGTTCCCCTCCACACTTGGCACATTTTTCTTTCCTTTACACAGAGCCGCTACATGTCCCATTCTTTGGCATTTAAAACACCTTAATGGAGCTGGGGTAAACTCTCTAACAGTGAAAGCCAGGAAGCCCATGTCTACTTTCTTAGGTACAATCTTCTCAAACATGAATAATACAGACAGGCTTTCACTTCTCTGACCCTCTTTCTTACTGAACAGCATTTTGGCTTCAACCATTATGCCCACCTCTACATTTTATTTTATATAATCTATGGACATAGAAAGTGAAACCCCAGAAATGGACCCCCCCAGCAAAGCCAATGCTCCAGGGACATGACTTGTGATTTTCTTCCCTATGAGTTTTCATTTTCAGAATCTTCCCTTGCTGAACATGGTCAGCACAAAATTATAAACAGTCTACCATTACCAATGTGATGGGCTAATGTGACTTCCCCTATCTCTTTCTTCACGGCATTGGTTGATCGAATAGGGTGTAAATGAGACCCCGTGGTCGCATCAAACATGATTGCAACTTTCCATTAAGAGACATAATTTATTTTGTTTTTCACTACCATTACCCTCTTCACGGTCTCACCACTAGAACTGTCACGTGCTATTCTTTTTTATTTTACTTTTCACAGCAATCCATCCTGGTCCATGACTTTCATCATCCCCAACCATACCATCAGAACTATCATCCATGTCGACCACAGTCCAGCACAGATGTCTCTAAAACCGCCTACCATATAGAACGATGGATTCTATTCCGCTTCCTTGTATGAAGTCGAACCTCACGCGTCCAAGTTTACAGGGGCTTTAAATTACCCATAACATCACGTGCCCTGCGTATCTTCAAAATGGTTCAGTACAAAAACGTTTCCATTATTTGTCGCAATAAAGTTAGACAAAATAAAAATCAACCCGTTGAACGAACAAAAATGTTGTCGATATTTAGAAAGTTTCTCCTATATCTGCCGTTTTCATTACACATCGCAAATGTTTTTTATTGCGACATTGCTTTTGTCGAATAAACCCGGGGTCAATGGACACCTGCCTACTGAGTAGGCTGATACCCAATTTTATGGGTGCACAATCCATAGGTCAGGCTGTACAGTGCATATAAGTAGCCAATGCCCCCAATGCTATTCTGAATTCAAACACATCCACAGTACGATTTTAACTGATGTTTACATTTTGTTTTTCAAATTAACATATAATAGTCTTCTGTTTGATTTCTATAACACTATTCCAACCTTGTTTAGCATTATCTAGTACAATTGTGGCATGATTCCACTATTTTTATCCGTTTGCATCAGTTTCAATGAGGAACTTTTATTTTGAAGGCCAGCCGCCGATTCCACAATTGTTCCTCACGCTAATGTTGTTCACCACACACGTATGAACAGTGGCCTACACACACAGGGCTCTTCCGGCTGTAGATAATCCTCCTCCCTTTTCCCTGCACGCATTCCAAATGAAATCATGAAGGGATTGTAGGCTACTAGAAGCAACGGGCTTTGACAGCAGCTAGGAAAAACTGCGAGCAGCGACCATTCAGGAGATATTAATTCAAGAGATAATTGTTAGGTTATACAGATGGATAGGCTATTTACACCGTTTTAAGGAACCGGTTCGTTTGACGAGTGGATGCGCAATTTTAAACACTTCCTTGAAATGTCACAGAATGTCATCATCGCCAATCTTGAATCGCATATCTTCCTTGGCTTCGTGAAAGAAATTTAGAGAGAAAGAAACGACGATTATTTTCACAAGCAATTTACTCTTATTCTTTCAAGCAGGATGGTTTCATACAGTTTAATATTCACTTTGGTTATTGCTTCGGCATGGAAAGTTATAGGTGAACCACAAACTGTGCCTTCATCCGCAACGCAGTTAAATTCAACACCAACCCCCCATGGAGGGGATTTGTCAAATAATAGCACAGATCATGCACAGACCGAATCAAGAATTTCTTCAATATTACAATATCTTCCTACTCTTAAAAATATTGTAATTATTATCTGCGTGTTAACAGCTGTTCTCATCACCTGCTTGGTCATCAAAGTGATCAGGTAAGCTGATTTATGATTACACCATACCAATAACTATAGCCAACTGAATTATCCTAATTAAATAATCATTGTGTAATATGCTATACTAATCTTATAAAACAACTAATTTGAGCATTCATAAAGATCCTCCTTATTGATTATGTCATGCAGCATGTAATAGGAAAGTTGGCAAGTGGGGGATGTGTTCTCTCTATTGCAGCAACTATAATATTGTGTCAGTAATTGCTGTTGGGAATATCTAAATGTTAAAATATCTAATATTAAAAACCACTACATTACGCTACATCAGCAATGCCATAATCACTTCCCACACCAGGTGGCCAGTAGGCCTTAACCACAATACACTGCTTTAATCCTGTCCATATGGCAAAGCAGCCATGTCAGGTTCTGCTTGGTTCAAGATGAGAAACTACTGCACACCTCTTGTCTCATTATCACAACCCTTCTCTGGTTTGTCATAGATCTGGAAGGAGAATAAGGAAAACACGAAAGTATGACATAATCACTACACCAGCAGAGCGAGTAGAGATGGCTCCTTTGAATGAGGAGAATGAGGAAGAAGAGGACTCCACCCTCTTTGATGTCAAGTACAGGTAGGTAGGTCTGTTATGGGTCTACTCGTATCAGTTCCAGGCGTCCTAGTCCCAACATGACCATGCTATCCAATCCCTGGACAGCAGGGCCTCTGATTTTTGAATAGATTAAAACCTAAACGTCCCTTATCTATCTTCAATGTTTAATACAATTATATTTGAACTTACTCAACCAATTGTCCATGGGGTTGGTTCTTATATAGGGTGGAATTTGAGACAAAATATCCAAAGGAACGTAACAGAGAGGAAGTAGGTCTACAACAGAAAGTCTGTTTAATAATACGTTCCTTTTGATATTTTGTCTCCAATTCTGCCCTGTATAAGAACCCACGCCACGTACATTTATTTCAGGGTAATTGATTAACTCATTAGATTAAAGTTATAGATATGTTTTTGTCCCATCCATGAATGTGCAACTTCCTCAGAGGTAGGTTCTGTTTGTAATGCAAAAAGGATGTGCACATAGGCCCTTCTTCATACCATCTCAGTTTAAAAACATAAGGCCAAAATTAGAGCATACAGAAATGTGTTATATTGGCTTTCTTGTGGAATCTCCACTACTTTCATTGCCAGTGCTTAAGCGTAATTAAACATTTTACAAGGTTACAATAATTGTTTTCCCTTATATGTTTCATCATTAAAGGTTTTCTGTGCGGAACAGCCACACACATTGCTTTTGCCGTAATTGCACATTTAGAAAATGTTTGAACCTGGGATATTTAGATTTTAGACTGTCTGCTTAATAAATACTAAATTACGATGAACATGAAAGTGGGGAACTGTTTGAGCTCAAATGTATCCGTTCAATATCATCCATCTGACGTGGTTTGGGAAGTTCTTAATGTTGACTGAACCTATGGTATTATTTCAGGGTAAAGTAATTAATAGCTATAAGCTAAGAAATAACACGCAACAATTGTAATTACATAGTAATAACAAAAAGTACACGTCTGTTTCATTGTGATTCAATAAAACAAGAACCACTATGTAATATTTAGTACCAGCTAGCCTAGAACCATGTTACCAAATTCTTTGAAGTACTACAAAGTATCCATTGTTACTAAAATACCAGGGGAAATGGAAACAGTACTGTACAATAAAGTCACATGCTTTCATGTGTTGCAACATTTCAAGTGTTAACATTAGGGTTCTCCCTTCCGTCCTTTCAATTGTTCTTTGACACGGTCCCAACTTCCTGTGATGAAGATATGGGCTCCTGTTTACCTGACATTCTATGCTTATAAGTCAAACTCTCCCATACCCAGTTTACAGTAGACTTACAAAAGCAAACAGAGGAGTGGTAAATCAATAGCTAGTATTTATAAACATTGTTCTTCTCCTGTAAGAAGGTTTATTTGAAACCTGGTAGTTTGTGTTGATTGAATAGGAAGCCAGGTCTGTCACATTTCTATGTAGGCTACTGTAATTATGTATTGTAATTTGTTTTTTAGGTGAATGCCAGCATTAAACAGAGGATGTTGGATTTTAATCCCACCATTTTCTCCAGTGGGAACACAACCCAAGGATATGTGGCCTAATGCAGTCTCCTGATGTTTGGTAACTTCTGTCAAGTCTAGTCAAGTTTCCGATCTCACCGATATTTGCAGAAAAGGTTACCTCTGTGGTCTGGTATTCTAGAATGTATTCTGATTGGTAACATGCTGTATTTACAATCCTTTTGTACACATCAGACACTTCCAACGCAGAAGGTTACTCTTCAGAGGGATGTTGCCAATAGATTGTGAATTGGGACTAGCTCAGTAAATTTGAATCTTCTTTAAGCTAAAACAAAATACATAGAGAACGTTTGATGGCGTTTGCTGTCTGCAAGGCAATCCTTTTGCCGTCCTGTAATGCCTGTAATGGTATATTATTCACTGTAATAATATAAGATACAATCCTCAGAATAATATTTTATATAAATACTTATTTACTCGTCTGGTGCAAATATTATTTTAATTGTCTTATTATTCTGTTATTCCAAATATTACACTAACCACTCAAATGTGCATACACTGTATACTGACTGAGGCTTTCTGTCCTCTGTCTCAGAGTTGGTTTGGGTGCATATTTTTTTACTGTATGTGTTTGAGAGTCTCCCATTTTGCTGCTATCTCTAACCTGGGGTTGGATAAGGTTGCTAGTGCATATGTTTGGTCACAATGACAAACAAGTATATTGAAGAACAGGTCATAGAATATACTTTGTAGGATTTTGGAAATACATGTATGTTTCTCAAAGTTGGATTGTAAAATATATCAATGTATATTTGAATATACAAACAGTATCTCATCTTTTTTTTACCATTATTACCTTGCCAGACATGTTCCGAGACCGGGTCATTGTTGTGTTCTAGTGAATGTAATTACACATAACAGGCAAATCCTGGTATTGCTTACACAGGATTATTAAAAATGGTAACCGTAACCCAGGACTTTCGTGGCATGTTCCACATTTACTCAGAACTTGTGGAATTAATTATTTGATTTGTTCTATGCCACAATGATTGGCTTTGCGACTAGACTGATGTGTGCTAGATATTTATTTTAAGTGAAGCAATAATCATGGATAACTAACTACTCTTACAAAATGAATGCTTTTAAGCTGTTGATAGAAGAAATAGTGTGAGAAGAGGGGGTTATGACCGTTGTAATATAAATGTATCCAGATTACTTTCAAATGAAATTGGCACCTACCTCTTTCCTGTAATAATTAAGAAAGTTGAAACCCCAAACAACGTCACACCATTTAGATAGTGGCAGTATATTAAACTGACCAATGGACTGGCAAACTTTGTATAAAGTGCATGGTTTTTCTATTTCAAAATAGAAGCAATTGAACGGCCAATGTGTATGTACAGTGCCTTTTAATTGGACCATACATCAGTAAATGGAGTGCTTGCTTTCACATTCAAAAGCTTTACATTAGCCTACCCCTACAATTTAAACACATTGTTGGACAAAAGTTAGCCATCAACTCAGGTATTTCAAGGCACCTGTGACGTGTCTCTCTAAATAGTCTAAAACATGAGGAATATTTTTGATTGAAACAAAAGTACATGTTTAAAGAATCAGTTAATATAAAGAAATAACTCAAAGAATCATTCCATCCTTAGATAATGTGGTCTTTAGGTCCTCTGGAAATGTTGTGTAGTAATATAAAAAACGTGTTGAATCCCTAAAGTCACCTTGTCTGTTTAACCAGTTTTGTTATCTGAGAGTACACTGTCAACTAGAGTACATACGGGGGTTTCCAGGAAACTCTAATTAATTCCATTTGAGCTATCTGATAAGTAACACCATTAGGGGAACTTAAAAGGTTCTGTTCAATCTTCCTATGCCACATTGTCAGAGAGCACATTATGATTTGAAGCTGTTAACTTGTATTCCATTTAGGTTTGTATTTTTCAGCCTGCAGTTAAAATAAATTACTGTTGAAGATTGACAGTAAGATTCAAGTTTTCCATTGTATACAAATATAAAAAACTTGAGTCCAGTTTGGATTATTATTTTATGTTTCAGTCATCAGAGGATTTTTATTTTGGATATTTTGAGTGTGATTTAGTTAATGCTGTGGTTTTCAATAATGTACAGGTAGTCTTGTTTCTTTGATTGCATTCTTGATATATTTCTTTTAGATGTATTGTTGCTAGAACATTTCCACCTTCCTCATTTCTCTCCTCTGCAATTGATCTCTTCTACAATATCATCTCTAAAAGGATAATAGTGTGAATGTTTCTGATCTTCAGTGCAGTGTTTGAATGTACAAGTAATTTATTTTGGGGTTTATGTCTCGTAACAATGTTAATTTGAACTTTATTGAGAACTTTTATTTGAAATGAATATTCTGGTTAAGGCAGCTTTTCCTCTTGTAAATGCAATCAAAGCTGTCATACTATATCTAGATCATTGCTAATTACCCTCATCCCAACTAAGCCAAAAAAGCCTAAGTGAGAGAACCATTGTTTAATGCTTCTTTTGAAGAATATAGAAAGCATGTCTAGCTTGGTTTTTCTGTCACAGAAAATGTCATTTTAGAGTTAACTACCCACTGGCTGGCTCCATGTTTTTTCCCCAAATAAAAGTACTCTCCCTCACCATCAACCATCTCCTGTCTTGGTCTTGTTGAATAATTTTACTGAAGTGTGACATTTGCACTTGGTCAGTATTAATTTTTGCTAAGCCCTTGGCTTTTGTAGTTCCATATGAAGTCATGGTTGTATATCAGCAGTACTCTCCAGCCTTCTATTGGGAGCCTATCACAATGTTATACACCTTTCTGCAAACTTTCCTCCTTCCTGTAACATACACACAGTTCCTTTGATACTACAGATGTACTTTCTATGCGCTTCCTGTTTCTATCACTGTAAAAGGTAAATGAAATGATCCTATTTCAATAAAGATTTCATCGTTTTAGTGGTGTCCTTCCAAAACAAAAAGCACTTTCAGATCCAACACAAGAATTTGCATAAAATACATCTTAACAATATGCTGAGGATATATAGCTCAGACAGGAAAAACCTCAATATAGAATACCAAAGAATAATCATTAACACATTTTGACAGCAGGATATGTAAACATCTCTTCAGAAGGTCCCATAAGCTGTGACCCCAAGGCCGTTTCAGGGGTAATTAGTTTAGTGGTATTGGTCACATACTGTTTCTATTTTACCAAAACACAGACTTTCTTTTATGAAAAGATACGTTCATTACTCCGGAAGGCCCACTGACATCTAAAGTAAGACTACGTCTATTTTTAACTGGAAGTGTAATAAGAGCAACATGTAGTTCTACAGAAGCATCATGTCAAAACAACATTTTTCTACAGACAGACCACGTGTGAGAGCACGAGGCTGCTTATTGGACTTGAGTAAGCCACACTGAATATTTCTAATAGTTCTTGCTCATATATATATTTTATATATTCTCATCCCATTCCTTTACTAGATTGTGTGTATTAGGTTGTGGAATTGTTAGATATTATCTGTTAGATAGTGCTGCACTGTCGGATCTAGAAGCATAAGCATTTTGCTACACTCGCAATAACATAACATCTGCTAACCATGTGTATGTGACCAGTAACATTTGATTTGATTTCTAGTAACTTCTACAGTGTCTTCAGAAAGTATTCACACCCCTTGACCTTTTCCACCTTTTTTTGTGTTACAGCCTGAATTTAAAATGTATTACATTTAGATTTGTGTCACTGATCTACATACAATACCCCATAATGTCAAAGTGAAATTGTTTGAATATTTTTTTTTTTATAAAGCTGAAATGTTTTGTCAATAAGTGTTCAACCCCTTTCTTATGGCAAACCTAAATAACTTCAGGAGTAGAAATGTGCTTAACAAGTCAGATAATAAGTTGTATGGACTTACTCTGTATGCAATAATAGAGTTTAACATCATCTCTGTACCATACACATACAGATAATTGTAAGGTCCCTCAATCGAGTAGTGAATTTCAAGCACAGATTCAATGACAAAGACCAAGGGAGGTTTTCCAATGCCTCACAAAGAAGAGCACGTATTGGTAGATAAAAACAAACATACATTAAATATCCCTTTGACCATGGTGAAGTTATTCATTACACTTTGGATGGTGTATCAATACACCCAGTCACTAAAAAGATACAGGCATCCTTCCTAATTCAGTTGAGGGAGAGGAAGGAAACCACTCAGGGATTTTATCATGAGGCCAATGGTGATTTTAAACCAGGATGGATCAACAGCATTGTACTCTACAATACTAACCTAAATGACTGAATGAAAAGAAGGAAGCCTGTAGAGAATAAAAATATTCCAAAACATGCATCCTGTTTGTAATAAGACACTAAAGTGAAGAAAAAAATTGCAAGGAAATTTACTTTTGTCCTGAATACAAGGCATTAGGTTTATGGCAAATCCACACTTCATATTTTCAAGCATGGTGGTGGCTGCATCATGTTATGGGTATGCTTGTTATCGGCAAGGACTAGGGAGTTTTTAAAAATACAAATAAAAGAAATAGAGAAACAGGCAATGTCCTAGAGGAAAACCCAGTTCAGTCTGATTTCCAACAGACACTGGGAGACAAATCCACCTTTCAGCAGGACAGTAACCTAAAACGCAAGGCCAATTATACACTGGAGTTACTTACCAAGACAGCATTACATTTTCCTAAGTGGCCTAGTTATAGTTTTGACTTAAATTGACTTGAAAATCTATGGCAAGACTTGAAAATGGCCATCCAGCAATGATCAACAACCACCTACACAGAGCTTGAAGAAAAAAGAATAATGGGCAAATATTGTACAATCCAGGTTTGCAAAGTGCTTAAAAACTTACCCAGAAAGACTTTGCTGCCAAAGGTGATTCTAACATGTATTGACTCAGGAGGTTGAATACTTATCTAATCGAAAGTGTTTTTTTCCCCCATAATATTTTTGGGTGGGAATTTTGTGTAGATCGTTAACAATTAAACAATTAATTAACAATTAAATTAATTTGAATCCCCCTTTGTAACACAACAAAATGTGGAAAAAGTCAAGGAGTGTGAATACTTTCTGAAGGCACTGTATTAACAGAGGAATGTTCCCGCCATGGAGGCAAAAAAAATCTGTTTCTGGGAGATCACCAGAGTATTGAACATCTTGCCAAACCTTTGAAACAACTTTTAGAATTAAATAACTTTCTTTAACACAGCTGCCTTGAGCTAGGGGTGCAGATAAGCACATCGTCATTCTGCAGACTCCTAAATATTTACACACATTCCATCTCAAACAATTCTATGTCTTGCCTGCGTAACCAAGATGTTCACATTATTTGTTGATAACAAGTCGTCTGCCGACGATATTCCATTGATGGAGATCAGAGGAGGCTGGTGGGAGGAGTTATAGGAGGACATGCTTATTGTAATGGCTGGAATGGAATAAATGGAAATTATAAACACATTAAACATATGGAAACCACATGTTTGACTCTGTTCCATTGATTCCATTCCAGCCATTACAATGAGCATGTCCTCCTCTAGCTCCTCCCACCCTCCTCTAATGGAAATACAGTGCCTTCAGAAAGTATTCAGACGCCTTGACTTTTTCCACCTTTTGTTAGGTTATAGCCTTATTCTAAAATTGATGAAATCGTTTTTTAATTATAAATCTACACATGATACCCCATAATGACAAAGCAAAAACAGGTTTTTAGAAATGTTTGCTAATTTATATATATATAAAAAAGGGAAATGTCACATTTACATAAGTATTCAGTCCCTTTACTCAGTACTTTGTTGAAGCATCTTTGGAAGCAATTACAGCCTCGAGTCTTCTTGGGTTTGACGCTACAAGCTTGGCACACCTGTATTTGGGGAGTTTCTCCCATTCTTCTCTGCAGATCCACTCAAGCTCTGTCAGGTTGGATGGGGAGCGTTGCTGTACAGCTATTTTCAGGTTTCTCCAGAGATGTTTGATCGGGTTCAAGTCCAGGCTCAGGCTGGGCCACTCAAGGACATTCAGAGACTTGTCCCGAAGCCACTCCTGCGTTGTCTTGGCTGTACGCTTCCAACAGTTGTCCTGTTGGAAGGTTGAACCTTCGCCCCAGTCTGAGGTCCTGAGCAGGATTTCATCAAGGATTTTTGATACCACCATGCTTCACTGTAGGGATGGTGCCAGGTTTCCTCCAGATGTGACGCTAGGCATTCAGGCCAAACAATTCAATCTTGGTTTCATCATACCAGAGAATGTTGTTTCTCATGGTCTGAGAGTCTTTAGGTGACTTTTGGCAAACTCCAAGCGGGATGTCATGTGCCTTTTACTGAGGAGTGGCTTCCGTCTGGCCACTCTACCATAAAGGCCTAATTGGTGGAGTGCTGCAGAGATGGTTGT
The DNA here is from genome assembly GCF_045679555.1 of Salvelinus alpinus. Taxonomy (NCBI): domain Eukaryota; kingdom Metazoa; phylum Chordata; class Actinopteri; order Salmoniformes; family Salmonidae; genus Salvelinus; species Salvelinus alpinus. The sequence continues at coordinate 35,062,839 of NC_092094.1, read as the reverse complement.
CCTTCTGGAAGTTTCTCCCATCTCCACAGAGGAACTCTAGAGCTCTGTCAGTGACCATCAGGTTCTTGGTCACCTCCCTGACCAAGGACCTTCTCCCCTGATTGCTCAGTTTGGCCAGGTCGCCAACTCTAGGAAGAGTCTTGGTGGTTCAAAACTTCTTCCATTTAAGAATGATGGAGGCCACTGTGTTCTTGGGGACCTTCCATGCTGCAGAAATGTATTGGTACCCTTACCCAAATCTGTTCCTCTACACAATCCTGTCTCGGAGCTCTATGGACAATTATTTTTAATTTCAAGGATGATCAATGGAAACAGGATGCATCTAAGCTCAATTTCGAGTCTCATAGCAAACGGTCTGAATACTTATGTAAATAAGGTATTTCTGTTTTTTTTTTTTTATATATTTGCAAAAAATTCTAAATACCTGTTTTTGCTTTGTAATTATAGGGTATTGTGTGTAGATTGCTGAGGATTTTTTTTTTCTTAAGACAAATAGTAAAACAACAACAAAACAAGCACAACCTTCTGAATATCTGCACAGCATTAGCCAACATCAACACAAGGTCTTTTAACACACCTAGACTTGAAAATGGTCTTAAGAGGCAAATTCCTAAGAAGAAATTGTCAAACCCCCAAGGAACCGTTCAGGAGTTTGTGTTCAGGAGTTTGCTGTTGGCTGTTCCTGTGTAAACAGTAGTGTGTGAACAGCTGGGTGTGTTCCCTGTCTGACTGTTATCGCTTAAACATTTTGCATTCCAGTTGAGTGCCTCTATTCAATATTACTACAGTGCACCGCCTCAGACTAAGCAGTAGGTAAACTAATAATAGCCAATGTCTGCCCTGGATGACTTGAGTCCCGTGGCTTTAAGAGCTCTGTAGATCATCTGTAGGACCATTTAATAAGCTGTGAAGCTGCTTAAACATCTGTTATTTATTTTGGTTATTATTTTCTATCTTTTCCAACATTGGTGATTTAATCTCAGTGATTGCTGCATGCAGCTATTTCTTAAACACTACATTCAAAGCCTCGTTATACTTCACACCCTAAACAGAACAAGGAAAGAAATGCGATACTGTATTTCATAACCTGGGGACTACAAGATTCTGACATGTTGGTAAAAAATGAGTTATTCACATAGAGTTGCTCTTTAGGTGGTCCTTTACCTGTGAGATGTTGCTAGTTATCCATAGGATGCTATCTCTTTAACAAATGTGTGATGAACATTAATTAATATATTTGATAATGTGATTAGAAATAATGAAGGGTATTCTCTTTATTTAATCATTAAATATCTGTACTTTTCTATTGAAATTGACATCATTTTAACATCCTGTGTACCCCACACAAAAAAAAGATTGACAAATGTCTTAGAATTGGGATACTCTGCACTTTAGGTACCTTGATGGCGAGGACCTTAATGGGTTATGAAAGCAAATAATTCACTACAAAACATTTCTGAGATCTGGGATGTGAAAAATGTAATTCTCAATATCTCAGAACCATGCTTTGTGCAGATATAACCTTATAGTCCCACGGTCTCGATTTCCAAATACCACAAACCGGTTTCCTTGATGAGGAAGAAGTTAAGGCAAAAATAAGAAACTAGGCCTACACTATTAGGCTACTCTTTAAATAATACAATTCCCAATTTAAGGTGAGAGCTAACAAAACATCACACAGTAGTATGTAGTTGAACCCATGTTCACTAATAAACTAAATGTGGAAAACTAAATGCACTACTATTCATAGTTTCCTTATGAAGAAGTGCTTCCATCTTGTGGCTCAATCAGTGCTCTGCAGGCTGGTGCTCCTTCCTTGGATCTGTCTGATATGATGTCTCCAACAGTAGTGATGAAGTAGATTTATCGTATAATTCAAAGGAATAATTACAAAAATATCAAGACAAACATTATTGATAACTTAGTAGTTAAATTTACAATCACAAAGCCCTTGGAAGTTTTTTATAAATGTTGTAATTATATACATTTTACAAAACACATTCCATGTAAAAAGAAAAAGTATTCTTGTTGAAAAAAGCATATACCAACATAAATTTGTTATTTTTTAACAAATTAAAAAGTGTCTGTTTTAGGTAAAATGTTCACAGGTTACTGTAGAAATGTTAAAAACTCTTCAGTGCTCTCTTGTAGGACAACAATGTGAGCCCAAATAAGATATGCAGTATCCTGCATACTGTCGTTCAACTAAATTCACAGCTACATAAAAATGTCCTACAGTTTAATACAGGAAGTATTTCCTCTGAGATGTCCGTGTGTGACAGACATCAACTGAGCAGGAGGTATTTTCCCAAAAGCGTAAGGGTCATTTTGATGGAGACATACAGTACATTCCTTGCTGTGTTTTTAGATTATGTTCCTACACCACAAGGGCCAGTGTGGAGACGCAGCGCCCCCTGTCTGTGGAGTGAACTCAGGGTCCTGAACTCCAGTGGCATGGTGTGCGGACTGGCATGGGACGTGTACTCGTAGGTCAGAGTGTCATAGTAATGGTACTTCACTGGTTTCCCCTGTGAATCCTGAGGGAAAGGCCAGAAACCGTACAGGTGGATCTCCTCACAGAAGCGAGTGGCCATGGTGTACATCAGTAGACCAGTGGTGGGTCTCTTTATCTGGATGTTGTTGGTCAGCCAATACCTGAAGAATGGAGCAAGATAGTTATATAACCAAGCTAAAGGTATTTTAAGGCACTCAAGAGGTACCTGACATCTGAAAAAAATACCCAAGAGGAAATCTTTGGAATCTTTATTTTAGGATAGAGCTATTTCTCAGTGTTCAATATTTTCCTTTGTATCTGGAAAATAAATCTACAGAACCTATAAAACTAGTGGACACTTGCACACGCCAAGGTCCTATGACAGATAACACATAGCAAGAATACAATCGTGTTGAAGATGATCTGAAGCCCTGATAAAGAGGATGTGTGCATTGAAGCCAATATCCATTAGAAAGCACTGAACCCTCTGCATTCTTAGCACTACAATGGCAGTCCACTCACCCTTGAATAAGCCCATACAATAAGCACCCTTTCTCTCCCTATGTGGTGTCTTTCACTCAGCTCTCTGGGTGGATGTATGCTGAGGCGCCAGTGGGCTCAAGAAGAGGAACAAAATTGTAATAAGAGAGACAGGTCTTGGGCCTGCAGTCACAATGCAAGCCCCATCTGGTCCTCTCACTCACAGGCCCCCAGCCCAGCATGGCCTACCTGGACTTCAAGATACTCTAAGAGGAGCCCAGTGACCTAGCAGTGGCCTAGGACTTGCAGGAGGTCAATGGTGGATCTATCTAGTACTCAGAGAAGCAGAAACCCAGGGGAAAGTATTCAGTTTGGCATTTATCAAGCACCACTGTAGCTAAAAGGTCATAGACATGTACTGCATTTCTAACAGCGTTTTCCCTGCATTTCAAAACATTTATTGCCCTTTCAGAAAAGATTCAAGGCTTTTTGTCAAAATACACTACAAAAAAACAACACTTCTGCTGGCTAGCTGTCCTCCTGCAAATTCAACAGCAGGCAGAGAGGCCAGCAGCAGTAAGTTGGTCACCAATGGCCTGTTGAGTAGCTCTAATACTCTGTTTAAAAATAGCAGGGGACCTGTGAACTGCTGCTTAATTAGTGGCTGCCAGGCCCTGGATTGTGGAGCTCACAGGTGCACAGACTACGAGCTTCAGTGTCACAAAGAGCACACGCGTTCCCTCCTTGTCTTACCCTCTGACAGCATGGAGAAGGCGCAGTGAGGGGAAGGCGGTGTGCACATCCACCGTGTGCAGCAGGATGAGACGGATGGCCCACTCCACCCTCTCCTCTCCTCCCTTGGCCATGAAGGCTGGGATCCACAGTACGCTGCCGCTGAGGCTCCGGAGCCGCTGCAGGAAGCGCTCCCTCCACTCCTCACTGGCCAGGTCCTGGAAGGCCCGCTGCACCACAGATGGGTTCATGGTCACAAGGTTGGTGCGCTGGCCCACATCCCCAGCATACTCCTCCACTGGCGCCAGATTACATCTGCAAAGATACATTTATCTAAATTACTCTGCTATCACTTAGTCCATTTGATTAGTCGTTCACAAATATTAAGGTCAAACCACAGAACTCATGAATTGGCCCAATCCTACTGTCCTCCATAAACTCCATGAAGATTTGTAAACTCCACATACACTAATTTAGGTAGCTCTGACATTGTTCAACATGCATTAAGCACATAATCAGTCAGCCAAGAACAACCCTACACCAAACACAGCTAGCTCAGGGGTGAACTGCAACTGAAAACCCTAATGAATGTATTCCATGTGTCATCCTGCTGTGTGTTGGTATCGTGTCCAAAAAAGGTTACTTGACTGACCTCAGGAAAAGTAATTACTATACTATACCAATGCACCGAGAGATAATGACCTAAGGGGAAATAAAATGTCCTGTATCTATAAAAATAAATAATGTGAGGCTGTGTGAGAGCCAGAGTCGGGTTTAACTGAGCACTGCTGTGAGCAGAGGCATTATCTCCCTACCTGAATACCTCAGCAAATCCCTCATCACTCCCTCCCAGCTAACGGCCCCTACTAAGCTATGTCTTTCTCTGCAAACCCATCCTGACCTGTCTTTCTGTTTCCCTGTTGATCTGACACTCCAGCAGCAGGGAGGTTGGGGATTTACTCTTCCACCATAGAGGCTCTGCATATCCAGACGGTAGATCAAGTTACACAAGGAGGATGGAGAAAAACACCTTCCCAAAGTAATGAGGGACTTCAAATATCCCAATCTCATTACAGCAGTACAAATATATCAGCAGAAATCCACTGCCTTGCTACAGTTTTGCAATTGTTGTACAGGAATCAAAAGATACAAGATATACTATAATTCCCATCCCAAAAAATCTGTGAAATATTGATATGGTTTCGCACATTTCCCAATTCCCATTCGTTCAGATGCCTCTCTTCATCATTAATTTATGTCATATGTCAAACTCATTCCACAACTGGGCCGAGTGGCTGCGGGTTTTCGCTCCTCCCTTGTACTTCATTGATTAATTAAGGTCACTAATTAGTAAGGAACTCCCCTCACCTGGTAGTCTAGGTCTTAATTGAAATGAACAACCAAAAACCAGCAGACACTAGGCCCTCCATGGAATGAGTTTGAAACCCCTGATTTATGTGCTCTACTTTCTAATTACCCATACTCACGATGCAGTGGAGGCATTTTTGCCTGGTCACAGAAAGCTGCTGTGTTGTGCACTGAAGTCCACAAGCGAAGGGAAAAGATGACAGGAGGAGAGGGCGTAGATAGTTGCGAGAAGGAATTATATATACAACGAGCAGTGATCATGCTGTTTTTATGTGGCTGTTATGAAAGTGAACTGTGTTTGCGTGTGATCAGTGGTGTATTCATTCTGCCGATTCTGTTGAAAAGCGCTTCTTAAATGGAAGCAAACGGAATCGGGATAAACATGCCTGAATTTGTCCAATAAAAACTCTAATTTGTAACTGTTGGACTAATGATTACACCCTAGATCAGCTAGATGCAGGCAAGAGTGTGCAAGGCGTATTGAATGTGTCAAAGTCTGTCACCTTGATTAGTCAAAAATCTCTCGACCTGTGCACCTACATTGTAAACTTTTATTTATAGGTTAGGTTGTAGCAACCTCATGATGGGTATAGGGAAAATTGGTCTATCATGTAGTAGCCTAAACCTATCGATGTTACATTGAGCTGGGTGAATGGAATATGAATGACAATCATCCAATATGCTGTAATAGAATAAAGCCATGCTCATTAAAAAAAAAATCATCCTCCCTCATCTGAAATGGCACCGACCGCCACTGTCACAGTGCCTTGCTGTAGTGTGGACACAGTTAGGCAACCTTGGATTTCTTCCCCCTATAACATCTGTAGTTGTATAATTGCTATGCATAGCTGTACTTTCTCTGTTGCTATACTGACAGACAAAGCAGTTATATAGCAATAAATAACCCACTCACAGAAAGACGTTTGCTGACACACTAGCACAGAGCAGCATTGACGGATGGTTTCAGACAGACATTCTCCCTTGGTAAATGAGTGTAGCAGTCCTAGGAACAAACGGCAGTGCTTCTCTAAAGCACCTCATTACATTTCGGGTGGATAGCAGTAGCTTTTGAAAATGTCACATTTACCCAGCAGGTATTTAATTGCTGTAAGTACTGCTGCTCATTTCTAAAAGTAGCAGGCATTTCAAAGGTGTGGAGAATATGTTATAGAGCAGTGGCATTGAATCCTCAATGTAAAGTATTTGTGAAATCTAAGGGACTGTGCTTACATAAAAGTTATGAGTATAAAGATGTATAGTGCTTTAATAGAGAGAGCCTCATTACTATCCTGAATATTACACTGCAAATTCAATGATAAATTAACTCATTCACTTCTATACACAGCAAATTGGCCCGTATTACCTAGTCTTGATTTCTCAGTGTAACATTACTAGTGTTGATTCAGCTGTAAAATTATGTTAACACTCATTCATGTAAAAGAATCCCAGTGTTGATGTTAATAACCAATCTTAAACCAAAATCACGCCCCAAAATGATCATATTTACCAGAATGCTCTATTGCAGGTAGATTTTAACAATTGTTTGTTTCAAATGTTTCCATGTTTTTGCATGTACATTGATTGATTAATTAATATTATGCGTCTCGAATATAAATAACATAAATGTTTCTAAACAAATCCAATCAGTTACTGGGACTTGTTGCACCCGTTACTGAAATGGTTGTTCCAGTTTAGATGCTTTAGGTAGTCTCATATTTTAGTCTTCCCAACCCTGGCAGTCATTCTAAATGCAGGTTGCGAGTGAATACAAATGAAAAATGTTGGATATCCCCACTCTGGCTGAATTCCAATAGGAATTACACATCACTTTGCAAGCCAGCATAATGTTACTTGCAGGCCTGGTGTTGCCTGTAAACCATGATTTTCAGCCCACTGTATTAGGATAAAACTAAGCCCTCAAAATAAGGCCTTATGAAATATGTGTTGTATTGCGTTAAATATTTTAATTTAATGATACCATATTCACTTAGTAGGCCACAGGACCAAAAATGTAAGAATGCAACAACCATGTCTCTGTCACCAGGGGTGCAACTTTCACTGGGGATTGGGGGGACATATCCCGCCCAAATTCTGAAATTTGATTTTTGTCCCCCCCAGTTTTATAATTGGAATGTGATACAAAACGATGCAATGGTGTGTTTTAGGATCATGCGGACACCTCCGTAAAATCGGGTAGGCTGTTTGGAGTGTTTATCCGACTGGATAAAAAAAAAAAGATTTATGTTCCCACCACTTCTAAAACCAAATTTGCACCCCTGTCTGTCACTAACAAATACAGTCATGGGTGGTAACTCTACAATTCACTTGGAAGGCAAAGCTCTGTGGGAAATATGCAAATAAGGCTTTACACTAAGCAGTGTGTTAATTTAACACTGAAAAGTGAGGACCGGTATAGACACTGGACTAGTGTTGAATTTAACACTGGAGAATTTACTGTGTACAAGAAGATCATTTGATTAAATGGAAATAACAACACTATATTGAAACTCACCTGCATCAATTCATTTCATGCAATAGCTGTTATAAGAACCAGGGGTGCAACTTTCACTGGGGATGTAGGGGGGGATATGTCCCCATCACATTTTTAAATGGCATTTTTGTCCCCCACAGTTATATCATTGGAATGTGATACAACACGAGGCAATGGTGTGCTTTGGGACCATGCGGACGCCTCCGAGCGGTCGTGTAGGCTGTTTGGAGTGTTTATCCGACTGGAAAAAATAAATAATAATATGCGCCCCTGATAAGAACCAAATAAAATAAAAGTTTATTGGTCGTGTACACAGATTTGCAGATGTTATCGCAGGTCCAGCGAAATGCTTGTGTTTCTAGTTCCAACAGTGCAGTAAAAAAACAATACACACATAATCCAGAAAAAAAAAAAACATTATATAGGTTGAGCCATTAGTAGAATACAGTACTGAGAGTGTACAAAACATTAGGAACACCTGCTCTTTCCATGACATAGACTGACCAGGTGAATGCAGGTGAAAACTATGATCCCTTATTGATGTCAACTGTTAAATCCACTTCAATCAGTGTAGATGAAGTGGAAGAGACCGGTTAAAGAAGGATTTTTAAGCCTTAAGACAATTAATACATGGATTGTGTTTGTGTGCCATTCAGAGGGTGAATGGGCAAGACAAAAGATGTAAGTGCCTTTAAACGGGGTATGGTAGTAGGTGTGTGTGTCAAGAACTGCAATTCTGCTGGTGTGTGTGTGTCAAGAACTGCAATTCTGCTGGTGGTTTAATGCTCAACAGTTTCCTGTGTGTATCAAGAATGGTCCACCACCCAAAGGACATCCAGCCAACTTGACACAACTGTGGGAAACATTGGAGTCAACATGGGCCAGCATCCCTGTGGAACGCTTTCAACACCTTGTGTAGTCCATACCCCGACTAATCAAGGCTGTTCTGAGGGCAAAAGGTTTTGTTTTGTACACTCAGTGTATATAATGTAGGTATTCCTCTTGTCCAGATGGGATAGGGCAGTGTGCAGTGCAATGGTGATCTGTATGGGCCAATATGGGAATTGTAGTGGGTCTAGGGTGTCTGATAAGGTGGAGGTGATATGGTTCTTAACTAGCCTCTCAAAGCACTTCATCAGATCAGTTCCTTTCCCTGTCTTGGGTACAGGAACAATTCTGAACATCTTGAATCAAGTGGGGACAACAGATTGGGATATGGAGAGTAAACACTCCAGCCATCTGGTCTGTATATGCTCTGAGGACGCGGCTAGGGATACTGTCTGGGCCGGCAGCCCTGCGAGAGTTAACATGCTTAAATGACTTACTCACGTCGACCACAGAGAACGAGAGCACATCTTACCTGATAACAAAGTCATAGGAGTCTATCTCTGGCCCACAGCTGCTGTTGAGTAGGATCCCAGAGTTCCCTATGATGGCACAGCGCCTGTGGTGCTGGTTCTTCATGGGGGATGCAGTGGGCAGCAACTGGTATAGGTTTTCTGAGATATTGGTAGTGCTCTGACGATCAAAGATGTAGTGGATGATATCTCCAGGTTTCAATGTGCCCTTCAGAATAGAGATGTCCCTCTCTGGGTCGAAAAACCTCAGGATGTTCTTCCTATAGAAAGAAAATAAGTTATCCATGAGGGAATACCTAGCATAGAGGAGTGTGAGATCTGATGGAGACCAATGCAGAGGTTGGCCTACCTGATGAGATTGGAGAGGGTCCTGTTGAACGTCCAGTTATCTGTAGAGAGCTTGGTGGTATTATTTGAGTATGAAGGAGAAGCAGGTCTCTTGTCCTCCCCTTCACTGACTAAAGGTTTAGGATTGACCTTCACTGCTACATTTCTACAACAGGACAGAGAGGCATTAATCCTAAATTAAGGGCAACATGACTTTGATACATGTGATATAAGAATTAATGTCATCACTTAAAAAAGCAGTGTGAATGAACAACCATGTCCTGTGTGTAAAGCCATCAAATGTGTAATGAAAGCCCTATAGTCCATTTCATGACATCATTAATGAGACTTATTTTCAAACCCCAGGGAATTTCTATGTTTATCATTTTTAAACTGGACAAAAATATAAACACAACATGTAAAGTGATGGTCCCATGTTTCATGAGCTGAAATAATGATCCCAGAAATGTTCCATAGGCACAAAAATGTCTCTCTGTTAGTGAGCATTTCTCCTTTGCCAAAATAATCCATCCACCTGACAGGTGTGGCATATCAATAAGCTGATTAAACAGCATGATCATTACACAGGTGCACCTTGTGCTGGGGACAATAAAAGCAACTCTAAAATGTGCAGTTTTTTTCACACAATACAATGCCACAGATGTCTCTAGTTTTGAGGGAGTATGCAATTGGCATGATAACTGCAGGAACGTCCACCAGAGCTGTTGGCAGAGAATTTAATGTTCATTTCTTACCATAAGCCGCCTCCAACGTCCATTTATATAATTTCGCAGTACGTCTAATCGGCCTCACAACCGCATACCACGTGTATGGCATCGTGTGGGTGAGTGGTTTGCTGATGTCAACGTTGTGAACAGAGTGCCCCATGGTGGCGGTGGGGTTATGGTATGGGCAGGCGTAAACTACGGACAATGAACACAATTGCATTTTATCAATGGCAATTTGAATGCACAGAGATACTGTGATAAGATCCTGAGGCCCATTGTCGTGCCACCATCACTTAATAATGCACGGCCCCATGTCGAAAGGATCTGTACACAAGCTGAAAATGTCTCAGTTCTTCCATGGCCTGGATACTCACCAGACATGTCACCCATTGAGCATGTTTGGGATTATCTGGATTGACGTGTACGACAGCGTGTCCCAGTTCCTGCCAATATCGGCAACCTCGCACAGCCATTGAAGAGGAGTGGGACAACATTCCACAGGCCACAATCAACAGCCTGATCAACTCTATGCAAAGGAGATGTGTCAAATGGTGGTAACTCATACCATATACTGCCTGGTTTTCTTATCCACGCCACTACCTTCTTTTAAGGTACACTATATATACAAAAGTATGTGGACACCTCTTTAAATTTGTGGATTTGGCTATTTCAGCCACACCAGTTGCTGACAGGTGTATAAAATCGTGCACACAGTCATGCAATCTTCATAGACAAAGATTGGCAGTAGAATGGGCTTACTGAAGAGCTTAGTGACTTTCAACGTAGCACCGTCATAAGGATGCCACCTTTCCAACAAGTCAGTTTGTCAAATTTCTGCTCTTCTAGAGCTGCTCCGGTTAACTGTAAGTGCTGTTATTGTGAAATGGAAACATCTAGGAGCAACAACGGCTCAGCAACGAAGTGGTAGTTCACACAAGCTCACAGAACGGGACAGCCTAGTAATGAAGAGCATAGCGTCTGCAACACTCACTACCGAGTTCCAAACAGCCTCTGGAAGCAACGTCATCACAAGTACTGTTTGTCGGGAGCTTCATGAAATGGGTTTCCGCACACAAGCCTGAGATCACCATGCCCAATGCCCAGCGTCGGCGGGAGGAATAATGGTCTGGGGCTGTTTTTCATAGTTCGGGCTAGGCCCCTTAGTTCCAGTGAAGGGAAATCTTAACGCTACAGCATACAATGACATTATAGACGATTCTGTGCTTCCAACTTTGTGGCAACAGTTTGGGGAAGGCCCTTTCCTGTTTCAGCATGTCAATGCCCACGTGCACAAAGCGAGGTCCATGCAGAAATGGTTTGTTGAGATCGGTGTGAAAGAACTTGACTAGCCTGCACAGAGCCCTGACCTCAACCCCATCAAACACCTTTGGGATGAATTGGAACTCCGACTGCGAGCCAGGCCTAATCGCCCAACATCAGTGCTCAACCTCACTAATGCTCTTGTGGCTGAATGGAAGCAAGTCCCCACAGCAATGTTCCAACATCTAGTGGAAAGCCTTCCCAGCAGCAGCAAAAGGGGGACCAACTCCATATTAATGCCCATGAATTTGGAATGAGATGTTCGACGAGCAGGTGTCCACTTACTTTTGTTCATGTAGTGTATCTATGACCAACAGATGCATATCTGTATTCCCAGTCATGTGAAATACATAGATTAGGGCCTAATGAATTTATTTTAATTGACTAATTTCCTTATATGAACTGTAACTCAGTAAAATCTTTGAAATTGTTGCATGTTGCATTCATATTTTTGTTCAGTACACATCAGAGATTGTACATCAATTATGTGATTTATTAATTATTTTAATTAGATACACACAATTCTGTAATCCATGCAGCTTTCCCAAATCTCATAGGTCTTACATGTTTCTATGGAAACAAGCAATTTAATGTTTTTTATTCAGGTTCATTCTCTTGCCTTAGGGCAAAACCCAATCATAGGGTAATGAGATTGCTGATATTGTAACGGCATTCCTCCTCCTCTTCATCTTCGGAAGAGGAGGAGTATTGAGGGAACCAAGGCGCAGCGTAGAGAACAGACATAATGATTTATTTAAACAAGAACAAAAACGAACTATACTTGAAATACAAAATAACAAACGGACAACGTAGACGAAACCTGAAACATGGAACTTACATAAAAGACACGAAGAACTCACGAGCAGGAAACAGACTACATAAACGAAATAACACGCCGAAACAATCCCGTGTGGTGCGCAGACACAAACACAGGAGACAATCACCCACAAACAAACAGTGAGAACACCCTACCTAAATATGACTCTCAATTAGAGGAAAACGCAAAACACCTGCCTCTAATTAAGAGCCATACCAGGCAACCCAAAACCAACATAGAAACAGAAAACATAGACTGCCCACCCAAACTCACGTCCTGACCAACTAACACATATAACAAACTAACAGAAATAGGTCAGGAACGTGACATAACCCCCCCCATAAGGTGCGAACTCCGGGCGCACCAGCACAAAGTCTAGGGGAGGGTCTGGGTGGGCATCTGACCACGGTGGTGGCTCAGGCTCCGGGCGAGGTCCCCACCCCACCATAGTCAATCCCAGCTTCTTTATCCCCCTCCCAATGACCACCCTCCCACTAACACCACCTAAATGAAGGGGCAGCACCGGGATAAGGGGCAGCACCGGGATAAGGGGCAGCACCGGGATAAGGGGCAGCACCAGGATAATGGGCAGCACCAGGATAATGGGCAGCACCAGGATAAAGACCAGCACCGGGATAAGGGCCGACAGGTCCTGGCTGAGGGACTCCGGCAGGTCCTGGCTGAGGGACTCCGGCAGGTCCTGGCTGAGGGACTCCGGCAGGTCCTGGCTGAGGGACTCCGGCAGGTCCGGGCGTAGGGACTCCGGCAGGTCCGGGCGTAGGGACTCCGGCAGGTCCGGGCGTAGGGACTCCGGCAGGTCCGGGCGTAGGGACTCCGGCAGGTCCGGGCGTAGGGACTCCGGCAGGTCCGGGCGTAGGGACTCCGGCAGGTCCGGGCGTAGGGACTCCGGCAGGTCCGGGCGTAGGGACTCCGGCAGGTCCGGGCGTATGGACTCCGGCAGGTCCGGGCTGAGGGACTCCGGCAGGTCCGGGCTGAGGGACTCCGGCAGGTCCGGGCTGAGGGACTACGGCAGGTCCGGGCTGAGGGACTCCGGCAGGTCCGGGCTGAGGGACTCCGGCAGGTCCGGGCTGAGGGACTCCGGCAGGTCCGGGCGTAGGGACTCCGGCAGGTCCGGGCGTAGGGACTCCGGCAGGTCCGGGCGTAGGGACTCCGGCAGGTCCGGGCGTAGGGACTCCGGCAGGTCCTGGCTGAGTGGCAGCTCATGACTGTAGGGCAGCTCATGACTGTAAGGCAGCTCATGACTGTAGGGCAGCTCATGACTGTAGGGCAGCTCATGACTGTAGGGCAGCTCATGACTGTAGGGCAGCTCATGACTGTAGGGCAGCTCATGACTGTAGGGCAGCTCATGACTGTAGGGCAGCTCATGACTGGAGGGCAGCTCATGACTGGAGGGCAGCTCATGGCTCGCTGGCGGCTCTGGCAGATCCTGTCTGGTTGGCGGCTCTGGCAGATCCTGTCTGGTTGGCGGCTCTGGCAGATCCTGTCTGGTTGGCGGCTCTGGCAGATCCTGTCTGACGGACGGCTCTAGCGGCTCCTGTCTGGCGGGCGGCTCTAGCGGCTCCTGTCTGGCTGACGGCTCTGTAGGCTCATGGCAGACGGGCGGCTTTGCAGGCTCATGGCAGACGGGCGGCTTTGCAGGCTCATTGCAGACGGATGGCTCAGACGGCGCTGGGGAGACGGATGGCTCAGATGACGCTGGGGAGACGGATGGCGCAGATGGCGCTGGTGAGACGGATGGCTCAGATGGCGCTGGTGAGACGGATGGCTCTGGCCGGATAAGGCGCACTGTAGACCTGGTGCGTGGTGCCGGAACTGGAGACACCGGGCTAAGGACACGCACCTTCATACTAGTGCGGGGAGCAGGAACAGGGGACACTGACCTCTCAAAGCGCACTATAGGCCTGGTGCGTGGTACCGGAACTGGAGGTACCGGGCTGTGGACACGCACCTCAGGACGAGTGCGGGGAGAAACAACAGTGTGCACAGGACTTAGGAGACGCACAGGTGGCTTAGTGCGCGGTGCCGGAACTGGAGGCACTGGGCTGGAGACACGCACCATAGGGAGAGTGCGTGGAGGAGGAACAGGGCTCTGGAAACGCACTGGAAGCCTGGTGCGTGGTGTAGGCACTGGTGGTACTGGGCTGGGGCGGGGAGGTAGTGCCGGAAATACCGGACCGTGCAGGCGTACCGGCTCTCTTGAGCATTGAGCCTGCCCAACCTTACCTGGTTGAATGCTCCCGGTTGCCCGACCAGTGCGGGGAGGTGGAATAACCCGCACCGGGCTATGTAGGCGAACCGGGGAAACCATGCGTAAGGCAGGTGCCATGTATGCCGGCCCGAGGAGACGCACTGGAGACCAGACGCGTTGAGCCGGCCTCATGACACCTGGCTCAATACCCAATCTAGCCCTACCAGTGCGGGGAGGTGGAATAACCCGCACTGGGCTATGCACTCGTACAGGAGACACCGTGCGCTCTACTGCGTAACACGGCGCCTGCCCGTACTCCCGCTCTCCACGGTAAGCCTGGGAAGTGGGCGCAGGTCTCCTACCTGCCCTTGGCCCACTACCTCTTAGCCCCCCCCCAAGAAATTTTTGGGTGTTACTCACGGGCTTTTTGGGCTTCCGTGCAAGACGCGTTCCCTCATAACTCCGGTTCCTCTCTCTCTCTTCCTCCACTCTCCGAGCTGCCTCCAGCTGTTCCCATGGACGGTGCTTCACTTTAGCCAATGGTCCCTCTCCGTTAAATATTTGCTCCCAACTCCATAAGTCCTGTATACTTCCCCGTTGCTCCAAATTACGCTGCTTGGTTCTGGATTCTTGGTGGGTGATTCTGTAACGGCATTCCTCCTCCTCTTCATCTTCGGAAGAGGAGGAGTATTGAGGGAACCAAGGCGCAGCGTAGAGAACAGACATAATGATTTATTTAAACAAGAACAAAAACGAACTATACTTGAAATACAAAATAACAAACGGACAACGTAGACGAAACCTGAAACATGGAACTTACATAAAAGACACGAAGAACTCACGAGCAGGAAACAGACTACATAAACGAAATAACACGCCGAAACAATCCCGTGTGGTGCGCAGACACAAACACAGGAGACAATCACCCACAAACAAACAGTGAGAACACCCTACCTAAATATGACTCTCAATTAGAGGAAAACGCAAAACACCTGCCTCTAATTAAGAGCCATACCAGGCAACCCAAAACCAACATAGAAACAGAAAACATAGACTGCCCACCCAAACTCACGTCCTGACCAACTAACACATATAACAAACTAACAGAAATAGGTCAGGAACGTGACAGATATGTTCATGTGTATTAAGTCTGTTAATTATTTTACATGTCTGCAAGCATATGAGCTCTGAAGGGTAGCAAATAAAAAGCTAGAATAACAGAATTGATGAGTATTACAAAATCAGGAGGCAATGGAGGAAGGGGCAGACCAGCCTGACAAACCTGTTTGGCTTGGGAATGAGGCTGTGCAAGTACAATTCTCTGGAACCTCCAAGATTTCTAGACCAAGAAAAAAGTAATTATAGCCACCATCAGAATAATTCACAATATTGTTTGTATGTGTATGTAGTGTATTGTTAAAAAAAAAATAATAACTGTACAAAAAATATTATTAGTTAGATGAATGGAATCGTGCAGAACATGAAGTGTGAGGGGCAAGAGCTGGTTTAATCAAATTCCAGGCATATAACTCAAGCTGTCAGAATATGGTATATGGCTATGCTCTTAATGTGTATTTAGATGAGCAGTAGGCTCATCACGCTGACGTGAACATGAAGGACAAGAGCATGCATCAAAATGCAGTCAGATGGTGACACAGAACAGCCATTACATTGATATAATACTGGAAAATGTGCGCTGAAGGCCATGCTTGTCATTAAAGAGGTATGTAGGCAATGTGTCACATGATCCCTGGTAGGGCGAGATATCTCAATGTCTCAGGTATCTTATGTACCTAAGGGAAAAAAACAGGACATGCCAACTGATCTACCAATCTGACTGTTGCCGAGTCTGGATAAAAACGTGTAGTCGGTCAAGATCACCTACACATCCTGTAAAGATCAACCTGAATGGTATATTAACTGTACTCTATGAGTAGCATGGACTACTGTTCAAGATATACAACATTAGATACATCATCATTGCCTTTTATGACCACAATCTCAACATAATAAAGAAAAGATGATAAAATCTCATCACATATCTGCTTCAAAAACCCAACTCTCACGGGGTGTGTAAAACTATAAAGCTCTAGAAAATCAATTAGAGCAAGCACTCAGTACCATAATACTATTGCTCCACTAATTGGAAGGTGCAAATGGACAGTGAAAATCCCAATTAGGTATGTGCAATTGCATCTTGTGTCAGTTATTACAGAGGCAAGGAGCATCACTAATATACCAGGCGGCAGACCAGGAGCTAGGAGCATTCAATCTGCTGAAATGAATGTGACAGGCCTAGCTGTGCTATCTGGGGAGCAACACAGCTATTCTATTGTTCTTGGAATGGAGATATGCACTAATATAGGCAAGCTCCTTCATGAAACATTTGTAATTCATTGGTTCTTACCATGTAATTACCATATAAACATGATTATTACTGTGTAATTACCACCATAAGTTTGTTAATAAATACCTGGTCATTTCTGAACCGTAAGACAAAGTACTGCATACCAACTGTTCCAGCTGCTTAACATTTACAGCCTTGACACTTGTGCTATCATTCTCTCCAGCCCCAGAAGTCTCCAAGGCAGAACGGTTTGCAGCACATGTATCTTCCAAGCTTCAAGAGTTGTATTTGTGTAATAGAGGATTTCTGCTGCAGGGCTCAATTATGTCTGGAGAAAGGCAAACTGTTTCTTCTGTCACCAGTCTGTTGCTCTCTCAGTAACAAATCAAACAGTAATCTCCTATCTGCACAGCCACCCACCAAACAGCCCTCTACCATGACATGACTGGAGCTGGAGTGCAAACAGGATACACTGAAGTGTGGAACAAAACCACCAAGCGCATGCCATTTGTCACGAAGCCCTGGGGTGTCTCAGCTCAGCCTGATGATGCTATTGATTCAAGGTTTGATGTGGAAAGAAAAATGGGCTTCCAATTATTGGACTGGTTCCTTTTGATACAGTGGGCTGTTCTATTGTGTTAGTATCTCTTCTAAAACAGTGACTATACAGACTGTTTTTATTATGAAAATGCAATAAAATTAGAGCAAAATCCAGTTGACACAGCTGTTAGAGAGTACAGTATTCTTCACTGAAGAGAGCTAACAGTGTAAAGTTACACCTGAAACTATCTGATTACCAGCACATTGTTTCTCCCCCCCAAAAACTCCCCTGGTTTTGTAGAAATTAGTTAATCCATGCACCCCATAAGTTAAGTGCCAAGAGTACACGTATACACACATGCGCACGCACGCACGCACGCACGCACGCACGCACGCACGCACGCACACACACACACACACACACACACACACACACACACACACACACACACACACACACACACACACACACACACACACACACACACACACACACACACACACACCTAGGATCTGAAGGTAGTCCTTAAAGATACTATAGCCTACTGTATAATGCATGGAGGCTACACTTCACACAAATTGCTCTTTGGAGATACAGGTATTGAGCGTCTGTTGAACAGCTGTCATCAATTGCATTATTACACTGGGATATCACAAACAAAGGAACAGCTAAAGTGAATGGTTCGATTAAAAACCAAAGACTACACTCTTTGAAAAAGGGTTCCAAAAGGGTTCTTCGGCTGTCCACATAGGAGAACCCTTTTCGATTCCAGGTAGAACCATCTGT
Source organism: Salvelinus alpinus (assembly GCF_045679555.1). Lineage (NCBI taxonomy): Eukaryota > Metazoa > Chordata > Actinopteri > Salmoniformes > Salmonidae > Salvelinus > Salvelinus alpinus. The sequence continues at coordinate 35,044,841 of NC_092094.1, read as the reverse complement.
AGAAAGGGTTCTACATAGAACACAAGAGTTCTACCTGGAACCAAAAGGTTCTACCTGGAACCAAAAAGGGTTCTTCAATCCTATGGGGACAGTCGAATAATCTTTTTAGGTTCTAGATTGCACATTTTTTCAAAGATGTAAAGGAATAGGAGTAGAACGTATCAATACATGCACAGGGGTTTGTAACCTTGAAATGCACAAAAATCTACATGCATCCTACTGAAGAAATGTAAGAGGAGCGCTCAACATCTTCTAAAGTTCTAAACTGAATGAGTGAAGATAACGCTGAATCTAACAATTTTATATGAACATAAGATAATTATATTTATCTGAATAATGCATTTTAACATCTAGATAACACGTGCAACAAAATGCATGAACAACTCGAATCAGAATCCACCGCTATACTTACGCAATTTCTTTCTCGACTTCAGCAATATCAGCAATGATCAAAAATAATACCAGCACTGTTACAATTCCAAACATCAATGTTCGTAATTCTAACTGCATGACTGAGAAGGTTGAAGAACTAATCGAAGCTCAAAAAATCCAAATCGATTGCATATATTATCCTTTTAATCGCTGACATTGATAGATTGTACGCAATTAAACTCAATTATGTCCACCAAAATTCTTCAATGTTCATTTTAAACGAAGACCATTTGTCTACGAACAAATCCCAGGTTCAAGTCCTTTTATAACGTTTTTTCTCTTCCCCTTTTCTCCCAACAGCAGCGGCACTGTTTTCATTCTCACCCCAATTCCCCCAGTCAAACTTTCAAAGCTTGTGCTTGAAACTACAAGGGATTGAGATACGAGCAATATGGAAAAGATTTCAACCTTAAAGGTACAGCACGCCTTATGGCTTTCTACAGTAGGGTAGCCTATAGTTGCTCTTGGAGGCTTAGGCTATAGGCTGCTATAATTGGCTGCTATCTATTACCATTGTCTGGTCATCATTGAATTGTGATTGACTATTGTTGTAGAACTAACTGATAACCAGGTTCAAGGGACCACCTGACATTATTAGGCTACCATATGTCATCAAATTAATATTCACTGTCTATATTTAACCATTCATCATATAAAGATAATTGTAATAATCACAAAATAATAAAATATGTCATTGCTGTCTTTGTGAGGTTAGGTTTGTTGAGATAACATTTAAAAAATCTAATTTTGTATCGTAAAGATGTTTATTGGGTTCCATTCTGGTGTCATCCTAACATAAATTATCCTTTGTATAGCTGGTTGTCCTGTCTGAGTCTGATTACTGTCCTCGCTCCAATGCAAAACCTTTCCGCTTTCAACTTAATGGTAGTCATGTTGAGTCAGTGAAAATTGTGTTTGTCAGGCGGATGGATGGGTGAGTGATTGAAGACCTAAGGGAGGAATTAAATAGCGCCAGTACTCAGTTAAAAAGCATGTGCATTTACTGTACATTTTGTCACTTTACTGGCTCATCGTACTGGTACACTGGGGCTCTTTCAGCACAGCATTCCAATAAATCTGTCTAGTGACATTGGAAATGGATTTCTCAATAAAACCTTTTAAGGATTTTTTTGCTTGGAGTGACATGGGTTGTGTGTGGCAGTGGTACTAAGGTAAATGTATATGATTTTCCTACAACGGTGAATCAAATCAAATCAAATCAAAATCAAATCACATTTTATTTGTCACATGCACTGAATACAACAGGTGTAGAGCTTACTGTGAAATGCTTACTTACAAGCTCTTAACCAACAATGAAGTTCAAGAAATAAAGTTAAGAAAATATTTACTAAATAAACAGAGGTAAAAAAAAAATAAGAATCAAAAGGTAACAATAAAATTACATAACAATAACGAGGCGATATACAAGGGTTCTGATACAGAGTCAATGTGCGGGAGTACAGGTTAGTCGAGGTCATTTGTAAAGTGACTATGCATAGATAGTAAACAGACAGTGAGTAGCAGCAGTGTAAAAACAAAGTGGGGGAGTCAATGTAAATACTCCTGGTGGCCATTTGATTAGTCTTATGGCTTGGGGGTAGAAGCTGTTAAGGAGCCTTTTGGTCCTAGACTTGGCGCTCCGGTACCGCTTGCCGTGCTGTAGCAGAGAGAACAGTCTATGACTTGGGTGACTGGAGTTTTTGACAATTATTTGGGCCTTCCCCTGACACCGCCTAGTATATAGCAGTTGCCATACCAGGCGGTGATGCAACCGGTCAGGATGCTCTCCATGGTGGAGATGTAGAACTTTTTTATGATCTGAGGACCCATGCTAAATCTTTTCAGTCTCCTGAGGGGGAATAGGTTTTGTCGTGCCCTCTTCACAACTGTCTTGGTGTGCTTGGACCATGTTAGTTTGTTGGTGATGTGGACACCAAGGAACTTGAAGATCTCTACCTGCTCCACTTCAGCCCCATCGATGTTACTGAGGGCCTGTTCTACCCTCCTTTTCCTTTAGTCCACGATCAGCTCCTTTGTCTTACTCACATTGATGGAGAGGTTGTTGTCCTGGCACCAAACTGCTAGGTCTCTGACCTCCTCCCTATAGGCTGTCTCATTGTTGTCGGTGATCAGGCCTACTACTGTTGTGTCGTCAGCAAACTTAATGAGGGTGTTGGAGTCGTGTTTGGCCACGCAGTAGTGAATGAACAGGGAGTACAGGAGGGGACTAAGCACGCACCCCTGATGGGTCCCAGTGTTGAGGATCAGAGTGGCAGATGTGTTGTTGCCTACCCTTACCACCTGGGGGTGGCCCGTCAGGAAGTCCAGGATCCAGTTGCAGAGGGAGGTGTTTAGTCCCAGGGTCCTTAGCTTAGTGAATCAGATCACATGTGCACATCCCACAAAGTATTTCTAAAAGACAGAAAAAGCTTTTCCAAACTATTCTCCCTTTTCAGCATTCTGATATCGGCAGACAGACTGTCAACACTGTACCACCTTGGTTTCTATGTCAGGTTTTGCTTCAAGTCCACCACTTTGAACACAAACTTTTTAAGATAGTCAAACCGGGGGCATCCAAAAATGTTATCTGTTGTCTGTTATGTAGTGGGAATAACAACACTGACCTTGATTTAACGTCAGTCATAAAATAAATTACCCATCTCCATATATTTTTATTTCATACTGTCATAAGATTAAGGACAAACAAAATCTATCGACATGTGTAAAATGCACAATCACTCAAGTAGAGCCAAGTAAATGTTTCAATAGCAGTCATTTTGTCAGACTCCCAAACAACACTTTTAGAGTGATCGGTTTGTATGTATCAAAAGTCAAGATCAGATATTGGGTAGCAGCTAATGTTTGTAATCAAGGGGGGGGGGGGGGGCGAAATACAGGGGAGCCAGGGGGCCTCAGCTCCCTTGAATGAGACATTTGCTCCCCTAAATGCAACAAAAGTCAAACTTTGTGGGGTCTCCAAATAATGCTAATTTAACCATTCGCCTATTTGTTTAATATGCAGTGGAAAATATGTTTTACAGTGGTAAATATGAAAATAACAGCTTCCAAATGAAACGAACACCCCTACCTCTCTGTCAGGGTTTAAACCATTTATTTCTACATGGCTGCACAAACCGTCTCCCTGTCCGCTGCATTTCGGCCTCAGCTGAGCTCCTTTAAACGCATCTTTTTCCCTTTGTACTTGCTCACTTTTGCCATTTGTTTGCCATGTGTCCTTGATAAAAATAGCCTTTATTCCAATGCATTAGATTTATCTGTTGATTTATCATTGTTTGCTTTTGTCAGTCAGCTGTTTAGAGCGCTCATTGCTTTGTTTTTCAAGTGCACATGGGTACTGGTGTTCTTTGCACCGTCAGTGGTCAGAAAAAGTAGACAATTTATTTAGCTTTATTATTTTTCCACCAATATTTGCTTTCTTTACTGGATCAGCTGATGATGGTCACCAATATCATTAGACAGCTAGCCTAATGTACAGCTAGACACCAATGTGCATCCAATCCATCCAACGTTAATGACAGTAGGCCTATATTTGACTCTTTCGGTTAGAAGCATTCGATTTTGCAATGGCATAGGCTTACAATATTTTGGATTTATGTGCCCTTGAGAACTGTTTTCTTGGCGAAATGTAATTAAATGTTACAGTGCATTTTCTGAGATCTCCAAGATCCAGGAATCATACAGGGTTTAAGTTCAATGTTCTAATTCAATTGTTAAATGTCATAAATGTTATTCATGTAAGGAAAGAAAGTTAGTGTTGTCACATGATCTGTGAAGACTCCAAGCATTCAACTCATGAATTATGGAAAAATCATGAACTAAGGTGCAAACGTGTTTTGATTCAAATCGTGTATTATATTGAATGTAAGCTACCTGTTCTGCGTTTGTTCATGTGTGTAAAATTGCCTTGGCTACCGGCAGTGGTGTAGAGCTAGTGGAGGGTAAATGCAACTAAACACAGTTTACCCACCTTTTTCTGAAAAATGCATTGAAAGTATAGCTAGCGTTACTTTTGTTTTACCGCAACCGGCAATCAGAGTTTTCCCAGCACCTATTTTTTTTACCATTACATCACTGCTTACCGACCAATTTGAAGTTCATGTCATTAGGAACACTATGGTGTTTTGTAACAGATGTCTATTTCCATTTATCAAATGGTGCAAGTGTACATACATTGCACTGTTTGGATTATTTTGGAGTGGCTGAACATGCACAGATAGCCTACTTTTTGAAGTGATTTGTTTGACAATCAGATGAAAGCATCATGAGTGGTTGTGTTCATGCCACATTAAAAAGTCATTCACTTTTACCATTAAATGATGTCTTTATTATTAGACTTGCTGTCTCTTTTAATGTGTTCAAACATGAAAAGATTATTGGAATCACATGGTTCGGGATTTAAAACATAGCAAAAAAGGCTGTCCAGATTAGATACATTTTATGTGTGTTTTTGAACTTGGTGACAAAATATTGCAGGCATTCTTCTTATTCTTCTCATTCTCTATGCCTATTGTGGTAACGTGAACTAGCCAAATAGATAACTTAAGGCATTGTAGCTAAGGACGGTTCATTTCTTTGCCTCCATTGTATTTCACGCATGTCCATCCAATTGTACACCGGGGAGCAATAGGCATTCATTTCTGTTGCCTTCAGAGCACATCTGATTTCATGAGGTACTCAGTCCCATGGCTGTAAAGCAGACTTGGATTCAAGAATCACTAATAATAAATGGAAGACATTGCCTTAACCACATACTGTAGCCAAAAAACAGAATGAGGAGTTCTTCGCTGCATCTCAACACAGTCAGATATTATTCACAGCAGTGTGGTGTAGTCATGGATGCCAAGGAAAGCCAGGCTTCCCCCAAAAATCTACAATTTATTTTTTTCAAAACATAAAATAATTTATCTTTCTCTCTGTGTTTCATAATTGTTCTTCAATTCACAAGAGGCTGAACATATCTCACAGGAGAAAGCATCTGAGCGAGTGAAACAGCGCCCCTCTGTCTCACTACGTGTAGGCCATCTATCTGATGCTATGTGGTCCAAACGAGATTGACATTGTTGCCGCCCGTAGCATTGAAGGCAAGGAAAGCCAGCGAGCATATATCCTCCCTTGACAAAAAAAGTATAAAACATTTGCCAATCAGCGTTGAGCTAAACTGAGTGAGCTCATCTGTGAATGGTCCTGGCGCACCCAAAAAGTGTCAAGGGAAGCCTGCTTGAATTTGTCGTCACTCCTTATCAAATCCCGTCGAGAGCATATGTCATTGACAGAAAAACTTGAATTGTTGCATATCGTTGTATTGTTGTCCTCCGGTGGTTAGCTAGCCAGCTAGCTAAAGTTGCCCCTTTCCTAAATTACCACTGGATGGAAATAGGGATTTAGATTTGAGGTTTTACTTATTTTTCTGTACTGGCCAATTATTATAACCAGTGGCGATTTTAGCATGTAGATCTTGGTGGGGCCCCAAAAAAATGTGGGTTGCATTCCAGCAAAGCTACAACACAACACTAAACAATGCATTAATTGCACTGAAACAGTGACAAACGGTGCCCACAAACGGTTAGGGCCTACATAAAGCTGTCCCAAAAGCAGTCCCAAAAGCAGTCCCAACACTGCTACACCTGGCAATCAGTCAGCGGAGCCTTGTCTGGCAGCGAAACATTTCATTCAGCCTCATTTACTGCTCTTTAAAAAAAATAGCTGATATGGCTCACTTGCTTAAACAAATGCGGTTTCTACTGACAGTTGAGATGTACATTTTATGGCATAAGGGGATGACAAGTGGATAAGAGGCGATCCAAAATTTAGATTAAGACATTAATGAGCGAGCTAGGACGGACGATGTCAATATAACTATTTGTTCAACAGCACTTTTGAAATGTACAGCAACAGAATTCAGGACATGGGCTGTTCTTACAGTATTCTATCTGTATACCAAGTAAGAACCGTGGGATAAATAAAGGGGGCATATAAGCAGACAATGAAAGTTCTTACAATATCCGATGATTAGACTTCTCAAAAACAGGTTATAGGCTACATGTGCAACACCAAGTCAGAACAGTAGGCGAAATTAAGAGGTGAAAAATAGACAAAATTATTAGGGTGAGGCACATGGGCTACTAACAGCTTACTACACAACACACACTTAGTATTACTTTCTTAGCTACAGTATACATATCTCCCTGGCATATTTTATCCAGCATACAAGACAGTTGTCTTGAACTCACTAAAGTCAGATTTTGCAGTTCCGAGTTAACAGTTGTTTTGAGCGCGACACAAATCATGCTTCATTGACAGCATAGCCAATGTTGAAGGCTTATAATTTTAAACTAGGAAAAGAGACCTTTAAACTTAGACTTGGCACCACACAGCCACCCCACTGATTAGCAGGCAAATGATTGCTTTGCAATGCTTGAGGTTAGCAACTGATTCCTTGAATTTGCGATTTCCAAGTTGTTGTGTAATGTTTATGTCCAATGGCCGATGAGCACCGATACGTTTTATCTATAATTTCTCTTCATTATTTCTCTTCATATGACAAGGATTAACATGGATTTGCCAGTAGATTGTCGACTTGATTCATGATGATGATGAATGCTAGCTAAGATTTTGAAAGTATGATGTTGCCATGATCAGTCCAATCAAAGCTACTGTAGATATATTGTGATTTGATCTGTGGCCAATGACCTTGAGCCTTCTCGGATGGGCACTTCTAATGTAACTCTATGGCAGCACCCAAGGGACTAGAATTTTCTAGCTCACCCTTAGACTTGGCGTTGACGTAATGTCCTCATGAGTGACAGAACACTGAGCCAATCACAGCGCAACGCTCCGTATTTTCTGCCGGCTTGCTCCACCACCACAGAAAGCACTGAGCTAGGCTGAAACACCTGCATTTTGGAGCTGCCTTACTCAAGAAAACAAAAAAGAGACCATGTTTGTATGCAGCATTATTAACTCAATGATATATTTATTTTTACATTGTTTGCAACCTGATATGTGACAAGTATTAATGGCAAAATAACATGGAAAACATGTGGGGCTGTGCCCCACCTGCCCTGAATGACGGGTCGCCACTGATTATAACGAGATTCTGACCCAACCATTAATTCATACATTGCTGTGCCCCTGGCCTGAGAGGATGGAAGTTCAATATGTAGCTAGATGTAGAAGGCTAATGTTAACTAGCTAACGTCGCCCATGAATGGAAGTTAGGCTAGCGAGCAAGCATTTTAGCCAAGTAGTAGCCAAAAACTAAAAGCGTGTACTGTATGACATGTTTTGTCAACATGAAAGAGAAGAGGATGGCATTGGAATTTCTCTACAAGTAGGGTGAGTCAACATGTTTTTGTACTTGCACGAACGCGCATGCACACACACACACACACACACACACACACACACACACACACACACACACACACACACACACACATCAGAACCATGGACAGCCACATCATATTTAGCTTACGTTGACTGGACTAAATTGTTTTTAGTATCTTTTAGTTGTCACTCTATTAGACTAAGCATAGGTGATGATTGTAACGGATTTCCTCCTCCTCTTCATCCGAAGAGGAGGAGCAAGGATTCGACCAAAACGCAGCGTTGTCATAGGACATAATGAATTTATTGAACAAGACAAACACGAACTATACTTGAATAACTAACAAAATAACAAACGACGTAGACAGACCTGGACATGCGAACTTACATACAACGAAGAACTCACGAACAGGAAAATGACTACACAAAAGAACGGACGTACAAACAAACCGAGACAGTCCCGTGTGGCGCGACAAACACAGACACAGGAGACAACCACCCACAACAATCAATGTGAAAACACCTACCTTAATATGGCTCTCAATCAGAGGAAATGAAAACCACCTGCCTCTAATTGAGAACCATATCAGGTCACCCTTTACCAACATAGAAACACATAACATAGACTGCCCACCCAAACTCACGCCTTGACCGACTAACACATACAAAATAACAGAAAACCGGTCAGGAACGTGACAATGATGATGAAATGGTGCTGGAATAGTGGAGGCAGCTCCTGTTTTCTTCGCAACTTGTGGTAACTCGCTGTGGTTCTAAATCAATAGTTGTTAAGTGGTCCGAATATGTCGGAAACATTAACTTGGTTGATCATGCTGTAGGTCATGTACAGTTGAAGTCGGAAGTTTACATACACCTTAGCCAAATACATTTAAACTCAGTTTTTCACAATTCCTGACATTTAATCCTAGTAAAAATTCCCTATCTTAGTTCAGTTAGGATCACCACTTTATTTTAAGAATGTGAAATGTCAGAATAATAGTAGAGATAATTATTTATTTCAGCTTTTATTTCTTTCATCACATTCCCAGTGGGTCAGAAGTTTACATACACTTAATTAGTATTTGGTAGCATTGCCTTTAAATTGTTTAATTTGGGTCAAACGTTTCGGGTAGCCTTCCACAAGCTTCCCACAATAAGTTGGGTGAATTTTGGCCCATTCCTCCTGACAGAGCTGGTGTAACTGAGTCAGGTTTGTAGGCCTCCTTGCTCGCACACACTTTTTCAGTTCTGCCCACAAATTTTTCATAGGATTGAGGTCAGGGCATTGTGATGGCCACTCCAATACCTTTACTTTGTTGTCCTTAAGTCATTTTGCCACAACTTTGGAAGTATGCTTGGGGTCATTGTCCATTTGGAAGACCCATTTGAGACCAAGCTTTAACTTCCTGACTGATGTCTTGAGATGTTGCTTCAATATATTCACATTATTTTCCTCCTCATGATGCAATCTATTTTGTGAAGTGCACCAGTCCTTCTTGCAGCAAAGCAGCCCCCCATGCTTCACCCCCATGCTTCACGGTTGGGATGGTGTTCTTAGGCTTGCAAGCATCCCCTTTTTCTCCAAACATAACGATGGTCATTATGGCCAAACAGTTCTATTTTTGTTTCATCAGACCAGAGGACATTTCTACAAAAAGTACGATCTTTGTCCCCATGTGTATTTGCAAACCGTAGTCTGGCTTTTTTATGGCAGTTTTGGAGCAGTGGCTTCTTCCTTGCTGAGCGGCCTTTCAGGTTATGTCGTTATAGGACTCGTTTTACTGTGGATATAAAAAATTTTGTACCTGTTTCCTCCAGCATCTTCACAAGGTTTTTTGCTGTTGTTCTGCGATTGATTTGCACTTTTCAGACCAAAAGTAAGTCCATCTCTAGGAGACAGAACGCGTCTCCTTCCTGAGCGGTTTGACGGCTGCGTGGTCCCATGGTGTTTCTACTTGTGTACTATTGTTTGTACAGATTAACGTGGCATTTGGAAAATGCTCCCAAGGATGAACCAGACTTGTGGAGGTCTACAGTTTTTTTCTGAGGTCTTGGCTGATTTATTTTGATATTCCCATGATGTCAAGCAAAGAGGCAATGAGTTTGAAGGTAGGCCTTGAAATACATCCATAGGTACACCTCCAATTGATGCAAATTATGTTAATTCGTCTTTCAGAAGCTTCTAAAGCCATGACATCATTTTCTGGAATTTCCCAAGCTGTTTAAAGGCACACACTAGTGTATGTAAACTTCAGACCCACTGGAATTGTGATACAGTGAATTATAAGTGAAATAATCTGTCTGTAAACAATTGTTGGAAAAATTATTGTATCATGCACAAATTAGATGTCCTAACCGACTTGCCAAATCTATCGTTTGTTTACAAGAAATTTGTGGAGTTGTTTAAAAACGAGTTTTAATGACTCCAACCTAAGTGTATGTAAACTTCCGACTTCAACTGTAACTGTCTGTTACTGTACATGCAATATGCTTTGTGGACTTCACTGGACAGAGGTTGCTATCTGGTTTTGTGATAAAACAAAGGTTTATTCTGCCACTGTGTCTTCTTATTGTCTCGGCCTTTAGGCCTATATATCACAGTCACAAGGCATATGAACTAACAGGTTATAGAGCAAACAATGCAATTACCACAACACATAGGTAGTAATATGGCTTTTCTTTATGGGGCTTCCCCAGTGAATTTACCCACGCACCGATACTGGTTCAGAGTATATTTTCTGGGCCATATCTCAACTATGCAAACCTCTCTGAATCAATCTGTGACCTCTACAGTAAGACGATGAACATCAACCTGTCGTTCTCCTCTAAATGTCACCCAGTCAAGCTCCATTGGGCTAGAATATTAATATTCCTTTGAATATGAATGTATGGATTTAAGTGTGTTGCTAACAATGGTAGTTCCATCTTACTTACAGTTTCAAACTGTCATGTTTTGTGATGCTGTGTTTGATTCACAAGGTGAAGCATTCATTAGTTTGACAGCACCGGATGGGACGAACAAGCCTTGAGACAGGAGACTTGTCATGCATGGATGTTACTTGCAAAATATATATTTTTTAAACAATGATAATTGCGTTTGTGGGGCATTGGTGTCATTAGCATTCTCAGTGTGATACATTTCGAGGAGTGTGTTTGTAACTGAGGTGCCTCTGATGCTGCAACCAATGTCATTGGCATGCATGAGCATCTCTCCTTTGTTGAAGCGTCTCACTGTGGTGTCTGACATGATGATGGCTAAAACCCACAATGGAAGACAATGTTGGGAGAAATGGCACAATGGCTTTAAAGGACTCCCAGGAAACATTTTACATCAACAATGGGTTGGAATTAGCAAAAAATACTCTATTTTTTAGAGCTGCAATCAGTTGCTTTTAGCAGTGAACTCCAAGTTGAGAATATGATGATATTGTTCTTCAAGGTAATGCACTGTGAGTGCACTCCCATACTGTAGCTCTTGACATTTGTCCTGGTGGTTTGCAATCATAAAGACCTGGCACTACTTTAATAGGCTACACCTGAGGGATAGACTGTTGGATGTATATTACGTACATCTGCTACATTACGAAGTTGTTAGTTTGATTTATAAAGTAAATGCTATGTACTTTAACAAACTAAAGGTGCAGGTCTCTGGAGAAATCAGTTTGCGCGAATCCCCAAATGAATTATGTGCAGTGTGATACAATAGCCAGCCGGCTGATGGATCACCACATGAAACAAAGCATAAGATGCAGTGTAAACACACACACACACACACACACACGCACACGCACACGCACACGCACACGCACACACACACACACATACTGTACAGATAAACAAAGCACAATTATTTGCCTTGTTTGATTTTGCAGCATCTTGAGACTGGCATTCAATAATTGCGTACTCAAATGGTTGGTGATTTATCACAGATTTCTTATGCTTTCCCTCTCTGTTTCCTTTCTTTCTCCTCTTAGAATAAAATGTTTATTGCAGTTCTAGTGCTGTCAACTATGTATGCATTTTTATATGTATCTTTATATCGCAACTCTCTGTTGCACAAACTGTCACTCTCAAACTGTCACACTCGCACAAACTGTCACTCTCATCCCTATCAACGACAAACAAGACCAGACCCAGAAAAAAATTGGGTTGCGGTCAGACTGCAATACACAGATAAGTATTGAACACAACACTGTTACCGCTAAATCTGTGCCAGCATTGGTTTCAGACATTTGTCACTGGTTTTAAACACATGCAAATGTGCTTTGGGATAAGATAGCGCATCGCCTTGTAAGAATCGACAGCAGGGAATGTGTCTTTTGTCCTGCTGACAGATATCTTGCTTTTTCCCTTGGATGTAAACCATTGGCTTTGTACCACAGTAAACAACTGCATGCAATCAAGGATGTAATCAAGGATTACAATGGACATCCAACGCTGTGAACATCCAACACTCTGGAATAATATGGTCTCTGAGAAATTGACTATAAACAGAAAGCAACATCAAACACATCTCGTAATGTTGCAATCTTTAAAATGTTCTATGACTTCCTTGGCTGTTCTTTTTATGATCAAGGGCTGTAAAAGCAGAACTATCAACATGCACACAGTGAAATTGTGAGCCCATTTTGTAGCACAATGTTTTTTTACTTGAATTAAGAGATAGAGGTAGAACACTGCACACGCAGGAAGGATGGAAAGCCTTAGAGGGATGTAAAGACTGTTTCTCTTGTTTCCTCCAGCCAGTGGCGGATAGGACAGGTGAGTGGGCTGATAGTTCCTGTCTGTGTCTGTGCTACTGTATTGCCAAGCACTCGGAAGGCTGGAGTAGTGATGATTAGCTCAATGGCCTCCTCTTAAAACCCTGCCTTGCACTTTTTTCCCCTCCACCAGTGTTAACTCAATTCATCTGGTATGGCTTAAAAGAAAATTTAAGCCATATCAATATGGCTGTGTTAAGACAGGCAGCCCAATTCAGATTTTCTTTCACTAATTGGTCTTCTGACCAATCAAACCATCTCTGAAAGAGATCTGATGTGAAGATATCTGATGTGATTGGTCAAAAGACCAATTAGTGGGAAAAAAAATCTGAATTGGACTGCCTGTCTAAATGCAGCCTAACCCTAATCTACCAAGCAGACCAGATAAATGCACTGCACGGTTGTCCGTTCACATTTTCAAAAGATACTCAGCAAGTACAAAGCACCAACATATGCTCTGGGAAAGCTATTTTAAACACTAAAACATTTAGGGTAATAATGGTGCTGTTGAGCATTATGAATCATGTGTGTCTATACGATGAGCTCTTTTACAGCATCTGGATAAATCAGCACAGGTAGCTAATAGTGATATCAAATTCTGACTGAAACCGATATCAAGTATTGCTCAATAATTTTAGGACCTGGACATCAGTATACGTATAGAGGACTGATTGAGTGCTTTAGACACATCAAATACAGGTAATGTATTTACCTGCCTACACGTACATTTCTTGTCAGTACATCACTGGGGCCACGCTTCCTGCCATCTAGGACCTCTATACCAGGCAGTGTGAGAGGAAGGCCCTAAAAATTGTCAAAGACTCCAGCCACCTTAGTTATAGACTGTTCTCTCTATCGCACGGCAAGCGGTACCAGAGAGCCAATTCTAGGTCCAAGAGGCTTCTAAACAGCTTCTATCCCCAAGCCATAAGACTCCTGAACACCTAATCAAATGGCTACCCAGTGTCACGCTCGTTTAGAGATGGATTGGACCAAGGTGCAGCGTGGTAGGAGTACATTTTAATTTATTAAATGAACACCGAAAAACAACAAAATACAAAACGAACGTAAAGTTCTGCAGGCTACACAGCAACTATGCAAAATCAAGATCCCACAAACTAAAGGTGGAAAAAAGGCTGCCTCTGATTGGGAACCATACCCGGCCAACAAAGAAATAGAAAAACTAGAATGCCCACCCAAATCACACCCTGACCTAACCAAATAGAGAAATAAAAAGGCTCTCTAAGGTCAGGGCGTGACACCCAGACTATTTGCTTTGTCCCCCCCCTCTCTTTTATACCACTGCTACTCTCCATTGTTATCATCTATGCATAGTCACTTTAATAACTCTACCTACATGTACATATTACCTCAACTAACCGGTGCCCCCACACATGGACTCTGTACCGGTACCCCCCCTGTATATAGTCTCGCTATTGTTATTTTACTGCTGCTCTTAATTACTTGTTACTTTTATTTCTTAATCTTATCCATATTTTTTTAAAGTGCATTGTTGGTTAGGGGCTCGTTAGTAAGCGTTTCACTGTTGTAGTCGGCACATGTGACTAATAACATTTGATTTGATATTTTCCCTGTAAAGAAATACAGTGAAAATGACACCATGTCTGGATTATTTTCTAAAAAATAATTTTATTTCCAGAGTAAAATAAATTATATTTTGCCATACAAAAAAGTGTAAGAAAAGGGACAATGCTAAAACTTTTGCTGTAGAGAAACTGTAAAAGAAGTTAGGTGTGCCATCAGGCCTTGAGGGTCTTCAAAAAAATATGTCAAGGGATAACAAAATAAGAATGCCTATTACCTTGTTGTAGGATTATCAGCCATTGCATATAAATTACTCCCAGTACCTTTTGTGTGACTTCACATGCAGATTCTGCATGCTCTGAGGTAACAAGCAGTTCTGCTCTTCCCTACGCAAAGCACTGGTGTAGTTGGCTTTGAACTTTGTTTCTTATTCCTCTCTTGTTATGACATTGGCTCCCATTTTATGTGTGATGCATATCACAACTAAACATTTTTTAAATAATTAAATCTCAAATTTCTATATTATCATCTCAGTTTAGTTAATTCTAATACAACATTCTGAACCTCACATATACAGTACAAATATATAAACTTGAATCTTCATTGTTTAGCTTGAAGAGATGTCATTATAACACACACAGAAAGACATGTTGATTTTCCAATCTTTGCTTTTCTACTATGGCGCAAAAGCCCCCCTCAAAACATAAATAATACTTCTTATCTGGATAATCCCTCATATTAAGACATATTAGGGTTAAATAAACTAAGCAAATAATACATGTAAATATAAAATAAAATAAACATTTACAACATTCAGAATGGACTCTGCAAAAAGACAGATTTATCTCTTTCACAATGATAGAAATGTATATGAATAATATAACATTTGAACCCATAGAAAGACAAACTCAATTCTATGTTTATAGTCGTAAACAGTGTCTGTGTTCCAGTAAGAGTACTGTTTTTGTACAGTGTATGCTGACATTAACACCATTTCAGCTACTACCACTGAACTTCATTCTGACACTGAATGCATACAGTAACGTTAGACAATCGTCCTATAGAAGCGCTCTACTTTCTCCACTATATAGTACATGAGAAAGCTCTCTGTTTGTTTCATCAAAATAAAACGTATATTACGCAACACAGAATGACACATCTCTTTATTTATATATTCTTGGCAACGTGGAGAAAAGTCCTATCATTTATACTTATGTCTTGGTTCCATGGTGGAAGGGAACGAAATGTAACACATAGTGAAACTGACCAAACATGTCCTGTCATTTTCAGTGACTGGATCCATGTTATACTCGAGCGGGTAGAAGTATGGCGCCTATAACAGTAGCATAATATTGACCATCTAATCACCTAGGAGCAGGACAGAGCCAGACAGTAGTTGTCTTCTACTAACAATCACAACAGAGTTCACTGGTACTGAACTATACCCTTGCTGATAACACCTCTACAAACAAAATGGCCTCTATCAAAAGTTACCAAGGAGAAGAGAGCAGCAACAGTCTTCCAGGGCCTGTATAGGACTTCAGATAGAAAACATTCTAATGTTTAATTAAAAAAAATATAAAGGAGGATGATCGTCATTTATGATCTTATTTAATAATGAATGTAGCAGATAGTCCTTTGGATGGTTCAGAAACTATAAAACCGACTCCATGTTTTCGCACAACTCATGGTCCTCTAGGTTGTATATAAACGTTGTCCTGTTTGGGTTCTGACTCCCATCCTTCATGTTGTCCATTGTGAGACTGGAGGGGAACAGTTCGGTTGGCGTCGTATAGCCCTCATGATTTTTGATGTATTTCTTATAGTTCTTGCGTAAACAGTACCAGGTAGTGGTGTACAGAATGAAGGCGGTGACCTTAAGACCAATGGCCAGGCTCACATACAGATGTCTGTAGGCGATATTGTCGTACAGCAGGCAGGCTCCCTTATCCCCACACTCTGTACTCCAGAAAAGGCAAGTTGAGTCAATCCCAGCACCAAAGATCAGAGGAGGGGGGATGAATCCTACAAAACAGGTGAGGAGAGGAATACATCAGCAGCACAAGCTTTTCATCTCTACAACTGGAGAAATCAATACTTGAGCCTTAACATTACACCAGTACTGGTCAACAAACTGTAGCATCTGAAACCCCAGTATGTTTGATTTATAAACAAAGTAATGTAACAGTGCAACCTGACTAGTTCAGATGTAAGTGTAATGGTACTATAACTTACCAAGTAGTCGCAGCAAGAGAAACAAAACTCCAAGAGCATATGATTTCAGCTCAGGGCTCACAGTCCTAGGAAGAGAAGGAGAAACAGTATTTGTTACACACAGGAAAGAGAAAGATATCTGAGTAAAGTAAACCCTCTCTACGTTTTGACTGGGTTCTATTGGGCATGTTATGGCATGGTGTTAAGGTGAATTCCAGTGGTGTTACCTAATGAGGATGATGACGGAGGGTGTCTGAGCCATGGAGCCGATCATACAGCAGGCACAGATGACACAGAGGAAGGTGAGGAAGGCCTCCTGGCAGCCTGGACTGGGACACTTCCCTGGGACAGCTGTGGCCATCTCACTGTCACTGGATATACATGTACACCCTGTCAAATTCTGAAGACAAGAGAATAGGTATTTCAGCATTAGTATTACTTTATGTGACAACAAGCCAAATGAACACAGATACAACACGGCATTCTCACATCTCTTCTCATATGTAGGTTGTTGGGGAAATGTAAAATTACGAATGGTGGCGACTCTGTTTGTGCAGTGATAATAACAATCCAGAGATTTCATATGTAGAAAGGTCACTGCTCTGACTACACACAGTAACACAGAGAAAATACCTATGATTCATAAAAGTGAGAGGAGTGTGATAAAGAACATTCATCCACAGCTTGCTTGTCACAGCATGTGGCGAAGCATCTAAATACAGAGTAACTTGTAACGATGAAGACCATCTAGATGTAGGATCTC
Organism: Salvelinus alpinus; assembly: GCF_045679555.1. Classification (NCBI taxonomy): domain Eukaryota; kingdom Metazoa; phylum Chordata; class Actinopteri; order Salmoniformes; family Salmonidae; genus Salvelinus; species Salvelinus alpinus. Next base: position 35,027,780 of record NC_092094.1, on the reverse strand, counting down.
TAGATGCAACATTGCCATTGAAAAGCTATGGATTTGTCACAGTTTGATGTGCATGAAGGCCATGATGGAAGTCACTTTGGTTTAATTAAGGGTAACATAACATCAGGGTATCTGTATGGTACATGGGAGCATTGGAGACAACATATTGTACTGGTCCACCGTTGCTCATAAGACAGAACATTGTGTCCTTTCCAGGGATTCTATTTCTATGATGGCTGCTCTGTTCTTTAATGATCTAGCATTTGGGCTGTGGTGAATGCCTCTATCTATCACAGGACATAATGGGATGCAGAGCGATGAGGGTGGAAGGCTTCCAGGGTAATGACCTGAGCCGGAGGGGGGATGCCTGTGCTCACTGTTGTAGTGCAGCCTGCAAAGCAGGAGGACAGGTAGGTGACTCCGTTGGAGCCGCACACTGGGCTGACTGAGGAGGTGTAGCAGTTACAGTTACTCATGCAGGGGACCTCTGGTTTCTCGCCCACCCGCAGTGTCCTGGAGAGAGAGGGAGAGAAAGAAAGAGAAGCGAGAGAGATACAAACAGCTGTTCAGACTATACTGTGTACATATAGGAATGCTACTATGTCCCTAAATAAACAAGTTAAACAGTGCAAAGCACATTTCCAGTTGGTGAGTGTAGGGTAAGTTGAGCCAAATCTGTTTCTAGGAAATCATAGACAAATGAATCATTTGACCAAATATTTAGAAAGGGGTCATAATTTCATGGAGTTTGTGAAGGAAGAAACCACAAGGACAAATTGGTAAGCAAGTTAAGTCCAAAAAACAGATTTTCACAAAGTCAAATACATTTTTTGTGTTAGATTGTTCTATAAATCAGTTGGGGTCTCTATAAGCTTCAATATGAGGTCCTAACCCTAGCATGAAAGTGCATCCTTGTAGCTGTGTTGTAATATAATATAGTCAAAATGTTTGCCTTTGGGTAAATTGAGCCAAAGGCCATGGGCTAAGTTGAGCCAATGGTTGAGCAGATGGCAAGTTGAGCAAATTGAAGTGTTTTCTTCCCAGGCGTAATGCAAGGCATTATGAAATGAGTTGCAAAATGAATAGGAAATATAGTCAAGATGTTGACAAGGTTATAAATAATGATTTTTAATTGAAATAATAATTTGTGTCCTTCAAACTTTGCTTTCATCAAAGAATCCTCCATTTGCAGCAATTACAGCCCTGCAGACCTTTGGCATTCTGGTTGTCAATTTGTTGAGATAATCTGAAGAGATTTCACCCCATGCTTCCTGAAGCACCTCCCACAAGTTGGATTGGCTTGATGGGCACTTCTTACGTACCATACGGTCTAGCTGCTCACACAACAACTCAATAGGGTTGAGATCCGGTGACTGTGTTAGCTGGCCACTCCATTATAGACAGAATACCAGCTGACTGCTTCTTCCCTAAATAGTTCTTGCATAGTTTGGAGCTGTGCTTTGGGTCATTGTCCTGTTTTAGGAGGAAATTGGCTCCAATTAAGCGCCGTCCACAGGGTATGGCATGGCGTTTCAAAATGGAGTGATAGCCTTCCTTCTTCAAGACCCCTTTTACCCTGTACAAATCTTCCACTTTACCACCACCAAAGCACCCACAGACCATCACATAGCTTCCACCATGCTTGACAGATGGCGTCAGGTACTCCTCCAGCATCTTAAATTTTTTTCTGCGTCACACGAATGTTCTTCTTTGTGATCCGAACACAATGCATAGTCCGGGTAGCCATTTGATTAGCTCTTCAGTAGTCTTATGGCTTGTGGGTATAAGCTGTTTAGAAGCCTCTTGGTCCTAGACTTGGCGATCCGGTACCGCTTGCCATGCGGTAGCAGAGAGAACAGTCTATGACTGGGGTGGCTGGAGTCTGACAATTTTTCAGTCCTCCTTTTCCTGTAGTCAACAATTATCTCCTTTGTCTTGATTACGTTGAGGGATAGGTTGTTATTCTGGCACCACCCGGCTAGGTCTCTGACCTCCTCCCTATAGGCTGTCTCATCGTTGTCAGTGATCAGGCCTACCACTGTTGTGTCGTCTGCAAACTTAATGATGCTGTTGGAGTCGTGCCTGGCCATGCAGACGTGGGTGAATAGGGAGTACAGAAGGGGACTGAGCATGCACCCCTGAGGGGCTCCAGTGTTGAGGATCAGCGTGGCAGATGTGTTGTTTCCTACCCCTACCACCTGGGGGGGCCCGTCAGGAAGTCCAGGATCCAGTTGCAGAGGGAAGTGTTTAGTCCCAGGATCCTTAGCTTAGTGATGAGCTATGAGGGCACTATGGTGTTGAACGTAGTCAATGAATAGCATTCTCACGTAGGTGTTCCTTTTGTCCAGGTGGGAAAGGGCAGTGTGGAGTGCAATAGAGATTGTATCATCTGTTGATCTGTTTGAGCGAGAATACAAATTGGAGTGGGTCTAGGGTTTCTGGGATAATGGTGTTAATGTGAGCCATGACCAGCCTTTCAAAGCACTTCATGGTTACGGATGTGAGTATTACGGGTCTGTAGTCATTTAGGCAGGTTACCTTAGTGTTCTTGGGCACAGGGACTATGGTGGTCTGCTTGAAACATGTTGGCATTACAGACTCAATCAGGGACATGTTGAAAATGTCAGTGAAGACACCTGCCAGTTGGTCAGCACATGCCCGAATCACACGTCCTGGTAATATGTCTGGCCCAGCGGCCTTGTAAATGTTGGCCTGGTTAAAGGTCTTACTCACGTCGGCTAGGGAGAGCGTGATCACACAGTTGTCCAGAACAGCTGATGCTTTCATGCATGCCTCAGTGTTGCTTGCCTCGAAGTGAGCATAGAAGTGATTTAGCTCGTCTGGTAGGCTTGTGTCACTGGGCAGCTCGCGACTGTGCTTCCCTTTGTAGTCTGTAATAGTTTGCAGGCCCTGCCACATCCGATGAGCGTCGGAGCCGGTGTAGTACGATTCAATCTTAGTCCTGTATTGGCACTTTGCCTGTTTGATGGTTCGTCTGAGGGCGTAGCGGGATTTCTTATAAGCGTCCGGGTTAGAGTCCCGCTCCTTGAAAGCGGCAGCTCTAGCCTTTAGCTCAGTGTGGATGTTGCCTGTAATCCATGGTTTCTGGTTGGGGTATGTACGTACAGTCACTGTGGGGACGACGTCATCGATGCACTTATTGATGAAGCCAATGACTGATGTGGTGCGGAGTCAATCACCACCTTCCGGAGACACCTGAAACCCCACCTCTTTAAGGAATACCTAGGATAGGATAAAGTAATCCTTCTAACCCCCCCCCCCCCTTAAAAGAGTTAGATGCACTATTGTAAAGTGGTTGTTCCACTGGATATCATAAGGTGAATGCACCAATTTGTAAGTCGCTCTGGATAAGAGCGTCTGCTAAATGACTTAAATGTAATGTAAAATGTATGTACAGGCTGTTCTTACTCGTTGCCATAGGGGACGGTCACCCCAGCGACAGGCCCTGTGTCACAGCCAAGGAAGAGGAAGGAGACGTAGCAGGCGGTGGAGATCAGGTTGACCAGCATGGCCATGCGAATGGCCCCCAGGGCTGAGAGGTTCAGCTTCTTGACCAGAAGCCCCCCCAGGAATATCCCCAGACAAGCACAGGGGATGGCCGTCATACCTGGAGAGAGTTAATACCACCAGGTTAAGCTAATCTCCTTCTCATATACTGCACTGATGCTTCTCATTGTACTGCTCTCTGTCTACTGTGTGGCACCAGGGGGTCTGGGGCTGTATGTATGTATGTGTATGTGAGAGAGAATGTGTGTGTGTTGTGCATGTGCATGCCACTCACCTAGTAGTTGATTGGCTGAAGAGGTTGTGAGGTTAAACTGCTGCTCCAGGTACTTCCCCAGGAAGGCAGCGAAGCCAGCCACTACACCAATCTCCATACAGGCAGCCAGCGTGATGCAGGTATACACTGGGTTGGACAGGAGGTGCTTGGTCACTTTAGGGATCACTGAAAAGAGAAGATCCTTAATATCAAAGCATCACATGGACACAGACATCTCTCTCTTGCTATAAATAAAAATCTGCCAGTTACACTAAACTGGTGTAAGGTTAATATAAAAATCTGAAAACATTTTGTAATTTGTATGTAGAATGTATTTTATTCTTTCCTCATAACTAGTAAAAAGCTACATAATTTCAGCAGAAGCAGAGGATTTAATTCCCTTGCTTTCTTTTCTCATAACAGACAACATATATCGTACACTACCCCAGATGACTTATCAGACATAACAGTCCAGACTTTACAAAACAGAATCTGGAACTGTGTTTTTCAAATCGCAGTTTTGAGAATAAACATTTTCATAAAATAAAATAATCCTACAGCAATGGGAAATGTGAATTATTATGTGGATTATAATTTATTTTAAAAAGTTGTGAGGGTAGATACATTTTTCGTTAGGGCAAATCAAGTCTGACATTTTTAAGTGGAAATTACTAACCTTAGAAGCCTTTAAAAACCTTGAATATACTACAAGTTTGCATAAAATTCGCAGCAAAAAAAGTGATCAAATTAAGATCCTACATTTGCACCTACAATTGAAGTCGGAAGTTTACATACACCTTAGCCAAATATGGCACAATCTCCGTGGCGGAGATCTTTGAGGGCCATACTCGGCCTTGTCTCAGGATGGTAAGTTGGTGGTTGAAGATATCCCTCTAGTGGTGTGGGGGCTGTGCTTTGGCAAAGTGGGTGGGGTTATGTCCTGCCTGTTTGCACCTGTCCGGGGGTATCGTCGGACGGGGCCACAGTGTCTCCCAACCCCTCCTGTCTCAGCCTCCAGTATTTATGCTGCAGTTTATGTGTCGGGGGGCTAGGGTCAGTCTGTTATATCTGGAGTATTTATCCTGTCTTATCCGGTGTCCTGTGTGAATTTAAGTATGCTCTCTCTAATTCTCTCTTTCTCTCTGAACCCTAGGACCATGCCTCAGGACAACCTGGCCTGATGACTCCTTGCTGTCCCCAGTCCACCTGGCCGTGCTGCTGCTCCAGTTTCAACTGTTCTGCCTGCGGCTATGGAACCCTGACCTGTTCACCGGACGTGCTACCTTGTCCCAGACCTGCTGTTTTCAACTCTCTAGAGACAGCAGGTGTGGTAGAGACACTCTGAATGATCGGCTATGAAAACCAACTGACATTTACTCCTGAGGTGCTGACCTGTTGCACCCTCGGCAACCACTGTGATTATCATTATTTGACCCGGCTGGTCATCTTTGAACATTTGAACATCTTGGCCATGTTCTGTTATAATCTCCACCCGGCACAGCCAGAAGAGGACTGGCCACCCCTCATAGCCTGGTTCCTCTCTAGGTTTCTTCCTAGGTTTTGGCCTTTCTAGGGAGTTTTCCCTAGCCACTGTGCTTTTACACCTGCATTGTTTGGGGTTGTAGGCTAGGTTTCTGTACAGCACTTTGTGACATCAGCTGATGTAAGGGCTTTATAAATAAATTTGATTTGAAATACATTTCAACGCAGTTTTTCTACTTAGTTTATTAATACTTCTGATCCACTGGAATTGTGATACAGTTTGTAAACAATTGTTGAAAAAATGACTTGTGTCATGCACAAGGTAGATGTCCTAACCGACTTTCCAAAACTATAGTTTGTTAACAAGAAATTTGTGGAGTGATTGAAAAATGAGCTTTAATGACTCCAACCTAAGTGTATGTAAACTTCCGACTTCAACTGTACCTACCTCAATTACCTCATAGCCCTACAAATCAACTCGGTACTGGTAACCAGTGTATATGGACAAGTTGTCCTTTTCAACATTTTTCTCTCTGCATTGTTGGGAAGGGCCCGTAAGTAAGCATGTCACTGTTAGAATGGAATTAAGAAATATATAAATATTAGGATGAGCAATGTCGGAATGGCATTGACTAAAATACAGTAGAATACAGCATATACAGTGGGGAGAACAAGTATTTGATACACTGCCGCTTTTGCAGGTTTTCCTACTTACAAAGCATGTAGAGGTCTGTAATTTTTATCATAGGTACACTTCAACTGTGAGAGACGGAATCTAAAACAAAAATTCAGAAAATCACATTGTATGATTTTTAAGTAATTAATTTGCATTTTATTGCATGACATAAGTATTTGATACATCAGAAAAGCAGAACTTAATATTTGGTACAGAAACCTTTGTTTGCAATTACAGAGATCATACGTTTCCTGTAGTTCTTGACCAGGTTTGCACACACTGCAGCAGGGATTTTGGCCCACTCCTCCATACAGACCTTCTCCAGATCCTTCAGGTTTCGGGGCTGTCGCTGGGCAATACGGACTTTCAGCTCCCTCCAAAGATTTTCTATTGGGTTCAGGTCTGGAGACTGGCTAGGCCACTCCAGGACCTTGAGATGCTTCTTACGGAGCCACTCCTTAGTTGCCCTGGCTGTGTGTTTCGGGTCGTTGTCATGCTGGAAGACCCAGCCACAACCCATCTTCAATGCTCTTACTGAGGGAAGGAGGTTGTTGGCCAAGATCTCGCTATACATGGCCCCATCCATCCTCCCCTCAATACGGTGCAGTCGTCCTGTCCCCTTTGCAGAAAAGCATCCCCAAAGAATGATGTTTCCACCTCCATGCTTCACGGTTGGGATGCTGTTCTTGGGGTTGTACTCATCCTTCTTCTTCCTCCAAACACGGCGAGTAGCGTTTAGACCAAAAAGCTCTATTTTTGTCTCATCAGACCACATGACCTTCTCCCATTCCTCCTCTGGATCATCCATATGGTCATTGGCAAACTTCAGACGGGCCTGGACATACGCTGGCTTGAGCAGGGGGACCTTGCGTGCGCTGCAGGATTTTAATCCATGACGGCGTAGTGTGTCACTAATGGTTTTCTTTGAGACTGTGGTCCCAGCTCTCTTCAGGTCATTGACCGGGTCCTGCCGTGTAGTTCTGGGCTGATCCCTCACCTTCCTCATGATCATTGATGCCCCACGAGGTGAGATCTTGCATGGAGCCCCAGACCGAGGGTGATTGACCGTCATCTTGAACTTCTTCCATTTTCTAATAATTGCGCCAACAGTTGTTGCCTTCTCACTAAGCTGCTTGCCTATTGTCCTGTAGCCCATCCCAGCCTTGTGCAGGTCTACAATTTTATCCCTGATGTCCTTACACAGCTCTCTGATCTTGTCCATTGTGGAGAGGTTGGAGTCTGTTTGATTGAGTGTGTGGACAGGTGTCTTTTATACAGGTAACGAGTTCAAACAGGTGCAGTTAATACAGGTAATGAGTGGAGAACAGGAGGGCTTCTTAAAGAAAAACTAACAGGTCTGTGAGAGCCGGAATTCTTACTGGTTGGTAGGTGATCAAATACTTATGTCATGCAATAAAATGCAATAAAATGCAAATTAATTACTTAAAAATCATACAATGTGATTTTCTGAATTTTTGTTTTAGATTCCGTCTCTCACAGTTGAAGTGTACCTATGATAAAAATTACAGACCTCTACATGCTTTGTAAGTAGGAAAACCTGCAAAAGCGGCAGTGTATCAAATACTTGTTCTCCCCACTGTACATATGAAATGAGTAAAGCAGTATGTAAACATTATTAAAGTGACCAGTGATTCCATTTCTATGTACATAGGGCAGCAGCCTCTAAGGTGCAGTGTTGAGTAACTGGGTGGTAGCTGGCTAGTGATGGCTATTTAACAGTCTGACAGCCATGAGATAGAAGCTGTTTTTCAGTCTCTCAGTCCCAGCTTTGATGCACCTGCACTGACCTCACCTTCTGGATGATAGCGGGATGAACAGGCCGTGGCTCGGGTGGTTGATGTCCTTGATGATCTTTTTGGCCTTCCTGTGACATTGGGTGCTGTAAGTGTCCTGGAGCGCAGGCAGAATGCTCCAGGTGATGCGTTGGGCATACCGCATCACCCTCTGGAGAGCCCTGCGGTTGCGGGCGGTGCAGTTGCCGTACCAGGTGGTGATACAGCCTGACAGGATGCTTTCAATTGTGCATCTGTAAACCTCCTGAGGTTGAAGAGGCGCTGTTGTGCCTTCTTCACCACACTGTCTGTGTGGGTGGACCATTTCAAATTGTCAGTGATGTGTACTCCAAGGAACTTGAAGCATTTCACCTTCTCCACTGCGGTCCCGTCGATGTGGATAGAGGCGTGCTCCCTCTGCTGTCTCCTGAAGTCCACGATCAGCTCCTTCATTTTGTTGACGTTGAGGGAGAGGTTATTTTCCTGGCACCACTCCACTAGGGCACTCACCTCCTCCATGTAGGCTGTCTCGTCATTGTTGGTAATCAGGTCTACAACTGTTGTGTCATCTGCAAACTTGACGCGGCCCATCAGGAAGTCCAGGACCCAGTTGCACAGGACAGGGTTCAGACCCAGGGCCCTGAGCTTGATGATACGCTTGGAGGGTACTATGGTGTTGAAGGCTCAGCTATAGTCAATGAACAGCATTCTTACATAGGTATTGCTCTTGTCCAGATGGCATAGGGCAGTGTACAGTGCGATGGCGATTGCATCGTTTGTGGATCTATTGGGGCGGTAAGCAAATTGAAGTGGGTCTAGGGTAACAGGTAAGGTGGAGGTGATATGATCCTTAACTAGCCTCTTAAAGCATTTCATGATGACAGAAGTTAGTGCTACGGGGCAATAGTCATTTCTTTGGTACAGAAACAATGGTGGACGTCTTGAAGCAAGTGGGGACAGCAGACTGGGATAGGGAGAGATTGAATATGTCCGTAAACACTCCAGCCAGCTGGTCTGCGGATGCTCTGAGGACGCGGCTAGGGATGACGTCTGGGCCGCAGACTTTCGAGGGTTAACACGCTTAAACATCTTACTCACGTCGGCCACAGAGAGCTAGAGCCCACAGTCCTTGAATGCTGCCATCTATCCACTGTTTCTAGTTTGGGTAGGTGTTAATAGTCACAGTGGGAACAACATCCCCAATACACTTCCTGATGAACTCAGTCACTGTGTCCGTGTATACGTCAGTGTTATTCTCAGAGAATACCCAGAACATATCCCAGTCCGCATGGTCAAAATAATCTTGAAGAATGGATTCCGATTGGTCAGACCAACGTTGAATAGACCTTAGCATGGGTACTTCCTGTTTGAATTTCTGCCTATAGGAAGGGACGAGCAGGATGGAGTCGTGATCTGATTTGCCGAAGGGAGGGTGGGGGCAGGCCTTGTAGCCATCCCGGAAGGGGGAGTCACAATGGTCGAGAGTTTTTGATGCGCGAGTACTTCAGACAATGTTTTGATAGAACTTCAGTAATGTTTTCCTCAAATTTGCTTTGTTAAAATCCTCAGCAACAATAAATGCTGCCTCAGGATATGTGGTTTCCAGTTTGCACTAAGTTCAGTGTAGTTCCTTGAGGGCCGTCGTGGTATCGGCTTGAGGGGGAATATACTCTTGGGAGGTTATACGGTCAGCATTTGATTTTGAGGTACTCTAACAAATCATGGTGGGATACAGATGGAGAACAAGTGATGTGCTACACTATATACAATACATAACAAGTGTTAATTTAACTGAACAAATACTAAATGCAATATAAAGGGACAGAAAAAAAATTCCCCCCTCACCTCTGAGCTGCTGAAAGCAGGTGGGGCCGTTGACAGGCTCATGGTTATTGTGTACGACCCCGTTGCTTGACTTGGGCATCTCATTATAGTCCAGGGGCAGAGAGGTAGAGGGGAGCATGGCCTGCTCACTCTCCCCTCCACCGTCCCTGTCCTTCTCTCGGTCTGACAGGGTTTGGGGGAAGCCAAACATGAAGAGGGATGAGAAGAAGAGCAAGGCACCACACAGGAGGAAGCCCCCCCACCAGGCTCCGATCCACCGAGGGTCATCAGAAGTGATGTCCAGCTTACCTGTGCAGACAGAACACTTTTATCAGACTAAATATTGAGAGGAAAACATTTGCCTCTTGACTTATATTCAACTACTGAGGAATTCCAATGTTAGATTCTAGAGGGAGAGTGTTAATTTAACAATTAGATTATAGGCTCATAATTCAATCATAATACTATAATGTTAATAAACCAAATTAACATTATTTTGGCTTACCTTGAATAACAAAGTACTTAGCTCTAATTATGTGTTGCTAGGTTAATGGACTTCTTAATTGCTTTTCCATAGAACAGTGTTGGGATTGATGTGAGGTTGTATTTCCCAGTAACTCACTGGTGTCGATGAAGAGGAAGTCCACATAGAACTTGGTGCAGAGGGACCCCAGGAGGAAACCACAAGCAGGCCCAAACACCAAAGTAGAGAAGACGATCCCTGGAATGACATGGAGACAAGTAGAGAGATAAGGCTTTATAGTAGTACAGTAGACAACATGTTATCCATCTCATGGATGAAATGTAACAATTCTAAACTCAACCACAAGGTGGTGAACCATGTTCACTAATCCGTGGCTTTTTCCAGAGGGCAGTATGGGGCAAGCTTTATAATGCAGAGGGCCGTAACCAAGGGACTATTTCATTGTAAGGACAAATCTTGTAAAAAAAAAAAAAAGCACAACCATGAAAATCTTTCAAACATGTCACTGAAGCAGAGCAAAAATGTTGTGGTATATTTCTCAAACATGGGATTTTTAAAAGCATGGGATTTCTTAAAAATGTGTAAAAATATCATAAAATGTACAAAATCAAATGAATGCTATGTAAATAATTACGCCCCCAAAAATGCGCCAGAGTCAAGGAAACTGTATTGAACTGCACTTAAACATGTGTATCACCTCTGATCCCAACCAGACAGATTTTGACAATCATCAACCCACTGATGCCATACAATAATGAGAGAAATTATTGTTGCTCATACTGTACATATCGAAGAAAAAAAAATACTTGATATAAAAGAGACCTACTATAAAACAGTCAAAATCTACAAACTGCCCAGCTCTAATAGTGTGGCCAGCTGGAGCAGGACTGTGGGACCACACATCCTCATTAAAGTGTTATCTGTCAGAGAGTGGGTGAGAGCCTGGCACACGGAGTCAGACAGACAGAGGTGGACAAAGAGCCAGCGCTCATGAGGACCTGGGAGGCTTTATTTGGTCACCTAATCTCCTTTCGACACATTGTCTCATTTAATGTAAACTGATTCATTGAAAGTGGAAACAAAACATCACATTTGAATGTGTTAGTGAGCCAGGCATTGGATATTATGGATAACGTGTGTTAAAGCAGTAAGCAGCTCCTGGACCAACTGACACTCCCCAGAGCCTCTGGCTGAAGCTCAGGCCAGTCAGGTCTTGTGTTGTGGAGGCTCAGAGCCCATGGCCATGTTATTACTGAAATAAAATGACACTTAGCGTAACACTGAGCTTTGGCAGGTGCTGTTTGAAACGCCTGATGGGCAGACAGACAATGGGAGGAGGTTCGACAGGCAGCACTTCACCCAACACAAGTTCATTCACAGCCAAAAAAAACACAGATACTGTAAATGTCAGAAGATAGAAGTGTGTCTCTTTTTCATCAGGCCTGCACAAGATAAAGTATGTTTGCCTTTTCCCACTAGTGCATGGTAATCAGATTATGCATTATGGGTTTAAACCCTAAAATAGTAATGTTTTAATCCAGCAATGAGTTTACTGGAATTACACTTTACTTTAAAATGTGCGAACAAAGGACAAACAAAATTATTACGAAACAGTGCTATTTCGGTTGAATCTATTCAGTTGTGCAACTGAATAGGTATCCCACTTCCCTTTCTAGAGTGCAGAGAACACTTAAGCAGAGGTGTGATATTACGCCCTGGTTGACTAATTGTGATGATTTAGAGATACACAAAAGCGGTAGCACTCCTTGCTATCCCAGCTCCCTTTGCAGTTGTGCTCCATTAAAGCGAGGGGCGGAGAGAGGAAGGGAAGGGAGCAGGAGCACCACTGAGTGGAGCACCCGCCTGACATTTGCCGTGCTGGCTCCGGGTCAGCCCTAGCACCGATGGGAATCCAGCTCCAGTCAGCATGACAGATGTTATGCATATGCCTCGAGCAGCCAATTAATGAGCATGTATGGAAAAAATGAGTCAGTTTCACCATTCACTAAATTACACTGGCTTAGATCAAAGCTGTATATACTAGGGATGTACCGATATGTCATTTTTGGCCGATACCGATATTTTCCTTGCCAAAAAAAACGACACCGATAACCGATATTTAACATTTTAGCAGCGTTTTAAGCATTCGAGTACAGTTAAATAGTTGAAACACACACACAAACACACACACACACACACACACACACACACACACACACACACACACACACACACACACACACACACACACACACGCGCGCACACACACACACACACACGCGCACACACACACACACACACACTGACCACAAAGTAATTTTTTTGGCATTTACGTATGTCCCAATTACCAGTAAAACATAATAAAAACCTATTTCTTTCACTTACTTGCTGTGCTGTTTCGTTGTTCATTTGTTCAGTCTCACCAGGATTTCATCATATATCAAGCAGTGAAGTTTCAGCTCTGTCTGTCTGTGGCCTCTCTTCCTCGGTGTGCACTGTCACTATGTCCGTTTCCATCCTGTCCAGCTGTCTGTAACATTTCACATAAACTCTGTTTCTTGTCTGCATCGAAGTAGCGGTCCTTGTACCTAGCGTCGCCATGGTGGCGACACAGTAGAGGCTCAGAGAGAACGCCACCGAATCGCTTGTTCACAGCCTCTAGTAGAGTACTTTTCCACGTTAACCTGCCGTTCTGTGTTGGCAGTTTTGTTGAGCAGGTGTTTCAACGCCATGACAGGGTATCACGTCTGCTGCAGACAGTTGAGCTTATTTCTCGAGTCAGTTGTTCGAATGGAGCTAGGAGTGTTCATGTTTCCAAGTTTCAAACATGTTCTCAAATGCCATTGAAATGTCAGCAGCGGCATGAGAACCAGCACATTCTTGAGCATACAATACGGCTTTCCTCAGTAGGAAATCCTCGTGGACCCACTGTGCTGTCAGAATCATAATGCTCATGGGGCTGACATCGCTGGTACAAATGTCAGTCGTGAAGCTAATAGCAGTGACGCCCATATCAAGTAGCTCATGGATGCTGTGTAACTCCGGTAGGGCAGCATCTGAAAAATAGAGCACTTGGTAGTGTTTACCGGTGCTCGACCAGTCGGCAAAAGCCAACATCATCCATGACAGAGAATGGTTGATTGTCAAGGGCAATGAATTGCATTATCTTGGCATTAATGGATTTCATCTTTGAGTTGTCTCGCTGAAATGTTCTTACTCTTTCAAATGACTGCTCGACTTGTTGACTGCTCAATCCACACAGCAGACATTGTGGGCTAGGTTAGGAATGCTGTGTTGCATGTGTTCGCTATATTTTTCGTGGTGTCATTACGTCATCTATCTACGTTAGATAGGTATGCACGTCAGTTTTGACATCGGTTTTGCACATCAGCATTAAACTAGACATCGGGCCAATGACGATGTTGGCATTTTTAGCTAATATAGGCCGATTCCAATATGCTTACCGATATATCGTGCATCCCTAGTATATACATGTACATCACTGTGAATACTGACAATGAGACCCTGCTTCCTGAACATACCACCATACCACCCAAACCTAAGTAGGGAATTAACATGCACATTCAAACACATCAGTTTTAGTGTTTTTTGTATTCCATAGGCTATATGTTTCACATTACTGGCTTGTAAGGTTTTTCTCTCAGTTAATGACTGTTTCTCCTAGGCAAGGCACATCAATAAAGTACTGCACATTGTTCCTGTCATAACACAGGACAAATCAGGTCACTTTGTCTGGATAAAGAGAGGGAGGTCTGGAGTGTTTGCTTTAGGGTTGTCAAGCTGGGAACAAAACATATTGCTTCTTCCTGAGACCTAGGAAAAACCCTGGTTGTCTGGGAGGTTGGCAGTAAGGCCAGCATGGCCTGTTGGTTGAAGGCAAATAGAGACACAGCTACAGTGAGCTCCAAAAGTATTGGGACAGTGACACATTTTTTGTTGTTTTGGCTCTGTACTCCAGCACTTTGAATTAGAAATGATATAATGTATTTGGGATTGAAGTTCAGACTGTCAGCTTTAATTTGAGGGTATTTATCTATATCGGGTAAACCGTTTAGAAATTATATAGATGATAGTATAGATGATATAATAGTATAGATGATTTCAACGTGATGCCCGAAAAATGATAATATCGGTCCCATGACTTGAATAGGATTTGTGCCACAAAATGTTAGCATGTGGAAACAGTGCCAGGGAAACTAAACCAAAGCATGGATTGCCGTCATAGTCCATAGACTGCTTACAGGGTAAGGAAACCAATATGGCATTTTGTAATTCGGGTGAACTATCCCTTTAAATAATAACGAGTTACTATTGCAATATGATTTCCCTTTTTCTTTGTTGGCACAAATTAAAATCACTACCCCTATCCTACATTCGGCATTGTTCGCGCTCTTCCTGTTTCTGCATGAACGTTGCAGCATGTAGCTGGCATGGCAGCTGGTAGCTAGATAGCTAGCAAGATGGCAGAGACAATAGCCTTTATCGTGGAAGTATTCACATTACTTTAAATTGGTAGAAGAAAAGGACAGATGTTACCCCTCAAATCTTGACTGATGCTACTTGCAGGATTCACACGCAAACACAGGATCATCGGGTTCAGGCGATTGACCCATTTATTGTCTGGTAATAAAGCAAACAACGTAGCTAGGTGATCAAATTAGGCTCAGTTGATAAGAAATTACATTTCTCCAGCTCTGTCTTCACGATAAAAGGAAGGGGCACTACAATTACACAATGTGATCGTATAGTTTTACATAGAACTCTCTGGCCAGTTCGTATGTGTGTAATACAGTAGCCTCTTGTCCTTGTATTTGAGCTCTCCCTTTACTGCCAAGTTGGTTTTATATTATTTATTTTAAGTATTGTAAAGGAGATATGGCGTCTGTCTTTATTACTTGAGCTGGTATAGCCCAGAGTTATTGATTAGGCTATGGACGGTAGGATATGCAAGCCATTCAAAGATAGTCAATTGGGCATAAGAATGAATGACCAACACGTGCAAGGCCTCTTCAGAGGGTTTTCTGTTTTTGGTAACGCAAAAGTAATGTAACTAGTTACTTTTCATAGTAAGTAACGGTGTAACACAACAAGTTACTTTTAAAAGTACCGTTCCCCAACACTGCTCTAGGATCAATCACTTTGTCTGTAGTCTTGAACCAGATTCCAGTAGTCTGTCATCTATTTCTCCAACCAGCTGTAACAACAATTGTTGATCTCTGACTGTGATTGAATAGCCTATAAGTCAATTCCAGTGAAACAATAACGTATGCACTGAATGATCACTCTTAGCTTCACCATGGTGTCCTACAGTAAGTCATTCCTGACAGACAAATAAAATACTACATGGAACAAAACTATTCCCAAAATAGTACATAGAGTTGTAAAAATGTAATAAAAGCAGGAGAGAGAAAGCAAAGGGAGCAGATTATGCCAATAAAGTTGTCATGCATGCTGACAGCGTTTTCAGGAGAAACTCCAGCACAGTTTCCATCTTGTGTATACACTAAATGGCCTGTTGTGCATCAAATGAGTGCTGTGCAGTCACTGTTTCAAGCCTTTCCTTAGAAACAGAGTGTTGTTTCCAAATAGCAACAACGCCACCATTGTTCTCACCACAGGAAACATCAAAGACAAACTCAGTTAGTGATATCACCTTTCAGAGGCTTGCCGGTTAAGGCGTCAGCATGCTTCAGTGCCGAACGAGTGTGCTCGCATACTCCCTTAAAAGCAGCAATAGTACTGTTTGTCCATTTTGAGACACAGTAGCCAGTATATGCTTCCTCAAAATAGTCAGAATTAATCTAAGATAACGCCAGAAATCTGTCGTTCATTTTGACGTTTTTGCCGAAGAGATCGTAGTCGTGCAATTTTACATCTAACACCGAGCCTCGGATTGCCTTCAGAAAAAATGCTGTGTTCCCGAACAGCCGGAAAAAAAACATCACCGAAGTCCAAAACAAACAAAAACGTCACAGAATGACATCATAATATATGCACAAACTCTGTCAAACTGTTTTGGCTGGGAAGCATGCTGACGCCTTTAAAGTAAGTCCATAATCACTCACTTACAGGCTCAAAGTTTAAACCAAACTCTGTTTTCAGAAACACTATCTCCTTGGTAATCACACTCAACTATCCTACATCTGTTGCACAAGACATGTCATAAACCTAATATATTTCAACATTCAATCTTTTTAAGGACCATGCGTTCTGTGCATCTGATAGTGAGAAAATGAGAGGCATATGATTTTATTTTTATTTACCCCTTTTTTCTCCCCAATTTTGTGGTATCCAATTGGTAGTAGTTACAGTCTTGTCTCATCGCTGCAACTCCTGTACGGACTCGGGAGAGGCGAAGGTCGAGAGCCATGCATCCTCCGAAACACAACCCAACCATTCTTGACACAATGTCCATCCAACCCGGAAGCCAGCCGCACCAATGTGTCAGAGGAAACACCGTACACCTGGCAACCGTGTCAGCGTGCACTGTGCCCATCCCACCACAGGAGTCGCTAGTGAGCGATGAGACAAGGATATCCCTGCCGGCCAAACCCTCCCTAACCCAGGCGACGCTGGGCGCCTCCCCATGTGTCTCCCGGTCGCGGCCGGCTGCGACAGAGCCTGGACTTGAACCCAGAATGTCTAGCGGCACAGCTAGCACTGCGATGCAGTGCCTTAGACCACTGCGCCACTCGGGAGGCCTGGGGGGCATATGATTTTGCTGTCATCCTGCAGGTTTAAGCGTTCCAGATGAGGAAAATAATGCTGAGACTTAACATTCCATAGCAGTGAACGCAAGACATTCTTAGTGAAATGAACCTGGGACAGAAGCTACCCAGCCCTGCCTGAGTCACAACAAACACAGAGCTGCAGGACTTCTACAGTGCTTCTAGCCATTCCCCCCTCATTTTGTCTTATCTGGAAGACATGACATGGCCAGCAAATAGGTCTAAGAGATGTTTTATTTTTAGAGCTGTCAAAAGAAAAGCTCACTCTAAGGACAAGCAAGAACACCCCATGTTTCTCTCTCCAGGCAGGCAGGTGCACCACATGAACCTACCCCTCCCCTACTGAGGACAAACAGGCAGCCCCCACCTACTCCCCTCTCTCTCTCTCATCCTCATCTCAGGACAGTAGGTACAAAAGCAAGTGATCATCTCCCCAGTTCCTGACATCAAGCGGATAGGCCCCCTTTCACCTTTTCCATTTCGCTCTCACACTTTTCTGAGGAGCTCAGGTTAATACACTCTGTGGGATAATGAATGTGGTGTGGCCGTATGTGAGAGGTTATTTTGCATGGTTCATTTATGAGATTTCCCGCTAGGCCACCACTGACAGGCTTGGTTGCATTTAGCATGGCCTCTGGTTATTCCCCAACCATCTTGTGGATGAATCAGTTCAAATGTTTTCAAACCTCAAGTCTTTCCACTGATCTCAGCACAACTGGAACTGAGCATTGCTAGATGACAGTGATAGCAAGCATTTTACTCTGCATGGGGAGGTTCCAGTACAAGCAAATGAGAATGAAAATAAGACATGCCTTAAACAAAAAACGACTTTCATTCATTTCAAGTTCTATAAAAACAGTTAAGACAAAACTGCTATATTATACTATGCAAGAGAAATAATGGACATTTTCATTTAATGAAATAAATCTTCATCTTAATTAAGGCCATAACCTGAGCCAAATGGTCTTGTTGGTAATCGTCCAAAATATTTCCCTTAATTGCCTCTGAAATCCCATTTTCTTCCAACAGTCCTGTTATAGAACAAGTACAAAACAAACTAATTTGTTCCTGTTGTACTTTGCTCGAGCATTTAAGTATCCCGTGAATTATACTCTCTGTAGAGCATGTCAGACGTAATTCAATAAAACCGCTGGGCTCTAGTCTTTCTGTCTTCCACTAATTTGCTTAGAGAGCAACAGAACCAGGCTGCACTTCCTGCTGTCTATAAATCACATCCTTTAGTGATATTACTTAACCCAGTGGTCCATCCCACTGACCGACAGCACAGAATGTTAGTCTCTATGCTCTGTTGTAATAAATGCTGCATCTATGAACATAAAACAGGGGAAGGTTTGCATATCCCAAGATAATACCTAGTACTGGGTAGTTCCAACAAACACAGATTCAGAAGTTATAGATATCTGCTGAGGAGGGCTTTTCTTTCAAAGAGGTAGGTTTAATAGAGATGCAATAGAAGTGGCAATGTCATGTCAACATTGTAACCCTGATCTAAAGGCAGGAGAGGCCTTTTCCTCCACTAATGTGTGTATTGAGTCAAGCAAAGTTATATTTTACAGGCACCTGCAGTTTATAGAGCTCCCTCTAATGGACCTTCCTAACACAATACAGACATTAAACCAGAATGCAGGCCATAAAAGACAGTGACCAGCCTTGCACTGTTCCTGGCACCATCACTCCAGAGCCTAATGAAACCTCTTGAGAAAATGGTTTCAAAGCTATTCAACCCATCAAACACATAAGCCTACATACAAGCACTCCATATCACAGGTGTAATGCTACAATGTATGGCCCAATAGCATGTTCTGTGCACGGGACAGTATGCACACTATGCTATTGGCATATGCAATGAAATACAAAGTGACAGAGTTGTGTAACCATCCAAAATATATTAACCATGTATATTCTAAACAAAGACTATGGATCATTACAAGTTGCAGGAAAAGACAAGGAAGTGTGAACACAATAATGGCTGCTGAACCTCAGCCTGTATAGCATATGTCTTAACCCTCAGTTAATTTTCTTGCTTTTCTCTCTGTGCAGAGGGATTCTTTGTTCCCCTACATTAATCCTGCTCAAGTTTACTAAGCATCTAGGAGAGTAATCCTCCAGAGCCCAGTGAGAGTATAAGGACACAGTGCAACGTGGGAGGCCAAACAACTGCCTGCCCACCCCAGGCCACTTTCACAGAGGGCCAGATTGAGAGGCAGAGACCATCCTTAAACTAGTGCCAACTGCTAGGGTTTCAGAGTCTCAGACCTTTTTGGGTTACGCTACACACTGACTGGGTGTCACAAAAAACAACACCACAATGTACAGGACAGGAAGGGTAGTAGGACATTCATACAATGTAACGGGTGTCGTCGTCGGATGAAGAGGATTCGGACCAAAGCACAGCGTGGAAAGTGTTCATTACTTTTTATTTAAACTGAACACTAAACAAAAATAACAAAGTGAATAACCGAAACCGAAACAGTCCTGTCAGGTGCAAAACACTAAACAGAAAACAACTACCCTCAAAACACAGGTGGGAAAATGATACCTAAGTATGGTTCCCAATCAGAGACAACGATAGACAGCTGTCCCTGATTGAGAACCACACCCGGCCAAAACAAAGAAATATAAAACATAGAAAAATGAACATAGAATGCCCACCCAAATCACACCCTGACCAAACCAAAATAGAGACATAAAAAGCTCTAAGGTCAGGGCGTGACAGTACCCCGCCCCTAAGGTGCGGACTCCGGCCGCAAAACCTGAATCTACAAGGGAAGGTCTGGGTGGGCATTTCTCCGCGGTGGCGGCTCTGGTGCGGGACGTAGACCCCGCTCCACCTCTGGCTTGGCCCACTTTGGTGGCGCCTCTAGTGCGGGGACCCTCGCCGCCGACCCTGGACTGGGGACCCTCGTAGCGGGCTCCGGACTGGAGGGCGTCGCTGGAGGCTCCGGACTGGAGGGCGTCGCTGGAGGCTCCGGACTGGAGGGCGTCGCTGGAGGCCGTCTCTGGAGGCTTCGGGCTGGAGGCCGTCTCTGGAGGCTCCGGGCTGGAGGCCGTCTCTGGAGGCCGTCTCTGGAGGCTCCGGGCTGGGCGCAGGCACAGGACTCACCAGGCTGGGGAGACACACAGGATACCTGGCTCTGGGAGCAGGCACAGGACTCACCAGGCTGGGGAGACATACAGGAGGCCTCTTCCTTGGTCGAGGCACCGGATACACTGGGCCGTGGAGGCGCACTGGCGGTCTCGAGCGCAGAGCTGGCCCCACCCGTTCTGGCTGGATGCCCACTTCCACCCGGCAAATGCGGGACGCTGGCACCGAGCACACCGGCCTGTGAATGCTCGGCCGAGACACAGTGCGCATCACCCCATAGCACGGGGCCTGACAAGTCACATGCTCGCCACGGTAAGCACGGGGAGTTGGCTCAGGTCTCCAACCTGACTCTGCCACTGTTGTAACTTTAATGGGTTACAGAGTTAATGTTTAAGTTAATTCATCGAGCTCTATCTAAAGATATTTGTAATTGTATTCGAATTTGTGTGTTGGAGATTGAGAAAACTACATACATATTTTGTACTGGTTAGTATTGAATTAGGCTTTTGACTGCAAGTTCCAGAATGCCTTGCGACAGGAAGTAGAGAGAGAACGCGCTAGTTAAGTGCAATTGACAAGTGATTATCTTGACCTTTTCCGCTAGCAACTCATTATTCATTGTTCTGTAGAATCTTAAGTTTGTAAATGTAACGTGAACAAGTATTATTACTAAAAGAAGCTTTCATATCAAACCCGACGTCCCGAGTCATTACTTTGAAGATAGTTCATCTAAAAGCCACACTCCCCGTGTGCCCCCCCCAATAATTTTTTTAATTTTTTGGGGGGGAGGGGGCTGCCTCTCGGGCTTCCTTGCCAGCCGTGTTCCCTCATAACATTGCCGCTCCGCTTTAGCTGCTGCCTTCGCCTTCCTGTCTGCTTCTACCTGCTTCCAGGGCAGGCCATCCTTCCCGTCCAGGATCTCCTCCCACGTCCAGGATCCCTTGCCATTTAAAATGTCCTCCCATGTCCAGTCCTCCTTCTTACCACGCTGCTTGGTCCATTGGTGATGGGTAGTTCTGTAACAGTCATCGTTGCATGAAGAAGTGGACCAAAGCGCAAAACGACAACGAACAGTTCTGTCAGGTGCAAAACACTAAACAGAAAACAACTACCCACAAAACACAGGTGGGAAAATGCTACCTAAGTATGGTTCCCAATCAAAGACAACGATAGACAGCTGTCCCTGATTGAGAACCACACCTGGCCAAAACAAAGAAATACAAAACATAGAAAAATTGACATAGAATGCCCACCCAAATCACACCCAAACCAAAATAGAGACATAAAAAGCTCTCTAAGGTCAGGGCGTGACATACAACTGCAGGCCTGGACACAAAACAAACGTTAGTTTACTGTAACATTGTTTGTGTTAGGCTTTGGCGGCATACAGTATATACCAAATAACCACGGGATGGTTTTTCAATACTGTTAAAACCATAAAAAATATTTATTTGAATGTTTTCAATACATTTTAATATTTGTAGGTACTTTTTAAGTAAATACCTGCAGTCAATTTGTGCAATACGTTAATAAGAGATAAAGCAGATCACGTTCTTCATTTCACCTGTCAAATAATTTTACACTATGAAGCTTACCATAGTTCTCCAGAACAGTTGAGCCAGTCACATGTTTGTTTGTAAATAGCACAATGAGAGAAAGCAGGAGCAGGTGAGTCCAGCTGTCCATTGCAGGGTTTTTATATTAAAAGTCAACTCTGTTTTCTTCACTCAATAGTGTTCAGGGTTTCACAGAATATACATTAGTGGAACACAATCGGCAGAAAATAGCTTCATTTTCATCAGATGACAACAGAAGTGACGCTATTTGGCTGGCAGCCAAACAAGTAAGAGCTTACAATGAAAAAGCAAGGTATTTTTTGCAAAAACTATGCGTGGCCATCATATTTCTAATGTGTATCATAGAAAGAGTGTAGCCAGCTACATTTCCTGATGTTTTGCATTAACCTTGCATTTAATCTAGCATTTTACTGGAGAAAAGTAATCTGGCTACAACTAGAAAAGTACCAGAGAAAAGTAGCTACACATCAGTCAGATCGCTGTCTAGTGATAGAATGCCTGTTTGTGAATTCTCATTTGAGAAGGGAATTGCAACTGAAGCACAAAATGAGTCTGATGCCGAGCAGAAATGACAAAAATAAGCATTTTACATCAGCGTTTACAAAACGCAGCAAGATATTTCTTATGCATTTTATCATTTTTTAACGTGTAAAAAAAAGCAGAATTCTGTGTTATCGCGACCCCGAAGTTTAACTTGCTAGTTATATAAGTGGCTGAATTAATAAGGTGACGGGGCATCATATTGTGTTAGCTTTCTGCCGTGTTTGAGAAGTCAAAGCCATTTGGATGAGTTATTTGTACAGCTGTCAATATCTTGATTTCCTTTAGTTTTTTCTCCCTTTGTTCTCGGCTGGTCTTCTCCTCGCCCCTCCGATCAGAGCATGAAGGCCTATTGCCCTAGCGACTCAGGACTCCATACAAACACCGTGTACACATGCTGCTCCAGAGCCAGTACGGTTCTTCCTTCAGAGAAGCACGCATCAAAACTTTGTTCAAATGCACAATATCTCTCGTTCACATTCGCTTGTAAATGTCCAAACTCACCAAAAATGACATTCGGTAGCTCCCACCCATATATGTATTATTTTATGAGCTGGATTGCCTGTCTTTGTAATTTGTTTATTTTATGTTGCACTTGTTAGCATTTAGCTAATAGCCTCCATTGATATTCGCTATTACCTGTGCTAACTTTGTTAGCATTCTGTTTTTTTTTTTAATGGTTTTCTTGCGTTATTTTGGCGCCTCCTTGTGTACTAAGCCAGTAATACAGTATATTCCGGGATGATAGAAGGACGGTATGACAATATGAAAATCTGGATACCGCCCAACCATAGTTTGCATCAGTAATATCACTTTCTATTGACCTTCAGATAAAGCCATGTGTGTTAAGTACAGTGGACCACTGCTGCCTGGAGTGATTAAAGACCAAGACCTTGGGTAGGAACCTGCTTAGACTGAGCCGTGTGCACACTGGTTCAAAACAAACATCAGATAGCCTAAAGAGAATTTAAACACTAACTAACTTGATACAGTTGAAGTCGGAAGTTAGCCATATACATTTAAACTCAGTTTTTCACATTTCCTGACATTTAATCCAAGAAAAAATTCCCTGTTTTAGGTCAGTTAGGATCACCACTTCATTTTAAGAATGGGAAATGTCAGAATAATAGTAGAGATAATTATTTATTTCAGCTTTTATGTCTTTCATCACATTCCCAGTGGGTCAGAAGTTTACATACACTCAATTAGTATTAGGTAGCATTGCCTTTAAATTGTTTAACATGGGTCAAACATTTCGGGTAGCCTTCCACAAGCTTCACACAATAAGTTGGGTGAATTTTGGCCCATTCCTCCTGACAGAGCTGGTGTAACTGAGTCAGGTTTGTAGGCCTCCTTGCTCACACACGCTTTTTCACTTCTGCCCACAGATTTTCTATGCGATTGAGGTCAGAGCTTTGTGATGGCAACTCCAATACCTTGACTTTGTTGTCCTTAAGCCATTTTGCCACAACTTTGGAAGTATGCTTGCGGTCATTGTCCATTTGGAAGACCCATTTGAGACCAAGCTTTAACTTCCTGACTGATGTCTTGAGATGTTGCTTCAATATATCCACATAATTTTCCTACCTCATGATGCCATCTATTTTGTGAAGTGCACCAGTCCCTCCTGCATCAAAGCACCCCCACATGATGCTGCCACTCACGTGCTTCACGGTTGGGATGGTGTTCTTCGTCTTGCAAGCATCCCCCTTTTCCCTCCAAACATAACGATGGTCATTATGACCAAACAGTTCTATTTTTGTTTCATCAGACCAGAGGACATTTCTCCAAAAAGTACGATCTTTGTCCTCATGTGCAGTTGCAAACCGTAGTCTGGCTTTTTTTATGGCGGTTTTGTAGCAGTGGCTTCTTCCTTGCTGAGCGGCCTTTCAGGTTATGTCGATATAGGACTCGTTTTTACTGTGGATATAGATACTTTTGTACCTGTTTCCTCCAGCATCTTCACAAGGTCATTTGCTGTTGTTCTGGGATTGATTTGCACTTTTCGCACCAAAGTACGTTCATCTCTAGGAGACAGAATGCGTCTCCTTCCTGAGCGGTATGTCAAATGCGTGGTCCCATGGTGTTTATACTTGCGTACTATTGTTTGTACAGATGAACATGGTACCTTCAGGCATTTGCAAATTGCTCCCAAGGATGAACCAGACTTGTGGAGGTCTAAAAAAATAAATTCTGAGGTCTTGGCTGATTTCTTTTGATTTACCCATGATGTCAAGCAATGAGGCACTGAGTTTGAAGGTAGGCCTTCATACATCCACAGGTACACCTCCAACTGACTCAAATTATGTCAATTAGCCTATCAGAAGCTTCTAAAGCCATGACACCATTTTCTGGAATTTTCCAAGCTGTTTAAAGGCACAGTCAACTTAGTGTATGTAAACTTCTGACCCACTGGAATTGTGATACAGTGAATTATAAGTGAAATAATCTGTCTGTAAACAATTGTTGGAAAAATTACTTGTGTCATGCACAAAGTAGATGTCCTAACCGACTTGCCAAAACTATAGTTTGTTAACAAGAAATTTGTGGAGTGGTTTAAAAACGAGTTTTAATGACTCCAACCTAAGTGTATGTAAACTTCCGACTTCCACTGTATATACAGAACAGTGAAATAAACGAGACGACGTAGAGGCGTTGGACTATAAATCTAGAAAATGTTCAAACAATATCCTCTCTTTACACTATATCAACCCTGGCCAAAATACCCTCCCTCCTTCCCTTCTTCCTTTCCTCCAGTAAACTACACAGACGATAGGGTCTGCCCGTAAAAAGGCTTTGACGAGTCTTCTAGGGAGGATCCAAAGGAAAAGCCCTAAATGGAGAGAAGGCATTGGGTTGTCAGACTCAGCACTGGCCGTTCTCTGTGTGCCCAGCAGAACAAACTGACAGGGAATAACATTCACACTGAAAGTGTATGAAATGGATTGGACAGTTCTGTGATGCCCCTAAGGAAGGGTCAGCAACTTGTTAACGCTGAGCAACGTGAGGCGACAAAGCTCAATGTCTTCTAGATATGTCACATATAGTCTACACAATGTGCTCCCTGGTCTCGCCCAACAAGTTTCCTCTTCCCTCTCTCTCCACTGAGTTCAATGTGCACTGAAATAGCACCTTATTGTTCTGTCAAGGCAACTTTTGAAGGGTAGTTTAGGATTGGGGGAAATGTAACTGAATACATTACGAGTGTTAACTTTTCTGACAAGGGAAGGCGAAGCAATGGGGAAATGGGCAGTCGGCCAAACTTCTCTATTCAACAACTGCTAAAGTTACAGTATCTCTCCAACAATGCCTTACCTATGAAGTCATATGTAGTTAAGCAAAACATCTCCACCAAGGTTATTCACATTCTGACAAGGGGAAAGAGATATTGAATTATAGTACCTAAAAAGCAAACTATGACTCCTACCTTGAGTTAGAACGCTGTCCAGTGAAGGAATGCCCTTCCATGAACTCTCTTCTGAGTGAAGTGAACTGAAGCACAAAATTAGCCTGATGCCGAGCAGAAATTACAATAAGAAGCATTTTATAAGAAGAAGTGTTTCAAAATGCAGCAAGATATTTCTTGTGCGTTTTATAAATGTTTTCCTGTGTGAAAAAACTAAAAAAACTAGCAAGTTAAAGTTATGGGTGGCGTTATTCCCCCTTATCTCCGAGCAGGCAGGCTGTTGCCCTAGCAACTTCAGACTCCACACAGACACAGCATGTGTAAACATCCTGCTCCAGAGCGAGTACTGTTTTTCCTTCAGACAAGCATGGGTCAAAACTTTGTTCATTTGCACAATGTCTCTCATTCACATTGTAAATGTCCAAACTCACCAAAAATGACATTCGGTAGCTCCTACCTCTATATGTATTACTTTACGAGCTGGATTGCCTGTGTTTGCATTAAGTTTATTTTCGTTTGAGCTTGTTAGCATTTAGAAAACAGCCCCCATGAAAATTCACTATTACTTGTGCTAATTTTGTTAGCATTCCGGGATGATGGAAGGACGGTATGACGACATCAAATCTGGATACCGCCCAACCATAGTTTGCATCAGTAAAATCACTTTCTATTGACCTTCAAATAAAGCCATGTGTGTTAAGAAAAGTAGACCAAAATACCCTTCCTGCCTCCAGTAAACTGCACAGACTGTCCCTTTCCCCATTGTTATTGGATAATTGTCCTCAAACTCTCCATTTCTACCTGGCATATGCTATGTCCTGCTGCAAAAATACAGAGCAACACTGCAGTGCAATAACTTTGCAACATCTTAGGTATAGTCTATTGCCAAGAACGATAAAGCTAGTAACCTAAATGTTTAGGTAAACTTTACTTCCTTCGAACTTGGACCATTAAAGAGATGGGGGGTTTTTACAGTTGCTTGAGTCTGTTCCATTCACTGGGGATTGGGTCAGCATCAGGCCAACTGAAACATGGGTCTGTTTTCAGAGCACACCACTGTACTAATAGATGCAAATCACACTGACTTTGATTTATTGTCAGAAGGAGTGCATATACCAGTGGTCACCAACTCCCGATCGACTGGTCGATCTTCAAGATATTCCTCGTCGATCACCAAACATTTCTGTAAAAAACCCAGTGAAACAGCCTTGCGTCCATATTTTTTATTTTTTTTCGTGCTGTTGGCAGTAGGTGCATTTGATTCAACAGCTCTAGCGCCGGGAATGCAGTGTTCCCATTTTGAACCTTTTCATGTGTCTGAGGATAGAACTCCGCCTACCCGGCAGGCCCAGAGAGCAAATCAAGTGCACCTCCAGGCCTACCCTTGGCCAATCAGATAGCTCAGATCACAGAGTCTGCACAGTTTCCTCGAGCCATAGACTGTAACAAGAAGCCTTGAGCGCAGCCTGCACGCGCACTTGCGCGCGCTCCCATGGAACACTGGGAGTACGGACACCGTCAGAGGTGTGAAGTCAGATGAAGACTTGAATCATCGTAAATAATGTTACTGTGTGAATTAAACTGACATGTTTGGATTGTTTCAAGACTTCATATAGAGCTGAACATTTTGATATGTTGTATTGTACTGTATGTGTTATGGATTTCTGACACAGAGGTGCGCTCCTATCATTTAGATTGAGTTGTGATGATTCAATTCGAAAATGCGTGTGATGTTTGTTTTATTGTTTTGGGCCAAGCAAAGTGATGGTAATTAAAAGATGGGAGTTATTGAGATCGAGTTCCGCCGTAGTTAGGATAAAAAGTGTTGAGTTGTTTCATTTAGGCAGTCATTGTAAAACAATCTATAGTGTGTTTTTATACTTTAGACTTATTCAGATATTTTGTATATTTTGACATTGAAGAGTTCTGGTATGTACTATTTGAGAACTGTATTCTTATTGTATATCTGTAATAAATCTGATAACTTTTAAATTGATACGTACGGTAGTCCTCATATTTCTTTGAATTAGTCTTTGATCTAATGGTCTATGAGTAAATGTTATTACACTACACATAGTGCATCTCTGGGCTAAGGTTAACTCAATCAATTAATGCTAGGACATGATTGCAAGGTATTAGTTCTTTGTCTCTTAGACACTTAATAATTGCATAACGGTGAACCTAGACAAGTGTGACTTATAGTACTCCGAGTGGGGACGATAAGACTTGCTATCTTACTATCCATCGGATACGTTTAAAGGCCTATAGCAATATTTACATGATAATGGAGTCAGATTGAATATTATATTATGGTCATATTCCTCCTGCACTAATTTATTTATTTAATATATTTATTTTTGTTTAGTCATTTTCCCCCCCTTTTTTCTCTCCAATTTAGGGATTACTATCTTGTCTCATCGCTGCAACTCCCCAATGGGCTCGGGAGAGGCGAAGGTCGAGTCTTGCGTCCTCCGAAACCATGACCCACAAAGCCGCGCTTCTTAACACCCGCTCACTTAACCCAGAAGCCAGCTGCACCAATGTGTCGGAGGAAACACCATTCAACTGACGACCGCCACAAGGAGTCGCTAGAGCGCGATAAGCCAAGTAAAGCCCCCCCGGACAAACCCTTCCCTAACCCGGACGACGCTGGGCCAATTGTGCGCCACTCCATGGGACTCCTGGTCACACCCCAGGCTGTAGTGACGCCGCAACACTGCAATGCAATGCACTGCAATGCAGTGCCTCCTGCACTAATTTCTGTCATCCTCAGTCAGTGTCAATTCTTAATAATCTACACACATTCACGTGCACCTCCCCCATACGCATAGCCACTTCGATCAAGCCAGCAAGGCGAAGTATAGCGAAGTGCTATCTGAACATGCACCACAATATGTTTGGAGTTTGAGCAATTTCATACATAGAATGGAGAGGTGTGCATAATTGTGTTTGTTTGTGTCTGATTTCGAGGCTTGACACATAAAACAAATGAAATTCCTCCCAAATGAAATGTTCAACTGTAATTGAGGTTTATATCTTGTTAATTAGAATTTTTTATTTTAATGTTTAACATGAATTGCATTATTGAAGTCACGAGTGTGTCACGAAGTTGATGGGTTTTTTGATCCCCTCGCCACTCTATGAAAGTCGTCAGCAACACGTGACAATAGAGGGCTATCCGTACAAGTTGGAAGGGGTGAGGGGCTAGTTTGTGATTCACCATGAGACTGTGCTGCCCCTAGTGAGGGAATTCAGCAGCAACACTGTTTGATAGACAATGATTTCTGATTGGGCTCTCTCTGTCTGCTGCAGTTTCGGGAAGTCTCATGGATATATTGGGAGATTCCTTGTTACTCATTAGCCATGCAAGGTTCACCCAAAGGATAGTTATTCTAATTATAACAGGAACAGAGATCTTCATCTCATGCCCTGCTCAAGGACATGGTACTTAAGAGTAGCCACGCTATCTCGCACAGTAACTTAAATGGCTTCTCTGCCTTTCTGTAACCTACTTGACCATTTTACACAAACAACCAACCTGTCTAAGAACAGACTGAGAAAGAGTCATTGAGTAGTTTGGAAAAAAGCAAAGCAGTGAATTTAGCTGTATTATGTAAACAGAGACAGCGCAGACCAAGCAAACAAGACAAATAACGGACAAACTCACAGAGTAAACTTAGGTGAGGTCTATTTTCATTGAGTACACCGTGTAAGAGAGGATTAGGGGATCTGCATCCTGCCCACCAGCCACAAATAACAGCATTATCCTGCCTGGACTATAAATCCTTCAGAGCATCGTGTATCACAATGTCAACATGTTCTTCTGCAGGCATATCCGCTTCAAACAGAGATAAACACAGGTACATAACTGTACATCTTACTGATGTGTCCGGATATGCCTCCAGACACATACAGTGCATTCGGAAAGTATTGACTTTTCAAAAAATGTCTTACATTACAGCCTTATTCCAAAATGGATTAAATTGTTTCCCCCCCTTATCAATCTACACACAATACCCCATAAAAACATTTTTTTTTTTGCAAATGTAAAAAATAAATAAAATATAGTATTTACAGAAGTATTCAGATCCTTTACTCAGTGCTTTGTTGAAGCACCTTTGGCAGGAATTACAGCCTCGAGTCTTCTTGGGTATGATGCTACAAGCTTGGCACAGCTGTATTTGGGGAGTTTCTCCCATTCTTCTCTGCAGATACTTTCAAGCTCTGTCAGGTTGGATGGGGCGTGTCGCTGAACAGCTGTTTTCAGGTGTCTCCAGAGACTTTAGATCTGGTTCAAGTCTGGGCTCTGGCTGGGCCACTCAAGGACATTCAGAGACTAGTCCCAAAACCACTCCTGCGTTGTGTCAGGGGGACTGATAATGTCGTTGCTGACGCACTCTCTCGTGCGCCCTTTTCCTGAATGTCCACGTGACTGACCACTGTTTATTTTTGTGTTTGGTATTGTCCTGTTCTATCGCACCAGTTGGTTCCCTTCTGGTCTCGTTTTCTTCTTTCCTCTTAAAGGTTGCTTCCTGTGCGCAAAAGTTGCTGAGATCTGGGGAGGACGAGGTTGGCTGGGGCAAGTGGAAGTGTGAAACCGTAACCTCTCATGGATTTAAAAGGCATGGATGGTTCAACGTGGGATGCAGCCTGGGTTCTCTACTAGGATCCAGGGCAGTATTTTGTTATGTGTGACTGGTATGGTATTCCGGGGTCCTTGTTGGCTGTGTGCTTAGGGTCGTTGTCCTGTTGGAAGGTGAACCTTCGCCCCAGTCTGAGGTCCTGAGCGCTCTGGAGCAGGTTTTCTTCAAGGATCTCTCTGTACTTTGCTCCGTACATCTTTCCCTCGATCCTGAATAGTCTAACAGTCCCTGCCAGTGAAAAACATCCCCACAGCATGATGCTGCCATCACCATGCTTCACCGTAGGGATGGTGCCAGGTTTCCTCAAAACGTGACGCTAGGCATTCAGGCCAAAGAGTTCAATCTTGGTTTCTTCAGACAAGAGAATCTTGTTTCTCATGGTCTGAGAGTCCTTTGGGTGCCTTTTGGCAAACTCCAAGTAGGCTGTCATATGCCTTTTACTGAGGAGTGGCTTCCGTCAGGCAACTCTACCATAAAGGCCTGATTGGTGGAGTGCTGCAGAGATGGTTGTCTTTCTGAAAGGTACTCCCATCTCCACAGAGGAACTCTGGAGCTCTGTCAGAGTGACCATCAGGTTCTTGTTCACCTCCCTGACCAAGGCCCTTCTCCCCCGATTGCTAAGTTTGGCCGGACGGCCAGCTCTAGGAAGAGTCTTGGTGGTTCCAAACTTCTTCCATTTTAGAATGATGGAGGCCTCTGTGTTCTTGGGGACCTTCAATCCTGCCGAAAAGTTTTTCCCCCCAGATCTGTGCCTCGACACAATCCTGTCTCGAAGCTCTATGGACAATTCCTTCGACCTCATGGCTTGGTTTTTGCTCTGACACGAACTGTCCACTGAGAACCTTATATAGACAGTTGTGTGCCTTTCCAAATCATGTCCTACCAATTGAATGTACCAAAGGTGGACTCCAATCAAGTTGTAGAAACCTCTCAAGGATGATCAATGGAAACAGGATGCATCTGAGCTCACTCGTGACACTAATTAAAAAAAAATACAAAACTGAAATACCATATTTAGAGTAAAATCACTCCAAGCTGCAGTAGGATGAAAACAGCAGTTTATCAAATGGGACACATGAATCTGTTGGAGCTCTGGGATGTTATCATGACAATAAATACTCTTTGGATCGATAAAATGACCCTGTCTCCTGAATTCATTCACAATATGAGTCTATGCATTAAGATCTGTGATATTAATGTACTTTGTCTGAGGCTCCCTTTAAAGGAGAATAATAAGTATACAGGCCAGAAGGATTATGTAGCACTTCTTAGAAACGGAGGACGGAAAACAGGGTAAGAGAATGTAAGCAAAGGTAAACACTGTCAATTTGAATTTACAGCTGAATTCCGTTGCACAGTGAGTAGCAGGCACCTATTGTCTATATCAAGTCTTTGCTATGATTAGAATTCACCTTAGGGTTAACATTCTAAACGATGACTGTCATTAACACTTAACAATCTTAACTACAGGGATCTTTGTTCCAGTTTTGGAGAAGGCAGAGTTTGACATCAGCAACACGGCCCTGTATAACCAGAGGCCATTTAAGGACAATAGCTTGCAGTCCTAAACCTCCCCTCCCACTTCACTGATGAAACCCAGCTAAGAAATTGGTACCCAGAATGTTTCTGTTTGGTTAGAGATAACCTTCTGTGAGACGCTGTCTTATCATCCATACACCCGGCTGAGGAACGGGAGGGATGACTGGCTGCGGAGCTGAAAATGAGTCACTGAAGTGTCATCCTGTGTGTTAATCCCTAAACACTGACCTGTATGACAGCTCACTAAATGTCAGGTGCATAACAGCAGAGCTCTGTCTTGTCTTGTGTTTATCTAGTCTACTGCCTGCCTGCACTTTAGAGGAGTTATTTCAAACAACACAGATTACCTTATCGATTGGAGTTAAGCGCATCTTTGTAATGTAGTCATCTGGAAGAGTATACATGTATACTAAACCACATACTGTAGTTCCTAACATGGTATTTAAAAAATGAGTCATACATCCATGTCATCGTTCATGTTTTTAGTGTTAATTAAATATGTGTTTGTCTATGTGTGCGTGCATACTGTATGTGTGTGTGTGTTTTTGTTTTGTTTGCCTACGTACGTGTGAAGAGGTCTATCTTTTTCCACTGCTAAACGCCGTAAGTCACCAGCATTAGTCTACCTGATCCTGACATGTAGTCGGATAATCTGTGGGTCTTAACCTTGTGTCACCACACACCATTGCAGGTAGGACAGAATCCTCATTAGCCTGAATACCTACATTAGGGAGATAAATTAGGAATCTGTGAGTGTTTGATGGAACTGACACTAGTGCAGTACTCAGTACTATGGGACAGCCTGTTCATTATAGGCTACATATCCACTTACTGCCACACAGTATTCTTGATCACAAGGAACTGCAGTACATTTTCTTTAAAACCTGATATTAAGTAACCTTAATGATGGATTCCTCAATGTGAATTTGACCTGATTGGAGTCAGATTGAATATTATATGACAGATTGGCATAATTTTTTATGGCACATTATCCAAACAGGCTGTCGCATGGAAACCTTTAGCCTAGCATATTTACATCACACAAAGTCGCCATAAATTCAAAGGTTCTTCCTTTTAAAGTTTTGAGCTTATGCCGCGATCGTTTGTGGTAAATTGCGTCATTCTGTCATTGCACCACACGATCACAAGGGGGAGTTAGAATGCTGATCTATCGGTATGAGGAAACAGCCATTGGGCCTAGAAAAAGTGCAGAGAGAGGAAAACACCTTAGTTATGATCAACTGAATTATGAAAATATTGGAATAAAGTAGGCTAATGCAATTGAAGGCATGTATCAAGCTTGAACTGAAACTCCCAAAATCATATCCAACCATTATACTAATTTAAAGCACCTAGATGATCATTTCAGCACCGTTTGATTGGAACTGTGCCATCGCGCTGCTTTGAGACAGGTGTGGGGAACTCGTCTAGATAAATCAATCAATGTCCATTTTTGTTTTCACTGAATCTCCGTTTCGATATTTGGCAACAATTAGTCTTGGGAAATGTTAGCTAAGTTGAGGTGAGTGCTAACGATCATCTTTATTCTAGTTTGCTCATATATTAGCTGATCAGAACATTTTCCTAGCATGTTTTACAAGTCTGCTTGCTCTTCACTCGTGTAGTAACCTGTCCTACTCCAGATCAAAAGACAGTAACTCGTCCGATAATCAATCAATGTGATTTAGTTTCACTGAATTTCTGTCTCTATATTTGGTTAGTTGATCTCTGGCTGGACAAGTGGAAGTGGCTAATTTATTTGTTTACTCATCTATCACTGATCAGAAACATTTAACATGCAATAATGTAGCCTAAATCAAGTGCATTATGTATCTCCTGACTCACGTAGTAGCCTTATATAGCCTTGTATAGAGCCTAGGCTATTGTATGTAGTTCTGTCTTTGAGCACTTCTTGTCTATTGATGTTCTGTTGCCCCATAGAAGGAGAGGTGGAACCAGAGCAGGGTAAAGAGATCAGCGACTGCCTGTAGCTGGTAACAGCTCCTTCAGCAGGTGGCTTGGCCCAATTACCAGGCTAGAGACGACAACAGCAAGGCTCCTCATTCCTCAACAAGGGAAATATAATGAAGCTGCTTGGACAAAAGCATATCTGCCACAAATAAGTCTTAATTGTTCTTAATCCTGAGGAAGTGGATAAATTGATGGGGTTTGCCAAATGTGAAGCTTGTTCAATGGAGAGGGAGAGGTTGGCAGTGATCTATAATGTGGAGAGGATTCGATTTGGAAGTGAAATATGGAAGTGATATCGTAATGTGGTGAGGCAAGAACAGAATATTTTACCATGAGGCGTTATTGAATGAAAAATAGAAAGACCTACAGCTCATCAAGTTTTGTATCAGGTAATCTTTTTTCTTAGAGACATAGTGATTAAACAAAGGGTGTTTCTCAATATGCTAACAATTGTGCTCCACACTCTCATGCTCCAAGTTCGTTCCCCGAAGACGTTCTCTTGAGTACGTTCTTGTGAGGACGATTATGGAGAATGCATAAAAATGTACATTTGAGAAGCACTGCGCCCTCCCGTGCTACTGCATTACCTTTGACCAATACAGACTAAACAAGATAACTACACTGAACAAAGAAATAAACGCAACATGTAAACTGTGGGTCCCATGTTTCATGAGCTGAAATAAAAGATCCCAGAAATGTTCCATATGCACAAAAAGCTTATTTCTCTGAAATGTTTTGCACATATTAGTTTACATCCCTGTTAGTGAGCATTTCACCTGGCCAGTGTGGTATATCAAGAAGCTGATAAAAACAGCATGATCATTACACAGGCCACTCTAAAATGTGCACACAACACAATGCCACAGATGTCTCAAGCTTTGAGGGAGTGTGCAATTGGCATGATGACTGCAGGAATGTCCAACATGTTGTTGCCAGAAAATTGCATGTTTATTTCTCTACCATAAGCCACCTCCAACGTCATTTTAGATAATTTGGCAGTACGTCCAACTGACGTCAGAACTGCAGACCACGTGTAACCATGCCACCCAGGACCAGCTTCTTTACCTGCGGGATCATCTGCGACCAGCCACCCGGACAGCTTGTGAAACTGTGGGTTTGCACAACCAAAGAATTTCTGCACAAACTGTCAGAAATAGTCTCAGGGAAGCTCATCTGCGTGCTCGTCGTCCTCACCAGGGTCTTGACCTGACTACAGTTCGGCGTCGTAAGCGGCTTCAGTGGGCAAATGCTCACGTTCGATGGCCACTGGCACGCTGGGGAAGTGTGCTCTTCACGGATGAATCCCGGTTTCAACTGTACCGGGCTGATGACAGAGCGTGTATGGCGTCATATGGGCGAGCGGTTTGCTGATGTCAATGTCGTGAACAGAGTGGCCCATGGTGGCGGTGGGGTTATGGTATGGTAAGGCATAAGCTACAGACAATGAACACAATTGCATTTTATCGATGGCAATTTGAACGCACAGAGATACCGTGACGAGATCCTGAGTCCGCCATCACCTCATGTTTTAGCATGATAATGCACGGCCCCATGTCGCAAGGATCTGTAGACAATTCCTGGAAGCTGAAAATGTCTCAGTTCTTCCATGGCCTGCATACTCACCAGACATGTCACCCATTGAGTATTTTGGGATGCTCTGGATCGACATGTACGACAGCGTTTTCCAGTTACCGACAATATCCAGCAACTTCACACAGCCATTCAAGAGGAGTGGCACAATATTCCACAGGTCACAATCAACAGCTTGATCAACTTTATGCTTAGAAGATGTGTCGCGTTGATGTGTCGCGCATGAGACAAATGGTGGTCACACCAGATACTGAATGATATTGTGATCCATTCACCTACTTTTTTTTAAGGTGTCTGTGACCAAGAGATGCATATCTGTATTCCCAGTCATGTGAAATCCATAGATTCGGGCCTAATGAATTCATTTCAATTGACTGATTTCCTTATATGAACTGTAACTCAGTAAAATCTAAAAAAAAAATTGCATGTTGCATTTATATTTTTGGTCAGTGTACATAATGCAAACATAAGCTTGTAACTTCCTAATTATCAACTAGCTAGCCAGCTAGTTTTAAATGAAAAAAAATACCTATAAGAATGTCATGAAAGGTAGATGGCCAACGTTAGCTACAAATTATTTGTGGGTAGCTAGCTAGCAACCAATTCTTTGTCAGTTAGCCTGCGATCACAGCAAACTACAGTGGATATTTTAGGCAGGAAAACATGCCAAAGTTAACACAGGGTGTATTTATTAACGTTTCAAGATAAAATATTGTAGTCTGGCAACATATGAGACGAGAATGTTTTCAATACATTTTGTCGTTGCGTCATATTACGTCAACAATCCTGAGAATGTATTGTTAAAGCTTGCATCGATCCATGTTTCAAAATATGTACAAACGGTTTATTCACCCGAGAAGTGCCCTTCATGCTCCGTTTCGTATTCTGTAATTTGAACTCATACACCGACCATTGCGTGCTCCAATGTGCGTGCTCAGAGCACGGTAGTCTGCATATTGAGAAACACAAATAGTAAACTCCTGTGAATTCATTGAAAACCTAGAGAATACAGGATGCCAGCGAGAGGGACCTCCTGACCCTGGCTATTTAATAAAGGTTGATTCAATCTACATCTGATTGTTTGTAATAATCACTTCTTACGCTATTGATCCAAGTCCATTTAATTAGGCAATGTTATCCTGCGCTCCACGTCAGCATTGATACAGGGATAAAGTGCTGAACATGCTACTGGGTAATCCTAGGAGCCCTCAGAGCCACTACTTATAGACCACTCAATCAGTGATGCTGGGGATTTGTGCTAATGCCAGGAGAGGAGAGTGAATCTGCACATTTTGAGCACTAAGCACAAGGTCAACCTAACCTCAGAAAATGAACAGTTACGGTGCATCCAGAAATAGTGTGGATCTTGCATTCTTCTAAAGAGGAAGGGCCAGTTCCTGGGCCTTTATTTGTGAACACTTCTCTATGTCACGGTGTTGTGATTGGAGGCTCGCCTCTCAGATCAGCCTGAGCATTCTGACAGCTGCCTCCTTCCCAGCAGGCATAGGGCCAGAGCCGACGGCCGTGTCAGGGGAAAGGCTGAGCATCTAAATCTAATAGTCAAAACCAGCTAGACAAACAGGCCTTTCCGTGGCAATGGCTTGCTGATGTTGTTGTGTTTATGATCTGCCTCCGCCTACTCTTATTCCCTTGTCCCTCCCCTGACCGGAAAAAAATCCCCTTTTTAATCAGCGTCGACAAGGTCTGACCCATATTTCCTTGAGAAGGTCGCACGATGCCGGGTGTACTGAGGCCACAGTGATTGGAGATAGAGAGGGAGATGAGGAGGTTATGATGACCACCCTCTGCCTAGTCCAACACACATCCACTCTACCTTCCCTAAGCATTCAGACAAACAGATAGGCCAGGCTATACAGTAGCAGGGTTCAGATTGGTACAGGAGGTGCCGGGCTGGGCCGGGCCGGAGAGGGGTGGGGTAATTTGGGGGGGGGGGGGGGGGGCAGTGTCTCTGGGTGGGCAGTGGACCAGGCCACTGGCCCTACTCTCTGGTGCTGCAGATGGCGGGCTGTACTGTACGGTGAGTGATATGTTGAGAGGCAGGCCACGGGCGGCAGGCAGCACACTGCTCTGGTGTTACCATGTTAAGGCCTCCCTCTGGGGCTCTGGGCCACGTCTGTTATCCAACACTGACCCACTTCATCCAGAGGTCTGACATATTTTGAGGCTTCCAAAATCAACCTTCACGTCCCTCTCTGGTGAGCCCAGCTGGAAGGAGCGGATGCACAATGCTCATCTGGCTAGCCCTTCTAGGCTGGGTAATGTGCTCAAAATTCTTAGAGGTCCACACTCTCCAAAACAGAGCTAAACCAAGGCACATGGGCTGCAGCATGACTGGTCCAGCTCTGCCCTCTGCTCTGATGAAACTACGCTGCCAAAGCACACACATGGGTCAGTGCTCATGGCTGCAGAGACCCTGTTAACACCAGTGCAGAAACATTCTCTAGTTAGTTAACTGTAACACTTCCTGGTTGACTAGACTCCAACGCAAATGATAGGAGCAGGTGCAAGAACTATGAGGGAAATGACAGTATCTGGCACATAGACAACTCTTTAGCATAATTCTCTAGCATAATTCTCAGGACTGATAAAGGACATGCTCAGCTTTTAGATACATCGCTACAAACATTGGCGATAAAGGTGCTGTATTATATTGGCATCAATAAAGATACTGTAAAATACTTGAATAAAGAAACCATATAGCTCTTATCCCTCACCTTTAGCTAAAGTTTCCACAGAGCACTGAGACATCACTGTTTGGGTGACAAGTTTATGCCCTCATTTGTCATTTATTCATGGCCACTCAGAAAGTATAGCCTTCACACAATGTGGTGTCACATCGGGGTCAACAGGAGAAAGCAGGTTCATATAGCGGAAACAGGCCTTACTATTGTAGCTAGCCCAGCCTTAATCACATACAGAATCTGTGTATTAATAAGTACGCAGCAATACTGTGTCCAGATGCCCAAACAGCACACAAAGGAATTTAGTGACACCATATGATATTTAACTAAGAGCAGCCAAATCAGACACATAACAACAGCGTTGTGCAATGGACAGCAGTAATGACTGGCTGGTATAACCATAGTGTTGGACAACTGAAGGATAACATGAGGAAGGCCCAAATGGAAGTTGCTACAAACTACATTAGCCTGTTCCTGCTTCACTGATATAGAGTACAGGAGATGACTCACTAGCAATGCATGGCATTTGTTTTGCTACATCAGCAGACAGCATTGATAAATGCTATCATTAAGTTTAAATAACGACAGCAGATTATAAGATCCGCCCACTATAATTTTACTACGACGCTTAATAACGGCTATCACTTATCAATCAGTGTGGTACAGGTTGCCATTTACCAGACTGTGTGCTCTTTTGGGTACAAGGTCTCCCGCATCTAATTGCATTAAACACATTATGTGATTTCTTTCCATGATTAGATTTTCCAATGCATATGTAGCTGTATTTCTCTGCACTCTCCAGACATGCTAGCTTGTTGTTGAGCAGTTAGATCCAATTGACACGGCTCAGTAAGGCCACTGTACTCTGACATGGTGTATAGCTACTATAGCTGTGCCTCTGAAGCATCCAGGGAGTTATGCTGCCAAG
Source organism: Salvelinus alpinus (assembly GCF_045679555.1). Lineage (NCBI taxonomy): Eukaryota > Metazoa > Chordata > Actinopteri > Salmoniformes > Salmonidae > Salvelinus > Salvelinus alpinus. Next base: position 34,989,010 of record NC_092094.1, on the reverse strand, counting down.
CAAGTGATGCCAGGCCTGCTGTCAGGCAAGTGGAGGGACAGGTCCACACACCACAACGATGAAGAGAACTTCTCTGCTGCCTGTTAATGAATCCATGTTGTTGATGGTGTTGCTAGGGCACACTCAGCTTGGAGTTTATCGCAGAGATGGAAAAACCCATTTAGAATCTAATCCTTCAAGATGACATTACAGTGCTGAGTTTAAGTAGCTTATAAACACACCTTGAAGCCACTGTTTGGAGTCATAACATTTTTGCAGAATGTTGACGGGTCTCTCGAGGATCTATGTCACTGCAACAACTACAGAAGGCTCCTTACAGAACCAAAGCTGAAGTGTCCATCCTACCCTGCCTTTCTAAAGTCTTCAAAAGCCAAGTGAACAAACAGATCACCGACCATTTCGAATCCCACCATACCTTCTCCGCTATGCAATCTAGTTTCCGAGCTGGTCACGGGTGCACCTCAGCCATGCTCAAGGTCCTAAACGATATCATAACCGCCATCGATAAAAGACAGTACTGTGCAGCCGTCTTCATCGACCTGGCCAAGGCTTTCGATTCTGTCATTCACCGTATTCTTATTGGCAGACTCAACAGCCTTGGTTTCTCTAATGACTGCCTCGCCTGGTTCACTAACTACTTCAAAGATAGAGTTCAGTGTGTCAAATCGGAGGGCCTGTTGTCTGGACCTCTGGCAGTCTCTATGGGATGCCACACGGTTCAATTCTCGGGCTGACTCTCTTCTCTGTAAATATCAATGTTGTCGCTCTTGCTGCGGGTGATTCTTTGATCCACCTCTACTCAGACGACACCATCCTGTATACCTGTATACATCTGGCCCTTCTTTGGACACTTTGTTAACAAACCTCCAAACGAGCTTCAACGCAATACACCACTCCTTCCGTGGCCTCCAACTGCTCTTAAATGCTAGTAAAACTAAATGCTCAAGTCGAGCCACACTAGCCAGAGGAAGCTATCTGGCTGATTATAACGTTAGCTTTGGACAACAGGGTTAAGTAGCTGGCTAGCTATTTATTTTCATGAACTGAAGTTCAATTTCAATAGGCGAACAACAACTGGCTACCTAGCTAATACTTACTCACAATGACTCCTAAATCATTGCTAAGAATAGTGAAAATGACTGCAGTTTCTACTGGTCATTGTTTTCAGGCTGGTTGTATTGGTGCTAGCTAGGTACCAAGCTAAAGCTAGCTAGCTACCCCAGAATTTGCAGTTGAACAAATAATGCTTTATTACGAACGCGGTATTGTAAACACATCTTCGTGGCCAGTGTTTGCTTGTTTGCAGACTTTTTTGTACAGCTTTGACAGTGCTACTGATAGTAGTGGTGAAGCTTGGTTTGCACGTACAAATTCAGAACACACAACATTCTATAATAGAACTGTGTTATTTGACATGTCAAATTAAAAGCTTATTAAATGCGTCAAATAGTGTTATTTGACGTGTATCTTTTTTGACACGCAAAGATCCAAATGGCATTCCATAGTATGTCGTGAAGCTAATAGAAGTGACGCTATTACTAAGGAACTCCGGTAGGGAACAGTAACGTTAGTGTGTACCGGTGCTCGACCAGTCGCGAAAGCCAACATCACCCACGACAGAGAACGGTTGATTGTCAAGGGCAATGAATTCCATTATCTTGGTGTTAATGGATTTTGTCTTTGAGTTGTCTCGCTGAAATGTACTCTTTCAAATGACTGCTCGACTTGACTGTTCGATCCACACAGCAGACATTGTGGGCTAGGTTAGGAATGCTGTGTTGCAGGTGTAGCGCCAACTTTTACGTGGCGTCATTACGTCATGTACCTACGTTATATAGGTACGCACATCAGCTTTGACATCATTTTTTCACATAACCGTTAAACTAGACATCGGGTTGATACCAATGTTGGCATTTTTAGCTAATATCGTCCGATTCCGATATGTTCACCGATATATCGTGCATGTTAAATAAAACAAAAACCTCTCGTCTTCATAATGATCATCATACAGTATGTAAGCATGTCCTTTTTTCTCTTTGGACATGTCTTGAAGTGACTTATCCCAGGACTTTTTGAAGTAAAGTCTTGAGTTTTAATTTCAGAAACTGTAACGTAAGGGGCTACTGTGGGAGTGTCTGCCAGTAAGCACAGGCAAATTGCATTAGGCTGCAAAACTGTTCAGGTAAGAATTGCATATTTGTGGCTTTCCAAAGGAGTGGGCACTTGTCTTGTCTCTGGCCATAATAAAAAAAGAAGGACCTTTGTGTGTTCCCCTCAGTAGCTAGTCTGTCATATATAGTTTGGATTGATTTTATGACAGATCCCAGGGCCTGTGTGTGTGTCTCTGTGTGTGTGTGTGTGTGTGTGTGTGTGTGTGTGTGTGTGTGTGTGTGTGTGTGTGTATGTGTATGTGTGTGTGTGTGTGTGTATGTGTGTGTGTGTGTGTGTGTTGCCTGCACAGCTTTGTGTTGGCCAGGGAGAGACTGGAGTACTTTATACGCTGGAACATACAGAGCATTCTTCCCTTCTCCTGCTCTGCTCTGCTCTGCTGGGACCTCAGACTGTTGCCGTCGGTACATGAAGCCTCAAACGTCAAAGTTTAACACCAGAGTGCTGATAAATGGAATTGCATTTCAAAAGGCCACATCTTTGACAGACGCTTCTGTTCAAATCTTCTTTCACTATTCCTATCTTTATCAATGACAATGCAGGAAGCACTCATTTAAAATAGAAAAGATCTAGGCCTGATCAATCTATTATGGCCTCTCCCCACATCTAGGAAAACATTTCTGAAACCTGTGAAGTTAATATGATATTAAATTAGCTGATGCAGAGCAGTAATAACAATTTTCCAATCATCAAACAATGATCTGTTACAGACCCCAGATCCTAGATATACAGCCTTTTACACGGGTGGCAAAAAGCACATCAATAATTGAGCCGATCATGACCACTTCATACATTGACACTGAATAAACAAATGTGATCCTTTCAGTCTGCAGGTCCTCTCATGTTACAGGAGACTACCCAGGCTTGAAAAAGCCTTAAAAGCAGTGAGTTGGATGGGTAGGGTTAAGACCTAATGGTTTTTGGAGGGAGCGTCATTGTTGAACCACTGTATATGTATGTGCTGTATGGTTTTGCAACCTGAGGCCCTGTGGGAAGAGCCATAATTACAACTATACGGTGAAAGAGCAGTGGGAATGGAGGGAGATCCTGTTGACTAACTCTCTAATCATATTTGCTCCCTTCGGCCCAATTGAGTGCCTACGTCTAGACATGGAAAACAAAATAATCTCGTAAAACACAGTGTTTATCCGCAGCACCACTTTTAACATCAAGTCGTGATGGAAGCAATTTCACCCCTACCTAGAATAATCCTTTCAACCCTTAGTATTGCATTTGAGGAAAATAATACAATGTTCATCGCTCAACATGATTGGATCCACAAGTTCAACAGTGACAGATCCCAAAACTGAAAGTAAAACCAACTGGATCAGCAGTGGTCAGACTCTAACCTTCAAGCAGGCCTACTTCTCCTGAAAAGTCAGGCAGTTTGAGAACACTCTGTAAGTGCTGCTATATAAAAAAAATGCTAACATCGTTTCAATCTGTTTTTATCTGCCGATTAGTACTATAAGTCTTGCCTGGCAGGGAGAGACAGCCCCAGTCCTTCTGCCCAGGCCAGCCCTGTCTCCGAGTCAGTAGGAGCTGTTTTTCACATGTGGTATGCATGTGCAGTCGGGCTGCTCAGACGCACCTCATGGCTAGCTGGTTGGCATTCCTGCCTCACTCTGTAATTATGGCTTTACTCCTACAGACCACTGCTCTCTCTGCTCCTCTCTTCTCCACAGCCCACTCTCACATTTTCACAGACCTTCCACTGATGTCATACTGCCATTACCTGAACAGTTTATACCACTGGCTAATTAAAATAATATGCTATGCATGAGGCTATAGGCGGCATCTGCCATCATCTTCAACATCACCATCAACAACAAAAGCTTGTGATGATGAACAATTAGAAATGAACATATCACAGCAGAACATAAATCTGAGCAGAGACTTCTACCAACGGTGTGATAGTAGTAGTATATTAGTCTAATCACCACAGTCTCACCTCACACCCTGTGTCTCACTGCATTATACAATGAACTGCAGATGAATATTCATGCCTCCTGACACATTGATGTACAGTATGAACCTGGTTGTGTCAGAGTGAGAACACAGAGATACATTTCACAAGCAGTGTTCAAATAGTGCATACGTCTTCATCACCCATCACAAGGATCATATTGTATACTGTAGTTCTGCTCTCTATTTCTGCAGGAGTCCCATTGTCACTCATTGCTCTCTGACTGCCTATAGGCCAACTACCACTTCTTCCTGCTCTGTCAACCGTTTATGCCTTTTAAATGCACCGCACTGATCCATCCATTTTATGGACAGTATGTGAGGCTGTTATTTCAGGTTATCCTTACAGCAGTAATGCATAGTAGTGAAATATAAAGAGTCAAATCTCCCATAGCGAGCATGTAGTGGAATTATTCAGGCCGGACAGACGAAAAACAGACAGACCCCTTACGGAAAAACCACATGAATTTCACATGAAGTGTTCCAAAAACACTTTTGTACATGATTTCATGTGAAATTTTATGTGAAATCATGTGATTTGTCTGTAAGGGACAGACTGACGGCAGACTAGGAGGCTAAAGGGTAATCACTATGCTGACAGTGTCTGTTTTAGTCATTAAACATACAGAATCAATTAGGCTACCATAACACCAGCTACTAACCTTCATCATGGGCCTTTGGGAAGTATTAAGCTCATATAAAACAACATATTCAACCTCCCCAGGCATGTACAGTACAGTATGTTGGGGTGATTTTTCTTTACTAATGTATCTATGGGTGTGTTTGGCCTGCATTGATCAAAAATAATATATTTCTGTATCTGAAAATATAGAAGCATCTATTTCAGCTTTTTGAGACTGGTTATTACAAGGCAGTGGAAGTCAATGCTGTCATGCTGAATCAGGACTGTCTTGCAAAAGTGTTAGAAAAATAGTTTGCAGAGGAAAAATACTGCAAAACACAACTTAAGTACAACTTTATCTGATTACTGTCACAATGTATACGTTCCCTGCATATAATGTTTCATGAATAATCATACAATACATTCATAGCCACGGGAGGATGTTGGGGGGGTGCTGCGAATTGTTTTTTTGGGGAGGGCTATAAATGCCCGTGGTACAGACAGCTATATCGGTCCGCTAATAGAGGAATAGTAAAGGCTCAGTGCACTTCTTTTGTGGAAAAAAATGTTTCTCCCAAAAATACATAAATATTCAGATTTTTCATGGGGGTGCTACAGCAAATAAATCTTACAGAGATTCAGACAATCTCCTCCATTCATGCTGTTACCAGCACATGACATGCCATCAGAATGGGGATTAGGATGATCAGCTGAGCACATGCTCCCAACTCAATGCCACATTGTTCTCTGATGCTCACCGCTTGATTTCCTCCAACTCTCCTTGCAGCTTATGAGGAGAACAACACCAAATCTCCCTCTATGCCTGCCAAACTTTAATCAGTCCACTTCCTACTGTACAGTGCTAACAAGGAGCTGCAGTTGTGCCTTACGTCAAAGCTGTTCTGTGCTTGTTTGCTTCTGTCGCTTCTAAACAAAGCAGAGCACATTGTGAAAAATAGCTAGGACTAAGAATGAAAGTTGGGGAGGTACAGTTGAAGTCGGAAGTTTACATACACTTAGGTTGGAGTCATTAAAACTGATTTTTCAACCACTCCACAAATTTCTTATTAACAAACTATAGTTTTGGCAAGTCGGCTAGGACATCTACTTTGTGCATGACACAAGTAGTTTTTCCAACAATTGTTAACAAACAGATTATTTCACTTTTAATTCACTGTATCACAATTCCAGTGGGTCAGAAATTTACATACACTAAGTTGACTGTGCCTTTAAACAGCTTGGAAAATTACAGAAAAGGATGTCATGGCTTTAGAAGCTTCTGATAGGCTAATTGACATCATTTGAGTCAATTGGAGGTGTACCTGTGGATGTATTTCAAGGCCTACCTTCAAACTCAGTGCCTCTTTGCTTGACATCTTGGGAAAATCAAAAGAAATCAGCCAAGACCTCAGAAAAATTATTTTAAACATGGTTAAAAAGTCTGGTTCCTCCTAGCAATTTCCAAACGCCTGAAGGTACCACGTTCATCTGTACAAACAATAGTACGCAAGTATAAACAACATGGGACAACGCAGCCATCATACCGCTCAGGAAGGAGACACGTTCTGTCTCCTAGAGATGAATGTACTTTGGTGCGAAAAGTGCAAATCAATGCCTGAACAACAGCAAAGGACCTTGTGAAGATGCTGTAGGAAACAGGTACAACAAGTATCTATATCCACAGTAAAACGAGTCCTATATCGACAAAACCTGAAAGCCCATTCAGCAAGGAAGAAGCCACTGCTCCAAAACCGCCATAAAAAAGAAAGACTACGGTTTGCAACTGCACATGGGGACAAAGATCGGACTTTTTGGAGAAATATCCTCTGGTCTGATGAAACAAAAATAGAACTGTTTGGCCACAATGACCATCGTTATGTTTGGAGGAAAAAGGGGGATGCTTGCAAGCCGAAGAACACCATCCCAACCGTGAAGCACGGGGGTGGCAGCATCATGTTGTGGGAGTGCTTTGCTGCAGGAGGGTCTGGTGCACTTCACAAAATAGATGGCATCATGAGGTAGGAAAATTATGTGAATATATTGAAGCAACATCTCAAGACATTAGTCAGGAAGTTAAAGCTTGGTCACAAATGGGTCTTCCAAATGGACAATGACCCACAAGCATACTTCCAAAGTTGTGGCAAAATGGCTTAAGGACAACAAAGTCAAGGTATTAGAGTTGTCATCACAAAGCCCTGACCTCAATCCTATAGAGAATTTGTGGGCAGAAGTGAAAAAGTGTGTGCGAGCAAGGAGGCCTACAAACCTGACTCAGTTACACCAGCTCTGTCAGAAGGAATGGGCCAAAATTCCCCCAACTTGTTCTGTGAAGCTTGTGGAAGGCTACCCGAAATGTTTGACCCAAGTTAAACAATTTAAAGGCAATGCTACCAAATACTAATTGAGTGTATGTAAAATTCTGACCCACTGGGAATGTGATGAAAGAAATAAAAGCTGAAATAAATCACTCTACTATCACTCTACTCTACTTCTCTCTACTATTATTCTGACATTTCACATTCTTAAAATAAAGTGGTGATCCTAACTGACCTAAAACAGGGAATTTTTACTAGGATTAAATGTCAGGAATTGTGAAAAACTGAGTTTAAATGTATTTGGCTAAGGTGTATGTAAACTTCCGACATCAAATGTATATGCTGTTGGCCTGAGATCAAACAAGACACTGAAGGCCTTTGGTTTGAGTTTGACCGACACATCAGTGTTACACTAACAAATGTCATCCCCATTACTAATGTAGTAAATATATCAGGAAGGACCTTGTCTCCCAATCAGCCATTCTCACATTCTGTGGTGCTGCTTAGATATCAAACAAGGCCATGCATGTAGCAGCTGATTCATCAAGCCACGTCGCCTCTATCCCATCAAAGGCTAATGTGCATCCATGGACACCACGTTACGGCCAGCCTTTATCAAACTAGGAAACCTGGCTGCTTTAAATCAGGATTTGTGGCTTTATCTAACGATATAACAATGCTCTCTCTCTCTCTCATTATCAGCAAAAAATAAAGAAGAAAGAGCACATGTTGCACGGAAATGTCCAATTACCCCTCAACGATATCTCTTTGTAACCTTGACAACTGTAGGACTTTAAAGCGTTGCAATCATAGACATGATTTTTGCTTCATCTCGACTTGTGAGATGACTGTGAATTATCTCTCCAGGTGGTCTTCCTCTGGCAGCAGATTTTAACCAGCAGCCAGCATCTAGCCTAAAGGCTGTGATGTCATGTAACATGCCCTGTGTACGCCCTTCAGTCAATCAGAATAAATATTTAACAAAGTTATGGTGTGTAAACACACAAACACAGCAACACAGTCATGACGAGGGCACGATAACGCCTATTCCCCCTTGTAAAGATTTTAGATGCGCCCTCAGACCCTCAAAAAGTTCTACAGCTGCACTATCAAGAGCATTTTGACCTGCTGCATCACCGCTTGGTATGGCAACTACTCGGCATCTGACCATAAGACTCTACAGCGGGCAGTACGCACGTCCCAGTACATCACTGGGGCAAAGTTTCCTGCCATCCAGGACAACTATAGCAGGCGGTGTCAGAGGAAGGCCCTACAGATTGTCAAAGACTCCAGCCACCCAAGTCATAGACTGTTTTCTCTGCTATCGCACGGCAAGTGGTACCAGAGCTTAAAGTCTGGGACTAAAAGGCTTCTGAACAGCTTCTACCCCCAAGCCATAACTGATAAACAGTTAACAGTTGACCCCCTTTTTTTTTGCACTGACATTCTTGCACTGACTCTACCCACATACACACTCACACATACTACACTGACACTCCAACACACACATACACACTACATATGCTCACACACAAAACACACACACACACACACACACACACACACACTACATATGCTCACACACACACACACAAAACACACACACACACACACACACACACACACAATGCATATTGACGCCATACACACACTCACAGATAGACACACTTTCAAACGCTGCTGCTACTGTTTATTATCTATCCTGATTGCCTAGTCACTTTTACCCCTACCTACATGTACATAATACCTCAATTACCTCAACTACCTCATACCCCTTCACATTGACTCACATCATTATTGTTATTTTATTGTGTTACTATTTCCTTTTTTTTGTTATATATATTTTTTTTTACTATTTAAGTCTGCAATATTGGAAAAGGGCTCGTAAGTAAGCAATTCACAGTAAATTCCACACCTGTTGTATCTGACGCATGTGACAAATACAATTTCATTTGATTTAATTGTGGTTATACAAGGGGGGCTCATGACACACATATACTGAATGCTCAATGTGCAAGGCAGAACAACATTAGGGTGTTGTCAATACATTGGCCTTTACAATCAGCAGAACAAATACGTCAGAGCCAGACAACCCTTAATTTTGAGAAGTTTGTTGGGATGACTGACCACAGTTTATCTTACCAAACATCAGTGAAATATATTCAAAGATGCAGTAAGGCACTGCAAAGAGACAGTATCCTCAGGGTACATTCGCAAACAATCATCTGCTATTTAAGGTTAGCTCAGAAAGTGCTTTGAATACACTGTTAAACCTTGAAAAGCTAAGTCAGCAGTTGGTCAAATACCTGTGTGAGAGCGCAAGCCAGCTGAGTGGAGACATTTTGTACTTTTATGCTCCTGTTTCCTCCCAGGCATCTGCACTTGACTGTGACTCCAGCACAAATGTAATGGAGATAATAAACCCCTCACAGATCTGCTCACCTGGCAGTCACATGGGCCAGATTGTGCTTGGGGACAAAAGAAAGACTGAGCACAACACAGAGAATACATTCATGCTGTATTGACTCAAAGGCAGGGCTGTGTACACACTGCACCTTCCGGCAGTGATCAGAAGACAAACACAACCACTGTTTGTCCTCCCACCATACAGATGGGCCAATTTGGGTAGTCTTATGAACGCGTTGGCACTGGAACAAATAGATTGTGAAATGCTAGTGTGATAACAATCTCCTTCTCTTAAATAATATTTCAATATAAAATAGCTATATTGCATTTAGTAGACACTATCCAAAGCAACTTACAGTTATGCATGTATATATGGTCCTGGGAATCAAACCCACTATCCTGGTGTTGCAAGAGCCATGCTCTGCCAGCTGAGCTACAGAGGAGCACACTCAATTACAGAAAAAAATTGAATATATTGCAGTGAAATGTCCAATTATCCCTCAAAGATGTCTCTGTCACCTTGACAAAGATCTCATTGTGTCATTGTGATCCTCCATTTCTATTTAACTGTAAGGTTAAACTGTAAAGTTAAATAGAAATGGAGGCTCACAATGACACAATGAGATTCTTCCCTCCTGAACCTTTATTAAATCTCTATGGTCCACCTTTTCTGTTATATTTCCTCATTAAAATGACATGTGTGAAGTGGTCTCAGTGTGTAGTAATTCTGGTTTATAGTGTATTAACATATCCTGTAGTGTAGCAACGTATTCCCATAGTGTATTAATGCATCTAACTAACTTACCTATATACAGAGAGGAGTCTTTCCTCTTCACATGGTCGTCTATGTAGGACACACCCAGGGGCTGAACTGGGGTGGCTCCAATCCCCAGCAGCATCTGGGCCCCAATCAGCAGCAGGTACATCATGTTGGTGTTTGCCTTGTTGGAACACAACTCCTCTATATATTGCCCACCATTCCTGGTACTGTTGGCGCACCCATTCCTGCCCACCTCAGTCCTCCATGTCTGCCCTGGCTTGTTCTCGTATTGGTTGGTTAGAAACTCTGGCAGTGCTGACAGAAGAGCTCCTAGCGCCATGACGATACCCCCACAGCCAATCAACCTTGGCCGGTTTGCTTTGGCCCCGAAGTAGCTGACGAATAGGATAAGAGCTAGATTGCCAATCTCAAAGCTGCTGGCGATCACACCCACATCGGCACTTTGGAGGTTGAATCGTCGCTCCAGGGTGGTCAGGACACTCACCTGAGAAAGCAACAGCAGAGGAAATATGTTGCTCATAAATGGCAATCATAACTAACTTCCCATAACTGATTAACTTCGTAAATGACAGGGTATTATCATTACGAGGCTAAAATACTACCAGGCGTAAAGCCTAATTGTTTTCACACTAGCTGAGAAGTATGTAATTGAGAGGAAAATGGGGGAAAACACCTAGCTTACAAATAGCAATTAAATAAATACGGCATGGATCATGGTTACTGTTTTACCACAAGAATACTTGCAACATTTGATGCAGTTCAATGAATGGCCTTTGGTATACTGAATCACATCTCAGATGGGTGCAGTATTTTACAATTACCATTGAAAACCAAGTAACCAAGACTGTAGGCCTAAACATTGAGAAAAAATAATGTGTCCTAAATTAAGGTTATTTAAGTGACATATCATTTTGGTTATTACAGAACAAACAACTATATATAAGACAAATTACATGTTTCTATAGTAAAAATCTCTGAAAGATGTGATTTTCCCAAATGAAATACAAAATAATTACATAAAACTCTAGATATTGGAATTATAAGGATTAACATGCCAATGGGTTTCCAAACTTCAGGTACATGCAAATATGAAAAAAATGTGATATTGTTTTCACGGTGGAATTTTGAATTAAGTTGCATGCAAGAGGGTTTAGAGAAATATGACATGGCTATGAAAATACCATGTTATTGAGGTTGTGCCCTTGTAAATAATCCCTTTCCTTTGGATATACTGACTCACATTGAGACCTCTTTCAGATGTTTCTCATTGTGCTCTGAGTAAAATCATCTCTCTGCCAAGATGGAGACCTGTTTTTGATTAGCTGGGCACTGCATCAGTTACTCGCATGGCTTTATGGAAAGTGCATCCTCCCCAAACGCTCTCGCTCTCTCTCTGAGTTAATGGTGCAGCATTTAACGCAAGTAAAAGATAAGAGCATAACACTGTCTCTAGATGGAAGTTGGGGCAGCAGGGTATTTTGCCTCCCCTCTGCCATTGTTGGTAAAATACATGGAAGTCAGACATCATGGAATGCATTTCAGTTCATCAGACAGGATCCTAACTAAGTATAACGATCCTAACTACGTCTAATGATTAAATTGATCTCTATCTAATTTAGATTTTTTCATGTGATTATGTACCCCATCACAGACTTACCAAACCCCATTTGTAACTGCTATGAAGGCAAGTTTTTGTAAGACGTAGATGTAGTTAGCTAGCTAGCTTTCACAACCTGGCCAGTTAAAATTCCTACTAGCTAATGTTAGCTAGCTAGCTAGCTTTTTAAACTCTGATTTGCTAGCTAACGTTAGGTAACTAGCATTCGAGGGCTGACTGTTCTCATAAAAGTTTATTGTGCAGTGCAAAAATGAATGAAGGAGCCAGCTTTGGTGGTAATTTGTGCCATGTCTGACTCTGTACTGTTGTCCATGTGCTAGGTAACGGCAACAAGCTCAGACGAGCTAGCTAAACGTGGTGTCAGCATCCAGCTGTGATCAGCTGGTGGTTGCATAGTAATGGCGTCACCAACCCGAAATCTAATCGAGCTGGCATTAGTTGTGAAAATGGTCTGCGATGGTCCCGGTTTCCCCTGAATGGGCTCTAATTTGAGAATTCTATTTGAGCCAGCCCTAATTCTAAGTGCCAGTGGAAATGGGGCTTTGCTCTGTAGGAAGTACAATAGGCTGCCCCTTCTCAAAGGAGTGGGTCCTCAGATGTATCAAATTAAATTGTTGAGTATTGTTTAGAGAGTTCATAAAAAATAATGTGGGTTTGCAATGTCTGGGAACCAACTGCTGAGCCATATCCCACCTGTCATATTTTCACAACTATTATCAAACTATTTTCGGATGTGTCCCAAAATGTCCTTGAAAGGGCACGGTCCTCTTCCATTTAGACAGTGATGTCCAACAGGCTAACATGCTAAACTAAGCTCCTCTTAGGAGCCGTGGGGACAGGAAAATAACAGCTAACTTAGAGAAGGATGCCATTGCCAGTAGGAAAAATGACCTTCTCTCTGTGACTTTACAAAGTGATTACTTTAAATGGCAGGTGTGACTGAGAAATAACTATACTAATTCAACTACCTACACTTTGATTACATTTGAACACGACCACAGGTTGGGCTTCTGAGTGGTGCAGTCTAAGGCACTGCATCTTAGCGCTAGAGGCGTCACTACAGACCCTAGTTCAATACCAGGCTGTATCACAACTGGCTGTAATTGGGAGTCCCATAGGGTGGCGCACAATTGGCCCAGAGTCGTCCAAGTTAGGGTTTGGCAGGGGTAGGCCGTCATTGTAAATAAGAATTTGTTCTTAACTGACTCGCCTACTTAAATAAAATAAAAAATGTTTTTTAAGTGTTATAAATCAATGTGGTGATGTCAGTCATCCTATGTACAAGGCCTATCAGCAGACACCAGCACAGACTCCTGAACCTCCACTTCACCACCACACCACAGCAGAGGAATGGCAGCCAGGCCAAGCAGACCATATCATGTCATCTCTTGCCCAGACTAGACTCGGGCACCAGTGGGCCTGACAGCAGTGAATTTAGAAGAGCACCCGTCCCCCAAATTCCATGTGTTGTATATGCACTCTGCCATCAAAGCATTTTACTAAAATATACTGCATTTCTAGACTCAATAATTGACAAAAATATTTATAGTTAGGTCTATGTTATCTAAAAAGACTGTATACATTGCAGAGAGATGAGTAACTCTAGCTACAGAAAGCTAGTTAAGATACACCTGGAATCTTGAACTCAAAAGTAAACACAGTTAGTCAGGAAGGTTTGGTGTATTTATTGCAGCATGGTTACAATGCAAACTTGTCTGGCTGTGTTTTCATGGACAATGTGACCGATTAGCCTCAACATTACCTCACCTGTCCAGAATGAGAGGATCCAAGCCCCACACCCTTTTTTAACAAGCGGATGAGGCTTGTGTAAGCACAGTTTATGACATAACTACAGCCCTTTGCTAAATAAAACTGTTGAAGTGCGTCTCAGGTTCCTATGCTGTCTAGACGCCCTTTCAAAAGGGCAATTCAGTGTCTACCAGAAGCCTTTACAGAACCCTGTCTAATTCCAAAATATTACGTTTTGGCAAGTTGCAAGATTGGAGAGGGCGAGGTAGTAACACCAAACTTTAACTATAGCTTAACCTGAACACATTAAAGTCTCGAAAACTTAGTGTAGAATTAATATAATCAACTACTAATGTTGGGTTTGAAAATCTAATATATGCAGGGGAAATGATAAAGTACATAGACAGTTCAGCCTGTTTTGCCATGCGTAGATGGAGCACGTAACAGCAAACAAATTCACCACTGTCACTCATCACCACAACATTCAACGTGGGCTGAAACCACAGAGTTCTGTTGAATTTCCGAGAACTAAGAACTTAAGGTAGGTTTACACACCATTTCCAGATCATTCTCAAAATGAAACTAGGGAAGCTGAGTCATACCACAACCCCATAGTGTTGAGAGTAATTGTCTATGCAGGTATGTGCACTGACTGTTTACCCAGAGACTATGTTGCCTGTAAAAAAGTCCATTGTAAGCTGCTAACGTATAGCAAGAGCATAGGCCATGACCCATGACTTCCAGGCTGGCTCCCTGGCTACCAGCACAAGCTTTAAGTTGCTTCACCCTATCATGTATACAACAATAGCTCAGACACAGGAGGACCTCAAAAAAGGTCATGACAGGGTCATCAGCTTGTCCCTGTAGCTGGTGCCTGGTTTCCAACCCATGCAAATGGAGCAGGTGCCATGTGAAAGAGACTACCTGTGCTGACAGCGATAGAGCATGGTTGAAGGCCTGTCATGCGCTTCCCTCTCAGATCCATAATTTGCTAATCTTTACTCACCAGTATAAAGTGTACCCTTATTAGTTAAATGTGTGTTAACCTTCTTTAGAATAACCTCCTGGAAAGTGTAGTTGAAAACATTTACATAGTCAAAGTGAGACAGGGCTTTAAATGGTAGTTATACTGTAGGTGTAAACATTCTAGCTAAGCTAAGCTATAAGTGCCTATGTATAAAAGCCATCAGTGTCCCCTGCAGCCACTGCTGCAGATGAGACATCTTCCGTTTCAACTACATTCAATTCAATGAGACAAAACTAGACCAATTATCACACAGAGGTATCCTGATAGACCCATTCCTTCCACTGTGACCGGCGAGTCTGTACATAGCAGAGAGACACATCACAGAAAAATGTGTGCAATGTTCCATCCAAGTCAGAGCGAAAAGGTTGGAGACTACTGGTTGTAGGCCCAATTTGATGATAACGTTACTTGGTTCACAAGCAAGTAGTGTTAGAAAGTTAGTCCATCTAAATAGATTTTAAAAACATGTTATAACAATATGTTCTAAAAATAGAATAAAATAGATTGAAAAAACTAAGTACAAAGTACTTTGGAAAACATTCCTCTCAATAATTTGGGCTCATTAAACTTCATATCAAAGGCAGGAAGTGGTGAATTCTTGTTAATTGTACATTTGACTCAACAATCCAAGTCCACTCCTTACAGAGGAAATTCTGACTGGATACCAACATGCCTAATCCACATAGGCTACACTGTTCCCATGGTCAGGAGGAGGCTTTTGGTTCAGTGGCACAGAATAGATAACACGTTCCACTCCAAATAAGGTCAAAGCATTTCAGTTTACATCTCTGATTTCCCTGGGAAGTGGCACTAGCCCACCATACCACTTTGTGACTTAAAATACCCTACTATAAAGGAATTCATTCACTCATCCACAATTTGTTGTTTCATTCCATAAGCGAACTGTTGAACATCATCACGAGACAACTGAATTTGAGAAGGGAGTATAGAAAATATTTCTGTGAGGAGGACCTATTAGGACTAAAACGATTTAAACGGTTCAAAAGAGTAGGCCTATAGCATATCAGAAGCATCAGGTGTGAACTTGAGATAAAAGAGTTGAATAGGCTTGTCTGCTCTTCTTAAACAAGATAGCATTGCTTTCAAGCCTGGCACTCTGATAATACAGGCAGGGGCCTATAATTTCACTTATCTAGCTACATCAATAGATTGTGTTATTGCAGCATATTACATGTATATTACAGCTATATGGGCCATTTGCCGCATAAACTAACAACTCACCTGTAAATGGTTGTCCTCTACGGAATCAGTGTTATTTTGGGTACTTGGATTATTTAGGTGCGGCATTAGGAGAACAAACCATCATTAACAGGTTTGTTTTGACAGAGGGAAAATAGGCTATGTTAGCTGTGGATATATGGACAAGGTTAAACTCCTCAACCAGACGAAAATTAGTTTCGAATTGAATATTGAGTCCACATGTGGGCTAGCCTGGCATGGGCACTGGCTACTGCGTATTTAAAACACCGGTGTATGTCAAGCCTTCTTTAAACCGGCTAAAATGTATCTCATTATGTCATTGCTTTTGCCCGTTTCATGACAGATAGCCTACTTTGCTTACATGCTCAATACTGG
Source organism: Salvelinus alpinus (assembly GCF_045679555.1). Taxonomy (NCBI): domain Eukaryota; kingdom Metazoa; phylum Chordata; class Actinopteri; order Salmoniformes; family Salmonidae; genus Salvelinus; species Salvelinus alpinus. The sequence continues at coordinate 34,972,762 of NC_092094.1, read as the reverse complement.
CACGGAGTTATAGCTAAGATAAAATGGCCCAAAGTATTAGAATTCATATGAAACCTGAGTCTGGACAGATGTTCTCATGAGAGACATCACAGACGTAATGACACAGCTTAAAATGTTTCACTTACCAGGTAGGCTCCAACAGTGCCCTGTGCCAACATCAGCGCACATTCCGATATCAAAAATATCTTGATGTTTGAGAAGCATGATGACTTTTTACGGGTACCCTCTCCAGTGCTCGTGTCCGAGCCCCTCTGTTTTTTCACCTGCATCCTTTGGAGCCGCTACTTTGTATTATAGCGAGAAAATAAATCCAGAGGGTAACCTGCCCCTGTAGGCTACATTCAGCACGTGTCTGACGCACGGTCTCTGTCTATTTTCTCGTTCAACCTATGCTTTACATCTGACTAACTATTACAGTAAATATTCAGCCATACTCCAAAGGGCTGCCCCTCCGCAAGCTCTAAACATTGCCACTTCGTCGAATAAGACACATGAACTCCACGACGATTTTCTCATATGCATACGAGAACGAGAGACGCCAGGTTTTCTCTCAAATAGCATTTTTTCAGAATCTTGACGTTCGTTCCCGAATGTTAAGCATAACAATGCGTAGATTCTAAAAACAATCGATAAGAATCTTGCCACGCTGTCGCTGCTCCACCTTTACTTGGCATGGTCTTTGGTCATGTAGCCTGCTATACAGTATTTAAGCATGCACTCACTCCCTCCACCACAACTTGTGTAGCCTATGTTCTGACTCTGCGCCTCTTCCAACCACTGACAGCCCTACAGTGGCGCTGTGTAGCATGCACCAAATTCTGGGTTGCAACATGGTCTCAGAGCATTTAGTATTATTCCGTATGTAAATCCGAGACACTTTACTTAGTATGCTATGTTACGTTTCGTATGGTATGTATTAATTTGTGGATGTCCATCACACATTTTTTATGAAATGTTACGAATTACAATTCGTATTAAGTCATGTTACGAATTGAAAAACGTATGATATGTTACGAATTCTGGCTAAGTGGCTAACGTTAGCTAGCTCGCTAACATTAGCTAGGGTTACATTTAGGAGTTAGGTTAAAGGGTTAAGGTTAGGGTTAAGGAAAGTGTTAGCTAAAAGGGTAGTTAGGGTAAGGCAAAGGGTTAGCTAAAAGGGTTAGGGGAAGGGTTAGCTAACATGCTAAGTAGTTGCAAAGTAGCTAAAAAGTAGTAAGTTGTTGGAAAGTTGCTAAAATGCTAAAGTTGTCCTTGATGAGATTCAAACTCACAACCTTTGGATTGTTAGACGTTTGCATTATATGCTTACACACCCACCCTGACCAACCACCCTCTTTTAATTTTGCCTTAAGGAACCATCTGTCTTATCTAACCATACCAGACATAACATATCATACTAAATGGAGTGGCTCGGATTTACTTACAGACTCTGTCTCTCTCTTACTCCCTCTCTCTCAATTTCAATTTAAGGGGCTTTATTGGCATGGGAAGAATATGTTTACATTGCCAAAGCAAGTGAAATAGATAATAACCAAAAGTGAAATAAACAATAAAAAATTAACAATAAACATCACACTCACAAAAGTTAATTTAACTAGGCAAGTCATTAAAGAACAAATTCTTATTTACAATGACAGCGTAGGAAGTGGTTTAACTGCCTTGTTCAGGGGCAGAACGACATATTTTTACCTTGTCAGCTGGTGGATTCAATCTAGCAACCTTTTGGTTCCTGGCCCAACGCTCTAACCACTAACCACTAACCACTAACCACTAACCACTAACCACTAACTCTCTCTCTCTCTCTCTCTCTCTCTCTCTCTCTCTCTCTCTCTCTCTCTCTCTCTCTCTCTCTCTCTCTCTCTCTCTCTCTCTCTCTCTCTCTCTCTCTCTCTCTCTCTCTCTCTCTCTCTCTCTCTCTCTCTCTCTCTCTCTCTCTCTCTCTCTCTCTCAACAAGGCACACCTGCTAATTGAAATGCATTCCAGGTGACTACCTAATGAAGATGGTTGAGAGAATGCCAAGTGTGCAAAGCTGTCATCAAGGCAAATGATGGCTACTTTGAAGAATATCAAATATAACATATATTTTTATTTGTTTAATGCGTTTGAGCCAATCAGTTGTGTTGTGACAAGGTATAGGGGGTATACAGAAGATAGCCCTATTTGGTAAAAACCCAAGTGCATATTATGGCAAGAACAGCTCAAATAAGCAAAGAGAAACGACAGTCCATCATTACTTTAAGACATGAAGGTCAGTCAATCCGGAACCTTTCAAAAACTTTGAAAGTTTATTCAAGTGCAGTCTCAAAAACCATCAAACGCTATGATGAAACTGGCTCTCATGAGGACCGCCACAGGAAAGGAAGACACAGAGTTACCTCTGCTGCAGAGGATAAGTTCATTAGAGTTCCCAGCCTCAGATTGCAGCCCAAATAAATGCTTCACAGAGTTCAAGTAACAGACACATCTCAACATCAACTGTTCAGAGGAGACGACATGAATCAGGCCTTCATGGTCGAATTGCTGCAGAGAAACCACTACTAAAGGACACCAACAATAAGAAGAGACTTGCTTTGGCCAAGAAACACGAGCAATGGACATTAGACCGGTGGAAATCTGTCCTTTGCTCTGATGAGTCCAAATTTGAGATTTTTTGCTCCAAACACCATGTCTTTGTGAGACGCAGAGTAGGTGAACGGAGGATCTCCGCATGTGTGGTTCCCACTGTGAAGCATGGGGGAGGAGGTGTGGGGGTGCTTTGCTGGTAACGCTGTCGGTCATTTATTTAGAATTCAAGGCACACTTAACCAGCATGGCTACCACAGCATTCTGCAGCGATATGCCATCCCATCTGGTTTGCGCTTAATGGGACTATCATTTATTTTTCAACAGGCTAATGACCTAAAACACACCTCCAGGCTGTGTAAGGGCTATTTGAACAAGGTGAGTGATAGAGTGCTGCATCAGATGACCTGGCTTCAACAATCACCCAAACTCAACCCAATTGAGATGTTTTGGGATGAGTTGGACCGCAGAGTGAAGGAAAAGCAGCCAACAAGTGTTCAGCATGTGTGGGAACTCCTTCAAGAATCAAATCAAATCACATGTATTTATATAGCCCTTCTTACATCAGCTGATATCTCAAAGTACTGTACAGAAACCCAGCCTAAAACCCCAAACAGCAAGCAATGCAGGTGTAGAAGCACAGTGGCTCGGAAAAACTCCCTAGAAAGGCCAAAACCTAGGAAGAAACCTAGAGAGGAACCAGGCTATGAGGGGTGGCCAGTCCTCTTCTGGCTGTGCCAGGTGGAGATTATAACAGAACATGGCCAAGATATTAAAAATGTTCATAAATGACCAGCATGGTCAAATAATAATAATCACAGTAGTTGTCGAGGGTGCAGCAAGTCAGCACCTCAGGAGTAAATGTCAGTTGGCTTGTCATAGCCGATCATTAAGAGTATCTCTACCGGTCCTGCTGTCTCTAGAGAGTTGAAAACAGCAGGTCTGGAACAGGTAGCACGTCCGGTGAACAGGTCAGGGTTCCATAGCCGCAGGCAGAACAGTTGAAACTGGAGCAGCAGCACGGCCAGGTAGACTGGGGACAGCAAGGAGTCATCAGGCCAGGTAGTCCTGAGGCATGGTCCTAGGGCTCAGGTCCTCTGAGAGAGAATTAGAGAGAGAGCATACTTAAATTCACACGGGACACCGGATAAGACAGGAGAAGTACTCCAGATATAACAAACTGACCCTAGCCCCCCGACACATAAACTACTGCAGCATAAATACTGGAGGCTGAGACAGGAGGGGTCAGGAGACACTATGGCCCATCCGATGATACCCCCGGACAGGGCCAAACAGGAAGGATATAACCCCACCCACTTTGCCAAAGCACAGCCCCCACACCACTAGAGGGATATCTTCAACGACCAACTTACCATCCTGAGACAAGGCCGAGTATAGCCCACAAAGATCTCCGCCACGGCACAACCCAAGGGGGGCGCCAACCCAGACAGGAAGACCACGTCAATGACTCAACCCACTCAAGTGACGCACCCCTCCTAGGGACGGCATGAAAGAGCACCAGTAAGCCAGTGACTCAGCCCCTGTAATAGGGTTAGAGGCAGAGTATCCCAGTGGAGAGAGGGGAACCGGCCAGGCAGAGACAGCAAGGGCGGTTCATTGCTCCAGAGCCTTTCTGTTTACCTTCACACTCCTGGGCCAGACTACACTCAATCATATGACCCACTGAAGAGATGAGTCTTCAGTAAAGACTTAAAAGTTGAGACCGAGTCTGCGTCTCTCACATGGGTAGACAGACCATTCCATAAAAATGGAGCTCTATAGGAGAAAGCCCCGCCTCCAGCTGTTTGCTTAGAAATTCTAGGGACAATTAGGAGGCCTGCGTCTTGTGACCGTAGCGTACGTGTAGGTATGTGCGGCAGGACCAATTTGGAAAGATAGGTAGGAGCAAGCCCATGTAATGCTTTGTATGTTAGCAGTAAAACCTTGAAATCAGCCCTTGCCTTAACAGGAAGCCAGTGTAGACTATTGGAAAAGCAAGTCTCGGACCAAAAGGCTCCTTAATTAACAGCTTCTACCCCCAAGCCATAAGACTGCTGAATGACTAAACTAATCAAATGGCCACCCGTACTATTTAAATGGCCACCCATACTTTGTTTTTTAACTGCTGCTACTCGCTGTTTATTATCTACGCATAGTCACTTTACAAATTACCTTGACTAACCTGTACCCTCGCACATTGACTCTGTACGGGTACCCACTGTATATAGCATCGTTATTGTTATGTAAATGTATTGTGTAACTTTTTGATTGATTACATTTTTTTACTTGATTTTATTTAGTAAATATTTTAATAACTCTATTTCTTGAACTGCATTGTTGGTTAAGGGCTTGTAAGTAAGCATTTAACGGTAAGGTTGTATTCGGCGCATGTGACAAATAACATTTAATTTAATTTTATGTGATTCCCAACAATACATGGCGTAACTGCTGGCTTTTTATGAGTAAAAAAAAACAGGCTTATCTGACACTCCAGCAACTCCTAACTTCTACCTTTTCACACTGTTATTATGTGTTATACACAAGCCCCCATACAGTGGACATCTGTTTGTCCACCAGGGAGCCATATAACTCATCTTTCACATGGAGAAAGACAGGTAATAGTCTTCAAAGGAAAAATACATTCTAGATCACTGTTGGTGGTTCTATAAACCTAATGTATGTTAAGGCAATATAAATACTTGTCTATAACACACTGCATCTTGTCTATAACACATTACATAGATTCCAAGATGGTGTAGCAGTCGGACGTTTATTTGTCTTGTTTCGTCTGTTTGTCCCGTCCCATGTATATTTTTCTTCGTATATATTTCGTATATATTTGGAAATATTTTTTAAATCTCAATTTCCATCTATGGACTGAACATACTCTCCTGCAACCCGCCTCACCCAATGTGGTACGGATCTGCTATATTTTACACTTTAGAACCGGAACCCCCATCAGCAGCTATCCAGCTAACTAGCTACTAGCTAGTAGTCAGTTAGCCACTGCTAGCGGCATCACTGTTAACTTGGACATCAGCCAGCCTCATCCTGGTCAATTCCTGCCAGTCTGCACAACGCGATATCAACCCAGAGCATATCGGACTGCTTTTTCTCTACCACATCTCCGGATTCTTACCGCAAGCTCTGAACCTTTACACTGGATCATTGCAGCTAGCTAGCTGCTATCCGAGTGGCTACTCCTGGCTAACGTCTCTGTCCTAAAGCAAGAGATCCATCAGCCAATTCTTGGGCGACAATACCTATTTTGCCAATTGGCTAGACCCTTTTAACTGCCTACACGGAGCCCCACCGATCCGTCACGACTGGTCTGCCGACGTAATCGCCCGAGGGGGTTTCAACAGGCTCTTCCATTGCGACGTCCCCCGAAGAACCATCTGCTGGCTTGCTAGCCCCGGCCCGCTAGCTGTCTGAATCGTTGTGTCTTCAGCTCGCCTAGCTACTCACTGGACCCTATGATCACTCGGCTACACATGTCTCTCCCTAACGTCAATATGCCTTGTCTATTGCTGTTTTGCTTAGTGATTATTGACTTATTTTACCGTAGAGCATCCAGCCCTGCTCAATAAGCCTTAGCTAGCCCTTTTGTTCCACCCCCCACACATGTGTTGACCTCACTTGGTTTAAAAATGGTGCCTCTAGGAGACAAAACCTCTCTCATCGTCACTCAATGCCTAGGTTTACCTCCACTGTATTCACATCCTACCATACCCTTGTCTGTACATTATGCCTTGAATCTATTCTTCCGCGTCCAGAAATCTGCTCCTTTTACTCTCTGTTATGAAAGGCACTAGACAACCAGTTCTTATAGGCTTTAACCATACTCTTATCCTACTCCTACTCTGTTCCTCTGGTGATGTGGAGGTTAACCCAGGCCCTGCAGCCCCTAGCTCCAATCTCATTCCCCAGGCGCTCTCATTTGTTGACTTCTGTAACCATAAAAGCCTTGGTTTCATGCATGTTAACATTAGAAGCCTCCTCCCTTAGTTTGTTGTATTCACTGCTTTAGCACACTCCGCCAAACCGGATGTCCTAGCCGTTTCTGAATCCTGGCTTAGGAAGGCCACCAAAAATCCAGAAATATCCATCCCTAACTATAACATTTTCCAACAACATAGAACTGCCAAATGGGGCAGAGTTGCAATCTACTGCAGAGATAGCCTGCAGAGTTTTGTCATACTATCCAGGTATGTGCCCAAACAATTGGAGCTTCTACTTTTAAAAATCCACATTTCCAGAGATAAGTCTCTCACCGTTGCTGCTTGTTATAGACCCCCTTCAGCCCCCAGCTGTGCCGTGGACACCATATGTGAATTGATTGTCCCCCATCTATCTTCAGAGATCGTATTGTTAGCTGACCTAAACTGGGATATGCTTGACACCCCGACCATCCTACAATCTAAGCTAGATGCCCTCATTCTCACACAAATGATCAATGAACCTACCAGGTACAACCCTAAATCTGTAACCATGGGCACCATCTTAGATATCATCCTGATCAACTTGCCCTCTAAATACACCTCTGCTGTCTTCTCAGCAATCATTGCCTCATTGCCTGTGTGCGTAATGGGTCCGCGGTCAAACGACCACCCCTCATAACTGTCAAACACTCCCTAAAACACTTCAGTGAGCAGGCCTTTCTAATCGACCTGGCCCGGGTATCCTGGAAGTATATTGACCTCATCCCGTCAGTAGAGGACGTTACCATTTATCGTTCCCAAATTAAACTGCCTCGTACTCAATTCTTGCTCGTACAATATGCATATTATTATTACTATTGGATAGAAAACACTCTCTAGTTTCTAAAACCGTTTGAATTATTTCTCTGAGTGAAACAGAACTCATTCTACTGCACACTTCCTGTCAAGAAGTGAGATTTCTGAAATTGAGGTCTCTGTTCCAGGGTCGGTTTATAAATTCCCTTATAAGCTATGGGGCTACATGCACTGCATACGCCTTCCCCTAGATGTCAGTAAGCGGTGAGACTTTGAATGGAGCGGATAGCACCATCTGGGGGAGTATAAAACCTCTTGGAACGGAAGTACCGACCTTTTCGACGCGGGGCCTGACGCAGGAGGGACACCAAGCATGGCGTCCTGAAAAGCTTTCGGTTTAGCAGTTCTATATCTCCGGCTCTGATTTAATTAGTTTTTTGTCTTAAAAACTTCATAAGGTAGTTAATTTAAACCGACTTATAGCAGTTTATAGCAGTTTATTGCGATTTTCTGGAATTTCTTTGTCATGCGTCGTCGCGAGTTGGACACCTCTCCGGCATATGGCTAACGTTAGCTGCTAATTACACGGTTGAAGAGGACATCTTTCAACCAAAAGACGATTGTTCTGGACAAAGGACACCTTGCCCAAGATTCTGATGGAAGCTCAACAAATAGTAAGAGGTCTTTATGCTATTAATTCGTATTTATGTTGAAAAATGTGAAACAATAATTCCGCCATGAATTGCGGTGCGGTCTCGCTTTAGCGCACGCTGTATATCATAGTAACGTTAATTTTAAAAATCTAACACAGCGATTGCATTAAGAACTAATATATCTTTCATTTGCTGTCCAACCTGTATTTTTTAGTCAAGTTTATGATTAGTTATCGATTAGATTAGGTGCCTCTCCAAGATGGCGCCGGACAGATTGCTTGAAGTTTGACTACTAATCACATTGTATAACCACGATTTGTGCCGTTAAATATGCACATTTTCGAACAAATCCTATATGCATTGTGTAATATGATGTTACAGGACTGTCATCTGATGAAGTATATGAAGGTTAGTCAAAAATTATATATCTTTTGCTGGTTTGTTAGGATCGCTAACCTTTGCTGCTGGTAAACGGCTTGTGTTTCTGGCTATTGTGGTAAGCTAATATAATGCTATATTGTGTTTTCGCTGTAAAACACTTAAAAAATCTGAAATATTGGCTGGATTCACAAGATGTTGGCCTTTCATTTGCTGTACGCTGTGTATTTTTCAGAAATGTTTTATGATGAGTATATAGGTATTTGACGTTGGTCTCTGTAATTATTCTGGCTGCTTCAGCACTATTTCAGATTGCAGCTGCAATGTAGAACTGTGATTTATACCTGAAATATGCACATTTTTCTAACAAAACATATGCTATACAATAAATATGTTATCAGACTGTCATTTGATGAAGTTGTTTCTTGGTTAGTGGCTATTTATATCTTTATTTGGTCGAAATTGTGATAGCTACCTATGCAGGAAGAAAATGGTGGAGAAAAAAAAGTTGTGTCTTTTGCTATCGTGGTTAGCTAATAGATTTACATATTGTGTCTTCCCTGTAAAACATTTTAAAAATCAGAAATGATGGCTGGATTCACAAGATGTGTATCTTTCATCTGGTGTCTTGGACTTGTGATTTAATGATATTTAGATGCTAGTATTTACTTGTGACGCTATGCTAGGCTATGCTAGTCAGCTTTTTTACTGATGGGGGTGCTCCCGGATCCGGGATGAGTACCAAGTAAAAGTTAAAAGTGCTTTCCTCACCATCTTAAATAAGCATGCTCATTCAAAAAATGTAGAACTAAGAACAGATATAGCCCTTGGTTCACCTCAGACTTGACTGCCCTTGACCAACACAAAAACATCCTGTGGCGTTTTGCTTTAGCATCGAATAGCCCCCGCGGTATGTAACTTTTCAGGGAAGTCGGGAACCAATATACTCAGTCAGTTAGGAAAGCTAAGGCTAGCTTTTTCAAACAGAAATTTGCATCATGTAGCACAAATTTCCAAAAGTTTTGGGACACTGTAAAGTCCGTGGAGAATAAGAGCACCTCCTCCCAGCTGCCCACTGCACTGAGGATAGGAAACATTGTCACCACCGATAAATCTCCAATAATCGAGAATTCCAGTAAGAATTTTTTCTATGGCTGGCCATGCTTTCCACCTGGCTACCCCTACCCCGGCCAACATCTCAGCACGCCCTGCAGCAACTTGCCCAAGCCCCCCCCCCCCCCCCCCCATTTCTCCTTCACCCAAATCCAGACAACTGATGATCTGAAAGAGCTGCAAAATCTGGATCCCTACAAATCAGCTGGGCTATTCAATCTGGACCCTTTCTAAATTATCCGCCGAAATTCTTGCAACCCCTATTACTAGCCTATTCAACCTCTCTTTCATATCGTCTGAGATCCCCAAAGATTGGAAAGCTTCAAAGGGGGAGACACTCTAGACCCAAACTGTTATATCCATCCTGCCATGCCTTTCTAAAATCTTCAAAAGCCAAGTTAACAAACAGATCACCGACCATTTCGAATCCCATCGTATCTTCTCCACTATGCAATCTGGTTTCCGAGCTGGTCATGGGTGCACCTCAGCCACGCTCAACGTCCTAAACGATATCATAACCGCCATCGATAAAAGACAGTACTGTGCAGCCGTCTTCATCGACCTGGCCAATGCTTTTGACTCTGTCAATCACCGCATTTTTATGGGCAAACTCAATAGCCTTGACTTATCAAATGACTGCCTTGCCTGGTTCACTGTGTAAGAGTTCAGTGTGTTAAATTGGAGGGCCTGTTGTCCGGATCTCTGGCAGTTTCTATGGGGGTGCCACAGGGTTAAATTCTCGGGCCGACTATTTTCTCTGTATATCTCAATGATGTTGCTCTTGCTGCTGGTGATTCTCTGATCCACCTCTACGCAGACTACACCATTCTGTATACATCTGGCCCTTCTTTGGACACTGTGCTAACAAACCTCCAAACGAGCTTCAATGTCATACAACACTCCTTCTGAGGCTTCCAACTGCTTTTAAATGCAATTAAATCTAAGTGCATGCTCTTCAACCGATTGCTGCCCGCACCCTGCCGCCCGACTAGCATCACTACTCTGGACAGTTCTGACTTAGAATATGTGGACAACTACAAATTCCTAGGTGTCTGGTTAGACTGTATCTCCAATCCAAAATGTAATCTAGAATCGGCTTCCTATTTCGCAAAACAAAGCCTCCTTCACTCATGCTGCCAAATATACCCTCGTAAAACGGACTATCCTACCGATCCTTGACTTCGGCGATATCATTTACAAAATAGCCTCCAACACTTCTCAGCAAACTGGATGTAGTCTATCACAGTGCCATCCGTTTTGTCACCAAAGCCCCCTATACTACCCACCACTGCGACCTGTATGCTCTCGTTGGCTGGTCCCCACTACATATTCGTCGCCAAACCCACTGGCTCCAGGTCATCTATAAGTCTTTGCTAGGTAAAGCCCCACCTTATCTCAGCTCACTGATCACCATAGCAACACCCACCCGTAGCACGCGCTCCAGCAGGTATATTTCACTGGTCACCCCCAAAGCCAACACTTCCTTTGGCCACCTTTCCTTCCAGTTCTCTGCTGCCAATGACTGGAACGAATTGCAAAAATCACTGAGAGAGGGAGATATAAGACTCCAGCTTAACTTTAGGCATCAGCTGTCAGAGCAGCTTACCGATCACTGTACCTGTACACAGCCAATCTGTAAATAGCACACCCAACTACCTCATCCCCATATTGTTACTTATCCTCTTGCTCTTTTGCACCCTAGTATCTCTAATTGCACATCATCATCTACACATCTATCACTTCAGTGTTAATGCTAAATTGTAATTATTTCATCTCCATGGCCTATTTATTGCCTTACCTCCCTACTCTTCTACATTTGCACATACCGTACATAGATGTTTCTATTGTGTTATTGACTGTACGTTTGTTTATGTGTAGCTCTGTGTTGTTGTTTTTGTCATACTGCTTTGCTTTGTCTTGGCCAGGTCGCAGTTGTAAATGAGAACTTGGTCTCAACTGGCCTACCTGGTTAAATAAAGGTGAAATAAAAAATGTATTAAAAAAACATCCAAAATTGTTATGAAACCTGCACATTGTGCATAACAAACATTTTATACACACATTGTAAGAGATAGTTGTCTTAACATCCTAAAAGTCACGTCCTGAAAAGCAGGGCTCTTAACAGGAGCATGTCATGGTAAGAGAAGTAGAAAGATGCTGGTTATTATTTTGCAACAGCATACATTTTTATCTGTATACAGTTCGTTCAGTAATATGTTGAAGCAAATGTTCGTTTCAGAGACTCAGACCAATGCTGTAATTTCAAACACATGGATTTCCTCCTTCCCTGCACTCTTTTCCTGCATGATTAACAACATCATTGAGGTAGATAGATTAAGGTAATTTGTTTCTGCCAGCGATTAATAATTGCCTGCACACCGGAAGATCACATTCTGTTGGGTGTCCATTAATTCAAATGAGGTTATGGTGTAGAACAGTGATTTCCTACATGTTTTGGTTACTGTACCACCAACCGATGTTCCCTCTCACCTGTGAACGCAGCAGCCCCGAAATACAGTGTCAGCCCACCAAGAGAAACATGAGACTGAACGTCACTCAACTTTCTAAAGTTTTCCCTGTTAATTAACGCTATCAACGTTTCCCTTTACTGTGGCAATTGGGATCAAATCAACGGAATATTTGCCACTTTCAATACAACAAAATGAACTACAGTATGCAAGACTTAGTATGCGAAACTAACTCTGCAATATATTTTGTTGTAGGCAAAACGCATCAGAGTAGTACATACAATGCCGTTGGTGGTACCCAAATAAAAATAAAAATATTAAAATTTAAGGTTCACATAAAAAAAAAATATATATATATATATAATTTATTTTTGATTTTTAATTCTTCACATTTTCAAACAGTACATTTATATTTTCCAAAGGGGCTATGCATTTGGGCGAGTTTTTTTCTCGCCAGGGTAGCCTTGTTTCACTGCCAAAAATAAAATTAAACCATCTTGTGTTCAGAGAAATAACAACACAATGTCAAATACAGGTAGCCTAGTCAAATAATTAACATCCAATCACATTAACCGTTACTCTCTCGCGAGAAACCTTCACTCTTGCGCAGACATTTAGAAACGAAACATGACAATTCGAAAAATAAGTCACAGGAGTTTTTTGAGCGAGAATAAAGATGACTTTTGAGTAGTAAGACATGTATAAAAGCAACAGATACCATTAATAAGAAGGGGCTAGAAGCATCTTATGGTGAGCTACTGAGTGGCGGAGATCTTTGTGAGCTATACTCGGCCTTGTCTCAGGATGGTAAGTTGGTGGTTGAAGATATCCCTCTAGTGGTGTGGGGGCTGTGCTTTGGCAAAGCGGGTGTGGTTATATCCTGCCTGTTTGGCCCTGTCCGGGGGTATCATCGGATGGGCCACAGTGTCTCCTGACCCCTCCTGTCTCAGCCTCCAGTATTTATGCTGCAGTAGTTTATGTGTCAGGGGGCTAGGGTCAGTCTGTTATATCTGGAGTATTTCTCCTGTCTTATCCGGTGTCCTGTGTGAATTTATGTAGGCTCTCTCTAATTCTCTCTTTCTCTCTTTCTCTCTCTCGGAGGACCTGAGCCCTAGGACCATGCCTCAGGACTACCTGGCATGATGACTCTTGCTGTCCCCAGTCCACCTGGCCGTGCTGCTGCTCCAGTTTCAACTGTTCTGCCTGCGGCTGTGGAACCCTGACCTGTTCACCGGACGTGCTACCTGTCCCAGCCCTGCTGGTTTCAACTCTCTAGAGACAGCAGGAGCGGTAGAGATACTCTCAATGATCAGCTATGAAAAACCAACTGACATTTACTCCTGAGGTGCTGACCTGTTGCACCCTCGACAACTACTGTGATTATTATTATTTCACCATGCTAGTCATTTATGAACATTTGAACATCTTGGCCATGTTCTGTTATAATCTCCACCCGGCACAGCCGAAAGAGGACTGGCCACCTCTCATAGCCTGGTTCCTCTCTAGGTTTCTTCCTAGGTTTTGGCCTTTCTAGGGAGTTTTTCCTAGCCACTGTGCTTCTACACCTGCATTGCTTGCTGTTTGGGGTTTTAGGCTGGGTTTCTGTACAGCACTTTGATATATCAGCTGATGTAAGAATGGCTATATAAATGTGATTTGATTTGATAGGCAAGCCCCATACTATTGTGGAGGACTTAATTCTTCCTGCTGCGCAGATATGTCTGGGACAATGCTAGGGGAAAAGGACAAAAAAACTATACAAGCAATGCCTTTATCAAACAACATTGTTCATGATGCATCAGTGACATGGCAGGAGATGTTTTGAAACAATTACTGCTTCACATACAAGCCAGTGAATTATATGCGTTATTGCTGGATGAGTCAGCAGACGTGGTGGGCCTGGCTCAGCTCCTGGTATATGTCCATTACCTTTATGGGGGGTCAATTAAGGAAGACATCCTCTTCTGCAAGCCACTGGAAACCAGGACAACATGAGAGGATATTTTTAAAGTACTGGACAACTTTGTGACATCAAATGGACTTTGGTGGTCAAGATGTGTTGGTATCTGTACTGATGGCGCAAAAGCCATGACAGGGAGACATAGTGAAGTGGTAATGCGCGTGCCAGCAGTTGCTCCCAACGGCACTTGGGGACACTGCAGAATCCACCAAGAGGCTCTTGCTGCCAAGGGAATGCCTGACAGCTTGAAAGACGTTTTGGACATTACAGTGAAAATGATTAACTTTTTAAAGCAAGACCCCTGAACTCTCGTGTATTTTCTGCATTATGCAATGATATGGTCAACAACCATGTAACGCTTTTACAACATACATGCGCTGGTTATCAAGGGGCAAAGTATTGACACATTTTTTTAAATTGAGAGACGAGCTCAAAGTTTTCTTTACTGACCCTAATTTTCACTTGTCTGACCGCTTGCATGATGATGAGTTTCTCACACGACTGGCCTATCTGAGTGATGTTTTTTTCTCGCCTGAATGATCTGAATCTAGGATTACAGGGACTCTGCAACTATATTCAATGTGCTGGACAAAATTGAGGCTATGATTAAGAAGTTGGAGCTCTTTTCTGTCTGCATTAACAAGGACAACACACAGGTCTTTCCATCATTGTACAATTTTTTGTTTGCAAATGAAGTCAAGCTTACGGACAATGTCAATGTCACGATCGTCGTTAGGTGAAAGAGAGGACCAAGGAGCAGCGTGATATAAATACATCTTCTTTTTAATAGAAGAAGAAACGAACACAGACACTAATACAAACTAGACAAAACAACAAACGACCGTGAAGCTATCAAACGAAAGTGCAGACACAAGCAACTAACGTCAAAACATAGACAATTACCCACAACCTACCTAATGCCTATGGCTGCCTAAATATGGCTCTCAGAGACAACGATAGACAGCTGTCTCTAATTGAGAACCAATCCAGGCAACCATAGACTTACATAAACACCTACACTGAACACAACCCCATGAACTCTACAAAACCCCCTAGACAATACAAACACCCTAGACTAGACAAAAACACACAAACATCCCCCATGTCACACCCTGACCTAACTAAAATAATAGAGAAAACAAAGATAACTAAGGCCAGGGCGTGACAGTACCCCCCCCAAAGGTGCGGACTCCGGCCACAAAACCTGACACAGAAGGGGAGGGTCAGGGTGGGCCTCCTTACGGCGGCGGCTTGGGTGCGGGACGTGGACCCCACTCCATCATAGTCAATACCTGCTTTGGTTGCGCCTCTGCGACCCTTGCAGCGAGTCCCGGACTGAAGACCATCCTAGAGGGCGCCACTGGACGGAGGGGCAGCTCCGGACTGAGGGGCAGCTCCGGACTGAGGGGCGGCTCCGGACTGAGGGGCGGCTCCGGACTGAGGGGCGGCTCTGGACTGAGGGGCGGCTCCGGACTGAGGGGCGGCTCCGGACTGAGGGGCGGCTCATGACTGGAGGGCGGCTCATGACTGGAGGGCGGCTCATGACTGGAGGGCGGCTCATGACTGGAGGGCGGCTCATGACTGGAGGGCGGCTCCTGACTGGCGGGCGGCTCTGGCGGCTCCTGACTGGCGGGCGGCTCTGGCGGCTCCTGACTGGCGGGCGGCTCTGGCGGCTCCTGACTGGCGGGCGGCTCTGGCGGCTCCTGACTGGCGGGCGGCTCTGGCGGCTCCTGACTGGCGGGCGGCTCTGGCGGCTCCTGACTGGCGGGCGGCTCTGGCGGCTCCTGACTGGCGGGCGGCTCTGGCGGCTCCTGACTGGCGGGCGGCTCTGACGGCTCGGGGCAGGCGGGCAGCTCAGACGGCTCTGGGCAGGCGGGCAGCTCAGACGGCTCTGGGCAGGCGGGCAGCTCAGATGGCTCTGGGCAGGCAGGCAGCTCAGATGGCTCTGGGCAGGCAGTCAGCTCAGATAGCGCTGGGGAGACGGCAGACTCTGGCCGGCTGAGGCGCACAGTAGGCCTGGTGCGTGGTGCCGGAACTGGTGGTACCGGGCTAAGGACACGCACCTTAAGGCTAGTGCGGGGAGCAGCAACAGGGCGCACAGGGCTCTGGAGATGCACAGGAGGCTTGGTGCGTGGTGCCGGAACTGGTGGTACCGGGCTGGAGACACGCACCACAGGACGAGTGCGTGGAGAAGGAACAGGGCTCTGGAGACACACTGGAAGCCTGGTGCGTGGTGTTGGCACTGGTGGTACTGGGCTGGGGCGGGGAGTTGGCGCCGGATATACCGGACCTTGCAGGCGTACTGGCTCCTTTGAGCACCGAGCCTGCCCAACCTTACCTGGTTGAATGCTCCCCGTAGCCCGACCAGTGCGGGGAGCCGGCTTCATGGCACCTGGCTCAATGCTCAATCTAGCCCGGCCGATACGAGGAGCTGGAATGTACCGCACCGGGCTAAGCACACGTACAGGAGACACCGTGCGCTTTACCGCATAACACGGTGTCTGCCCGTACTTTCGCTCTCCACGGTAAGCTCGAGGAGTTGGTGCAGGTTTCCTACCTGACTTCGCCACACTCCCTTGTAGCCACCCCCCCTCCCCCAATAATTTTTTGGGCTTGACTCTCGGGCTTCCTACCACGTCATCGTGCTGCCTCCATTCGCCGGTATCCCTCCTCACACTGCTCCAGAGAATCCCAGGCGGGCTCCGGCATTCGCCCTGGGTCGATCGCCCACCTGTCGATCTCCTCCCACGTAGTGTAGTCCAGAACTCTGCTCCCATGTCCATTCCTCCTTGCGCTGCTCCTGCTGCCGCTGCCTGTTACCACGCTGCTTGGACCTGGTATGGTGGGTGATTCTGTCACGATCGTCGTTAGGTGAAAGAGAGGACCAAGGCGCAGCGTTGGTATAAATATGATGATATAAATACATCTTCTTTTTAATAGAAGAAGAAACGAACATAAACACTAATACAAACTAGACAAAACAACAAACGACCGTGAAGCTATCAAACGAAAGTGCAGACACAAGCAACTAACGTCAAAACATAGACAATTACCCACAACCTACCTAATGCCTATGGCTGCCTAAATATGGCTTTCAATCAGAGACAACGATAGACAGCTGTCTCTAATTGAGAACCAATCCAGGCAACCATAGACTTACATAAACACCTACACTGAACACAACCCCATGAACTCTACAAAACCCCCTAGACAATACAAACACCCTAGACTAGACAAAAACACACAAACATCCCCCATGTCACACCCTGACCTAACTAAAATAATAAAGAAAACAAAGATAACTAAAGCCAAGGCGTGACAGTCAAATGTTATATAGCGAAGCACCTGAGTGAGCTGGGTGCGCAATTACGTAGGTACTTTCCTGAAACGGACGACACAAACAACTGCATTTGTTATCCCTTTCATGCCCTGCGTCCAGTCCACTTACCGATATCTGAATAAAAACATATAAGAAATCTGAACAAGAGAGCCTCATCGAAATTGCAACAAGCGGTTCTGTGTAAATTGAATTTAATCAGAAGCCTGTCAGGTTTTGGCCAGGACTGTTCTGGTTTTTTGTCACTAGATGTCCCCATTGCACCTTTTTTGTACCTTTTGTTTTTGCCCTTGCTCTAATTATTGTTTGCACCTGTATGTCGTTCCCTTGTTAGTATTTAATCCCTGTGTGTTCCTCAGTTCCTTGCTCAGTGTTTGTATGTTAGCACCCAGCCCCAGCCCAAGCCTTGTTGTGAACATATATTTTTCTCTTGTTGGATTTTCCAGAGGTTCTCTGGTTTTGTTCTTTTGTATTTTGGATTAGTCTTTTAAGGTTTGTTTTTCCCTTGCTGTTTTTACCACTTTGTGGATTTTCTTTGTATTTTGGAAGATATCTATTTTTTATTAAACCACCATCTCTAGTACTGCTGTGTCTGCCTCATCTTCTGGGTTCTGCCGATTTAGTGACTGTTTCTCGCACCGGGTCCTGACAGAAACACTGAGCCATTAAAATGAACCCAGAGGCAGCCAGTACCCAGGACTTTTTTCCCATGCTGTCCCACCACGAGGGGACTGTCCAACGTCACGAAGCTGCTCTGGTTCAGCAAGAGGCCTTAATGGCTGGACATTCTCAACTTCTGTCGGAGATGATGACTTCCATAAAGCAGATTTCTGATCAACTTTCTCCTGCAACCGCTTCTGCTCCAGTTCATCAGATTCAAGTGCCCGTGGCAGTTAACCCCCTGGCTGAACCTCGTCTGCCGCCTCCCCAACGGTTCTCAGGTGATCCGAGTGGTTGTAAGGGGTTTTTCACCCAATGTTCTCTCTCCTTCGAGCTGCAACCCTCGTCATTTCCCACCGACCGGTCCAAGATAGCATATATCATCAACCTGCTGTCGGAAAAAGCCCTAGCCTGGGCTACTGCTGTGTGGGATGCCCAAAGTCCCTGCTGTGCCAGCTACTCTACCTTTGCTGAAGAATTCAAGCGAGTGTTTCAAGGTCCTACCAGCGGTCCTGACTCAGCCAAACAGCTCCTGACTCTCCGACAAGGTCGGCGCAGCGTGACGGACTATGCCATCCAGTTCCGCACGGTGGCAGCAGCGAGTGGCTGGAATGACGAGGCGCTCACAGTGTGCTTTTTGAAGGGTCTTTCCGACACCATCCAAGATGAACTGGTCACTCGGGAACCACCGGACAACCTCGAGTCCCTGATCAAGTTGGCTTCACGCATAGACCAGCGTCTGAGAGAGAGAGAGCTCAACCGTAGATCTCTCACCCTAGCTCCTATCGGTCCCAGCTCCGAGTCTCCACCTTTATCCCCGCTGACTCCACCGGAACCCATGCAGGTTGGACGCATCTCCCAGGCTGAGAGAGACCGCCGGATGAGGGAGCGATGCTGTCTATATTGCGGCAAACCGGGCCATTTCCTCTCCACGTGTCCCGGGCTCCAGGGAAAACGCACTCTCCCGTGCAGGCCTGGGAGGACGGTAACGGGAAACATAACCTCCTCTCATCCATCCAACTCCCGCCTGCTCATTCCAGTTACCCTTTCCTGGGACAACCACGAGCTTCCCCTTCAAGCCTTGGTAGACTCTGGAGCCGCAGGTAACTTCATGGATGGTGTCTGGGCGAAGGAGAATGGCGTTCCCTCTGAACCTCTAAGTGACCCCATAAGGGTTACTACGTTGGATGGAAGCC
Source organism: Salvelinus alpinus (assembly GCF_045679555.1). NCBI lineage: Eukaryota > Metazoa > Chordata > Actinopteri > Salmoniformes > Salmonidae > Salvelinus > Salvelinus alpinus. Next base: position 34,953,695 of record NC_092094.1, on the reverse strand, counting down.
CTTTGGGATCTGGACTTGTCACTCGTGTCACTAACCCCTTGCGTCTTTCAGTTTCCCAACACCAGGAAGTGATGAACTTTCATCTGACCTCGTGTTCCGAGTTCCCTCTCGTCCTTGGATACCCCTGGCTTCACAGCCATAACCCTCACATCGACTGGTCTGTGGGCACTATCAAGCAGTGGGGTCCTACGTGCCAAGCCACTTGTATCTTCCCAAGTTCCCCGAGTTCCCCTCCCGAGTCTCTAGAATCCATCGACCTGTCCCGAGTTCCCGAGTGTTACCATGACCTCAAACCGGTATTTAGCAAACAGAGGGCCACCAAACTACCACCCCATAGACCTTACGATTGCCCCATCGACCTGTTTCCGGGCACCTGCCCCCCCAGGGGTCGGATCTTTTCCCTATCTCCTCCCGAACGAGCTGCTATGGATACCTACATCAAGGACGCTCTGGCAGCAGGCCTCATGCGTCCATCCACCTCGCCGGCGGGAGCAGGGTTTTTCTTTGTGGCCAAAAAAGACGGGGGATTACGTCCTTGCATCGACTACCGGGGACTTAATGCCATAACCGTCCGTAACCGCTACCCGCTACCCCTTATGGCCACAGCCTTTGAGCTGCTCCAGGAAGCAGTGGTCTTCACTAAGCTTGACCTGCGGAACGCATACCATCTTGTGCGGATCAAACCCGGTGACGAGTGGAAGACCGCTTTCAACACGCCTACTGGTCACTACGAATACTTGGTGATGCCCTTCGGCCTGACCAACGCCCCGGCTGTGTTCCAAGCGCTCATAAACGATGTGCTTAGGGATATGCTTAACATTTTCGTGTTTGTTTACTTGGATGACATCCTCATCTTTTCGAGCTCCCTTCAAGAACACACTAAGCATGTCAGACAAGTGCTCAAACGCCTCCTAGACAGCCATTTGTACGTTAAGCCGGAAAAGTGTGAATTCCATTCCTCTCGAGTACAGTTCCTGGGATTTGTAGTGGAACCCGGTCGAGTCCAGATGGACCCCAAGAAGGTAGGGGCGGTAGCAGATTGGCCCACCCCCAAGTCCGTTAAGGAAGTTCAGCGTTTCCTGGGCTTCACTAACTTCTACCGCAAGTTCATCAAGAACTTCAGCTCGGTGGCAGCCCCTCTCTCAGCTGTAACCAAGGGTGGCAACACAAGGTTTCTGTGGGGAAGAGAAGCTGAGACGGCCTTCCAAGGACTCAAGCAGCGCATCCTCTCTGCTCCCATCCTGACACTACCGACGGCGGATGAACCTTTTGTGGTGGAGGTAGACGCATCAGAGGTTGGTGTTGGAGCTGTCCTGTCTCAGAGGGGTGAAGACAAGAGGCTTCATCCTTGCGCCTTCTTCTCTCACCGGCTTACCCCGGCCGAGAGGAATTACGATGTGGGGGATCGTGAACTCCTAGCGGTTAAGATGGCATTGAAGGAATGGAGACACTGGCTCGAGGGGGCTTCTCAACCGTTTCAAGTGCTTACGGACCACAAAAATCTGGAGTATATCCAGCAGGCGAAGCGGTTGAACTCCAGACAAGCTCGATGGTCTCTTTTCTTCAGCCGATTCCAGTTTATTCTCACCTATAGACCCGGGTCGAAGAATCTCAAACCGGATGCCTTGTCACGAGTCTACTCTCCTGCCATTCGAGAAGATACTGACATGACTGTTCTTCCTGCCGCTAAGATCGTGGCTCCGATCTCGTGGCAAGTGGAGGATACCGTGAAACAAGCTCAAGCCATCGAACCGGGCCCTGGAGGAGGTCCTGCTAATCGGTTGTTTGTTCCCAAGGCAGCAAGGTCCCAAGTCCTTCTGTGGGGGCACTCCTCTCGCCTCACCTGTCACCCGGGCGTAGGTCGCACCTTGGAGTTCATCCAGCGTAAGTTCTGGTGGCCCACCATAAAAGAAGACGTTGCCACTTTCGTCAAGGCCTGTTCCGTGTGCTGCCAGGGCAAATCTTCTCACCTCCGCCCTCAAGGACTCCTTCACCCTTTATCTATTCCCCACCGACCCTGGTCCCATATCTCGCTGGACTTTATTACTGGCCTTCCTCCGTCCCATGGTAATACTACGATCCTAGTCATCATCGACAGGTTTTCTAAGGCGGCCAGGTTTGTTCCCTTGACCAAATTACCTTCTGCCAAGGAAACAGCTGAGTTGGTGATTAACCATGTGTTCCGAGTCTTTGGCATCCCGCAAGATATGGTTTCCGACAGAGGTCCCCAGTTCGCCTCAAGGTTTTGGAAGGCCTTCTGCCAACTCATAGGGGCCACGGCCAGTTTATCTTCAGGGTACCATCCGGAGTCCAACGGCCAAACTGAGAGGATGAATCAGGAGCTGGAAACCACCCTCAGATGTATGGTTTCCAACAACCCATCCACATGGTCATCCTTCATTGTTTGGGCTGAGTACGCGCACAACACCTTGTGCTCCTCCTCCACTGGTATATCCCCGCACGAGTGTCAGTTTGGCTATGCTCCTCTATTGTTCCCGGACCAGGAGGCAGAAGTCAGAGTGCCTTCAGCCTCGAGGTTCATCAGACGCTGTCGGCTTACGTGGAAGAAGGCCCGTCTTAATCTTCTGCGTTCCTCACAGCAGTACCAACGACAAGCCAACAGACGTCGCCGTCCCGGTCCTACCCTGTACCCCGGCCAGAGAGTATGGCTCTCAACAAAAAACTTACCGCTACGGGTGGAGTCTCGCAAGCTGTCCCAGAGATTCATCGGACCCTTTAAGATTGCCAGGAGAGTCAATCCCGTTACTTTTCGCCTGCACTTACCCAGATCCCTTAAAATCAATCCCACATTTCACATTTCTTTATTAAAACCTGTTGTTTTTTCTCCCCTTATTCCGGCAGGCAGACCTCCCCCTCCGCCCCGTGTCATCGGAGGCCAGTCGGCTTATACCGTCCACCGGATACTGGACTCCCGCCGGGTGCAGCGGTCCTGGCAGTATCTGGTGGACTGGGAAGGCTACGGTCCCGAGGAGCGCTCCTGGGTTCCTGCCAAGGACATACTGGACCCTGACCTCATTCGTCAGTTCAGGGCCCTCCACCCTGAGAAGGCTGGTAGGAACGTCAGGAGCCGTTCCTAGGAGGGGGATTCTGTCAGGTTTTGGCCAGGACTGTTCTGGTTTTTTGTCACTACATGTCCCCATTGCACCTTTTTTGTACCTTTTGTTTTTGCCCTTGCTCTAATTATTGTTTGCACCTGTATGTCGTTCCCTTGTTAGTATTTAATCCCTGTGTGTTCCTCAGTTCCTTGCTCAGTGTTTGTATGTTAGCACCCAGCCCCAGCCCAAGCCTTGTTGTGAACATATATTTTTCTCTTGTTGGATTTTCCAGAGGTTCTCTGGTTTTGTTCTTTTGTATTTTGGATTAGTCTTTTAAGGTTTGTTTTTCCCTTGCTGTTTTTACCACTTTGTGGATTTTCTTTGTATTTTGGAAGATATCTATTTTTTATTAAACCACCATCTCTAGTACTGCTGTGTCTGCCTCATCTTCTGGGTTCTGCCGATTTAGTGACTGTTTCTCGCACCGGGTCCTGACAAAGCCACTGCCAGATTTTTGGATAGGGCTGCGCTCAGAGTTTCTTGCCTTGGCAAATCACGCTGTTAAGACACTGATGCCCTATGCAACCACGTACCTATGTGAGAGTGGTTTCTCGGCCCTCACTAGCATGAAAACTAAATACAGGCACAGACTGTGTGTGGAAAATTATTTAAGACTGAGACTCTCTCCAATACACCCCAACATTGCAGAGTTCTGTGCAGCCTTTCAAGCACACCCTTCTCATTAACCTTTGCTGAGTTATTTACAATTTTTGATTAACAAATAAGGTTTTATATACAGTGGGGAGAACAAGTATTTGATACACTGCCGATTTTGCAGGTTTTCCTACTTACAAAGCGTGTAGACGTCTGTCATTTTTATCATAGGTACACTTCAACTGTGAGAGACGGAATCTAAAACAAAAATCCAGAAAATCACATTGTATGATTTTTAAGTAATTAATTTGCATTTTATTGCATGACATAAGTATTTGATCACCTACCAACCAGTAAGAATTCCGGCTCTCACAGACCTGTTAGTTTTTCTTTAAGAAGCCCTCCTGTTCTCCACTCATTACCTGTATTAACTGCACCTGTTTGAACTCGTTACCTGTATAAAAGACACCTGTCCACACACTCAATCAAACAGACTCCAACCTCTCCACAATGGCCGAGACCAGAGAGCTGTGTAAGGACATCAGGGATAAGATTGTAGACCTGCACAAGGCTGGGATGGGCTACAGGACAATAGGCAAGCAGCTTGGTGAGAAGGCAACAACTGTTGGCGCAATTATTAGAAAATGGAAAAAGTTCAAGATGACGGTCAATCACCCTCGGTCTGGGGCTCCATGCAAGATCTTATCTCGTGGGGCATCAATGATCATGAGGAAGGTGAGGGATCAGCCCAGAACTACACGGCAGGACCTGGTCAATGACCTGAAGAGAGCTGGGACCACAGCCTCAAAGAAAACCATTAGTAACAAACTACGCCGTCATGGATTAAAATCCTGCAGCGCACGCAAGGTCCCCCTGCTCAAGCCAGCGCATGTTCAGGCCCGTCTGAAGTTTGCCAATGACCATCTGGATGATCCAGAGGAGGAATGGGAGAAGGTCATGTGGTCTGATGAGACAAAAATAGAGCTTTTTGGTCTAAACTCCACTCGCCGTGTTTGGAGGAAGAAGAAGGATGAGTACAACCCCAAGAACACCATCCCAACCGTGAAGCATGGAGGTGGAAACATCATTCTTTGGGGATGCTTTTCTGCAAAGGGGACAGGACGACTGCACCGTATTGAGGGGAGGATGGATGGGGCCATGTATCGCGAGATCTTGGCCAACAACCTCTTTCCCTCAGTAAGAGCATTGAAGATGGGTCGTGGCTGGGTCTTCCAGCATGACAACAACCCAAAACACACAGCCAGGGCAACTAAGGAGTGGCTCCGTAAGAAGCATCTCAAGGTCCTGGAGTGGCCTAGCCAGTCTCCAGACCTGAACCCAATAGAAAATCTTTGGAGGGAACTGAAAGTCCGTATTGCCCAGCGACAGCACCGAAACCTGAAGGATCTGGAGAAGGTCTGTAGGGAGGAGTGGGCCAAAATCCCTGCTGCAGTGTGTGCAAACCTGGTCAAGAACTACAGGAAACGTATGATCTCTGTAATTGCAAACAAAGGTTTCTGTACCAAATTTTAAGTTCTGCTTTTCTGATGTATCAAATACTTATGTCATACAATAAAATGCAAATTAATTACTTAAAAATCATACAATGTGATTTTCTGGATTTTTGTTTTAGATTCCGTCTCCCACAGTTGAAGTGTACCTATGATAAAAAATTACAGACCTCTACATGCTTTGTAAGTAGGAAAACCTGCAAAATCAGCAGTGTATCAAATACTTGTTCTCCCCACTGTATGTAAGATGGCTAAATAAAGAGCAAAATGATTGATTATTATTATATTATTATTTGTGCCCTGGTCCTATAAGAGCTCTTTGTTACTTCCCATGAGCCGGGTTGTGACAAAAACTCACACTCATTCTTATGTTTAATAAATGTATCGTATATTGTGTGTGTGGCAGGCTTATAATGATGGCAAAAAAACACATTTGAGAGTGCGCTGACCCTGGTGCTAGAGGGGGTACGCAGCTGGAGGTTGAATGTTTGAAGGGGTACGGGACTATAAAATGTTTGGGAACCACTGGTTTACAGCATGAGCGGTCGTGAGTAGATGCTCTTCTTTTGAGATCAAAGTGAGAGCTGCATGTAGCCACTTGTGCACTTTTTAAAAATATCCTTTGCTTGTTAGTGAGTCATTAGCCCAGTTATAGATCGTTTGTAGTCAGCAATAGGGGAGTGATTGTTCCTAAAAGAGACCTAAATATGTACATTTCTAGACATCTTTGAAAAGATAGTCAGGTGAAGAGCTTTTTGTGTGTTAAAGGGGCAGTGTTATATTTTGAGACAAGTTTGAATAAGCTAAGTAGCCAATAGGCAGAGGGTAGCATAATTTGTCTGATTCTCTGTAATAATGGCATGGGAATAATAATGCATTTTGCATCAAACAACACAACAACATTTTCAGTCACCTCCTAGTCTGAAGGACAAGTGGATAAACAGGTTCATGTCAAGCCCTGCATCTTTTTTCAAAAGTCTCATGGAATGTAGGCCTACATTGAACACGTGCTTCTACACCTGCATTGCTTGCTGTTTGGGGTTTTAGGCTGGGTTTCTGTACAGCACTTTGAGATATCAGCTGTTATGGGATGCATTTTCTCCATTGTTTTTGATGGTAGGCCACTCTGATAGGCCTACATTATGATCAAATAGCCACAGTAGCCTACTTGGCTACTTTTAAAACTGTAACTTAAAGCGGGTACAGCCTCAGTGTTCCCAGTAAATGCGCGCTGGAAGATGCACCGAATTTTCACAATGTTCAAGTTTCCGCTCAGCAGACATTTGCTCAGTGCCGAAAAAAATTAGATGGAGCATTGCCACCAACTGAATTTTTGTCTGCCCGGAGTACCCCTGAAATACCCCCTCATGTGCATTTTACCAGTAAACCTATGGTCTCATGAGTCTTCTCAAGTACCCGCTGTAGGTAGGCCAAGTACCCCAAGGTGTCCTAGTACCCCTGGTTGGGAACCACTGGTGTAGGGGGCGCAGAGAGAGACGTGAACTCAGCCAAGGCTATTATAATTTCAACCAAAACACAAGTGAAGGATTTACCCTCTCTAATCGAAATTTACATGAACTCTGCTCAAATATTGGCAATTACTTGTGTGTTTTAATCACTTACTCTGGGCCAATGTTTACAACAAGTGGGCCATCCATCAACATTCGACAGAAGAACTATTCAGAATACCTTTAGAGGAATGTGTCTACCTGATTCAGGGAGTACAGTGAAGAGTTGGGAGTTGGGGACCATTTTTTGTGTTACATACAGTCTGTGAACAGTTTTAAAATGTATAAATTGATGGTTAAGATTACGGAATGCCAAGGTCATATTTTTCAATATTCTGTTAGATCTGTGGACCATACTTTTTTAATGGCTTTCTCAGAAGATGAGCTTACCAAAAGTTGTTTATATATTATAGAGATCAGTCCTTTCGGAAGCCCAGATAATTGATTTATAAATCCCATTATTGGATGGTTCGGTAGCTGGGTTTCCCAAGGGATACATAGGCCAGCATAGCTGACCTGAGTTGTAAATATAGAGAAAAGGATTTTCCGGGTAAAGTGTATGTCTTTGAAATCTTGGAATGGGTATTGATTCCACATTTGGACCATTGGGGGATGCAAAAAGCTGCCCTCCAGATCGCAAGGTGTTATTGGGAAATATTGGAGTATGGGCATGCCATTCTGATTCCCAGTTACATTGTTTTTCAATTTTGCACAAAATAAAAATTATGTGAGCAATAATAGGACCAAAGTGTAGTTTACATTGTTTAAGGGATATATCAGTGAAGACCACCTCTTCCAGGGCAATAGGAGACACCACATTTCTCTCTATACTCATTAAGGGGGTGGAAGAATCATGTCGAAACCAATTCAGGGTGGGACGCAATGCTAGTGCCTGGAAATACAATTCAAAATTTGGTACGGATAGTCCTACATCTTTCCCGATTTGCAAGTTTGTTTATTTTATACGGGCACGATTACCTTTCCATATCCATTTAGAAAACGCACTATGGATTTTATCCCAATAGCCAGAAGGGGGAGACAAGCGAAGCATTGAACTACAGAAATTAAGTTGTGGAATATATTCATTTTGACAATAGATATTCTGCGGGTTAAAGCTACTGGGATATTAGTCCATCTACTGAGGTCGAATTGAATTGATTTTAGAATCCTGTTGATTGATTATAATCTAGATAAAACTTCCTGGATTTATCTAAGGAAGTAAATATATCTATTCCCAGATATTTCAAATGGGAAAGGATTGGGATTCCATAAGTAGGGATGGAGTCCTCCATCGGGGTCTTGAAAGGCAGTAGGACAGATTTGTTTAGATTTATTTTATAACTTGATGGAGCTGAATTTGTCTATGATCTTCACAACTTTTGGGAGGGATTGAGATACATTGTCTAGATAAAGTAAGATATAATCGACATATAATGAATGATATGACGTGATCCGTAGAATTGAGAGATATTGGTGTAATTTCTTTCAATTGTCAAATTGCCTGAGCCAGGGGCCACATAGAAAATAAAAATAGGGGAGGTGAGATGGGATCACCAGCAAGCCAGCTTCCTCAGTTGAGAGAAGAGGACTTGTTATATAGTTTAAAAAGGACTCGATCTGCCTTAGTGTGGATTTACAATCAGAGGTGTACAATTCTTTATATAAACAGGATAATCTTTGGTTGATTAATTTGGGTTCTGAAAGTAACTCACCTAATTCAGATTCAGAAGTTGCAATAATTGATCATAACTGCGAAGCTGTAAATTACCATGGAAGTAATGGTTGAGTCTAACTCGATGGATGGCAAATTCTGCTCTGTGTGTTATCAATAGATTTAGTTCTGTCTGGATTTTCAAGAGTATTCACTACCTGGTCTGAAAAAAGTGTTTGTTGAGAATGCTTTAACATCTTTAACAACTTTTCTACTTCTGATACCTTCTTTAATTGTGATTTATTCAGTCCAGATGCAAATGCAGTTGATTTGTTTTTAATAAAACCTTTAATGACGTTCCATAAAATCTGAGGATCATCTACTGGATTTTTGTTAATCATTATAAATTAATTCAATTCTGTTTCAAAATGTTCACAGAAAGTAGGATTTTGTAGTAAGGAAATATTAAAGCGCCGTCATGTAGCTCTTTTAGGAGATTCTGATGTTTGTATCTGGTAGTAATAAGTATAATAATCAGATAGGCTCATACTTCGAATTTCTATTTCTTGATTAAAGAAAATAGAGCAGTAGATAATAGTATGAGAATGTTTTGTGCCTGTTTGAATAGAAAGTGTTCTCTTCAAATCAAAAGCAATTCAAATCAAATGTTTTGCTATCAATGAGGTTGTAATCAGAGAGTATACTGTATGTTGGAGAACCTTGGTTGCCTGTGGATTGTAGTTGGTCTTATTAGATTTGTTGCGCATGTCCAGAATGGTATTCATGTCTGTACTAATAACCAGTTGGATTTCAGTTCATTCTAACAATATGCTGTTCAGAGAATCAAAAAACTTAAGATCATATGAATTAGGAGCATACACATTAACAAAGGCAATTTTCTTTCCAATATGGATACATTTAAGGAAAGTGATTCTACCTTCTTGGTCTTCACCTTTACCAAGGATGGTGATTTTGAGTTTCTTATGTATCATTATGATTACCACTTTAGTTTTGTTTGGGACTGATGAAAAAGCAGACAGTTTGTACAAATTGTTCTCTATTCTATATGTGTCCTTTTGGAGCAGGTGTGTTTCTTGGAGCGTTGCTATATCAATATGGTTTCTTGCTACAATATCAAGACAGCTGGAACGCTTGATAGGAATATTAAGGCCTTTCAAATTACCTGAGAGAATTGCTAGTGTTGCCATTGTTTTTCTAAAATGTAATTGTTATCTAGTGTTGATAAGCCTATAGATGTAAAATAAAAAGCAGAACCCACTGGGAAACCCACCCGCTCCCCATCCAGATGTCCCTCTCTATAAATCGTTCCTCCTTCCCTTTCCTTGTTTCTTGTACCCAAAGATGAGGAGTATCCTCGTCATTGTCTTATGCTGGGTGCAGCATTAAAGCCATTGGCTAGGCTGCATGATTGTGCATGGATAGTATATCTGAATAATGAGCCATGGGGTTTCATGTGTCTGCTTGTCCCCTTGTGTGTTGGATTTGATGTTATTCCAGAAGAAGTCTTGAGCTTCCTTGGCAGTGGAAAACGGGTGTGTTGTGTCCTGGAAGGTCAAGATGAGTTTGGTGCCATTAATACAGTTAACGAGTGGAGGACAGAGGAGCCTCTTAAAGAAGAAGTTACAGGTCTGTGAGAGCCAGAAATCTTGCTTGTTTGTAGGTGACCAAATACTTATTTTCCACCATAATTTGCAAATAAATTCATTAAAAATCCTACAATGTGATTTTCTGGATTTTTCCCCCTCATTTTGTCTGTCATAGTTGAAGTGTACCTATGATGAAAATTACAGGCCTCTCTCATCTTTTTAAGTGGGAGAACTTGCACAATTGGTGGCTGACTAAATACTTTTTTGCCCCACTGTAGCTACTATTATTTCTGATCTCTGCATCCAATAGGCACGGATACAGCTTTCGAAAAATGTCTACAGTATTAATAAAAATGTGTTCTCCAAGAAAGTACACATCTCTGTTTACATCACAAACACTGTCAAGGTTTTCACACACGTTATTTAGATAGGGACTGTTAGCACTTGGTGGCCTATAGCAACACCCCAAAATAATAGACTTTAGATGAGGCAGGTGAACCTGGAACCACAGCACTTGACATGAGATCTTCTCTAAGCATTACAGGGATATGGCTCTGAAAAGATATAGCAACACCTCCCACATAAGCATTCCTATCTCTTCTATAGATGTTATATCCTTGTATTGCTACTGCTGTATCATTAAATGAATTATCTAAGTGAATCTCAGAAATGGCTAATATATCAAATCAAATCAAATTTTATTGGTCACACATATTTAGCAGATGTTTTTGCGGGTGTCGCAAAATGCGTGTGTGAATGTTTTCTGATTTTAGCAAGTTATTGATTTCATGAACCTTATTTCCAAGGCTACATATATTAAGTGAAAATGGGCTTCCATGAAGTTGGTGCAAATTTTTTATGCATTCAACAATATTGCACAAGATGGCAAGGAATGGATTACATACAACAAACGTACGACATGATGGCTGTGACTGGTGTGTGGTGAGTAGTTAGCTAGCTATGATACTGTGATACTGTGATGTAACCAGCTAAATACAAAGCCTCTCCCTAATGTGTAACGTGATGTATCTAATATCAGAGAGGAAGATTTGCATAGCTAGCGTTGCAACTGGCAATAATGTTTGATAGGATGTAACGTTAGCCAGCTTGCTAAAGAATAATGTTTCAACTTGAAACTGGCTAGCTAAGAAGATCCTTGCTAGCTAACGTTAGCTGGCAAGCCAATTCATTTCAACTCTGACAAAGATATTGATAACATTATCCAGATTTGCAAGTTAGGTAGCTAGCTACTTTATAAAAACATTCATGTTGTTTGGGTTAGCATTTGCTCTCGATATCTCAGGCCCTGGGGGCATTCTGCCTTTGCTGTACTGAAACTGAGAGTCATGATCAAGGGCTAGGTTAGAACTAGCTAGCTATCATTCACAGGTTTTGTCTGCTACTACTGTTAAAACAACATGACTGTTCTCATAAAAGTCTATTGTGTATTTTATAGGGCAAAAACAAATGCAGGCTGTTACTTTTCTAGGCTGAGTACCAGTCTCTTTAACTAACATGCTACAAATATGTGTCAGCAAGCATTCAGAAACATAATGTTACACATCTGGTTGCATAGCAATGCCGTCAGCATCACTGGCCTGAATCTATTCTGTACGTACACAGTCACTCTATTAGTATAATTACTTCCAATCTATAAAAAAGTTATTTTCTCGCTGTTTTTCTCACGATCAAATTTTATTATATTCCCAGGCTACTTACAAAACCTAGTGGATTTGTTGTTCAACAGTGTCGTGGGAACACCCCTACCAGAAGGCTGAGGCAATACATGGCCAGGCACCAGTCCCACTTCTGGTTGGTCACATTTGATCTGGTCATAGGTCAAAATACTATCACTTGTCTGTCCTGGAATTCACCTAACAACCATTGATAATGTATCAGTGTTGTGTGTATCAACTCTACCTTGTTTTTCTATAGATGGAGGACAGAAGAGATGGTTTGTCATGGAGCCCTCTGACTAAAAGACAGGTTGATACGGATGTCATAACTGGGTGAGACCTGGCGCTCGGCATTAAAATGATACAAGACACATCTATTACTTTCATTGTCTTTTGTTATTATTGAATTGAATCGTGGCGGTGTATTCTTGAAATGTGTATTCTTCAAACATGTCACTGTCTTATATGGGACACCATACGAAGGGATGAAGACTAACATGTACCATCATACAAAATGCAGATAGGTACAGTATCTGTCTCGGCTGTGAATGATAACAAAATATGAAAGACAAGTGTAATATAAAGCACATTGTTGATCTACACTACAGCTGGCCATGTTTGTGCAATGTCCACATGCAGCCTAAACCTGCAGGGATATTAGTTCAGCCAGGAAAGATCTGACAGCGGACATAAGGAGAGAGGAGATGAGACAAAACTAGCCAGTTATATAATATTGTGTTGACAGCTGAGCTGACTGAAGACCAGGCATTCAACTCACAGTTGTTGATATCGTTTCCACGGTAACATGTCTTTACATGATGTGATAAAACATAAAGTTGCAAGCTACTTTCATAGCAAGGTGTTGTAAAACAAGTGTTTCATGAAACAGACACTGGTACTTCTTACTATTTTGGCATAACTGTGATTTGACAGAGAAATATCAGCTAGATAGATAGGCTAGCCAGTTGTAGCTATCCCCAAGAAATGCTAGCTAGCTGCTGTCAGGTTGGCTAAACAAATTAAATTAAATTGCATTTGTCACATGCATTGTAAACAACAGGTGTAGACTAACAGTGAAATGCTTACTTACCCAACAATGCGGAGAGCTAAAAGAGAAATAATAGAAAAATAATAACACAAGGAATAAATACACAATGAGTAACGATAACTTGGCTATATACACAGGGTACCCGTACTGAGTCGATGTGCAGGGGTACGAGGTAATTGAAGAAGATATGTACATATAGGTAACAATAAAAGTGACTTAGACAACAGGATAGATAATAAACAGTAGAAGCTGTTCAGGGCCCTGTTGTTTCCAGACATGCTGCATCGGTACTGCTTGTCGTGCGGTAGCAGAGAGGGCTTTCCTTTGACACCGCCTGGTATAGAGTTCCTGGATGTCAAAGACCTCGGCCCCAGTGATGTACTGGGCTGTAGGCATTACCCTCTGTAGCGCCTTGTAGTCGGTTGCCAAGAAGTTGCCATTGCAAGCGGTGATGCAGCCAGTCAAGATGCTCTCAGTGGTGCAGCTGTAAAACTTTTTGAGGATCTGAGTACCCATGCCAAATCTTTTCCGCCGCCTGATGGGGAAGAGGTGTTGTCGTGCCTTCTCCACAACAGTGTTGGTGTGTGTGGACCATGATAATTACTTAGTGATGGAACTTGAAGCTCTCAACTCCCTCCACTACAGCCCTGTTGATATGAATGGGGGAGTGTCCGGGACTCCGTTTCCTGTAGTCCATGGTCATATCCTTTGTCTCCATTGTCTCCTTTGTCTCCTTTGACCTCCTCCCTATAGAATGTCTCATCGTTGTCGGTGATCAAATCAAGCACCGTTGTGTCATCAGCAAACTTAAGGATGGTGTTGGAGTCGTGCACGGCCACACAGTCGTGGGTGAACAGGAAGTACAGGAGGAGACTAAGCACGCACCCTGAGGGGCCCATGTGTTGAGGGTCAGTGTGACGAATGTGTTGTTGTTTACTCTCTCCCCCTGGGGGCGGCCTATCAGGAAGTCCAGGATCCAATTGCAGAGGGAGGTGTTCAGTCCCAGGGTCCTGATCTCAGTGATGAGCTTGGAGGACACTATTGTGTTGAGCGCTGAGCTATAGGCAATGAACAGCATTCTCAGCTAGGTGTTCCTCTTGTCCAGGTGGGAGAGGTCAACGTGGAGTGCAATAGAATTCCATCATCTGTGGATCTGTTGGAGCGGTATGTGAATTGGAGTGGGTCCAGGGTGTCTGGTATGATGGTGTTGATGTGAGCCATGACCAGCCTTTCAAAGCATTTCATGGCTATAGAAGTGAGTGCTACGGTGCGATAGTCATTTAGACAGGAGAACTTGGCATTCTTGGACACAGGGACTATGGTGGTCTGCCTGAAACATGTAGGTATTACAGACTGGGTTAGGGAGAGGTTGAACATTTCAGTGAAGACACTTGCCAGCTGGTCAGCGCATGCTCTTAGTATGCATCCTGGTAATTCGTCTAGCCCCGCGGCCTTGTGAATGTTAACCTATTTAAAGGTCTTACTCACGTCGGCTACGGAGAACGAGATCACACAGTCGTCCGTAACAGATGGGGCCCTCATGCATGGTTGCTTGCCTCAAAGCAAGCATAGAAGGTATTTAGCTCATCTGGTATGCTCACTTCACCGGGCAGCTCGTGGCTAGGTTTCCCTTTGTAATCCTTGATAGTTTGCAAGCCCTGCCACATCTGATGAGTGTCAGAGCCAACGTAGTAGGATTTGATCTTAGTCTTGTATTGATTTTTTGACTGTTTGATGGCTTGTCAGAGGTCGTAGCGGGATTTCTTATCAGCGTCCAGATAAGTGTCCCGCTCCTTGAAAGAGGCAGCTCCAGCCTTTGGCTCAGGGCGGATGTTGCCTGTAATCCATGGCCTCTGGTTGGGATATGTACGTATGGTCACTGTGGGGACGTTGTTGTCAATGCATTTATTAATGAAGCCGGTGACTGATGTGGTAAACTCTTCAATGTTATCGGAAGAATCCCGAAACATATTCCTGTCTGTGGTAACAAAAAAGTCTGCTTCATCGTACCACTTCCATATTGAGCGTGTCACTGGTACTTCCTGTTTGAGTTTTGCTTGTAAGCAGGAATCAGGAAGATAAAGTTGTGATCAGATTTGCCAAATAGAGGCCGAGGGAGAGCTTTGTGTTTCTGTGTGTGAAGTAAAGGTGATCTAGAGTTTTTAGATTTTTTGAATTTGTCAATATGTCCAACTGGCCTCAAAGCTGCAGACCATGTCTAACCACACCAGCTCAGGACCTCCACATCCGTCTTCTTCACCTGCGGGATTGTCTGAGACAAGCCACCAGGAGAGCTGATGAAACTTTGAGTTTGCACAACCAAAGAATCTCTGCACAAACTGTCAGATACCGTCTCAGGGAAGAGCATCTGCATGCTCGTCATCCTCACCAGGGTCTTGACCTGACTGCAGTTCGGTGTTGTAACTGACTTCAGTAGGCAAATGCTCACCTTTGATGGCCACTGGCATGCTGGAGAAGTGTGCTCTTCACGGATGAATCCCAGTTTCGACTCTACCGCACAGATTGCAGACAGCGTGTATGGCATTGTGTGGGCGAGCGGCTTGCTGATATCAACGTTGCCAACAGAGTGGCCCATAGTGGCGGTGGGGTTATGGTATGGGCAGGCATAAGCTACGGACAACAAACACAATAGCATTTTATCGATGGCAATTTGAATGCCCAGAGATACCATGACGAGATCCTGTGGCCCATTGTCGTGCCATTCATCCTCCGCCATCACCTCATGTTTCAGTATGATAATGCACGGACCCCTGTCACAAGGATCTGTACACAATTCCTGGAAGCTGAAAATGTCCCAGTTTTTCCAAGGCCTCCATATTCACTAGACATGTCACCCATTGAGTATTTTTGGGATGCTCTGGATCCGTTTTTCCAGTTCCCGCCAATATCCAGCAACTTCACACAGCCATTGAATCAACAGCCTGATAAACTTTATGCTTAGGAGATGTGTCGTGTTGCATGAGGAAAATTATGGTCACAGCAGATACTGACTGGTTTTCTGATCCACTCACCTACAGTTCTTTTTTTTAAGGTATCTGTGACCAACAGATGCATATCTGTATTCCCAGTCATTTGAAATCCATAGATTAGGGCCTAATGAATTAATTTCTATTGACTGATTACCTTATATGAACTGTAACTCAGTAAAATATTTGAAATGTTGCGTTTATATTTTTGTTCAGTGCAGTATGGTCTGCAGCTAATCATGAGGTATTTTAACTCAGGTGTGAAAACCTTGAGACTTCCTTAACATTAGAGATCGTGCACCAGCTGTTGTAAACAAAGGCCCACACACCTCCCCCTTAACCTTACTCAAAGCTGCCGTTCAGTCTTGATGCATAGAAAACCAGTTAGATGTATATTATCCATGTCCTTGTTCAGCCACGACTCATAGGATATTACGATTCTTCGGGTCCCGTTGCTAGGATAGTCTCGAATGGAGCTCGTCCAGTTTTTTCTCTAGTGATTGTTCATTCACCAATAGAACGGAGGGTAGAGGCGGTATATTTACTTGCCAACGTAGTCTCATCAGGGAGCCCGCTCGTTTGCCTCTTGCCCTGTCTCTTGGAATGAGCAGTATATCCACAGCTGCTGACTCATTGAAGTAGAAATCTTCATCCAAATCACGGTTAGTGATCACTCTTCTGATGTCCAGAAGCTGTTTTTGGTCATACAGTAGGAAATTGTAGCGGAAATGTTATGTACAAAAAAGTGCTTTTTTGTTGTTGTTGCAGAATTGGTCAAGAGCCCGTAAGACAGCAGCTATCCACTGCAGCGCCATCTTCCCATTCCCAAACACAAGGTCAGTGCAGGCTTTAGCCTACACGTCGGATTGAATTAGCAGATCATCTTGAGATGGCGAGTCAGCCAGGAAGGGAGAAGTCCTCAATTTCAACATTTCTCTCCATAGCAAATCTAGCTTAGGTTACCTTACTGTCACTAAGTTACTCACTACTGCCCTTGTTTGTTTAATGTGATTGAATGGCAAAGACACACCCAAGAAACATCCACATTAAAACACACCCCAAAGACAACTCTTGTTTGGGCTTCAGTAATGGCCATTGCATTTCATAATGAGCACCGGAAGAAACACATGCGGAATAGGTGAGTGCAGTTCACATTTAACATCATAAAAACCAATGCTATGTCCTTTTGATGGTAGTTTGTGTTAAACATCGAAAGGGACATTTTTCTGACTACACCATAAAATATGTACTTAAGTAAGGCATTGTGATTGCCACATTACTGTCATTATCTGCACCTCTCAGGCTGATGCTGCAGAGAAGGCAATTTAACGCAGTGCCTTTTGGGGTATTTTTTAGGAGCAGCATGACCCTGGAGATATGGAATGATAGAAGTTAATGCATCTGCAAAACACACTCTGCTTCTCAAGGGGTTTCTTATTGACACACCATCCTAGGGACTGTAAAAGTAGTGCCAAGAAAAGCATTCACTGCTCATGGCTTCAGTTGTTGTGGTCAATGTGCACGCTTAAACCACAGCCATACCTGTAGGATGAGGCATAACATTTCCTTCGACTATTTATCAAATCAACATTACACAGGCAGGTACATTTTAATTCATAATTCATATTCAATTGCACAATATGAACTATAGATAAAGTCAGGATTGAGAGGCTATGAGATGTACTGTAACAGTCACTAATCTATATTTCTGAGAGAATCCAATGTGGGGTCTAGCCTATGCATGCATGAATACTGTATCTTAGTATATCACATTAGAATGTTCACACTTCTGTGTAGGAATGAAAAGGTCAGAGTAAAGAGGAGACCTTCTCAAAATAACCTCAGCAAACTTTTGATGATGCGCCATATGACACATGCATTTTTTATGTGAGTTGGAAGAGGATGTGACAAAGATTTTGTCAAAGAGATGACAAAAAGCTTTCAGTGTCTGGGGTACAAGTAATCGAATCCTGTCCTCACACATCCTGGCTTTTACCTTCTATTTCCAATGGAGATGGTGAGTCATACACAGCAATGGAGCTACTCACATACAGTATCATTATTCTTGACTGACATGACTCATGATGTACACTGAGTATACCAAACATTAGGACACCTTCCTAATATTGAGTCACCCCCCCTTAAGAATCCTTCTTTAACCTACCCCCTCCATTCATCTACACTGATTGAAGTGGATTTAACAAGTGACATCAATAAAAGATCATAGCTTTCACCTGGATTCACCTGGTCAGTCTATGTCATGAAAAAAATCAGGGGTTCTGAATATTTGGTATACTCAGTGTATAGGCATTCATATTCATAGTGCTCTCATCTAGTAATATCACCGAGAATCTATTGGCATTATTTATTTGATTGTCATTCGCATTCACAGAGTAAGATAATAATGTAAAGTGTAAAGTCTGTGGAAATATGCTTAACACTTTCAATGAAGCAGTGTCCACAAGAGAAGCCTAAAGTCCCTACATACTATGCCACTGCCCATTCCCTCCTAGAGCTGTCTCCATGGCAACTGCTGTGGCATTAGAGCAAGCTGAAGATTTTTGGGTGGATGCTGGGATCCTTTGACAGATGAGATGCGGATTATGGAGCATTCACTTGGTTGTTAAATATCTCAGAGGCAAAAATCCATACAGAACAGAATACAGCTTGGAAATTACAGCTTGTACTATAAAATTCCCCTAATTGACCATCCGGGCTTAATGCTGCAAAAGTTAGACTCAAATTACTGTAAATCAAATGTATTTATAAAGCCATTCTTAAATCAGTTGATATCTCAAAATGCTGTACAGAAACCCAGCCTAAAACCCCAAACAGCAAGCAATGCAGGTGTAGAAGCACAGTGGCTAGTAAAAACTCCCTAGAAAGGACAGAACCTAGGAAGAAACCTAGAGAGGAACCAGGCTATGAGGGGTGGCCAGTCCTCTTCTGGCTGTGCCGGGTGGAGATTATAACAGAACATGGCCAAGATGTTCAAATGTGCATAGATGACCAGCATGGTCAAATAATAATAATCACAGTGGTTGTCGAGGGTGCAACAGGTCAGCACCTCAGGAGTAAATGTCAGTTGGCTTTCATAGCCGATCATTCGGAGTATCTCTACCACTCCAGCTGTCTCTAGAGAGTTGAAAACAGCAGGTCTGGGACAGGTAACACGCCCAGTGAACAGGTCAGGGTTCTATAGCCACAGGCAGAACAGTTGAAACTGGAGCAGCAGCACGGCCAGGTGGACTGGGGACAGCAAGGAGTCATCAGGTCAGGTAGTCCTGAGACATGGTCCTAGGGCTCAGGTCGTCCGATAGAGAGAGAGAAAGATAGAAGGAGAGAGAGAATTAGAGAGAGCATACTTAAATTCACACAGGACACCGGATAAGACAGGAGAAATACTCCAGATATAACTGGAAATACTCCAGATATAACTATGACTGACCCTAGCCCCCTGACACATAAACTACTGCAGCATAAATACTGGAGGCTGAGACAGGAGTGGTCGGGAGACACTGTGGCCCAGACAGGAAGATCACGTCAGTGACTCAACCCACTCAAGTGACACACTCCTCCTAGGGACGGCATGGAAGAGCACCAGTAAGCCAGTGACTCAGCCCCTGTAATAGGGTTAGAGGCAGAGAATCCCAGTGGAGAGAGGGGTCCTCCTCTTCGTCTGAAACCTAAACATAGAAACACATAACATAGACTCCCCACCCCAACTCACGCCCTGACCATACTAACTAAAGACAAAACAAAGGAAAATAAAGGTCAGAACGTGACACCTACTGAAGAGACGAGTCTTCAATAAAGACTTAAACGTTGAGACCGAGTCTGCATCTCTCACATGGGTAGACAGACCATTCCATAAAAATGTAGCTCTATAGGAGAAAGCCCCGCCTCCAGCTGTATGCTTAGAAATTCTAGGGACAGTTAGGAGGCCTGTGTCTTGTGACCGTAGTGTATGTGTAGGTATGTACGGCAGGACCAAATCAGAAAGATAGGTAGGAGCAAGCCCATGTAATGCTTTGTAGGTTGGCAGTAAAACCTTGAAATCAGCCCTTGCCTTAACAGGAAGCCAGTGTAGGGAGGCTAGCACTGGAGTAATATGATTACATTTTTGGTTCTAGTCAGGATTCTAGCAGCCGTGTTTAGCACTAACTGAAGTTTATTTAGTGCTTTATCCGGGTAGCCGGAAAGTTGAGCATTGCAGTAGTCTAGTCTAGAAGTGACAAAAGCATGGATTAATCTTTCTGCATCATTTTTGGACAGAAAGTTTCTGATTTTTGCAATGTTACGTAGATGGAAAAAAATCTGTCCTTGAAACAGTCTTGATATGTTCGTCAAAAGAGAGATCAGGGTCCAGAGTAACGCCGAGGTCCTTCACAGTTTTATTTGAGACGACTGTACAACCATCAACAATAATTGTCAGATTCAACAGAAGAACTCTTTGTTTCTTGGGACCTATAACAAGCATCTCTGTTTTGTCAGAGTTTAAAAGTAGAACATTTGCAGCCATCCACTTCCTTATGTCTGAAACACAGGCTTCCAGCGAGAGCAATTTTGGGGCTTCACCATGTTTCATCGAAATGTACAGCTGTGTGTCATCCGCATAGCAGTGAAAGTTAACATTATTTTTCCGAATGGCATCACCAAGAGGTAAAATATATAGTGAAAACAATAGTGGTCCTAAAACGGAACCTTGAGGAACACCGAAATGTACAGTTGATTTGTCAGAGTACAAACCATCCACAGAGACAAACTGATATCTTTCCGACAGATAAGATCTAAACCAAGCCAGAACTTGTCCGTGTAGACCAATTTGGGTTTCCAATCTCTCCAAAAGAATGTGGTGATCGATGGTATCAAAAGCAGCACTAAGAGCATGAGGACAGATGCAGAGCCACGGTCTGACGCCATTAAAAGGTAATTTACCACCTTCACAAGTGCAGTCTCAGTGCTATGATGGGGTCTAAAACCAGACTGAAGCATTTCGTATATATTGTTTGTCTTCAGGAAGGCAGTGAGTTGCTGCGAAACAGCTTTTAATTATTTTTTTGAGGAATGGGAGATTTGATATAGGCTGAGAGTTTTTATATTTTCTGGGTCAAGGTTTGGCTTTTTCAAGAGAGGCTTTATTACTGCCACTTGCACATACTGTACATTTCAAATATTTTAGTTGACAGAATAGGAGTGGTCATACAACAAGAGTATCAAGATATTTCCATGGAATTTTAATGCTGAATTTCAAGTTGAACCAAAAAACAGATACTGGTATGCTTTTTTCTCATCTATTTCCGCCATGAAGTTGGCAGTAAAAGTCTCAATAGGTTTCAATAGGCCACTCAATTTATGAACTTCTCCACAATAAAAGCATCTAGACATTATCTCACATTTCTTATAGACTAACATTTAGTTTTTAACAGAGGAAATTTGTATAAACCTTCCTGTCTGTCACTCCAACATTTGCAACATTGTTTCAATATTAAAATTCGGCCCCCAGCTGTCCCATAGTAATGAACGTGTCGGGAGTCGGGACGAGACAGACAGGCAGGCAGCGTTTCTCAGCCAGTCGAAAACATGAATCAGCTGGCATCATTTTTATGGATGTATCCAAATAAATGCCACTAGAAAACAGCTTAAACAAATGCAAATGCAGCTACTGTTGTTATTCTGGCTGCGCTGTTTGATGTGACTGTAAGTTAGCCGTAGTTGGCTAGCTAGCAAGCAAGGGATAAGAATGTTGCCAGCCAGTATGGCAATGGAACATTTAGAACGAATGACTGCATCGCATCAATTGATACAGAACAAAAAGACTGAACGACTGGGTCGCGTCTCTGGCAACCGAACCGATAGAATGAACGACCATCCGGCTTGGATAGCAACCCTATATTTATGTCGGGATTATATATTGTGGAAGGATGTTATAGTATGATTCAATTCATCAAAATAACTTTAATTAAAATATGTCAATCATTATTTAAATATTTTGGTAACCTGTTGTATAAAAGTGATAATGCCCTCGAAGCTGGTGTTTAGAGGATATATTGGCACGGTTACTGGAGTTCTGAGGAGCAACTGCTAAACTAGTGGCCTTGGATTGCAGTTCACAAACAAAGATCACTGAGTGTGGTGTACAGTGTGCATGCCCTTTGGCACAGCACTCGTGAGAGTGAGAAAGAGGGTGACGACAGGTCAGGCTTGTAATCTAACATCAAAGCAGGCAATGTGTAACACAGACAATAATATCAGATTCATAGTACAATGGGCTGCTCTGCCTTTGTACCCAATTGTATAATATACAGTTCTGACCAAAAGTGGAGTTCAGCTTCATTCTTTCAGAAATCAGAGAGTTCTGCTATGGTGCATAAATACTGCATGATTATAACAGTCAAATGGTATTTGCAGCTACTTTAATAGTAGTTCAGGTTTTTTGCGCCACAGCAGAACTCTCTGATTTATGTTAGGATTTTCTGAAGGATGCCCTTTATCTAGTTCCCCAGAGTCAGATGAACTCATGGATACCATTTTTATGTATCATTGCCAAAATCCTGAACTATCCCTTTAAAAATGTCAGGAGGCTCTTTTTGCTCAGTGATTGTGGCCTGTCTAAAAATAGTGTAACAGTGTCTGTTCTATGTTCAAACCATCACACGCTGAGGCTTTGCTGTCTATTTTTACACTGGTATCAATATAAGGGGCAGCATGTGGTTTTCAACTGTTATCACTTGCACTGCTAAGAGTGTTTCAAACATTGCACATATGAACTAGCAATAGAGCCCCACAGTGGAGGTGTCATAATACCCATAAAACCTAGTGGTCAAGCAGGGAATTTTACCCATAGGGAATTTTAGAAACACAGTGTGTATGTATGTATGTATGTATGTATATTATTTTACTGCTCTCGGGATGAAATTTACTATTATGTATTGATTTTTACCTTATTTTTTTCTTATTTATTCTTTACTCTTTATGCGATGCGCAATGCAGAGAACACCGGAATAAGAATTATAATTGAATTACCATAGTGAATTATTGTAATGTTTGTTTATGTGTCAATTAACCCCAATTGGCGACTTGACACAAAAATAACATTTCATTCATTCACTTAAAATAAGGGCTGTGTTTCATGTAGGCTTACCCTGGCGTGACGTTTTGATAACCATGTAAACTTTTATCAATATATTCGGCTCTTCTCTGATTTGAAAATGCTAATTGGCATCAAAATGAACATCATGCAAGACTACAAATCCCTGCAAGCTACTGCACGTCAAATCTAGCAGGAACCTTTGCTAACAGGTACATTTAAATACATTTTGCCAATTTTTTCATTACTTCATTTAGCTAACATTAGATAGTAAATCCATATATTCTAACCTTTGTCTCGATTCATCAGTCTAGTCCAGATCATCATGGCATTTGTAGTTCTTTATGATATCCACATTAGCAGATAATTAGCATTTCATTTGTTGGGGGTAAATACAGGCGAATATATTGATAAAAGTCACCTTGCCCGAGAGTGTTAACATGGTTATCAAAACGTCACACCAGAGTAGGCCTACACGAAACTCAGCCCTTATTTGAAGTGTTTCTAAAATCCCCTATGGGAAAAATGAATGGTGGAAAAACGATTGAAACCATTTCTTTGTTTGACCGCTAGGTTTTATGGGCATTATGACTCATACTGTGGTACTCTATATGGTCATTCAGTGCTTATTTCCAGATGCAGGTCAGCTCCACAGAGATTTGACGGTCTGCTATTTACTCATCCCAGCTCACAGTGCTCTGGCTGGGCTACTGAACCCTGACCGAGCCCTCTGATGTCAGGCTACACTCACAAACACCTTGTTTTTGTACTTACTGCTAAATGGGTGTGATATGCTATAAGCCAAAATATTAAACAAAGTGCTTGTTTGTCATACTTTATTTGGATAGACCGGATTGTCCTTCTGTAATGTAGATGCTCTACAGATGGTCACACTATCAACAAATTATCTGTTGATAAGTATCTGCTTGATAAGGTTAGGGTTAGGTTTAGAATAAGGGTTGGCATAAGGTTTACATTTAGGGTTAAGATTAGGGTTAGGGTTATAGATAGATAGTTAGTTGAAATGTTACTGATAGCATATAGATAGTCTGTAGAGCATCTACAGATGGACTATCCAAATAAAGTGCTACCTTTGTTTGTTTTGGCTCATAGCCAATGCTCATGGGGACCACACCTTCTAGTTTAACACATACATATTCAATGGAAATGGGAAATTACAATAATACAATAAAGCAGCCAGAAGAAAATGTAAAATGCAAAGCCACTGGACCAGAAGGACAGCCAAACTGCATACTATGTATTATGTAAGGAGTCAAAGGAAACTGCTAATCTAAGAGGAATGTCCAGGACCTGGGAATAAATATATTTGTGTGATACTGTACCTTTAACAGGGTTGGGGAGTAATGGATTACATGTAATCCGTTACATGTAAGGGATTTAAAAAAAGTTAACTCTAATCCTTTACGTTACCAGCTAAAATATTGTAATCAGATTACCGATACTTTTGAAAAACTAGATGATTACTTTGAGGATTAATTTTAAAATCAGAAAGGATGTTTGCGAAAAAAAATCTTTGACACTTCTCTGTTTTCTCAATGACATTCAAATCAGCATTGAAAAAAGGCGCACATTTAAATTTGTTCCACCTGAGCGAGTCTGACCACAAGTCAGAGACCACTATGATGACACACAAAATGTGTTTGATGGATCACAGGAAAAGAGCAGGAACTAGGCTTTTTTAGGCTACAGTCCAAGCTATGGCTTCCAATGGTGCGACTGCTGTCGGCATCCAAAGATTATCCCACTTGAATAAACGCTTAGCGGTAAGGATGACAGTAGTGGTGTAGTCTACGGCGATACGGATATCACTTATTATTGATATCTACATAGCGCATTGATTGATGTGAATCACACTGCTGCTCTCTCATTTAGCAATTTGCGCATTACGGATTGTGGATGGCTGTTCACAAATCTAGATGTCTATTTGAACCCAATAATTGTTAAATTCAAGAAGTTTAAGCTGCCTATCAATTATTGTTTCTGAAACCAGTGGACAACCAGTGAAAAATGCCCTCTTGCAACAGCTGCATAGTGCGAATCCAAGCCTATGGAATAAAAGTTGGGCTTTTATTGCTCAATCCAATTCATACTGATAAATGTTTTTCATCCATAGGCCTAATGGACACATGCTCAAACTGGCACACTTTTGATAGACTTAACTTCTTGACGCACAGATCCCTTTAGCGGGATCATTTTCATCAACAACCGCTGAATTGCAGAGCGCCAAATTTAAAAAGAATTGCTACAAATATTTATATTCATGAAATCACAAGTGCAATATAGCAAAACACAGTTTAGCTTGTTGTTAATACACCTGTCGTGTCAGATTTTGAAAATATGCTTTACAGCGAAAGCAATCCAAGCGTTTGTGTGAGTTTATCGATCACTAGACAAAACATTAAGAACACCTAGCAGCAGTGTAGATTGGTCACGAAAGCTAGAAAAGCAATGAAATGAATCCCTTACCTTTGATGGTCTTCGGATGTTTGCACTCACGAGACTCCCAGTTACACAATAAATGTTCCTTTTGTTCGATAAAGATTCTTTTTATATAAAAAAAACTCCATTTGTTTGGCGCGTTATGTTCAGTATTCCACAGCCTTAGACAGGTCATCAAGGCTTGACGAAAATTCGAAAGAGTATCCGTAAAGTTCGTAGAAACATGTCAAACGTTTTTAATAATCAATCCTCAGGTTGTTTTTAACATCAATAAACGATAATATTTCAACCGGACTGTAAACTATTCAATACTGGAGAGAAAGAAAATGTCGAGCAACCTGTGTCGCGCGCGTCAACTAATGGAGGGACATCCGTGTATCCACTGACGCGTTTTGATAAATCTGGCTAATTTTTCCAAATAAAAGCTTGAAACTATGTCTAAAGACTTTTCACACCCCGAGGAAGCCACAGGAAAAGGAATATGGTTGATATCCCTTTAAAAATGGAGGAAAGGCAGGGAGTTATCAAAATAAGAGTCACTTCCGGGTTGGATTTTCTCAGGTTTTCGCCTGCAAAATCTGTTCTGTTATACACAGACAATATTTTGACCGTTTTGGAAACTTTAGAGTGTTTTTTATCCTACTCTGTCAATTATATGCATATTCTAGCATCTGGACCTGAGAAATAGGCAGCTTACAATGGGAACGTTATTTTTCCAAACATAAAAATTCTGCCCCCTAGCTTTAAAGGAGCAATCTGTAGTTGCTACATCAATTCTTGGACTTAGAAATTATATACAGTTGAAGTCGGAAGTTAACATACACCTTAGGCAAATACATTTATACTCAGTTTTTCACAATTCCTGACATTTAATCCTAGTAAAAATGCCCTGTCTTAGGTCAGATAGGATCACCACTTCATTTTAAGAATGTGAAATGTCAGAATAATAGTAGAGAGAATGATTTATTTCAGCTTTTATTTCTTTCATCACATTCCCAGTGGGTCAGATGTTTACATACACTCAATTAGTATTTGGTAGCATTGCCTTTAAATAGTTTATCTTGGGTCAAACGGTTCCACAAGCTTCTCACAATAAGTTGGGTGAATTTTGGCCCATTCCTCCTCACAGAGGAACTGGGTCAGGTTTGTAGGCCTCCTTGCTCGCACACGGTTTTTCAGTTCTGCTCACAAATTTTCTATGGGATTGAGGTCAGAGCTTTGTGATGGCCACTCCAATAACTTGACTGTGTTGTCCTTAAGCCATTATTCCACAACTTTGGAAGTATGCTCGGGGTCATTGTCCATTTGGAAGACCAATTTGCGACCAAGCTTTAACTTCCTGACTGATGTCTTGAGATGTTGCTTCAATATATTCACATAATCTTCCTCCCTCATGATGCCATCTATTTTGTGAAGTGCACCAGACCCTCCTGCAGCAAAGCACCCCCACAACATGATGCTACCACCCCCGTGCTTCACGGTTGGGAAGGTGTTCTTGCAAGCCTCCCCCTTTTTCCTCCAAACATAACGATGGTCATTATGGACAAACAGTTCTATTTTTGTTTCATCAGACCAGAGGACATTTCTCCAAAAAGTCCGATCTTTGTCCCCATGTGCAATTGCAAACCGTAGTCTGGCTTTTTTAATGGTGGTTTTGGAGCAGTGGCTTCTTCCTTGCTGAGCGGCCTTTCAGGTTATGTCGATATAGGACTTGTTTTACTGTTTTACTATATTTTTTGTACCTGTTTCCTCCAGCATCTTCACAAGGTCCTTTGCTGTTGTTCTGGGATTGATTTGCACTTTTGCACCAAAGTATGTTCATCTCTAGGAGACAGAACGTGTCTCCTTCCTGAGCGGTATGACCCCTGCGTGGTCCCATGGTGTTTATACTTGCGTACTATTGTTTGTACAGATGAACGCGGTACCTTCAAGTGTTTGGAAATTTCTCCCAAGGATGAACCAGACTTGTGGAAGTCTATAATTTCTTTTCTGAGGTCTGGGCTGATTTCTTTTGATTGAAATACATCCACAGGTACACCTCCAATTGACTCAAATTAAGTAAATTAGCCAATCAGAATCTTCTAAAGCCATGACATCATTATCTGGCATTTTCCAAGCTGTTTAAAGGCACAGTCAACTTAGTGTATGTAAACTTCTGACCCACTGGAATTGTGATACAGTGAATTATAAGTGAAATAATCTGTCTGTAAACAATTGTTGGAAAAATGACTTGTCTCATTCACAAAGTAGATGTCCTAACCAACTTGCCAAAACTATAGTTTGTTAACAAGAAATGAATGGTGTGGTTTAAAAATGAGTTTTAATGACTCCATCCTAAGTGTATGTAAACTTCCAACTTTTTCTTTATTTTACTATTTTCTACATTGTAGAATAATAGTGAAGACATAAAAACTATGAAATAACACATAAGGAATCATGTAGTAACCAAAAAATTGTTGAACAAATCAAAATATATTTTAGATTTTTCAAAGTTGCTACTGTTTGCCTTGATGACAGCTTTGCACACTTTTGGCAAAGCATGCCATTCCATGAGCGCAGCATTTATTTTTAAACTCGAATCAATGAGCCCAATCAGTCCTCCATGACAACAAAACATAAACAACAGAGTAGGGCTGGCTAATAACTCCTTAGTTTTGGGGTCATGCTAAGGTAAAACAATTTGGCTAATATTTCAAGTCCTATTCTTGAAAATCAAGGGATATAACATTTATAGGAATGACTGGAATTCTGATAGACTTTGGTTTTTAATGTAAATAGATATTTTAGTCACATTATTGTATGTAGTAGAAAGCGATGGGTTAGATTAGAAGAAGCCTACATAACCAACCCATAAAGTAAAATGTAACATAAAAATATGGCCAGCTATGTGAACTTTAACATTGATTTATCCTGCAATAGATGCCGTTCAATTGGTAATATACATTTTTATTTTCTTCTAAAGTAATCTAAAAGTAACGGAATGTAATCAGATTACGTTACTGAGTTTGGGTAATTCAAAAGTTACGTTACTAAGTTTTGGACAGGTAACTTGTAACTGTGAAGGATTGCATTTAGAAAGTAACATACCCAACCCTGACCTTTAATTACCTGAGGAAACAATATTTAATTAGAATTTTATTTATTTAACCTTTATTTAACTAGGCAAGTCAGTTAAGAACAAATTCTTATTTACAATGAAGGCCTACACCGGCCAAACTCTGACGACGCTGGGCCAATTGTGCGCCGCCCTACGGAACTCCCAATCACGGCCGGTTGTGATACAGCCTGGATTCAAATTAGGGTGTCTGTAGTGACGCCTCCAGCACTGAGATGCAGTGTCTTAGACCGCTGTGCCACCTGGGAGCGACGGACAGCTTTGGCAGTCCCTATATGTAATCTCTGTCACATGGTTGTAGATCTGTCATATATTTCTGTCACCAATATTAATTATACAGACACAACTCAGGTCGATGGTAAAACAAAGACTGATGCGTGCACAATGGCCCTCAAGGCTCTCTTACCATGACTGTTCCACTTGATTCAGGTGGCAATACATGCATATTACTGGACTGAAGTCAATACATCAGTTGTATTTCTTATAACATTTTAAAGCAATTAATTAGAAACAAATCTGTGTTAATTACCATTCAATTACCATAAAAGGTAAGTGTTCCTTGGAGAAAACCCCCATGCTTTGTGACTTAAATACCAGGGATCATCTCTTTTGAAGTGCTGTAATTGCTGCAGAATTAAAGGAGTAAACGATGTCCCAATCAACAATATTGTTCTATGCTTTTGTGTACATTTCCAGATTAAATGGCTGCAGTAATGAGACATCAGAAGGGTGTAGCAGAGCTCTGGATAAAAAAATACTAGGCGTTTACTGCAGTAATGACACTTCCACAACATGGATCTTGGACATATTCATATTTTTTTTTAAATGGGCCAATAAACCCGTTAAATTAAACCTTCCCCAACCAGCCCACTGAGCACATTTATAACTGGCAACTGTGGAGAAACAGACTAATAAATCAATTGTCTCCTCAGCCATCCAAGGGATTTAGAGGGGAACTTAGAGCTCAGCTTTTTGTGAGAATGAGGACACTATCCACCAAGTGGGTGGGATTTCAGTCTCTCTGGGAAGAGGTGGCAAACTATCACTGCCACATGTGATATAGTGTCAGATCATAAGAGGGTATAAAATAACGGTAACATTTTTGAGTTTTGAAAGGTTAATCATCACCTCGATGAGAGGAGATTCCATGTCCTGTGTAGGGTATATAAGTCAGCCACTGACAGGCCGTACACATTTGGCGGGTGACATGAGGGGGTGATCATTAATGCAGAAATAGCTGTGTAGCCCTTTCCTGCAGTCAATGACCAAAAGTGCCCTCTTTAGCCTCATGGGTGGAATGTTATTAATATTTTTCATAATTTTATAAATCGGGTGTTTCTATGTCAAACAGTTTTGTTATATTTCAGTCTTCTGTGATGTATATAAAGTTTAATATTGGGATGCAAACTCAAAATGTAATACATTTCAACTCTATATCTGACATGGTAGAGGTGTCTTTTTTTAAAGCCCATAACCATGTCTTTGAGGTATATACTTTTGTTTCAAAGTAGATTTGTTTAAGACTACCAAGAATCACTCTGTGTTACCCTGATTTAGCCCACTGCAGTAAAAGGTTAAGAGGACACCAGATCCAAAAAGCCCACTGTCACAGGAGACACCTAACCCTGCAGGCTGTCCAAGGTGCTGCTTAATGTTTCATGAGGCTATACAGTTTAACAGATATTATTTACTTGACTCCTAATTTTGCTAAGCTGCAATCCATTAAAAATAACTGGAAATGTATTATGTATGTCTAATTACTAGCTTTGTTGCTATTCCTGGACTTTGTGGTGTCAATAATATTCTAGATGTGTTACTGTGATGCCAACCTTGATAATGGCTGTGTGTGTGTGTGGGTGTGTGTATATGTGAGTGTTGGGGTATCAGTGTAAGTATGTGTGAGTATGTGGGTAGGGTCCAGTGTGTGTGCATAGAGTCAGTTCAAGAGAGTTAGTGCAAAAAAGGTTCAATGCAGGTAGTCCGGGTAACCATTTGATTAGCGATTTAGCAGTCTTGTTGCTTGGGGGTAGAAGCTGTTCAGAGTCCTGTTGGTTCCAGACTTGGTGCATTGGTACCGCTTGCCATGCGGTAGCAGAGTGAACAGTCTGTGGCTTGGATGGTTGGAGTCTGACAATTTTTCGGGCCTTCCTCTGACACCGCCTGGTATAGATCCCCTGGATGGCAGGGAGCTCGGCTGAGATACCACATTGTGAAGTGTATAATGAACTTTTGTTTCCCATAGAAATACAAATAATTCCCACCGACTTAACGTCCAGTTGGTAGGATTGCTGCTGGCATTCAACATGGAGTAGACCAAGAGGCAAACAACATGCTTAGAGATTCAGGACATTCTCGTTCCAGAAAATTCACTATAAATTTAAAAAGAGCTTTAAAACCCGCTGACTGTGCTCGCTCTTTCTCTCTCTCCATGACTACAGTGCAGAGAGGATTGTCAACCCAATCCATTCAAAATCCATTTAAATAAAATTATAAACGGGAAGGCATGCAAAGAGACCAAGGAGCCTCCATTGTTTACAGTGTGACAGGAGTCCAGGCTGCCTTCCATCCACCATAACTCCTCAGCTGTTTTATTATCAAGTTCAGTGATGCCTGGCTGGGAAGACAACATCGAACATTTCATTACTCCTTTCATGACTTACTGTAATCTAGTTTGTGGTAGTTAAATTAGCCTCTTCCTTTTATTCACCGTGTCAACTTTTTCTATAAATAATTTTGAAAGCATTTGACATGGCTTTCAAATAATCAATTTTGATTGGATTGCAATGGATTGTATTGGCTCGGACAAGGGCCTTTTATACAAAGGTGTGCACACAAAGAAAGCTCTCTATGCTGGACAGGAAAGGAAAACACTTGGGGAAAAGGGCAGTGTGAGTTATCTTTATTTTCTTGACTGCATTGAGTTTCCTGATTATCTGTCAAACCTCTATGCATGTTTCAGTGAAACTGATAGCATTCAGGTTTGCACCCCTGAGAATGTCAAACAGTAATAGTTGAGAGCGGTGTTGTTGCAGTAAATCCATCACATAGGCTGTCTGACAATATGCAACCTGAGAGGGTACGTAGGGGTGAAGGAAAGTGCCTTATGGGTAATTTTAGGGACCGTTTAGGGACCATTACAAACCACTTACCATATTTATGCCATAAAATATTAATTGGTTGCTTTTCTCAGACTGCACACAACCATTCCTGAAGGCAAGTGCAACTGAACTAAAAGCAACACGTGAAGTCAGCCAGGGAGAGGTTGAAAGCCTGGAAGGGGGGTTTCCCTAAGGACATTTCAGACTACATCAGTAGCAGTGTTCAACAGTCTTCAGGCATTCTGACTTCATATTATCTGTAATTACAATGTCAGGTAAAATTGTCCACTTCATTGCTGAAAGTATTAATTATTTCATTGTATGTACATTATCTACTGCATTATTGCTTGACAGTATAACCATTCTAATCTTACCAGGTACATGTAAATGGTTCTATCTGTCTGCAAGTACTTAAATGGCCCTTGATTAATTTTCTATGAACAATCAGAATCCCTCAGCTATTGGACTCATCTACATATGAGTGTTGCCGTAAATAAGAAAGTGCTCATTGCCACACATTCAGGGTGTGAGAGGCTACACACCAATGATACTGAAATGTCAATCTGCTATTTTCAGCTGTATATGAAAAGACAGGGTGTTCCAGTCCTCTCTGCTCAGTCAGCCTGTAATCCTGAAGCTGCCAGTTCTAGAGCTTCCTTCCTGATGGGGAAATGACACGCTAATAGCCTCCTCTTCCCTCCCTCACATCCAACCCTGCACATACTGCAGCTGTCTATTGAAAGCATCAGTGCATAAAAGCTATCAGTGGTCCTAAGAGCTGTCCCTTAGATTAAGTGTGAAATGCATTGCCTAGTGTACTAGAAGCGCAGAGACCTTAATTTTGACATCATGTGAATTTAAAATTGAAATATCTCTGCCGTTTTTAAAGTCATGCTGACGTTGATAGAATTTCAATGTCAGAGTTAACAGAGTTTCTGTTATAAGCAGTTTTAGAATGAAATGTTAATTTTTTCCTCCTGTCCTTCCTTCACCCGACAGTTGGCTGCCCATCTGATCATGGCACATCAAAACTCCACCTAAACCACATTGAAACTAATTTCTCACATATAATAATACTGTAGATGTACCCTAAAGAAAATATTACATTTACAATAGTCTGATGGGTGACAATATAATCAATTGTAATTTCTGAATGAAGGGACTAATGATGAACAGCGCAGCGTATAATAGACAAAGAAAAATTAAAATAATCCTACTGATGTTCATGCAGGTCTTGCAAGTTCTTATCAGAAAGAGCATATTCTAAGGTTCCTAAAACATCTACATTTGTCAATTAACTAAAATATTTGAGAGGATGAGCTCTATTTAGAATAACCTTGATTCCAATGTGAGCACTGGTGGCAGCAGCCTAGGCGACAAAGCACAGACATGTTTCTGCAAACATGGATTTATAAATCATTTCTTTGTGATGGATTTAACACTTGAATTGTGGTGTTTTTAGTGGTTTTCGAATTTTGAACATAGAGCTTACAGTAACATAAACAATTAAAAATGCTATTGTGTTCTTTGAAATAATATTTTTTTCTGCATTCTTATGTACAGGAAGAAGGAAGCCATGGCATTTGGATGGGGTACCGTCATATTTATCTGGGAGGGACAAACAGGCATCACTGACCTGAGCGGGTTGCTGAATGGGCTGTTGTGCTGGCTCACTAGGTCGGCTAGTTGTATCATCCGGTAGTTGAAGGCAACGCCTCCCGGGCGTGATCGAGACGTTGAAAACTGCGAAGAACCTCTCCATAGCCATCCCCAGTTGTGCCAGCTGGTCATGGTGTTGACGTAGAAGGTAACCCTGCTCGTCAACCGTCTGAGAGATATTCGGTTTTCCTGCTTCCATTGTTTGATTAAAAACAGAAATATCACATTTAGACCCTTTACTCAGTACTTTGTTGAAGCACCTTTGGCAGCGAGTCTTGGTAAGGGCTATTTGACCAAGAAGGAGAGTGATGGAGTGCTGCATCAGATGACCTGGCCTCCACAATCACCCAACCTCAAACCAATTGAGAAGGTTTGGGATGAGATGGACCACAGAGCGAAGGAAAAGCAGCCAACAAGTGTTCAGCATATGTGGGAACTCCTTCAAGACTGTTGGAAAAGCATTCCTCATGAAGCTGATTGAGAGAATGCCAAGAGTGTGCAAAGCTGTCATCAAGGCAAACAGTTATATTATATATTGATTTGTTTAAAAGTATTTTGGTTTTTTGCAGACGTTTACTAACACCGGCCATAGTCAACGAGGGTTGTACACATGTCTCGTAACCTTAGCTAACGAGCCAGCCAGCTAACGTTAACTAGTTAACCTCTGGACGCTAGGGGTCAGATTTATTTATTTTTTCTTAAAATAACGTTCCCAAGGTAAACGGACTATTTCTCATGTCCAGATCGTAGAATATGCATATAATTTACAGATTAGGATAGAAAACACTCCAAAGTTTCCAAAACTGTCAAAATATTGTCTGTGAGTATAACAAAACTGATTCTGCAGGCGAAAACCTGAGGAA
The DNA here is from genome assembly GCF_045679555.1 of Salvelinus alpinus. NCBI lineage: Eukaryota > Metazoa > Chordata > Actinopteri > Salmoniformes > Salmonidae > Salvelinus > Salvelinus alpinus. The sequence continues at coordinate 34,919,712 of NC_092094.1, read as the reverse complement.
ATCTAACCCGTAAGTGATTTTATTTTTTTATTTTTTTTTAAATCTGTGTTTCCTCGCCCGTCTTTCTTCCATTTAAATGGGTATCAACCAGATTCCTTTTCCAATGGTTTCCTCAGGCTGTGACCAGGCTTTAGACATAGATTCAGGCTTTTATTTGGAAAAATGTGCGAGATTTTTCAAAAGTAGTCAGGTGTCCTTTGATTAGTTCCTACGCGCGAGAGGGGTAGCTCTCCATTTTCTTTCTCTCTTTTATTGAATAGGTTACGGTCCGGTTGAAATATTATCGATTATGTTTGTTAAAAACAACCTGAGGATTGATTATAAAAAACATTTGACATGTTTCTACGAACATTACGGATACTTTTTGGAATTTTTGTCGAACGGAACGAGGCTTTGGTTTTCTGAACATAACGCGCAACCCAAATGGCGTTTTTTTTTGTTATAAAAGTAATATTTATCGAACAAAAATAACATTTATTGTGTAACTGGGAGTCTCGTGAGTGCAAACATCCAAAGATTATCAAAGGTAAGCGATTAATTGTATTGCTTTTCTGACTTCGTGACCATGCTAATTTGGGGCTAGCTGTTCTAGCATTGATTGATTCACTCACAAAAGCTTGGATTGCTTTCGCTGCAAAGCATATTTTCAAAAACTGACACGATAGGTGGATTAACAACAAGCTAAGCTGTGTTTCACTTGTGATTGCATGATTATAAATATTTTTTGTAATATTTTTGCATTTGGCGCCCTGCAATTCTAGCGGTTGTTTAGGAAAGTGATCCCGCTAACGGGATTCGTAGCGCAGAGAAGTTAACCAACAAGGCTTGTAATTTAACAATTTTATTCGTATTTACAGATGGTATACACGTTTGTTATGAAGGCACCTGCAAGTTCACATGTTCGAGAAGGCATTTCTGCCAAAAAACACATTTTGATAAAAACCTTTTTTATTAATGTTCAAAACGGCTCTCCTGTGAAGTAGTGACTTGCAACATGCGCCTAGTTTCCTGAATTGAATCGCATATGTAAAAGAACACCAGATCTCATACTCCTGGCCCTCTCTAAATAAGTCCCTACAGACCCTCTCAGATCGAGGTTTTACAACAGTATGTTGGCTGAATTCCAATATAGCGGAGAGGGAAGCCACTAGCTTGAGGGTAATAGGAATCAGATATAGGCCTCAATATATGAGATTCAAATGCCTAATAAATGATACTAAAGACATTAATCAAGAGAAAAGCTTGTGACTTATGTATGGATGACCAATCAACAGAGCATCTCAGCCAAGGTCTCTACGGTGGCCTGGGAGAAAAAGTGGGGCTGTCATTCACATTACCTGCTTGAAGCTCCAGCTTTCAGGAGGACAGATGGCCCTAGCCAGGGCTGCAATGATAAAGAACACCCTCTAGTTTATGGCTCTGCCTGTGTACAGTGCAGTCAGGGACCGAGCAGAAGTGTAAAGTATAGCAAGGGGCCACACTAATTTGTCCTGGCTTCATGTAAAATAGTCCAATAATTCAGCATAATGCACCATCCATTATGGCAGCCGTTAGATCAGTTTGTAAAGACGGGCAAACACTTTGCTTTCCCTAGCCGCATATTTATCTTAAAGGCACAGGCCTAACCCCTTCATACATTGCAATATTTCAGATAAATCAATGGCTCCTGCAATTCGGCTGGCAGAGAAACCCTGATGAAAACGTCATAGAAAATATACAATCTAATCCAAGGCACCAGAGACCACCACAATGCACACTGTTCATTCTTACAGATCTAATCTTTGTCATCAAAAGTGTCAATTGCAAGACAGACCATAACTACACTACAAAAATATTGTCAGGGAAATGTCTGTGTAAATATAATGTGTATGTTGATTAAAGTCTGATTTTTTTACACAGCCAGTCAGGTGAGTAGCCTACAATGGCAGATAAATGTGGAATATCTGAATAAGCATTGCCTGGTTTAAAAAGAATATCAGTGTCTCGCCCTGACTTTAGTTATATTTGTTTTCTTTATTTTTTGGTTAGGTCAGGGTGTGACAAGGGTGGTGTTTTAGTTTTTGACTTGTCTAGGGGTTTTGTCTATCTATGGGGATTTGGTATGGTCTAGGGGATTGTAGGTTTATGGTGGCCTGGATTGGTTCCCAATCAGAGACAGCTGTTTCTCGTTGTCTCTGATTGGGGAGCCTATTTAGGTTGTCATTTCCCATGTTGGTTTTGTGGGTAGTTGTTTTCTGTTTTGTGTTGTTGCACCTTACAGGACTGTTTCGATTTTCGTTTATTCACTTTGTTATTTTGTATTTAGTGTTCAGTTTTAAATAAAGCATGAACACTTACCACGCTGCGTTTGGTCCGATCCTTCCTGTTCATCAGACGAAGAAGATTGTTACAATCAGGACTGTAAAATTGCTTTGTTAAAGCCAAGGCTATACAGTACCTCTAAGAAATTAGTATGGCATCATATCATCGCTGCAGTTGGCTCAGTCTCTTTTATTTGCAGCAGGAGAATTGCAAATCCAATGTACATTTCAAACAGCCTTGCCACTGTAGGCTTTTCATCCAGGGATTTTTTTTTCAGTCTGTTTCTTAACACACCCTTGAATCAGGAGTAAGTGTAATTATCAAACATGTAAAGGGAGTGTGAGTTAAGTCCGCAAGAATAATTATTTGCATAAGCGCACACACAGCGCAGGGAGAGTGGAGAGTAGGAGGTAGGCTATGTGCTCACTGTTGATAGTTGCATACTGTATGTGACAATTTCTTAAACCTCTGAAAAAAGCAAAATTACCATACTGATTTGAATGTTAACCATATACAGTGCCTTCAGAAAGTATTCACAACCCTGGACTTTTTCAACATTTTGTTGTTATAGCCTGAATTTAAAATTGATTTAATTGAGATTTTTTGTCACTGGCCTTCACATAATGTCAAAGTAGAATAATGTTTTTCGAAATGTTTACAAATTCCTTAAATGAAAAGCTGAAATGTCTTCAGTCAATAAGAATTCAACCCCGTTATTATGGCAAGCCTAAATAAGTTTAAGAGTAAAAATGTGCTTAACAAGTCACATAATTAGCTGCATGGACTCCCTATGTGTGCATTAATAGTGTTTAACATGACTTTTTAATGACTTCCTCATCTCTGCATACCACACAATTATCTGTAAGTTACTTGGTCGAGCAGTGAATTTCAAACACATATTCAACCACAAAGACCAGGGAGGTTTTCCAACGCCTTACAAAGAATGGCACCTATAGGTAGAGGGGTGGAAATAAAAAAGCAGCCATTGAATATCCATTTGAGCATGGTGAAGTTATGAATTACTCTTTGGATGGTGTATCAATACACCTAGTCATTTGATACAGGCGTCCTTCCTAACTCAGTTGCTGGAGAGGAAGGAAAGCACTCATTGATTTTACCAGGAGGCCAATTGTGACTTTAAAACAGTTACAGAGTTTAATGGCTATGATAGGAGAAAACTGAGGATGGAAACTGGGGATACCTAGTCAGTTGAACAACTGAGTGCATTCAACTGAAATGTGTCTTCCGCATTGAACCAAACCCCTCTGAATCAGAGAGGTGTGGGGGGTTGCCTTAATCGACATCCACGTTATCGGCGCCCAGGGAACAGTGGGTTAACTGCCTTGCTCAAGGGCAGAATGGCAGATTTTTACCTTGTCAACTCTGGGATTAGATCCAACAAACTTTTGGTTACTGGCCCAACACTCCTACCCGCCAGGCTACCTGACACCCCATATGGATCAACAACATTGTAGTTACTCCACAATACTAACCTAATTGACAGAGTGAAAAGGAGGAAGCATGTACAAATATAAATACTAGCTTTTTGTCCTGAATACAAATACAACACATTACTGACTACCACTCTCCATATTTTCAAGCATAGCGTGGACTATATCATGTTATGGGTATGCTTAAGGACTGGGAGTTTCAGGATAAAAAAGAAACAATGGAGCTAAGCACAGGCAAAATCCTGATTCAGTCTGCTTTCCACCTGACACTGGGAGATTAATTCACCTTTCAGCAGGACAATAACCTAAAACACAAGGCCAACTCCACACTGGATTTGCTTACCAAGAAGACAGTGAATGTTCCTGAGTGGCCAAGTTACAGTTTTGACTTAAATCTGCTTGAAAAATGTATGGCAAGACTTGAAAATGGTTGTCTAGCAATGATCAACAACCAACTTGATAGAGCATGAAGAATTTTAAAAATGGGCAAATATTGTACAATCCAGGTGTGCAAAGCTCTTAGGAACTTACCCAAAAAGACTCACAGCTGTAATTGGTGCCAAAGCCGATTCTTCTAAATTGCATTGACTCATGGGTGTAAATTAGCTATTTCAATCCATTTGCAGAAATGTCAAAAAACATGTTTTTACTTTGTCAACATAGAGTATTGTGTCTAGATGGCTGACCCCCAAAAAATATTTAACACATTTTGAATTCAGGCTTTAACACAACAAAATGTGGATTAAGTCAAGTGGTATGAATACTTTCTGAAGGCACTGTATGTAGATATGCATAATTAAGCTGTACATATCTGTATGTTGGTTCAGAAATCTAAAATAGCAGCAGCAGCCATTTCCCAAGAACAGAGCCAAACACAAATCAGTGGGTCTATATTCACAAGGCCGCGGGGCCAGATGGATTACCAGGACGTGTACTCCGAGCATGCACTGACCATCTGACAAGTGTCTTCACTGACATTTTCAACCTCTCCCTGTCTGAGTCTGTAATACCAACATGTTTCAAGCAGACCAACATAGTCCCTGTGCCCAAGGAAGCGAAGGTAACCTGCCTAAATGACTACCGACCCGTAGCACTCACGTCTGTAGCCATGAAGTGCTTTGAAAGGCTGGTCATGGCTCACATCAACACCCTTATCCCAGAAACCCTAGAACCACTCCAATTTGCATACCGCCCCAACAGATCCAGAGATGATAGAATCTATATTGCACTCCACACTGCCCTTTCACACCTGGACAAAAGGAAGACCTATGTGAGAATGCTATTCATTGACTACAGCTCAGCGTTCAACACCATAGTGCCCTCAAAGATCATCACTGAGCTAAGGACCTGGGACTAAACACTTCCCTCACAAGTGTTTAGTCCCAGATGCCTCACAAATCCTCAACTGGCAGCTTTATTAAATAGTACCCACAAAACACCAGTCTCACTGTCAACAGTGTGTCAGGACCCGGTGCGAGAAACAGTCACTAATAATTGGCAGAACCCAGAAGATGAGGCAGACACAGCAGTACTAGAGATGGTGGTTTAATAAAAAATAGATATCTTCCAAAATACAAAAGAAAATCCATAAAGTGGTAAAAACAGCAAGGGAAAAGACAAACCTCAAAAGATCAATCCAAAAATACACGAGAACAAAACCAGAGAACCTCTGGAAAATTCAACAAGAGAAAAATGTTCACAAAGGCTGGGGCTGGGTGCTAACATACAAACACTGAGCAAGGAACTGAGGAACACACAGGGTTAAATACTAACAAGGGAATGACTTACAGGTGCAAACAATAATTAGGGCAAGAAAAAACAAAAGGTACAAAAAAGGTGCAAGGGGGACATCTAGTGAACAAAACCTGAACAGTCCTGGCCAAAACCTGACAGAATCCCCCCCCTAGGAACGGCTCCTGACGTTCCTACCAGCCTTCTCAGGGTGGAGGACCCTGAACTGACGAATGAGGTCAGGGTCCAGTATGTCCTTGGCAGGAACCCAGGAGCGCTCCTCGGGACCGTAGCCTTCCCAGTCCACCAGATACTGCCAGGACCGCTGCACCCGGCGGGAATCCAGTATCCGATGGACGGTATAAGCCGACTGGCCTCCGATGATACGGGGCGGAGGGGGAGGTCTGCCTGCCGGGATAAGGGGAGAAAAAACAACAGGTTTTAATAAAGAAATGTGAAACGTGGGATTCATTTTAAGGGATCTGGGTAAGTGCAGGCGAAAAGTAACGGGGTTCACTTTTCTGGCAACCTTAAAGGGACCGATGAATTTCTGGGACAGTTTGCGAGACTCCACCCGTAGCGGTAAATTCTTGGTTGAGAGCCATACTCTCTGGCCGAGGCGCAGGGTAGGCCCGGGACGGCGACGTCTGTTGGCTTGTTGTTGGTACCTCTGTGAGGAACGCAGAAGATTAAGACGGGCCTTCTTCCACGTAAGCCGACAGCGTCTGATGAACCTCGAGGCTGAAGGCACACTGACTTCTGCCTCCTGGTTCGGGAACAATGGAGGAGCATAGCCAAACTGACACTCGTGCGGGGACATACCAGTGGAGGAGGAGCACTAGGTGTTGTGCGCGTACTCGGCCCAAACCATGAAGGACGACCATGTGGACGGGTTGTTGGAGACCATACATCTGAGGGTGGTTTCCAGCTCTTGATTCATCCTCTCGGTTTGGCCATTGGACTCCGGATGGTACCCTGAAGATAGACTGGCAGTGGCCCCTATGAGTTGGCAGAAGGCCTTCCAAAACCTTGAGGCGAACTGGGGACCTCTGTCGGAAACCATATCTTGCGGAATGCCGAAGACTCGGAACACATGGTTAATCACCAACTCAGCCGTTTCCTTGGCAGAAGGTAACTTAGTCAAGGGAACGAACCTGGCCGCCTTAGAAAACCTGTCGATGATGACTAGGATAGTTGTATTACCATGGGACGGAGGAAGGCCAGTAATAAAGTCCAATGAGATATGGGACCAGGGTCGGTGGGGAATAGATAGAGGGTGAAGGAGTCCTTGAGGGCGGAGGTGAGAAGACTTGCCCTGGCAGCACACGGAACAGGCCTTGACGAAAGTGGCAACGTCTTCTTTTATGGTGGGCCACCAGAACTTACGCTGGATGAACTCCAAGGTGCGACCTACGCCCGGGTGACAGGTGAGGCGAGAGGAGTGCCCCCACAGAAGGACTTGGGACCTTGCTGCCTTGGGAACAAACAACCGATTGGCAGGACCTCCTCCAGGGCCCGGTTCGATGGCTTGGGCTTGTTTCACGGTATCCTCCACTTGCCACGAGATCGGAGCCACGATCTTAGCGGCCGGAAGGACAGTCATGTCAGTATCTTCTCGAATGGCAGGAGAGTAGATTCGTGACAAGGCGTCCGGTTTGAGATTCTTCGACCCGGGTCTATAGGTGAGGATAAACTGAAATCGGCTGAAGAAAAGAGACCATCGAGCTTGTCTGGAGTTCAACCGCTTCGCCTGCTGGATATACTCCAGATTTTTGTGGTCCGTAAGCACTTGAAACGGTTGAGAAGCCCCCTCGAGCCAGTGTCTCCATTCCTTCAATGCCATCTTAACCGCTAGGAGTTCACGATCCCCCACATCGTAATTCCTCTCGGCCGGGGTAAGCCGGTGAGAGAAGAAGGCGCAAGGATGAAGCTTCTTGTCTTCACCCCTCTGAGACAGGACAGCTCCAACCCCAACCTCTGATGCGTCTACCTCCACCACAAAAGGTTCATCCGCCGTTGGTAGTGTCAGAATGGGAGCAGAGAGGATGCGCTGCTTGAGTCCTTGGAAGGCCGTCTCAGCTTCTCTTCCCCACAGAAACCTTGTGTTGCCACCCTTGGTTACAGCTGAGAGAGGGGCTGCCACCGAGCTGAAGTTCTTGATGAACTTGCGGTAAAAGTTAGTGAAGCCCAGGAAACGCTGAACTTCCTTAACGGACTTGGGGGTGGGCCAATCCGCTACCGCCCCTACCTTCGTGGGGTCCATCTGGACTCGACCGGGTTCCACTACAAATCCCAGGAATTGTACTCGGGAGGAATGGAATTCACATTTTTCCGGCTTAACGTACAAATGGCTGTCAAGGAGGCGTTTGAGTACTTGTCTGACATGCTTAGTGTGTTCTTGAAGGGAGCTCGAAAAGATGAGGATGTCATCCAAGTAAACAAACACGAAGATGTTAAGCATATCCCTAAGCACATCGTTTATGAGCGCTTGGAACACAGCTGGAGCGTTGGTCAGGCCGAAGGGCATCACCAAGTATTCGTAGTGACCAGTAGGCGTGTTGAAAGCGGTCTTCCACTCGTCACCGGGTTTGATCCGCACAAGATGGTATGCGTTCCGCAGGTCAAGCTTAGTGAAGACCACTGCTTCCTGGAGCAGCTCAAAGGCTGTGGCCATAAGGGGTAGCGGTTACGGACGGTTATGGCATTAAGTCCCCGGTTGTCGATGCAAGGACGTAATCCCCCGTCTTTTTTGGCCACAAAGAAAAACCCTGCTCCCGCCGGCGAGGTGGATGGACGCATGAGGCCTGCTGCCAGAGAGTCCTTGATGTAGGTATCCATAGCAGCTCGTTCGGGAGGAGATAGGGAAAAGATCCGACCCCTGGGGGGGCATGTGCCCGGAAACAGGTCGATGGGGCAATCGTAAGGTCTATGGGGTGGTAGTTTGGTGGCCCTCTGTTTGCTAAATACCGGTTTGAGGTCATGGTAACACTCGGGAACTCGGGACAGGTCGATGGATTCTAGAGACTCGGGAGGGGAACTTGGGGAACTTGGGAAGATACAAGTGGCTTGGCACGTAGGACCCCACTGCTTGATAGTGCCCACAGACCAGTCGATGTGAGGGTTATGGCTGTGAAGCCAGGGGTATCCAAGGACGAGAGGGAACTCGGAACACGAGGTCAGATGAAAGTTCATCACTTCCTGGTGTTGGGAAACTGAAAGTCGCAAGGGGGTAGTGACACGAGTGACAAGTCCAGATCCCAAAGGGCTTCCATCCAACGTAGTAACCCTTATGGGATCACTTAGAGGTTCAGAGGGAACGCCATTTTCCTTCGCCCAGACACCATCCATGAAGTTACCTGCGGCTCCAGAGTCTACCAAGGCTTGAAGGGGAAGCTCGTGGTTGTCCCAGGAAAGGGTAACTGGAATGAGCAGGCGGGAGTTGGATGGATGGGAGGAGGTTATGTTTCCCGTTACAGTCCTCCCAGGCCTGCACGGGAGAGTGCGTTTTCCCTGGAGCCCGGGACACGTGGAGAGGAAATGGCCCGGTTTGCCGCAATATAGACAGCATCGCTCCCTCATCCGGCGGTCTCTCTCAGCCTGGGAGATGCGTCCAACCTGCATGGGTTCCGGTGGAGTCAGCGAGGATAAAGGTGGAGACTCGGAGCTGGGACCGATAGGAGCTAGGGTGAGAGATCTACGGTTGAGCTCTCTCTCTCTCAGACGCAGGTCTATGCGTGAAGCCAACTTGATCAGGGACTCGAGGTTGTCTGGTGGTTCCCGAGTGGCCAGTTCATCTTGGATGGTGTCGGAAAGACCCTTCAAAAAGCACACTGTGAGCGCCTCGTCGTTCCAGCCACTCGCTGCTGCCACCGTGTGGAACTGGATGGCATAGTCCGTCACGCTGCGCCGACCTTGGCGGAGAGTCAGGAGCTGTTTGGCTGAGTCAGGACCGCTGGTAGGACCTTGAAACACTCGCTTGAATTCTTCAGCAAAGGTAGAGTAGCTGGCACAGCAGGGACTTTGGGCATCCCACACAGCAGTAGCCCAGGCTAGGGCTTTTTCCGACAGCAGGGTGATGATATACGCTATCTTGGACCGGTCGGTGGGAAACGACGAGGGTTGCAGCTCGAAGGAGAGAGAACATTGGGTGAAAAACCCCTTACAAACCCTCGGATCACCTGAGAACCGTTGGGGAGGCGGCAGACGAGGTTCAGCCAGGGGGTTAACTGCCACCGGCACTTGAATCTGATGAACTGGAGCAGAAGCGGTTGCAGGAGAAAGTTGATCAGAAATCTGCTTTATGGAAGTCATCATCTCCGACAGAAGTTGAGAATGTCCAGCCAGTAAGGCCTCTTGCTGAACCAGAGCAGCTTCGTGACGTTGGACAGTCCCCTCGTGGTGGGACAGCATGGGAAAAAAGTCCTGGGTACTGGCTGCCTCTGGGTTCATATTAATGGCTCAGTGTTTCTGTCAGGACCCGGTGCGAGAAACAGTCACTAATAATTGGCAGAACCCAGAAGATGAGGCAGACACAGCAGTACTAGAGATGGTGGTTTAATAAAAAATAGATATCTTCCAAAATACAAAAGAAAATCCATAAAGTGGTAAAAACAGCAAGGGAAAAGACAAACCTCAAAAGATCAATCCAAAAATACACGAGAACAAAACCAGAGAACCTCTGGAAAATTCAACAAGAGAAAAATGTTCACAAAGGCTGGGGCTGGGTGCTAACATACAAACACTGAGCAAGGAACTGAGGAACACACAGGGTTAAATACTAACAAGGGAATGACTTACAGGTGCAAACAATAATTAGGGCAAGAAAAAACAAAAAGGTACAAAAAAGGTGCAAGGGGGACATCTAGTGAACAAAACCTGAACAGTCCTGGCCAAAACCTGACACAGTGAAGAGGCGACTCCAGGATGCTGGCCTTCTAGGCAGAGTTACAAAGAAAAAGCCATATCTCAGACTGGCCAATAAAAAGAAAAGATTAAGATGGGCAAAAGAACACATACACTGGACAGAGATATGGCTTTTTCTTTGCAACTCTGCCTAGAAGGCCAGCATCCCGGAGTCGCCTCTTCCCTGTTGACGTTGAGACTGGTGTTTTGCGGGTACTATTTAATGAAGCTGCCAGTTGAGGATTTGTGAGGCGTCTGTTTCTCAAACTAGATACTCTAATGTACTTGTCCTCTTGCTCAGTTGTGCACTGGGGCCTCCCACTACTCTTTCTATTTTGGTTAGAGCCAGTTTGCGCTATTCTGTGAAGGGAGTAGTACACAGCGTTGTACGAGATCTTCAGTTTCTCGCATGGAATAGCCTTAATTTCTCAGAACAAGAATAGACTGACAAGTTTCAGAAGAAAGTTTTGTTTCTGGCCCTTTTGAGCCTGTAAACGAACCCACAAATGCTGAGGCTCCAGATACTCAACTAGTCCAAAGGCCAGTTGGATTGCTTCTTTTATCAGCACAACAGTTTTCAGCTGTGCTAAAAGGGTTTTCTAATGATCAATTAGCCTTTTAAAATGATAAACTTGGATTAGCTAACACAACGTGCCATTGGAACACAGGAGTGATGGTTGCTGATAATGGGCCTCTGTACACCTATGTAGATATTCCATAAAAAATCAGCTGTTTCCAGCTACAATAGTCATTTCCAACGTTAACAATGTCTACACTGTATTTCTGATCAAGTTGAAGTTATTTTACTGGACAAAAAATGTGCTTTTCTTTCAAATACAAGGACATTTCTAAGTGACCCCAAACTTTTGAACGGTAGTTTATATATTACCTCAATTACCTTGACTAACTGGTGCCCACGCACACTGACTCTGTACCGGTACCCCCTGTATATAGCCTCACTATTGTTATTTTACTGCTGCTCTTTAATTATTTGTTACTTTATTTATTATTATTTTTGTGTATTTTTCTTAAAACTGCATTGTTGGTTAAGGGCTTGTAAGTAACCATTTCACTCTCAGGTGAATGTGACAAATAACATTTTATTTGATATATGTTAGATAAAACAAATACTCATTAAAGCAACCAATCCTCTGTTAAGGAGACAACCAACCACTTCTCTCAGCTTTTACCATAAAGCAATCACCTCAGAAACAATGAGAAGGAGAGAATATCTTATACTACTTCCTCAATCTCTGCCCAAAGTACTGTTAACCGTAAGAGACCATTAGCCCTTACAACCATAAATTAATTATGAGCTCATGCTTACGACATGAGTAGTTTCCATATGCTAAATTACCATGTTGCCATGGGCTGTCTTTTACATTCCAAATAGAACCTGTCTAAAAGGCATACAATAGTATGACATGCGTGGTCAGAGTGGATTTACCAGCTGAAATGAAATGCATGTCTTTATTGCAACATTGCTTTTTCAAGAGAGTCATACAATATTTAATAACCAGTTTTTCCATTTCTAGGCCTTTGTTGCTACAGTTAACTGTTATTATAAATAATTTTATTACAACAGACTGTAGGCCTTAACAATAACACTGCCACCCAGGTCAGAGAATACAGATCCACTGTCAGATTATTCAAGTTCGATTTTCAAGCCGCCACCTCTGTCCCTCTACATTTTCCCCTCACCTTCAGGTCTGCTGTCTACACAGATTCCAATCATTGCACATCATGCATCACGTTGGCTGTGCCTGATGAATGTCACACTAATGACTAATCAGCATTATGCCATTTAAGTGCTTCACTTGACTTCTTGAGACAAATCTGACAAAAATAGACTGCGACTCGCAGGGGTTCACAGTTAAATGAACTGTGGCATGCTAAATTCTGGAAATCTATTTTAGTAAACAAACATAAAACTTAAAGATCATAAATAAAATCATGGGTTTGTTTTTAATACAGTCGTTACACAATTATACAGTGATTTTCTACATGATTTTATCTGCAGTCACACCCACTGATTACATTAGATTCAGCATTTACAATGAGAGGTCTATTGTGACGTGATGTCAGACCCTTTTCAAAATCTACATTGACTCATATCTTTTATGTGGGGCGGCAGGTAGCCTAGCGATGAAGAGCTTTGGGCCAGTAACCAAAAGGTCAGACAGAGAGAGAGAAAGAACACAAAGTGGCTAAGCTCTGGTGCCCAAACACTAGGCCTGCCCTGGACCTGTTGTCAGAGGACAGACTAGGGTCCCCCAGCCACATCATAATTCACACAGGCACAAATGACCTGAGGGCCCAGCAGGAAAGGGTGGCCACAGCACTCAAGGGAATGATTGAAAAAGCTTCTTCCACGTTCCCCTATGTACAAGTGGTTAACCCCTTAACCCTTTCACACCTGGTAGTTTGGTGGATGGGACTACCAGCTCTCTGTAGCCTAGAGGACAACCAGTGGGTCCGTCTCCTTTATACCATGTTTCTTGTAGGATGACAATGTCTGTTTTTCTAATTTCTTTGAAGTCTGGGTTCCTGCTCTTTAGGCCAAAGGCAGATGACCTCAGACCTTGTATATTCCAGGATGAGATAGTAAAAGCTTTGTGTTCCATAGTGTTTAGTGTTGTTTTTGTGTGGTTTAGGTCCAGACTATCACAGTAGGTGTGAGCAGAGCATGTTGAGCAGGATGGGGCTTAGGCGGGTGTAATAGTGGAGGTTGGGCCTGTTGCTCTGCTCACGGCCTGGGCATATGTCCTGCTGTCATGTTGAGGTCCTTGCCGCAGGGGCGGGGAGCATGGGGTGGGCGGAAGGGGCATAGTTCTGATATGGGGGGGCCTATAGAGTGTGGCCAGGGTTTGCTTGGGGTGGTCTTAGCTGGTTGTGGTGTGGCTGGTGACGCTGTGGTCTGGGTGTAGGTCCTCTTGGCATGGGTTCCCTCGGTGCATGTCCTTCAGGAGGAGGTCTTGCAGGTCTGGGAGGGTGTCTCACTGGTCTGGGCAGGGTGTCCGTTGCTCTGTTACTCCTGTGAGGTGCTGGGGCTACGGTTGAGGTCCTGGCAAAAGTTGGGATTGCTGCCTTGTAGAGGTGGACCTGGTCGTAAAGGCTGTTCAAGTCCAGGGTGGAGTGGTGGGCCAGGTAGACATTAGATTTTGAGTCTCGCGAAATGCTTGGATTCACCCGCTGTATGGTGGCAGGGGGAAAGTCTTTTCATGGTAGCAGGGTGAAGTTAAGCTCATCTGCTATAGAGCAGACCTAACCCACTCTATTAAATTAGTCAAAACAGGAACATTTTACATCTGGCTAGAAATTAAGAACATTTTCTCAAAAGAGAAACATTTCCTTATGAGTGCTACCTGTATCCCCCCAATAGAATCCCCATATTTTAACGATGACATCTTCTCCACCCTAGAGGGGGAGATCAATAATTTCCAGGCCCAGGGACATGTACAAGTCTGTGGCAACCTAAATGCCAGAACTGAACAAGAACCTGACACCCTCAGCACACAGGGGGACAAACACCTACTTGAAGGTGACAGCATTCCCTCCCCCACATGCCACCCTATACACAACTATGACAACATAACCAACAAAAATGGGTCACAACTCCTGCAGCTCTGTTGGAGGCTGGGTATGTACATAGTCAATTTTTAGGCCTCGAGGGGACTCCTACGGTAGGTACACATAGCTCATGTCTTGGCACTAGTACTGTAGACTACTTTATCACTGACCTCAAACCAGAGTCTCTTAGAGCGTTCAACGTCAGTCCACCGACACCCCTATCAGATCATAGCAAAATCACACTCTACTTGAACAGAGCTTTGCTCAACCATGAGACATCAAAGCCAAAGGAACTGAATAATTTTAATAAATACTATAGATGGAAGGAAAGTAATGTGGAAATCTACCAAAAAACTATTAGGCAACAACAAATTCAATCCCTTCTAGACAATTTCCTGGACAAAATGTTTCACTGTAATAGTGAAGGTGTAACCTTGGCAGTAGAAAATCTAAACATTATATTTGACCTCTCAGCTTCCCTAGCAAATCTAAAAATGTCAAGCAGACAGCCTATGAAAATTAACAACAATGACAAATGGTTTGATAAAGAATGCAAACCCTAAGAAAGAAATTGAGAAACATATCCAACCAAAAACATAGAGACCCAGAAAACCTGAGACTACGCCTTCACTATGATGAATCAATAAAACAATACACTACGGAAAAAGAGGGAACAGTACGTCAGAAATCAAATCAATGTAATTGAAGAATCCATAGAATTTAACCTTCTGGGAAAATTGGAAAACTCTAAACAAACCACAACACGAATAGTTATCTATCCACAACAGAGATATTTGGATCAACCACTTCTCCAATCTTTTTGGCTCTATAACAAGGAACAAACAGCAAAAACATATGATCAAATACAAATCTTAGAATTAACTATTAAAGACTACCAGAACCCACTGAATTCTCCAATTACATTGACCTTCCAACCCAAAAAGGACTGTGGGGTTGATGGTATCTGAAATTAAATGATCAAATATACAGACCACAAATTCCAATTGACTAAACTTAAACTCTTTAACATCCTCCTCAGCTCTGACATATTCCCCAATATTTGGAACCAAGGACTGACCACCCCAATCCACAAAAGTGGAGACAAATTTGACCCCAATAACTACCGTGGGATATACGTCAACAGCGACCTTGGGGAAATCCTCTGCATTATCATTAACAGCACGAGAGCCTGCTATACAAATTGATGGAAAGTGGTGTTGGGGGAAAAACATACAAAATTATTAAATCTATGTCAAACATCAAGTTTGGGGGGTGAGACAGGGATGCAGCTTAAGCCCCATCCTCTTCAACATATATATCTACGAATTGGCGAGGGCACTAGAACAGTCTGCAGCACCCAGCCTCACCCTACTAGAATATGAAGTCAAATGTCTACTGCTGATGATCTGGTGCTTCTGTCCCCAACCAAGGAGGGCATACAGCAGCACCTAGATCTTCTGCACAGATTCTGTCAGACCTGGGCCCTGACAGTAAATCTCAATAAGACAAAAATAATGGTGTTCCAAAAAAGGTCCAGTTCCCAAGGAAACGAATTCCATCTATACACCGTTGCCCTAGAGCACAGAAAAAAACGATACATACCTCGGCCGAAACATCAGCACCACAGGTAACTTCCACAAAGCTGTGAACGATCTGAGAAACAAGAAAAAAGGAACAAAATTTGACATACCAATTAGGATCTGGCTAAAAATACTTGAATCAGTTATAGAACCCATTGACTTTTATGGTTGTGAGGTCTCGGGTCCGCTCACCAACCAAGAATTCACAAAATGGGACAAACTGTAACGATTGTCGTCGGGAGAAGGAGAAGAGGACCAAGGTGCAGCATGGTAAGTGTCCATATAAATACTAAACACTTGAAAATAAATAAATACTAACACTTGAACAAAAACAACAAACGAACAGTTCTGCAAGGTGCACTACACTAAACAGAAAACAACTACCCACAAACACAGGTGGGAACTGGCTACCTAAGTATGGCTCTCAATCAGAGACAACGATTGACAGCTGCCTCTGATTGGGAACCATACCAGGCCAAACACATAGAAATACAAAACATACAACAAAACATAGAATGCCCACCCCAACTCACACCCTGACCAAACCAAAATAGAGACATAAACAAGGAACTAAGGTCAGGGCGTGACACAAACACAAAATTGAGACTCTGCATGCAGAATTCTGCAAAAATATTATCTGTGTACAACGTAAACACCAAATAATGCATGCAGAGCAGAATTAGGCCTATACCGGCTAATGATCAAAATCCAGAAAAGAGCTGTTAAATTCTACAACCACCTACAGTGGT
Organism: Salvelinus alpinus; assembly: GCF_045679555.1. Taxonomy (NCBI): domain Eukaryota; kingdom Metazoa; phylum Chordata; class Actinopteri; order Salmoniformes; family Salmonidae; genus Salvelinus; species Salvelinus alpinus. The sequence goes on along the minus strand of NC_092094.1, from coordinate 34,903,428 downwards.
TCCTCCTTTTAAAGTTGTGTCATACTGCAGCACATCTTGCGTGCTGCCGCAGAATTCTATGGCACGTTATTTAATTGTCAGCCATTGTTACCATTAATGCTAGTTAGTGTTAGTTTGACCACCAGAGGACATCTTTGAGAAGAATTTGACAGCCTTGATAGAATTTAAGACTTTTTATGGTAAGAACATTGTATATGGGATTGATTTTAAGAAATGTTGCTTAATTAATTAGATTAATATTATGGTGATTCTATTCCAAGAAAAACTAAAAACTAAACCCTTAGGGTTTCCATTAGCTTGGAATGGAAAATATGGCGCTGTACAACATAACTGTCGGGAGTAGGCTACAGAACTAAGACATAACATTTCCCCAACTTAATTGTAGTCTAACCAAAACCCAAATGGAGATTCAGTGAAAATATAAATCTCATTGATTTATCAAGACCAGTCCCCATGCTTGTCTCAAAGCAGCACGAAACACATAACTTTTAACAGCACATTACTCAACACTAGTGAGACTCATGTCACCTACAGTAGGCCTACGGTATATAAAAAAAAAGAGTTGACTCTCCGCAAATAATTACATTTAGAGGATTGGATGATTCTAAATTAATATCTAAGGGGCATTTTTCATTAGGGCAAATCTGATCTGTGATAATATCTAAGGGCCTTTTATATAATTCTTAATTAATTAATTAATAAATAATAATAATCATCACTTTGTTTAAAAAATAACAATATTTTGGAGATTATTTCATTGTCATTTTCTAGAGTGAGTGAGAAAAAGGCCATTCTTGAACATGGGATGAGACATTCTCACTGATTTGTAAATAAAGCCAGTTTGTTATTTATAATTATTTATCTTTTTAGAGGGAGAGAAACCAAATTCCGCCTCTTGGGTGGCACGTGTATCGAACCAGCATCTGTAGCAGCGCAGTTAGCACTGCGATGCAGTGTCTTAGACTGCTACGCCACTCAGGAGGCCCCATCCACAAAGTTTTTAATGGTTTTCACTAGTAAGCCACATTTACCTCGGGATCCATCCCAGTTGGTATTCTGTGTCCACTCGTGGCATCTCTCTTCGGTTACACATCCTTGGAATAGCAGAACAGTATAACGGTCCGGACGGCCAATGCTGTGCCTGGTGAGCAGTTGGTCAAGTTCTGTTGTTAGAAGAGGAATGGAAATGTCAGGGTGAACCGATGACCTGACGAACCCGCCACCTCTGACAGACTCTGCCTGTCGGAGGTGGAGTTCCAGAGCTCACAGGTGTGCCTGGAATGGATTGTGACTCCATCTCGTTCCTCGCCTTCTTCAACGCGTCATTCTCCGCCTGACTCTCCGCCAATGCCAGCCTGACTCTCTGCCAATACCGCTTGGCTCTGGACCAAAAAATGTAGTTTAAATAAACATCTGCATTTTGAATGTCTTTTTTCTCGTTATTTTATTAACGAAAGCATAAAGATGTTGATGAAGAAATACAAAATGCTTCCAGCTGTCCATCACTACTGTAAATAAAAATACAACATCTTGTTTACATTTTTTATTGTAACCACAATGTCACAAATTATTTGTATCTTCCTTTCCAATTACTTTTAGAGTTTGGGATTTACAAATGTGCGCTTTTCATGTCATTTTAATTAAATCCAGTTCGGATTTATGTATAACTTTTTACTGACGCCTTTAGTGAGAGGTCTAATGCTTTAATATTTAATCCTTTCTGCCCTCCGAATTCATATCTAAGGGGCATTTTTTGCGCCATTATTAGTTAATTTGTTTTAGTTTGAACGTGCAGAGAGGCACTAAGAACAGCGGGAACGTTTCCCTAGTCAGCAGCATTATTAGTGCAATGCCCCTTAAAGTGTTGCCCTGTGCTACCCAGTGGGGCGAGGGTCTCCACACTCCTCCTTCCTTCCCCATGGGCTAGGTCCATCTTCTGTGCGCTGCTCTACGGCCCATCCCGTGCCCCCTGCTCTGTGCCTTGAACCCTAAAGCTGGAGAACTGCAAGGCAATCCCATTGTGCGCCACTCGGGAGCCATGACTAATTTGACCAACATATATTGTCCTGCTTATAGCCCATCCTAGAAACATTGTTTGCAGAACTTTGTTTGCATGCTACGCATGCTACGCCTGTGAAAAGCAGGGTTAATAATATATCTGTGAGAATATCTAAAGGGTTTTTATAAATTCTAAATTAAATAATAATAATAATAATAATGACTTTGTTTAAAAATAACGATATTTTGGAGATGATTTCGTTTTCAAATAACGTAAAGTGAGTGAGAAAATGGCCATTCTTGAACATGGGGTGAGAGATTGTTGCTAATTTGTAAATAAAGCCAGTTTGTTATTTCAAATTATTTATTTCTGTTTTTAGAGGGAGAGAAACGAAAAAAAAACTAATGGGTCTCCCAGCCACAGCCAGCACGCAACCAGCATCTGTAGCAAAGCAGTTTGCACTGCACTGCAGTGAGTTAGACCACTGCACCACTTGGGAACTGGACAATGTGACCGGTCTGGAGTAGGCTACAGTACTACAGTAAGAGCTAAATAATCCTAACATTTCCACACCCTAATTGTAGTCTAAGTTTCTCTTAGAATAAAAACCTTTAGTGTAAGAACAATTTTAATAAGTAATATGGAAGTTGTGCAGAATTATCAGTTTCTATTTAGTTTATGTTACCCATTCATTGTCAGTTAGAGACACAATGCTCTAACTCCCCTTTGCACTGGTCTGGAGTGATGAAGTAGTGACGCAGGGTACCGTACTAAACCACAAATTACCTCTAAATCCTGCAGCATAATCGCAAAACTATTAGTTGAGTAACCACTGTAAAAGGAAGCGATTCCCAAACCTTCCATAACAAAGACATCACCTACAGAGAAATTAACCTGGAGAAGACCCCCCTAATCAAGTTGGTCCTGGGGATCTGTTCACAAACACAAACAGAACCCACAGAGCCCCAGGAGAGCAACACAATTAGACCCAACCAAATCATGAGAAAACAAAAAGATAATCAAATCAAATTTTATTTGTCACATACACATGGTTAGCAGATGTTAATGCCAGTGTAGCTAAATGCTTGTGCTTCTAGTTCCGGCAATGCAGTAATAACCAACGAGTAATCTAACCTAACAATTTCACAACAACTACCTTATACACACAAGTGTAAAGGGATGAAGAATATGTACATACAAATATATGAATGAGTGATGGTACAGAACGGCATAGGCAAGATGCAGTAGATGGTATCGAGTACAGTATATACATATGAGATGAGTAATGTAGGGTATGTAAACATATACAAGTGGCTTTGTTTAAAGTGGCTAGTGATACATGTATTACATAAAGATGGCAAGATGCAGTAGATGGTATAGAGTACAGCATATACGTACATATGAGATGAGTAATGTAGGGTATGTAAACATTATATTAATTGACATATTAGAAAGAATTAACAAAGAAATTGCAAACTAGAATGTTATTTGGCCCTAAACAGAGAGTACACAGTGGCAGAATACCTGACCACTGTGGCTGACCCAAAAATAAGGAAATCTTTGACTATGTACAGACTCAGTGACCATAGCCTTGCTATTGAGAAAGGCCTCCGATGGCAGACCTGGCTCTCAAGAGAAGACAGGCTACGTGCACTGCCCACAAAATGCCCACAAAATGAGGTGGAAACTGAGCTGCACTTCCTAACCTCCTTCCAAATGTATGACCATATTAGACACACATACTGTACGTCCCTCAGGTCACACAGACACAAAAATTATTTGAAAACAAATCAAATTTGGATAAACTCCCATATCTATTGGGTGAAATACCAGTGTGCAATCACAGCAACACTATTTGTGACCTGTTGCCACAAGAAAAGGGCAACCAGTGAAGAAAAAACATAATTGTAAATACAACCTATATTTATGTTGATTTGTTTACCTTTTGTACTTGAACTATTTGCACATCATTACATTGTATACAGTTGAAGTCGGAAGTTTACATACACTTTGGTTGGAGTCATTAAAACTCGTTTTTCATCCACTCCACAAATTTCTTGTTAACAAACTATAGTTTTGGCAAGTCGGTTAAGACATCTACTTTGTGCATGACACAAGTAATTTTTCTAACAATTGTTTACAGACAGATTATTTCACTTATAATTCACTGTATCACAATTCCAATGGGTCAGAAGTGTACATACACTAAGTTGACTGTGCCTTAAACAGCTTGGAAAATTACAGAGAATGATTTCATGGCTTTAGAAGCTTCTGATAGGCTAATTGACATCACTTGAGTCAATTGGAGGTGTACCTGTGGATGTATTTCAAGGCCTACATTCAAACTCAGTGCCTCTTTGCTTGACATCATGGGAAAATCAAAATAAATCAGCCAAGACCTCAGAAAAACATTGCAGACCTCCACAAGTCTGGTTTATCCCTGGGAGCTGTCACGACTTCCACCGAAGTCGACCCCTCTCCTTGTTCGGGTGGTGTTCGGCGGTCGACGTCACCGGCTTTCTAGTCACCACCGATCCATGTTTCATTTTCGTTTTGTTTTGTCTGTATTACACACACCTGGTTTCAATTCCCATTTAACCCTTTGGCATACCTTTCTGTTCTGTCCGTGATTGTTGGTGTCTTAGTGATTTGTTGTAGGTGTTAGTTTTGTATTTTCCTTGTTGGAATATTCTGTGTTTGTTTTATTGAGTAAACTCAGTTGTTTTACTCTAAACTGTGTTCTGCGCCTGACTCCGCTACATTTCTGCACCCAATCACTGACAGGAGCAATTTCCAAACGCCTGAAGGTACCACATTTATCTGTACAAACAATAGTACGCAAGTATAAACACCATGGGACCACGCAGCCGTCATACCGCTCAGGAAGGAGACGCGTTCTGTCTCCTAGAGATGAACGTACTTTGGTGCGAAAAGTGCAAATCAATCCCAGAACAACAGCAAAGGACCTTGTGAAGATGCTGGAGGAAACAGGTACAAATGTATCTATATCCACAGTAAAATGAGTCCTATATCGACATAACCTGAAAGGCCACTCAACAAGGAAGAAGACACTGCTCCAAAACAACCATAAAAAACCCAGACTACAGTTTGCAGCTGCACATGGGGACAAAGACCGTACTTTTTGGAGAAATGTCCTCTGGTCTGATGAAACAAAAACAGAACTGTTTAGCCATAATGACCATCGTTATGTTTGGAGGATAAAGGGGGAGGCTTGCAAGCCGAAGAACGCCATCCCAACCGTGACGCACGGGTGTGGCAGCATCATGTTGTGGGGGGGCTTTGCTGCAGGAGGGACTGGTGCACTTCACAAAATAGATGGTATCATGAGGACAGAAAATGATGTGGATATATTGAAGCAACATCTCAAGACATCAGTCAGGAAGTTAAAGCTTGCTCGCAAATGGGTCTACCAAATGTACAATGACCCCAAGCACACTTCCAAAGTTGTGGCAAAATGGCTTAAGGACAGCAAAGTCAAGGTATTGGAGTGGCCATCACAAAGCCCTGACCTCAATCATATAGACAATTTGTGTGCAGAACTGAAAAAGCATGTGCGAGCAAGGAGGCCTACAAACCTGACTCAGTAACACCAGCTCTGTCAGGATGAATGGGCCAAAATCCACCCAACTTATTGTGGGAAGCTTGTGGAAGGCAACCGAAATGTTTGACCCAAATTAAACAATTTAAAGGCAATGCTACCAAATACTAATTGAATGTATGTAAACTAGGAATGTGATGAAAGAATCAGTCTCTCCGTTATTATTGTCAGGAATTGTGAAAAACTGACTTTAAATGTATTTGGCTAAGGTGTATGCAAACTTCCGACTTCAACTGTATATACATAATACGCCATTTGAAATGTCTTTATTATTTTGGAACTTTTATAAGTGTAATGTTTACAGTTCATTATGTTTTCACTTTTGTTTATTATCTATTTCACTAAACATATGTTTCCCATGCCAAAAAAGCCTTTCAATTTAGAGTGAGAGAGAGAGCGAGAGTGTGTGTGTGTGTGAACCCAGCCTAATCCCAGGACTACAGTTCATGTCCATGAATACCTCTAAATAGGACATTTTTTCATCTGATAAAGAATGTAGCACTTCACTGACAGGGAAACAAAAGTGCCTCTGACACCAGTGTTGTATTTTACACACAGGTGCAATAATAATAACTATTGTTATGGCTTCTGACAGCATGGGAAATTAAAGAATTTGTTTCAGGGGGAACACAATAGCAACTAAATTCTCCAAGGTGATCGTCAGCATATATGTCCAATAAATCAATTTACTGTTTCATAAAATACCTCTGGGAGTTCTGTTTTTTTAATGTTTTTTTCTAATCCTATTTTCGGTATCCATTTGCCCTCTGCCTTTTTGAGTGCACAGAGTATTATTCGATTTGTTATTGAGCTACTGCTTTAAAGTATTCTGGATTTATTGTGTGGCAGTAAGCAGTGTCAGACTGGTGACACCATTTTTAACACCTTTTTTCAAACTAAAATACATTTGATCCAGTACATAACATGTTACTCTTACTTACCTGAAATAAATTATTCATAATTGCATGCCCTGTGTTGATTGACTCCATCTGTTGGCCTAATTTCCACTTGACTATCAAATCTATGCCAAGAGGATACAGTTCTGAAGAAAGTAACATATTGCAACTGCATATTATCATGAATGACTATTTGATACAGCTAGCCTATGACCTTTTCAAATAAAGGCTTACAATCTCAACTGAAGAACACTCTTAGAAAAAAAAATCCTGTCTAAAACCTAAAAGGGTAGTCCCTCGTTGATTATCCCTTACATCATAGTACCCAGCTTTCTGATAATGGAATTAATTACAGCAAACTATCAGTAAACTATCACTGTGCCTCTCATGATTTGATTTGATCTAACACAAAAACATAACTACACCTTCATACAACCTGAAATTTCAACATTCTTTCCTTGCTACATTATAAAGCAGTCAATGAGAAGCCCTGTTATTGTTCTAAGATCAAAACCATGCCTCCTTCTTAAAGAGAAAGCAAAATAAATTCCAAGTACATTACAGCTATTACATATATCTTCCAATTTCAAAGCAGCAACATAACTCACATTTTTATTTTTACATAAAATATACAAAATATATACTTTTTATTTTATTTATTTCACCTTTATTTAACCAGGTAGGCTAGTTGAGAACAAGTTCTCATTTACAACTGCGACCTAGCCAGGATAAAGCAAAGTAGTGCGACACAAACAACAACACAAAGTTACACATGGAATAAACAAACATACAGTCAATAACACAATAGAAAAAAAGTATATATACAGTGTGTGCAAATGAGGTAAGATAAGGGAGGTAAGGCAATAAATAGGCCATAGTGGCGAAATAATTACAATTGAGCAATTAACCACTGGAGTGATAGATGTGCAGAAGATGAATGTGCAAATAGAGATACTGGGGTGCAAAGGAGCAAAAAAATAAATAACACTATGGGGATGAGGTAGTTGGATTGGCTATTTACAGATGGGATATGTACAGGTGCAGTGATATGTGAGCTGCTCTAACAGCTGGTGCTTAAAGTTAGTGAGGGAGATATGAGTCTCCAGCTTCAGTGATTTTTGCAATTAGTTCCAGTCATTGGCACCAGAGAACTGGAAGGAAAGGTGGCCAAAGGAAGAATTGCCTTTGGGGGTGACCAGTGAATTATACCTGCTGGAGCGCGTGCTACGGGTGGGTGCTGCTATGGTGACCAGTGAGTGTCACATGGAATGACGCTGGAGAGACGAACCAGGTACAGGGAGTAAAACATTTAATGAAGAAACGGACATGGAATGAGACAGGAACAGCGTCAGCATACAAGAAAACAAAGACAAAAAACAATCAATGCAGTAGCGGGGAACAGAGCTGGGGAACTGACAAATATAGGGGAGGTAATAACAGGTGATGAGTGGGTCCAGGTGAGTCCAATATCGGTGATGCGCGTGACGAGGGAAGGCAGGTGTGCGTAATGGATGGAAGGAGTGCGTGATGCAGTGCAGCCTGGCGGCGTCAAGCACCAGGGGGGTGAAGAGTGGGAGCAGACGTGACAGTGAGCTCAGATAAGGCGGGGCTTTACCTAGCAAAGACTTATGGATGACCTGGAGCCAGTGGGTTTGGCGACGAATATGAAGCGAGAGCCGGCCAACGAGAGTATACAGGTCGCAGCAGTGGGTAGTATATGGGGCTTTGGTGACAAAACGGATGGCACTGTGATAGACTGCATCCAATTTGCTGAGTAGAGTGTTGGAGGCTATTTTGTAAATGACATTGCCGAAGTCAAGGATTGGTAGGATAGTCAGTTTTACGAGGATATGTTTGGCAGCATGAGTGAAGGATGCTTGATTGCGAAATAGGAAGCTGATTCTAGATTTAATTTTAGATTGGAGATGTTTGATGTGAGTCTGGAAGGAGAGAGTCTAACCAGACACCTAGGTATTTGTAGTTGTCCACATATTCTAAGTCAGAACCGTCCAGAGTAGTGATGGTGGACGGCGGGCAGGTGCTGGAAGCGATCGGTTGAAGAGCATGCATTTGGTTTTACTTGCATTTAAGAGCAGTTGGAGGCCACGGAAGAAGAGTTGTATGGCATTGAAGCTGGTCTGGAGGTTTGTTAACACAGTGTCCAAAGAAGGGCCAGAAGTATACAGAATGGTATCGTCTGCGTAGAGGTGGATCAGAGAATCACCAGCAGCAAGAGTGACATCATTGATGTATGCAGAGCAAAGAGTCGGCCCGAGAATTGAACCCTGTGGCACCCCCATAGAGACTGCCAGAGGTCCGGACAACAGGCCCTCCGATTTGACACATTGAACTCTGTCTGAGAAGTAGTTGGTGAACCAGGTGAGACAGTCATTTGAGAAACCAAGGCTGTTCAGTCTGCCGATAAGAATGTGGTGATTGACAGAGTCGAAAGCCTTTGCCAGGTTGATGAATACAATTGCACAGTATTGTCTCTTGTCGATGGCGATTATGATATCGTTTAGGACCTTGAGCGTGGCTGAGGTGCACCCATGACCAGCTCGGAAACTAGATTGCATAGCGGAGAAGGTGCGGTGGGATTCGAAATCGTTTGTTAACTTGGCATTTGAAGACCTTAGAAAGGCAGGGTAGGATAAAGGTCTGTAGCAATTTGGGTCTAGAGTGTCTCCCCCTTTGAAGAGGGGGATAAGCTTTCCAATCTTTGGGGATCTCAGACCATACGAAAGAGAGGTTGAACAGGCTAGTAATAGGGGTTGCAACAATTTTGGCTGATAATTTTAGAAAGAAAGGCTCCAGATTGTCTAGCCCTGCTGATTTGTAGGGGTCCAGATTTTGCAGATCTTTCAGAACATCAGCTATCTGGATTTGAGTGAAGGAGAAATGGGGGCGGCTTGGGCAAGTTGCTGTGGGGGGGTGCAGGGCTGTTGACCAAGGTAGGGGTGGCCAGGTGGAAAGCATGGCCAGCCGTAGAAAAATGCTTATTGAAATTCTCAATTATTGTGGATTTATTGGTGGTGACAGTGTTTCCTAGCCTGAGTGCAGTGGGCAGCTGGGAGGAGGTGCTCTTATTCTCCACAGACTTTACAGTGTCCCAGAACTTTTTGGAGTTTGTGCTGCAGGATGAACATTTCTGTTTGAAAAAGCTAGCCTTTGCTTTCCTAACTGCCTGTGTATATTGGTTCCTAACTTCCCTGAGAAGTTGCATATCGCTGGGGATATTCGATGTTAATGCAGTACACCACAGGATGTTTTTGTGGTGGTCAAGGGCAGTCAGGTCTAGAGTGAACCACGGGCTATACCTTTTCCTGGTTCAACATTTTTTTAATGGGGTATGCTTTTTTAAGATTGTGAGGAAAGATCTTTTAAAGAATAACCAGGCATCTTCTACTGACGGAATGAGGTCAATATCCTTCCAGGATACCTGGGCCAGGTCGATTAGAGAGGCCTGCTCGCTGAAGTGTTTTCGGGAGCGTTTGACAGTGATGAGAGTTGTTCGTTTGACCGCAGACCCATTATGGACGCAAGCAATGAGGCAGTGATCGCTGAGATCCTGGTTGAAGACAGCAGAGGTGTATTTGGAGGGCAGGTTGGTTAGGATGATATCTATGAGGGTGCCTGTGTTTATGGATTTGGAGTTGTAGCTGGTAGGTTCATTGATAATTTGTGTGAGATTGAGGGCATCAACCTTAGATTGTAGGATGGCCTGGATGTTAATTAAGCATGTCCCAGTTTAGGTCACCTAACAGCACAAGCTCTGAAGATAGATGGGATAGAAGATAGATGGTTACTGGTTAGATGGTTACTGGTTACTAGAAGATAGATGGTTAAAGATAGATGGTTACTGGTTACTCTTCTGAACTATTATCTGTCATTCACTCATGTCAATTAGGATGGTAAATAATGCACCTCCTTTTCATTTAGAAAATAATGGTCTCTCGTAATGTCCTCAGGTTATCTTCGAAATGTGTGTCCTCATATTCTCTTTAAAGAGAACTCTCTCTTCAATACTGGGAATCAGAGGCCTTCTTGTGGCTCACTATAGATGTGACTGAATGTGACAACAGATACATGTTCAAAACAAATTATGAATTACAAGCTATTCTGCCAAGATGGGTTGAGTCATGAAGTGTTGGATGCCAATTCATTATGCACAGACAGCTAATTATTCAGTGGCAAATAATCTAGATATCAGAGGTTGTTTGGACATTATACTGTGCACTTCTTTTAAAGGCAAATATCTGTTATCACTGATAACTAGGAGACCAAAGTGCCCAATAATAATCCATTCACAATGTAAATGTAATGGCTTTCGTCGGTAGAAGGAGAGGAGGACCAAAGCGCAGCGTGGTGCGTATCCATAATTTATTAGAATACTTCTCAATATGAACAAAAACAATAAACAGACGAAAAACCAACGAAGCTACAGTCCCGAACTAGTGAACACAGAAAAAAACAGGAACACACGAACAATCACCCACAAACCAACAGTGAAAACGGGCTACCTTAATATGGTTCCCAAAGTAAAACAACTGCCTCTGATTGAGAACCATATCAGGCCAATAAGACAAACCTAAACAAAGAAACACATAACATAGACTACACCCACCCAGCTCACGTCCTGACCAACTAAACAAAGACTAAACAAAGGAAATAAGGTCAGGAACGTGACAGTACACCCACCCCCCCCCCCCCCCCCCAAGGTGCGGACTCCGGACGCAAAACCTGAATCTATAGGGGAGGGTCTGGGTGGGCATCTGTCCACGGTGGTGGCTCTGGCGCTGGACGTGATACCCGCTTCCCTGGCCTCCTCGGAATGGCGACCCTCCAAAATAACCCCACTGTACTGATGGGCGCCTCTGGACAGAGGGGCAGCTCCTGACTGGCGGGCGGCTCTGGCAGCTCCTGACTGGCGGGCGGCTCTGGCAGCTCCTGACTGGCGGGTGGCTCTGGCGGCTCCTGACTGGCGGGCGGCTCTAGCGGCTCCTGACTGGCGGGTGGCTCTGGCGGCTCCTGACTGGCGGGCGGCTCTGGCGGCTCCTGACTGACGGACGGCTCTAGCGGCTCCTGACTGGCGGGTGGCTCTGGCGGCTCCTGACTGGCGGGCGGCTCTGGCGGCTCCTGACTGGCGGGCGGCTCTGGCGGCTCCTGACTGGCGGGCGGCTCTGGCGGCTCCTGACCGACGGACGGCTCTAGCGGCTCCTGACTGACGGACGGCTCTGAAGGCTCAGGACAGACGTGCGGCTCAGATGGCGCTGGGCAGACGGGCAGCGCAGGCGGCGCTGGGCAGACGAACAGCGCAGGCGGCGCTGGGCAGACGGCGCTGGGCAGACGGCAGACTCTGGCCTGCTGAGGCGCACAGTAGGCCTGGTGCGTGGTGCCGGAACTGGTGGTACCAGGCTAAGGACACGCACCTCAAGGCTAGTGCGGGGAGCAGCAACAGGGCGTACAGGGCTCTGGAGACGCACAGGAGGCTTGGTGCGTGGTGCCGGAACTGGTGGTACCGGGCTGGAGACACGCACCACAGGGCGAGTGCGTGGAGGAGGAACAGGGCTCTGGAGACGCACTGGAAGCCTGGTGCGTGGTGTTGGCACTGGTGGTACTGGGCTGGGGCGAGGAGGTGGCACCGGATAGACCGGACCGTGAAGGCGTACTGGAGCTCTTGAGCACCGGGCCTGCCCAACCTTACCTGGTTGAATGCTCCCCATAGCCAGGCCAGTACGGCGAGGTGGAATAGCCCGCACTGGGCTGTGCTGGTGAACCGGGGACACCATACGTAAGGCTGGTGCCATGTACGCCGGCCCGAGGAGACGCACTGGAGACCAGATGCGTTGAGCCGGCTTCATGGCACCTGCCTCAATGCCCACTCTAGCCCAGCCGATACGTGGAGCTGGGATGTACCGCACCGGGCTATGCACACCTACAGGAGACACCGTGCGCTCTTCCGCATAACACGGTGTCTGCCCGTACTCTCGCTCTCCATGGTAAGCCTGGGAAGTTGGCGCAGGTCTCCTACCTGACTTCGCCACACTCCCCTTTAGCCCTCCCACAATTTTTTGGGGGGGGTTCCTCTCGGGCTCCCTTGCCAGCCGTGTTCCCTCGTAACACCGGTTCCCTTTCGCAGCTGCCTCCGCTCTCCTAGCTGCCTCCACCTGTTCCCATGGAAGGCGATCACTTTCATCCAGGATCTCCTCCCATGTGTAGCAGCCCTTGCCTTCCAAAACGTCTTCCCATGTCCATTCCTCCTTCTTGCGCTGCTCTTGCTGCCGCTGCTTGTTACCACGCTGCTTGGTCCTTTTGTGGTGGGTGATTCTGTAATGGCTTTCGTCGGTAGAAGGAGAGGAGGACCAAAGCGCAGCGTGGTGCGTATCCATAATTTATTAGAATACTTCTCAATATGAACAAAAACAATAAACAGACGAAAAACCAACGAAGCTACAGTCCCGAACTAGTGAACACAGAAAAAAACAGGAACACACGAACAGGAACAATCACCCACAAACCAACAGTGAAAACAGGCTACCTTAATATGGTTCCCAATCAGAGACAATGTAAAACACCTGCCTCTGATTGAGAACCATATCAGGCCAATAAGACAAACCTAAACAAAGAAACACATAACATAGACTACACCCACCCAGCTCACGTCCTGACCAACTAAACAAAGACTAAACAAAGGAAATAAGGCCAGGAACGTGACAGTAAACCCCCTGCTGACATATTTGACAGCACTTTATGTGTACTTTCATGATAGATTATCAAGTGAATGTGTGACAGTCAAACCAAAGTTAATGTTCTCTTCTCAAGAGCAGAGCCTTTCAATGTCAAACTATTAATATCTCTAGAGTAAATGTGTAATCTGTCAAAGCAGCATAAAAAGGTCACATCCATCTTAGATGAAAGTGGTCTCAGTCTGAATTGATTCGATTTTGGGTGTAGGCCAAATATCTGTCATTTTCTGAAAAAATACTGACCTTCACATATTTGTTCGGTTATCATGAGAGATAAATTGAGTATATATTGGTTAAGTATAAAATCAACGTCTTAGTTCAATAGTGTTTCCTTTGAGTCCTGATGAGGGTCTTGTAATGTGATCAAAGTAAAGCACAAATTGATGCTACTTATGGTTTTCTGAATTAAAACCATACAATGCCCTTACCCTCCTGTTGCTTACTGTTGTGTCTGTTTGTGCAGCTGTAGAAAACAACACGTTCTACAACGGTATGCTACTGAGATGTCCTCCCTGTGGAGAACGCACAGGATGCCTCAATTAGCATACAGCAGAGAATAGATGTTATTAAAGCTAGAATCCTTAGTTGCTACATCCATTTTATGACTTATAAATTAATAATATATACCCCAGTGGATGCTCCTCAGATGAGGAAGGGGAGGACCATCCTCCTCAGGGAATTTCATAAAAATAGTGAAGCTTTTAAAAATATATATTTTTTTAGGAAAAACTATACAAAATATATTCACATGTCACCAAATAATTGATTAAAACACACTGTTTTACAAAGGTCTACAGTAGCCTCAACAACACTTTGTAGGGTAGCACCATGGTGGAGCCAGAGGACAACTAGTTTCCGTCCTCCTCTGGGTACAGTGACCTCAGTACAAAACCTAGGAGACTTGTGGTTCTCCACCACTTCCGTAGACTTACACAGTAATTATGGCAACTTTCGGAGGATGTCCTCCAACCTTTCAGAGCTCTGGAACATGAACTGAAATGTTGTCCACCCAATCAAAATATCAGAGAATTAATCTAGTACTGAAAGCATAAGCTACAGTTAGCTAGCTCTGCAGTGCATAAAATGTTGTGAGTTGTTCACTGAAAGAGAGAGAAAGACAATAGTTTTGAAAAAATGATTGTCTTTATAAATGAAGGAGAAGCAAGAGAGAGAGACAGTGAGAGAGAGCTAGCTATATTTTGTTGTATTTTTTTGTTCACTTTCTCTTTCACTTACCTAGCGAATGGAGCTAGCTAGTTTAGCATACTCAAACACCCGGCTCAAACGGAGGGATGCTATGTTAACTAGCTGGCTATGGATATCCAACACTGGAACACTTCCAAGTCTAGGTAAGCGTTAAGTTTTATAAATGTATTGCCATTGGGGCAGCTGATGTAACTGCTAAACTGCTTGCTGACCAGTGTACACACTGTAGTTTTAGTAGCTATGTTGACTTTGACATTAGCTAATATGGTGGCAACGATGTAGGCTGTGCGTACTTATGATAGGAAGGTTTGGCTTGGAAAGGTTTTTTCACCTGGTCTCAGACAGCTTATGTGTTGTACACTGAAGTCCACAAGCAAAGGGAAAAGGTGAGCGGCGGAGAGCCCGTAGACGTGAGAAGGAATCATAGCTACAACAATCAAAGGGATTATGCTGTTTGTATGTGGCTGCTATGAAAGTGAACTGTGTTTGCATGTGTTATAAGGGGTGTATTCATTCCCCCGATTCTGTTGATTGGAGCCTTAAATGGAAGCAAACAACGAAACAGTGATAAACATACTTGAATTTGTTCAACAGAAACTCTACTGTTGGACTAAAGATTACAACCTAGATCTGCTATAGTGCCTTCGGGAAAGTATTCAGACCACTTCATTTTTTCCAAATGTTTTGTTACATTACAGCCTTATTCTAAAATTGATATTTTCTTTATGTTTCGACACACAATACCCCATAATGACAAAGCGAAAACAGGTTTTAGAAAGTTTCCATTGATCATCCTTGAGATGTTTCTAGAACTTGATTGGAGTCCACCTGTGGTAAATTCAATTGATTTGGTCATGAATTGGAAAGGCATACACCTGTCTATATAATGTCCCACAGTTGACAGTGCATGTCAGAGCAAAAACCAAACCATGAGGTCGAAGGAATTGTCCGTAGAGCTCCGATACAGGATTGTGTTGAGGCACAGATCTGGGGAAGGTACCAAAAAATGTCTGCAGCATTGAAGGTCCTATAGAACACAGTTGCTTCCATTATTCTTAAATGGAAGAAGTTTGGATCCACCAAGACTTTTCCCAGAGCTGGCTGCCCGGCCAAACTGAGAAATTAATGGGGAGAAGGTTCTTGGTCAGGGAGGTGACCAAGAACCCGATGGTCACTCTGACAGAGCTCTAGAGTTCCTCTATGGAGATGGGAGAAATTTCCAGAAGGATAACCATCTCTGCAGTACTCCACCAATCAGGCCTTTGTGGTAGAGTGGCCAGACAGAAGCCACTTCTCAGCAAAATGCACATGACAACCTGCTTGGAGATTGCCAAAAGGCACTTAAACATGAATCTCTGGTCTGAGGAAACCAAGATTGAACTCTTTGGCCGGAATGCCAAGCATCACATCTGGAAGAAACCTAGCACCATCCTTACGTTGAAGCATGGTGGTGGCAGCATCATGCCGTGGGATTTCTTTTCAGTGGCAGGGACTGGGAGACTAGTCAGGATCGAGGCAAAGATGAACGGAGCAAGGGACAAGTCTCTTAATGTCCTGAGTGGCCCAGCCAGAGCCCGGACTTGAACCCGATCGAACATCTCTGGAGAGTCCTGAAAATAGCTGTGCAGAAATACTCCCCATCCAACCTGACAGAGCTTGAGAGGATATGCAGAGAGGAATGGGAGAAACTCCTCAAATACAGGTGTGCCAAGCTTGTAGTGTCATACCCAAGAAGACTTGAGTCTGTAATCGCTGCCAAAGGTGTTTCAAGAAAGTACTGAATAAATGGTCTGAAAACTTATGTAAATGTGAAATTTCAGTTTTTGAACTTAAATAAATTTGCCAAAATTGATAAAAAACGTTTTTTGCTTTGTCATTATGGGGTATTGTCTGTAGATTGATGAGGGAAAAAAAACAATTTAATCAATTTTAGAACAAGGCTGAAACGTAATAAAATGTGGAAAAAGTCAAGGGGTCGGAATACTTTCCGAATGCACTATACATTCAAGCATTGTGCAAAGCATTAATGAATGTGTCACTGTCTGTCACCTTGATTACTCAAATGTCTCTTGACCTGTGCACCTACGTTGTAAACTTTCATTCTTAGGCTAATTTGTAGCAACATCATGATGGGTAGAGGAAAAATGTGAGAATCATGTAGTAGCCTAAACCTATAGATGTAACATTGATCTGGGTGAATGGAATATGAATGACAGTCATCCAATATGCTGTAATAGAAATAAGGCCATGCTCATAAAAATAATAAATTGTCCTCCCTCATCTGAAACGGCACAAACTGCCACTGATAAACCCATTGTTTCATTCCCCATAAGCTTAGTTTAACTGTTGTACCTCATCAGAACCCATAATATATGCTTGTTTTACTCCAATGTTTGTAAACAAAGTTAATATAAACCAACACTTTATAGCCTTAAAACATGGATGGTGAGCCCACTCAGACAGTAGAACATGGCACTTACGGGTTCGATTCCCGCTGGGACAACCCAATATGTAAAATGTATGCAAGCATGACTGTAAGTCGCGTTGGATAAAGCATCTACTAAATGGCATATATTATACTATGAATTTGAGAGTGGTTACATTTCTTCAGACCCATCCCTCAGCTTCTTACCAAAACAAACTTTGGGTGACCACTTCGTTATTGCTTCAATTAAGGATTCTAGGTTTAAGCATCTGTCCATGGCCTAAGGCCGATGTAAATGATCAGGGAAAATAAAGTATTATACAGGTCCCCAAACCATAAAGAAAACTGATATACACTGGGCTGGTCATGTAACTGATTATTTAAATGTTCTACTTCCATCTAGTGGTTGGTTATAATATCACACCACACTTTTGGTTACATCCCACTTGGCACATTGGTTGAATCATGGTTGCTTTCACGTCATTTAAATGAAATTACGTTGAACCAACGTGGAATAGACGTTGAACTGACGTCTATGCCCAGTGGGAGAGTACTTTAGCTGTTACAAACAAGTCAATAGTTTAATTGAGTTGTTGTCAGCTAGTTACATAGGAACTAAAATCACATTCAGATAGTAAGTGTA
The DNA here is from genome assembly GCF_045679555.1 of Salvelinus alpinus. Lineage (NCBI taxonomy): Eukaryota > Metazoa > Chordata > Actinopteri > Salmoniformes > Salmonidae > Salvelinus > Salvelinus alpinus. The sequence continues at coordinate 34,885,894 of NC_092094.1, read as the reverse complement.
CAGTATACATAAAATGATTACTGTAGGCCTACTGTATGATTTACGCACACTTGCAAGATATTAGTTCCCACTTTCTGCACGCAAACGCGTTTTTACTTTGCCATTTAATTCAATGATTATCCTTGGTAAGTAATCAGGACCTTAAAGCTGCACTGCCTAACTAAGTGTGTACAGGTGTTTTTGGAGACTACAGCCAATCTGTGCTACATCTAGTTTTTGGAGACTAGTTTACACCACACGATACTAAATGAAAACAGCTTCCCTAATACTGTATGCAAATCTAGGATCCTCACCAGACATTAGCTATTGCCTCATGCTTATGCATAATTTCCATTTGGAAGATACCATTTGCAAATCTACAAGTTTAAAAAAGAATGTGAGGTAAATGTTTGTTGAAAAGGTGTTTGTTATTCAAAAGTCGGCAAAAGTATGCCGACTATGTTTACGCTAAAACAATATTTTTCTGCATAAACAGTCAGTAGGCCGTGCTCAATACAATTGCATATTTCGGATTTGGATGGTGCAGAGTATATTTCCACGCCCCTTTAACTAGTGTGCGCACCACTCAATGCGGCATAAAACTTCTCTCTGCTGCTCTCAACATTGTATAAATAGTTCTGATCTAGTCTGACCAATAAACAGCCGCCAGAATCATGACAGGACTGAACGCTTTAAAAGTGGATGCTAATGTAGTAGTTCTTGGGACAGACAGGGTTGGTAAATCTGGTAAGACCAAATCTCTAATCATTCTCATTATTTATAATTTGTGCAATGTATTCAAAAGTCTTCAGTAATCAGTGGTCCATTTTAGTCAGGATTAGTTTTTCCTTAATTGGCATTGCTGACTGAATCCATTATTTTCCTCAAAATACAAATGGTAAAAATGATGATGATGATAATTATTTCACAGCGCTGACAGTCCGCTTCTTAACTAGAAGATTCATTGGAGAATATGGGGATATTGGTAAGTTTAGTTGGTCTGTCATCACCAGCTATTGTAGTATCAAGTAAACTTTTTACTACTATATACTGTTCAACTAAATTAATACTTATGTTAATTCCTTTCAGAATCAATCTACAGCCACAATGTTATCGTGGATGGAAGGGACATAACTTTTAACATCTGGGATTCACCATATTGTCAGGTATTACAAAATGTTAACATTTATTCTGTTTCATGTGCTATCATAATGATGTCTGATACTGTATTTTGGTTTTACATGGCATTGGGCAAAGCTACTGTATTCAGTCTTCTGAAATGACTGCAGGCATTGAGCATATTTGTCAACTTAAACACAGCACTTAAGTTAGTCATAGGCTACTTTATAAGTGCCTGTATGGGACACAGATTTATGATGCTTCCATTTCCCTGTACTGCAGTGAGTATTACTGCCAAAAAGTGCCTGGTTGTCTTCGACATGAATCCCATTTTACCAGTGGTGGAAAAAGTACCCAATTGTCATACTTGAGTAAAAGTTAAGATACCTTAATAGAAAATTACTCAAGTAAAAAGGAAGTCACCTAGTAAAGTCACCTAGTAAAATACTACTTGAGTAAAAGTCTAGAAGTATTTGGTTTTGAATATACAGTACCTAAGTATAAAAAAAATGTATACTTAAGTGTATACTGTATACTGTAGTATATACTTAAAATATACTTAAGTGTCAAAAGTAAAAGTATAAATAATTCAAATAATTCAAAATACTTATATTAAGAAAAACAGATGGCACAAGTAATTTTATTTATTTATCGATAGCCAGGGGCACGCTCCAACACTTAGACTTCATTTATTTACAAACAAAGCATCTGTGTTTAGTGAGTCTGCCAGATCAGAGGCAGTAGAGATGACCAAGGATGTTCTCTTGATAAGTGCAGGAATTGGACCATTTTCCTGTCCTACTAAGCATTCAAAACACTTTTGGGTGTCAGGGAAAATGTATGGAGTAAAAAGGACATTATTTTCTTTAGGAATGTAGTGAAGTAAAAGTAAAAAAAAATATATAAATAGTAAAGTACAGATACCCCAAAAAACTACTTAAGTAGTACTTTAAAGTATTTTTACTTAAGTACTTTACACCACTGCATTTTACTAGCACCCTGCAGGGCCACAGTGACTGGACACCATCTCTATCAGCCCAGAGAGATAGGGCTTACATGGACTAACTTATCCCACGATTGGGCCTTTCCCAAATACAAAATCGATCATTCTTTGATACAAGCAAGCCTATTTGATACAAGCAAGTATATATTATTTTAACCTTTTCCAGGACCGGTCCAGGGAGACCTCCCTATATGAGAAGAGAGTCCAGTGGGCAGACGGTTTTGTCCTGGTCTACAGCATCTGTGACAGGGCCAGCTTCAACGCTGTCACCAAGCTGATCCAGTCCATCAAGGCCACCAAGGACTACCTGGGCATGGACAAGGTGCCCATAGTGATCGTGGGCAACAAGAAGGACCTGAATCACAGACGGACGGTCCTCAGTGAGGAGGGCAGACTGCTAGCCCTCACCACAGCCTGCCAGTTCTATGAGGTTACAGCTGCTGAGAACTACCACAGTATCCTCATGGTGTTTCACGGACTAATACACAGGATACGGGCGTCCAAGTCATCCATTAAGAGGCCAGCTGGAATCAAGGGTATAGTGAAAAGCATGTCTGCAGTTTTTACCAGGAAACGAACAGATTCGCTGTGATACTATGGCACAGAGAGGAATACATTATACAGTGCATTTGGAAAGTATTCAGACCCCTTTACTTTTTACACATTTTGTAATGTTACGGCCTTATTCTAAAATAATTATTCTAAAATAATCTACACACAATACCCCATAATGACAAAGTGAAAACAGATTTTTAGAAATGTTTGAAAATGAATAAAAAAATTAAATACAGAAATACCTTATTTACATAAGTACTCAGACCCTTTGCTATGAGACTCGAAATTGAGCTCAGGTGCATCCTGTTTCCATTGATCCTCCTTCAATTGATTGGCAGTGCATGTCAGAGCAAAACCCAAGCAATGAGGTGGAAGAAATTGTCTGTAGAGCTCCTAGACAGGATTGTGTTGAGGCATAGATCTGGGGAAGGTACCAAAAAATGTCTGCAGCATTGAAGGTCCCCCAAAACACAGTGACCTCCATCATTCTTAAATGAAGAAGTTTGGAACCACCAAGACTCTTCCAAGAGCTGACCGCCCGGCCAAATTGAGCAATCAGGGGAGAAGGGCATTGGTCAGGGAGGTGACCAAGAACCTGATGGTCACTCTGACAGAGCTCCAAAGTTCCTCTGTGGAGATAGGAGAACCTTTCAGAAGGATTACCATCTCTGCAGCACTCCACCAATCAGGCCTTTATGGTAGAGTGACCAGACGGAAGCTACTCCTCAGTAAAAGGCACGTGACAGCCCGGTTGAAGTTTGCCAAAAGGCACCTAAAGGACTCTCAGACCATGAGAAACAAGATTCTCTGGTCTGATGAAACCAAGATTGAACTCTTTGGCCTGAATGCCAAGCATCACATCTCAAGGAAACCTGGCACCATCCCTACGGTGAAATGCAGGTGTGGAAATGGAGATTACTACCCAAAGTTATTGCTATAGTTGTGGCTGGCTGTTGTAGGACAGGACTGACTTGGATGGAGCAAACTATCCACACGGATTGTATTTCTTGTATATTCCATACAAGGAAACAATTCATTACTGTAACTGTCCTAAAGCTGCTCCTTACACTGAATACTTTTGCAAAGAAATGCATGTGAATGTGATGGCCGGAGTACAATGAAATTCTGTGGCTGTCTGGTAAAAGGTGCCAAAGTTGGCTCACAAAGAGCAAAATGATTTGATGAAATTACTATTATCCTCAACCCTCAATCAACCTTCATAGGGCAAGCACTTAATCATTTCTTTCATACACACACATCACCTTTTTTTTGTACGTGAGTTCTTTTCAAGATGGGAGACAAGGATCCAGGAAATTAATACAATTGTAATATATTGCAATCATTGTACTGTACAAAACACTTGAGATAAGTATAAATGTATGTATATTTTCCTATACAGAAATCAAATACTCATGACAAAAAAAATCTTATGAGCTGAATAAAACCCCTTTAACCTTCATCTTATTCAATTTATGTAAGATGGTGAAACTGGAATCAATATTGGGCCGTTTAGTATGTGAATTACTTTTCTTGTAACGGCAGCAACTAGTACAGTAGCACGTTTTGCCACAATCTAAATCACCAGTCAGTCAAGAAACAAACACCTCTAAATACAAGGACATGTAGGAACATTTGACCATGTTGATTAGAAAATACCAGCCTCCCCTAGACAAAATGAGCAGTACATGACAGATGGAACAAATAAAACAGTTCCGTTCAGATGAAATACCTACAAAATGAATCATACTACCAATTCAAGGCAGGTAAGGATTTAATGCAAAGTGAGGGTGTAAACAAAAACATGTGCTATCAAGAAACAGTAATGAAAGAATATTCTTTATGGTTTAAATTCATGCATGTCCCTCCTTGTGATAAAATATGGGTTATTTCTTCAAGACTATCTTTTGTTCAACATTTTCCCATGGTATGTAGTTACGAAGAAAAAAAGGATTCACAGAGTCGGATTTCTCCTCAAATCCAATTTATTAATCCCACTAATGACAGAAAGAGAGCTCAAGGTGGACAGGATCAAGGCACTTCGCGTCATTGGAATGTCTGTAGCCAAAGCTAATGAGCACAGTCATATTGTTTCAGACATGCTTTTAAATCTTCTATTGGATACCTGTCAACAGAATAGGAGGCATGCTTTCAAGCAAAGCTTTGGCCCTTTTCTTATTTTTACAATTTCACAAAGAAACACATCATATAAGTACTAAAGTATCATATAAGTACTAAACATATCATATAAGTACTAAACACCAGAGGTGGGACCAAGTCATTGTTTTACAAGTCACAAGTAAGTCTCAAGTCTTAGCCCTCAAGTCCCAAGTCGAGTCCCAAGTCAAGACAGGCAAGTCCGAGTCAAGTCTCAAGTCAAGACCGACAAGTATCAAGTCTCAAGTCCTAAACAAGTCATAATGTTCTCTTCACCAAATGTAATACCATTTCATATTTTTAACAAGAGTAATAGTTAGTATATTACATTTACGCAAATCATGAATGCTTTTAAAAATATATTTATTTATTTCCAAATAAACTTGATATTTCCATGGAAATACATGGGTAGCCATGAGAAAGACCCCCCCCCCCCCCCCCCCCCCCCCCTGCAATCGGGTGATGTGGGCGCAATCGGGTGATGTAGGCTTGTACACAATCGCCCAACCTTAACACACACACACTCTCTCTCTGTGTGGTTACAGTAGGCTAGCATATGTCAATGGCTTTAGGAACAGCAGTAACATCAGGCAGGATTTAGGCTCCCAACTGCGTAACCAGTTGTAGCTCAATCTTGGGTGCAATGATCACGTTCCCGCACTGACTGACTGTGTGGAGGTTCATTGATTTAAAGTTACGTTAGCCAACATGCTACACTGGCAAAGTTATGAATGATATACCTGTCTGCTATATTAGCCACGACTTACCGTTCTTTGTATAGCTTCAAATGTCGAACAAAGTTGGAAGTTGTTGCGCCTCCGTCTGTCATTTTCTTCCCGCATGTTTTGCAAGTTGCAATCTGTTTTTTATTGATACAGCAGAGTCTTTATATCCGAAAATAATAATAATTCTGGGTATCATCTTTCCAAGGGCTCCATCTGAATTCACTCGACGACGTTCCTCTGCACTGCCATGCAAAACTTTTTCTCAGCTGGCACAATTTGATTGGCTGCTGTCTGATTCAAACTGTAATCCATTAAATTAAGAGTTGATGCACTGCACACTTTTTTTAATAGCATAATTATTTATATTTGGGCTTGGGGAGGGTATCAAGTCAGTTCGAGTCAAAAGGCTCAAGTCCAAGTTAAGTCACGAGTCATTGGTGTTAAAGTCAAAGTCATCATATTTGTGACCCGAGTCTGACTCGAGTCCAAGTCATGTGACTCGAGTCCACACCTCTGCTAAACACACATCATATAAGTACACTGGAACTTCGACACACCTAAATGCACTTGCTATTATTGCATAAAGCTCTACAAATGATGTTGCAATGTTTGAATCACAGCCTTGTTGTACGCTAATTTTAAATTGCTGCTAGTTGAAACTGTTAGCCATGCATTAGAGTTGTATCCTTCTGCATGATCTCCACAGTGACAATATATTTAGCGGTGGGGCCGTAGCGGTTGGTACAGTATGCACAGAGTGTGAAGAGTTGTGGAACCTCACAGCGATCTCTCCTCTCTGTGGGATGCGCTGGCTGGAGACAGAGGTGTAGGACTGGACCAGTATCCTCCTCTGCTTTTGGGGATCTTCCTCAGGAAGAGATCTGGGGATCCCTGTCCTCATCCCCAGCACTGCAGTCAGTAGGAGGATAACCCTGGTATTGCTTGGTGGTATTGATGATTGTTCTGTATGCATGGCAACCTATACAACTGGTAGATGTTAGTTACTAGCATTCAAAATCACATATTAACCATTGCAACTACAAGGATACCATTCTTACAAATGAAGAGTTCATGGAATATGCTTAACATTGTTATTCCCACAGATGTGGTTGGTCTTATACTAACAGTCCTGTTCCAACACGGCTCCTGACTCAGACATTGTATACCTATTATTTCCTAAATGGTTTTAGGGTCTGCTCATTGCACAGGACTCTTTCTCATGGGGGAGGGTTGTTACATTTCCGTTGTCCTAGGCAGACGATGGATTCCATTTCGGTACCAGGAGACCATTCTCCTGTTCAATTCCTCTAGTTCACTACTGTTGTGTGGAGTGTGCTTGTGAACTTGGTCTGACCCTCCAGACCAGCAAGATTCCCTCACACCTCCTCAGCACAGAGGACTCCCAGGGGACTGCCTAATGTGCAGACAGACAGAGACACTAGCCTGGGAGGCTGCATGGCAGGTAAGCTGGTGCCAGACCCATTGGAGTCCCCCGTCTGTCTGGGTGTGCGGAAACATGCCAGAGCTTAATGAAGCAGACCTGAGTCTGTCTGTGGCCCAAACAGCTCACCATCACATTCTATGACCCCCTGAAGGCCATGCCTCAGCAGGATTCTGGTGTTATAAAACAGCCTGATGGAGACATCTCACCTGTCAGACCCTTCTCTGAATTTATGCAACAGAGGATAATAGTGTACTGTAACAGAACTACCATCAGGAATACAAACAGGGAATATGTATTTTTGTAAGAGGACATTTTTGAATAACAAATTAAACTACTACATTTGAGAGAGATATGTGAGTATGTGCCTATGAACATCAATCCCAAAACAAGTATGGTGTGCATGGGATGAGCAGTTGGCTTTCATTCTGTTTAATACCAACAGATAGAACCACACACTGTACTGTAGATGTCAGTGATGTCCTTGTTCCACATGGCTAGATCTTTAGAGAGCCATTCTTATTAAGGATGTGCACATGCAGGCTATTCCAAGCCTCTGCACACCCTAATCTCGCCTAATTTTACAGATACACTTTCATTACTGGGGACAAAGACACTGGAAGTCTAAACACGAGACTATTAAGTTCAGTTCCTAAACATGTTTGAATTTATCTGTCACACACCACAGACTTAACCAGCAGCTTTGTTTGAAGCCACCAGACATGGTCAAAGCAAGGAAAGAGTTCATATCAATGTCTGAGGTAATCTTCAAAATAACCTGCCCATGGGAATTTGAGACACGTGTTATCTGAGAATGCAGCAAATTAGAATTTCAGATGGTGTTTTCAAAGAAAAGACAACTAGACCTGCCTGCTGTTTGTTCAGGGGATCAGGAGATGTATGATGGCAGGGAGATATTGAATGACATTCTGATTGATGCATTTGCAGTGTCTAAAATCTGGCTTGCCTACTACTTACTTGAACTGCATATTGTGCACTACTCGTAAGCAACAAATATCAGCATACTATGCTCATCTTACTGAGTGTAACGGCAGCCTTCCTCCTCTTCACGAGAAGAGGAGGTGTAGCAGGGATCGGACCAACAAGCAGCGTAGCCAGTGCTCAACATGTTTAATAGACGAAACCGTGAACACTTACAAAAATACAAAATAACAAACGTGGCAAAACGAAACAGTCCTATCTGGTGCAGAGAAACACAAAGACAGGAAACAACCACCCACAAATCCCAACACAAAACAGGCTACCTTAATATGGTTCCCAATCAGAGACAATGACAAACACCTGCCTCTGATTGAGAACCACATCAGGCCAATTGACAATCCCCACATAGAAACACAAAACATAGAATGCCCACCCAGCTTACGTCCTGACCAACACAAAACAAGGAAAAACACACAAGAACTATGGTCAGAACGTGACACTGAGAATGTGATATCTAATGCGCAATTGCGTTGTTTCCCGCCATTCATTTTTTTGGTACAGTGTGTCCCCTCAGCTGATTATCAGCTGTTATCTGACACACATGGGTCTCGAAAGATGATCGTGTGCAGAGAATTCTACTAGATAAAAAGCTGAAATAAGTATCACATCCTTGCATTTAAAGCAAGGGTGTCATGCAACCCAAAATCTCAGGGGGCACAAAGTAAGTGAGGATAGCTTGCTTTTCTAAAGTCTACCATCCTTGCCAGCAGGCAAGCTAGCTACTCTAACTTCATTAATAGCCTGAAATGGCTTCTTGGTAGCAAGGATGGGAGATTGGGGACCTCTATGGGACTAGATAAAGCCAACTTCCTAAAATTGCTAGGTGGCTAGTAGTATTACTGAGAAACAAAAATCTAAATTTTTACCACCCCAAAAAACATTTTCGAAATGTCACGTACTACAAAACATAATTTTTTCACATACCCAAAATGACTTTTTTAGAAGGCAAGTACGGGTTTTCGGACACGGCCACAATATTTCATTAGGAAGCTCTTTGAACAGACAGGCAATTGAGGCCAAACACACTCTGGTATGATCTATTATGGGCAGAATCCATGCAGGCCTTTAAATCTGCTGACATTAACCAGAAAGCATTGGCTCACCTTCAGGCGAATTTGAACGTACATCAAGGTATAGTCTTGCCCTCATCTGTAATTTTTGAAACAATATACCCTATGTACAAACCCAGTAAAGATGATAAGAAAAGATTAGGCATATCACTGTCATACTGGCCTGGCACATGATACCTATTTGGTTCAGATGAATGCGGTCTTTTGTAATGTGATTAAAAAGATAAATTAACTGATTGTAAGTATTTTGTTCCACAGCTGACACAAAGCATCTAGTTCTAACCGTGTTGTTGCTTTGTCCATGTGGAGCTTACGTTGGGTTTTTGGTCATCTTTTTGCCCCTCAGGTTTAGAGGGTCAATGGCAATGCCACAGGAGTGAAATGGGTATTTTCTCCCTGCTTGTCATCATGGCACGTTTTCCTAAGCCACAGCTGATCAATTCCCACAGACAATGTAATTTCCCTGTTCCTTTTGAATACAACCTGCCTTTATCTCATTACTGAGGAAGCAACTGAATCAGGTTGGATTATAGGTTCACTCAATGTGCAGTAAACCTGGGCAACACTGGAAAACAAGATGACAAGACACTGAAGATTAATAAAACAAGTGTGAAAAGTTTGGAATAACTAATCGATTTTGGTCACAGAAAAAGTCACTAAATTAAATAAATAATGTTGGTAGTTTGACTGAATCCAGTATACAGTACATATTGTTCTGTTTAGGCCTCATCATTTTTATATAACAAGATCATATTACTGCATACAGAAATAAGGACTAGTGTGGGGAAAGAATGTCCACTGCCTACTGCAGACAGTTACACAACAGTAATAAAACATCATTCTTGGACCATGGTGCTCCAAATAAACATCACCCCACATCCTGCTTGACAAGTTACCAAGGGAACCCTAAGGTATTAACTTTTAAAGACCCATGATAGGTGCTTTACAGAAATTTCCAGTGCATAAACATTTTTGCAACAGAAATTGAGAGGGTGGAATTTATGAGTAAGGGCACTATCAGTATAGGTGTGCCATTGAGCCAACATTGAATGCACTCACCTTCACCAGGTGAGTCAATACAGCCATACCGTGTACGAAACAACTACCATCTAACCACTAGATGAACACACCTAAGAGTGTGCATTTTCAAACTGCAAGGTGCAAAAAATGACTTTTATATGTATAAAATTATGTATACCATTATATAACAAACTAGCCACAAGTTTATTTGGCCACATCTAATGAAGTGCAATCAAACTCTCCTGCTGAGTCCAACATTAAGGCACTGTATGCCAACTTGTCCTGACATTGACTTTAAACCTCCCAATAAAGGAGTTACCATGGTCAGCTGGGGGGCTGGAATGTGTGAACTGTAAAACTGTTAAGGCTAAGTGGACATTTTTGCTAAAGAAAAAACCTGAAGAAATACGTGAACTGTTCAGAAATCCCAGCTATCCAATATCCCTTTGCCATTCCTGAACTCCTCAGCAGAGTATTAAGGCCCCTGCAGAGTTGCTCTCCAAAAGTCCTCTTTCGGCCTCTAAGGAGTCGAAATTCGCTATGCAGAGCACTCTCACTGCTGGTCACTTAACTTCAGTACTCCTCCAGGATTTTTCCTTTGCAAGTCAAACTCAAAACATGATGATAAACTTAAGTCAATAGTGGACTACCACTATACTGGCAAGTCATTTTTGGCTAGCATCAATCAAGGTAAACAGGATAGATTCCACTCGTTAGCCTTTGGGTTTCAGGTGTTCTGTGCATATTGCTTAATTTGCTTGTGAAATAATCTGAAGTCTCTTAGTCAGGTGACAGGAGACGGATGCCTCTGGTCTGGAGCTGTCTGTCAGTGAGCGCTACACTACTGTATTGTGACAGCTCTGTAAGCCATCTCTCTTTGCACAGGGTGATAATGAGGGCTATTTTACAGACAGCAGACATGGTCAGGGGTCTGCCTGGCTCTACTGCACAGAGATTTTAGGAAATTACACACACACACACACACACGCACACACACACACACATGCATGTGCACGCGCACACACACACTTGAGTACATGATGAGAGACCTCACTTTGATCATGAAATCCTTTCCCTGTGAACACATTACCTACCAAAACAACAACATCTAATTCTGTCATGGCTATATACCCAAGTCAGTACTAGAAACTATCACTAAATAACCAGTGTCTAATATCAAGCCCCATCAAGGCTTCTCCAGGGAGGGAATATACACTAAACACCAATAAAGACATTGGGGAATGTTAAATAGTACTTATAGCAGGGGGCCCCTCTGAACAGAATGTGCCTTTAGTTTACATACAACAATGATGAATTTAACAAAAATATCAACCACTTGTGCCAGTGGTCAACTGTATTGTACCCATACATTTGTGACTTAATTTCCTGAACAAGTAAAAAACATTTTGTACAGTATATGCAATATACTGTTTATATAGTGTTTTATGTGCAATATACTACCGGCGTGCAGGACAGATGTTTAAGGTACAGGTGCACATGGTCACTAACCGGTCGATTGCAATCGACTGGTCGATCTCCAAGGATTTCCTAGTCGATCGCCAAACATTTCTGTACATAACTCAAATATAAAGCCTTGCGTTCCAATAATTTACATTTTTTTTCGCTGTTTAAGGTAGGTGCACGCAGGTGGTCGTCGAAGCGTTCCCATTTTTAACCATTTCATGTGTCTGATGGGCGTCTTTCTTTTTCCCAACGCAGTTAAGCCAAAACCACACCCCGTTATTCAGACGGACGTTCTACTACGCTCCCATTGACTAGCTAGCGTTGTCTCACTCACAGGCAATCAGCGCAGAGACAGTGATCTTGCAAGGTAAGGATGGAAAGTGTAATTTAACAATTAGCTGCCTACCGTAATAAAGGCCTATTATTATTCAATGAGTTGTAAAAATGTCTCAGAACTCCGCAGAATCCCCTCAATTGAAGGTCAGCTAAGTTAACCTAGGCTACTTAACATTACTAGCTCAGTATTTTAAGTTGTTATATTATCATTAGTAGTCTATCAGGTAAAGCATACGCTTATTATTACTAATTTCTCAAATATTTATTAGCTAATCATTCAGTCGAATACGCTATGCGTTACGGCCATTGAATCTGTCTGAGCGTTAAGGGACGTTAATGGCTAGCTCCGTCCACGCATTCTGTTATTATATTTCTTGAAATACAAGGGCAAATGTTATTAATCAGTGACTGAAATTTTGCGCTTGGTGATATTCACTTCCGGACTTGGAGCGCTCAAAGCGTTGTAGAACGCCTCTCTGAATAACGGGGCGTGGTTTTGGCTTAACTGCGTTGGTACAAACTACTCCTATGCGGAGGGCCCGGAGAGCAAATTAATTGCACCTATAGCTCAGATCGCCATGTCTGCAGCTCCCATGAGCCCACAGCTAAGTTGATAGCCGTCTGTGTGAGATTTCAAAAGGTAAAAAATCATGACTAGAGACTGTCAACGAATACAGCACAGAGCTGCTGTTTTTATGAGCGAGTTCAAGTTAAAGATTTTACTCAGCAATGTCAAAACTTTATTTAGCACTTTTATAAGCCATGAAACGCCCTCTACCTATCCACTCGAGCTACAAAGTGTAACGATAGACTTACGTTGTTATTATTATCGATAGACTTGAGTTGTTATTAGCGGCTTGTCTTTCTAATATTGAGGAGTATTTCAGGTTCTCTGGTCATAGGAGTAACAACATGAATTGGAGTCTGAAATAAGGACGTGCGACTCGACTTTCGCCATCAGTTGGAAGACGGTGTCTCCATTTGGGTCAGTCAGCGGAGGGAGGAAGAATTGATGGACCATCAGATCCCTCCATCCGCTGAAACCAGAGTTGTGGACTCAAGTCACATGACTTGGACCCAAGTCTGGTAGTGAGCTAGCAAACAGATTGATGATTTGCTGTAAAGCTATAGGATCGGGTGCAGCACAAACGTCAAATTATAGGGAGCGAGGATTGCCATAAATAAATATGCAGAACCAAAAATGGTTCTCTTCTTGAAATGTTTGATATTGCTTTCACACATTTAAATGCACAGGCCCTATGGTAAATCTATATTCCATCTAATACTACAATAATTGCTAGTGTTTCATCATTCCATCCCCGTTCCGTGTATTGCAACACGCAGGGCAGGGATCATCAACTAGATTCAGATTTCTTCTTGAGCCGAAGGTCAAGAACATAATTACAAATAATTTGTAGACTGCAAATTGACCACAGGAAGCCCAAACATATAATGTTTGACTAAAACATAATAATTTCTTACCTTGCTTACATTTGCGTACGATTAGTCTCTCTATTATGCGTTGGAATACTTAGGAACAGATTTCATAAATTACAATCAATTGAAGCTGTTTTCCTGGTGTTTTTACAGACTTTTATGTCCAAAAATGAATGAACACATTTTTTTGTTGCTCAGAAGACCTGGGGGGAGGGGGCAAATAAAACCATGCTCGCCAGTTTGGGAACCCTGACCTGGGGTGTAAGGGCTGTTGTCCTCCTCCTCCTCAGATGAGGAGAGGAGAGAAGGATCAGTGGACCAATACGCAGCATTAGGGAAATAAGCCATCTCTTTATTTGAAACGATGGCAACACGAAAACAAACACTTACAAAATTACAAAACAAGAAAACGACGTAGACGAAACCTGAACATGAATTAAACTAACTAAACGTAGAACTCACGGACAGGAACAGACTACATCAACACGAACGAACAGCCAAACAGTCCCGTATGGTACATACATTGACGACACAGGAGACAATCACCCACAAACAAACAGTGAGAACACCCTACCTAAATATGACTCTTAATTAGAGGAGAACGCAAAACACCTGCCTCTAATTAAGAGCCATACCAGGCAACCACAACCAACATAGAAACAGATAACATAGACTGCCCACCCAAAACACATGCCCTGACCTAAACACATACAAAAACAACATAAAACAGGTCAGGACCGTTACAGAACCCCCCCCTCAAGGTGCGAACGCCGGGCGCACCAGCACAAAGTCCAGGGGAGGGTCTGGGTGGGCAGTTGACCACGGTGGTGGCTCAGGCTCCGGACGCTGTCCCCACACCACCATAGTCACTCCCCGCTTCTGTCTTCCCCTCCTAATGACCACCCTCAAACTAACATCCCCTAAATGAACGGCCAGCACCGGGAGAAGGGGCAGCACCGGGACAAGGGGCAGCACCGGGACAAGGAGCAGCACCGGGACAAGGAGCAGCACCGGGACAAGGAGCAGCACCGGGATAAGGGGCAGCACCGGGATAAGGGGCAGCACCGGGACAAGGGGCAGCACCGGGACAAGGGGCAGCACCGGGACAAGGGGCAGCACCGGGATAAGGGGCAGCACCGGGACAAGGGGCAGCACCGGGACAAGGGGCAGCACCGGGACAAGGGGCAGCACCGGGACAAGGGGCAGCACCGGGACAAGGGGCAGCACCGGGACAAGGGGCAGCACCGGGACAAGGGGCAGCACCGGGACAAGGGGCAGCACCGGGACAAGGGGCAGCACCGGGACAAGGGGCAGCACCGGGACAAGGGGCAGGTCCCGGCTGAGATACTCTGGCAGATCCTGGCTGAGGGACTCTGGCAGGTCCATGCTGAGGGACTCTGGCAGGTCCATGCTGAGGGACTCTGGCAGGTCCATGCTGAGGGACTCTGGCAGGTCCTGGCTGAACGGCTCTGGCAGGTCCTGGCTGGACGGCTCTGGCAGGTCCTGGCAGGACGGCTCTGGCAGGTCATGGCAGGACGGCTCTGGCAGGTCATGGCAGGACGGCTCTGGCAGGTCATGGCAGGACGGCTCTGGCAGGTCATGGCAGGACGGCTCTGGCAGGTCATGGCAGGACGGCTCTGGCTGGTCATGGCAGGACGGCTCTGGCTGGTCATGGCAGGACGGCTCTGGCTGGTCATGGCAGGACGGCTCTGGCTGGTCATGGCAGGACGGCTCTGGCTGGTCATGGCAGGACGGCTCTGGCTGGTCATGGCAGGCTGACGGCTCTGGCTGGTCATGGCAGGCTGACGGCTCTGGCTGGTCATGGCAGGCTGACGGCTCTGGCTGGTCATGGCAGGCTGACGGCTCTGGCTGGTCATGGCAGGCTGACGGCTCTGGCAGATCCTGTCTGGCTGGCGGCTCTGGCAGATCCTGTCTGGTTGGCGGCTCTGGCAGATCCTGTCTGGTTGGCGGCTCTGGCAGATCCTGTCTGGTTGGCGGCTCTGGCAGATCCTGTCTGGTTGGCGGCTCTGGCAGATCCTGTCTGGTTGGCGGCTCTGGCAGATCCTGTCTGGTTGGCGGCTCTGGCAGATCCTGTCTGGTTGGCGGCTCTGGCAGATCCTGTCTGGTTGGCGGCTCTGGCAGATCCTGTCTGGTTGGCGGCTCTGGCAGATCCTGTCTGACGGACGGCTCTAGCGGCTCCTGTCTGGCGGGCGGCTCTAGCGGCTCCTGTCTGGCGGGCGGCTCTGTAGGCTCATGGCAGACGGGCGGCTTTGCAGGCTCATGGCAGACGGGCGGCTTTGCAGGCTCATTGCAGACGGATGGCTCAGACGGCGCTGGGGAGACGGATGGCTCAGATGGCGCTGGTGAGACGGATGGCTCAGATGGCGCTGGTGAGACGGATGGCTCAGATGGCGCTGGTGAGACGGATGGCTCAGATGGCGCTGGGGAGACGGATGGCTCTGGCCGGATAAGGCGCACTGTAGACCTGGTGCGTAGTGCCGGAACTGGAGGCACCGGGCTAAGGATAAGCACCTTCCTACTAGTGCGGGGAGCAGAGACAGGGCACACTGTACTCTCAAAGCCCACTCTATAACTGATGCGAGGTACCGGCACTGGTGACACCGGGCTGAGGACAAGCACATCAGGATTAGTAGGGGGAGAAGATACAGTGTGTACAGGGCTCTGAAGACGCACAGGAGGCTTAGTGCGTGGTGCCGGAACTGGAGGCACCGAACTGGATACACGCACTACAGAGAGAGTGCGTGGAGGAGGAACAGGGCTCAGGAGACGCACTGGTAGCCTAGTGCGTAGTGTAGGCACTGTAGGTACTAGGCTGGGGCGGGGAGGTGGCGCAGGAAGTACCGGACCGTGGAGGCGTACTGGCACTCTTGAGCATTGAGCCTGCCCAACCTTACCTGGTTGAATACTCCCGGTTGCCCGACCAGTGCGGGGAGGTGGAATAACCCGCACCGTTCTATGTAGGCGAACCGGGGAAACCATGCGTAAGGCAGGTGCCATGTATGCCGGCCCGAGGAGACGCACTGGAGACCAGACGCGTTGAGCCGGCCTCATGACACCTGGCTCAATACCCAATCTAGCCCTGCCAGTGCGGGGAGGTGGAATAACCCGCACTGGCCTATGCACTCGTACAGGAGACACCGTGCGCTCTACTGCGTAACACGGCGCCTGCCCGTACTCCCGCTCTCCACGGTAAGCCTGGGAAGTGGGCGCAGGTCTCCTACCTGCCCTTGGCCCACTACCTCTTAGCCACCCCCCAAGAAATTTTTGGGTGTTACTTACGGGCTTTTTGGGCTTCCGTGCCAGACGCGTTCCCTCATAACTCCGGTTCCTCTCTCCGGTAGCCTCTGCTCTCCTCAGTGCCTCCAGCTGCTCCCATGGGAGGCGATCCCTACCAGCCAGGATCTCCTCCCATGTGTAGCAACCTTTTCCGTCCAAGATATCGTCCCAAGTCCATTGCTCCTTCTTTTCCTGTCCCTTACTCCGTTGAGTTTTCCCTTGCCGCTTGGTCCTAGCGTGGTGGGTGATTCTGTAAGGGCTGTTGTCCTCCTCCTCCTCAGATGAGGAGAGGAGAGAAGGATCAGTGGACCAATACGCAGCATTAGGGAAATAAGCCATCTCTTTATTTGAAACGATGGCAACACGAAAACAAACACTTACAAAATTACAAAACAAGAAAACGACGTAGACGAAACCTGAACATGAATTAAACTAACTAAACGTAGAACTCACGGACAGGAACAGACTACATCAACACGGACAGGAACAGCCAAACAGTCCCGTATGGTACATACATTGACGACACAGGAGACAATCACCCACAAACAAACAGTGAGAACACCCTACCTAAATATGACTCTTAATTAGAGGAGAACGCAAAACACCTGCCTCTAATTAAGAGCCATACCAGGCAACCACAACCAACATAGAAACAGATAACATAGACTGCCCACCCAAAACACATGCCCTGACCTAAACACATACAAAAAACAACATAAAACAGGTCAGGACCGTTACATGGGGCCTAGACATTTCTGTTTCATGTTTGATAGGCCTTCGATACATTTTCATTTAGCCAACCATTTCTTACCCTCTGAGTGGGCGCGATGTTTATTGTGCACATGAACGTTCACCAGACTCATGAGGTAGAAATGCAGTTAATTTAATTCAATTTGTTCATATTTCCCAGGTTATGGCGGAGTTCCGTGTGTCTGTGTCCAAAGTCTCGTTCATTCTGGTTGTGCGTAACAAAAGCGTGCGCGCCTCAGTGAGCAGTCAGAACGTTGAATAAGAGAAAATGATTGTTCTATCCATGGAGTTGAAATATCATTAATGATCATTAAGTCTGAATAAGACGAATGTACCAATGCAACAATGTATGTAGAAATTGCCTTTTACATTGTAGAACCAGTTTATTGGTTGTAATTGCCAATTGGGTAATTGTATGGCCCAGGGGGCTAAGTGCTTATAGGTCTACCTGTTTTTTTTCACCTTTATTTAACCAGGTAGGCCAGTTGAGAACACGTTCACATTTACAACTGCGACCTGGCCAAGATAAAGCAAAGCAGTGCAACAAAAACAACACAGAGTTACACATAAACAAACGTACAGTCAATAACAGGATAGAAAAATCTATGTACAGTGTGGGCAAATGTAGAAGATTAGGAAGGGAAGGCAATAAATAGGCCATAGAGGCAAAAATAATTACAATTTAGCATTAACACTGGACTGATAGATGTGCAGATGATGATGTGCAAGTAGAGATACTGGGGTGCAAAAAGGTAAATAACAATATGGGGATGAGGAAGTTGGGTGTGCTATTTACAGATTGGCTGTGTACAGGTACAGTGATCGATCAGTAAGCTGCTCTGACAGCTGATGCTTAAAGTTAGAGAGGGAGATATAAGTTTCCAGCTTCAGTGATTTTTGCAATTCGTTCCAGTCATTGGCAGTAGAGAACTGGGAGGAAAGGAGGCCAAAAGAGGAGTTGGCTTTGTGGATAACCAGTGAAATATACTTGCTGGAGCGCGTGCTACGGGTGGGTGTTGCTATGGTGACCAATGAGCTGAGATAAGGCGGGGCTTTACCTAGCAAAGACTTATAGATGACCTGGATCCAGTGTGTTTGGCGACAAATATGAAGCGAGGGCCAGCCAACGAGAGCATACAGGTCACAGTGATGGATGGTATATGGGGCTTTGGTGACAAAACGGATTTCACTGTGATAGACTACATCCAGTTTGCTGAGTAGAGTGTTAGAGGCTATTTTGTAAATGACATCGCCAAAGTCAAGGATCGGTAGGATAGTCCGTTTTACGAGGGTATGTTTGGGCAGCATGAGTGAAGGAGGCTTTGTTGCGAAATAGGAAGCCAATTGTAGATTTGATTTTGGATTGGAGATGCTTAATGTGAGTCTGGAAGGAGAGTTTACAGACTAACCAGACACCTAGGTATTTCTGGTTGTCCACATATTCTAAGTCCGAAACGTCTAGAGTAGTGATGCTAGTTGGGCGGGCGGGTGCGGGCAGCAATCGATTGAAGAGTATACGTTTAGTTTTGCTCGCATTTAAAAGCAGTTGGAGGCCACGGAAGGAGTGTTGTATGGCACTGAAGCTCGTCTGGAGGTTTGTTAACACAGTGTCCAAAGAAGGACCAGATGTATACGGAATGGTGTCGTCTGCGTAGAGGTGGATCAGAGAATCACCAGCAGCAAGAGCGACATCATTGATATATACAGAGAAAAGAGTCGGCCCGAGAATTGAACCCTGTGGCACCCCCATAGAGACTGCCAGAGGTCCAAACAACAGGCTAGAGACTGCCAGAGGTCCAAACAACAGGCCCTCCGATTTGACACACTGAACTCTATCTGAGAAGTAGTTGGTGAACGAGGCGAGGCAGTCATTTTAGAAACCAAGGCTATTGAGTCTGCCGATAAGAATGTGGTGATTGACAGTCGAAAGCCTTGGCGAGGTTGATGAATACAGTTGCACAGTATTGTCTCTTATCGATGGCGATTATGATATCGTTTAGGACCTTGAGCGTGGCTGAGGTACACCCATGATCAGCTCGGAAACCTGATTGCATAGTGGAGAAGGTACGGTGGGGTTTGAAATGGTCGGCGATCTGTTTGTTATCTTGGCTTTCAAAGATTTTAGAAATGTAGGGCAGGATGGATATAGGTCTGTAGCAGTTTGGGTCTAGAGTGTCTCCCCCTTTGAAGAGGGGGATGACTGCGGCAGCTTTACAATCTTTGGGGATCTCAGAGGATATGAAAGAGAGGTTGAACAGGGGTTGCGACAATTTCGGCGGATAATTTTAGAAAGAGAGGGTCCAGATTGTCTAGCCCAGCTGATTTGTAGGGATCCAGATTTTGCAGCTCTTTCAGAACATCAGCTGTCTGAATTTGGAGAAATGGGGGGGGGGGGGGGGGGGGGGGGGGGCTTGGGCAAGTTCCTGCAGGGGGTGCAGAGCTGTTGGCCGGGGTAGAGGTAGCCAGGTGAAAAGCATGGCCAGCCGTTGAAAAATGCTTATTGAAATTCTCGATTATCGTAGATTTATCGGTGGTGACAATGTTTCCTAGCCTCAGTGCAGTGGGCAGCTGGGAGGAGGTGCTCTTAGTCTCAATGGACTTTACAGTGTCCCAAAACTTTTTGGAATTAGTGCTACAGGATGCAAATTTCTGTTTGAAAAAGCTAGCCTTAGCTTTCCTTAGCTTTCCTAACTTACTGTGTATATTGGTTCCTGACTTCCCTGAAAGGTGCATATCGTGGCGGCTATTCGATGCTAATGCAGAATGCCACAGGATGTTTTTGTGCTGGTTAAGGGCAGTCAAGTCTGGGCTATATCTGTTCTTAGTTCTAAATTTTTGGAATGGGGCATGCTTATTTAAGATGGCGAGGAAAGCACTTTTAAAGAGCAACCAGGCATCCTCTACTGATGGGATGAGGCCAATATCCTTCCTGGATACCCGGGCCAGATCAATTAGAAAGGCCACCTTGCTGAAGTGTTTTATGGAGCGTTTTGAGAGTGATGAGGGGTGGTCGTTTGACCGTAGACCCATTACGGACGCAGCCAATGAGGCAGTGATCTCTGAGATCCTGGTTCAAGACAGCAGAGGTATATTTAGAGGACAAGTTGGTCAGGATGATATCTAAGAGGGTGCCCATGGTTACGGATTTAGCGTTGTACCTGGTAGGTTCATTGATCATTTGTGTGAGATTGAGGGCATCAAGCTTAGATTGTAGGACGGTGTTAAGCATATCCCAGTTTAGGTCAGCTAATAGTACGATCTCTGAAGATAGATGGGGGACAATCAATTCACATGTGGTGTCCAGGGCACAGCTGGGGGCTGAGGGGGCAACGAGCGGCAACGGTGAGAGACTTGTTTCTGGAAAGATGGATTTTTAAAAGTAGAAGCTCGAATTGTTTGGGCACAGACCTGGATAGCAGGACAGAACTCTGCAGGCTATCGCTGCAGTAGATTGCAACCCCGACCCCTTTGGCAGCTCTATCTTGTCGGAAAATATTGTAGTTGGGTATGGAAATTTCAGAATTTTTGGTGACCTTAATCCAGGATTCAGACAAGGCTTGGACATCAGGGTTGGCGGAGTGTGCTAAAGCAGTGATTAAAACAAACTTAGGGCGGAGTCTTCTGATGTTAACATGCATGAAACCAAGGCTTTTACGTTTACAGAAGTCAACAAATGAGAGCGCCTGGGGAATAGGAGAGGTGCTGGGGGCTGCAGGGTTAACCTCTACATCACCAGAGGAACACAGGAGGAGTAGTATAAGGGTACGGCTAAATGATATAAGAACAGGTTGTCTAGTACATTCGGAACAGAGAGTTAAAGGAGCAGATTTCTGGCTGTCGAAGAATATATTCAAGGCATAATGTACAGACAAGGGTATGGTAGGATGTGAGTACAGTGGAGGTAAACCTAGGCAATGAGTGACGATGAGAGAGGCTTTGTCTCTAGAGGCACCAGTTTAGTCAGGTGAGGTCACCGCATGTGTGGGGGGTTGGGACAAAAGGGCTATCTAAGGCATATTGGGCAGGGCTGGGGACTCTACAGTGAAATAACCAAAACAGCAATAGACAAAGCATGTTGACATTAGGGAAAGGCATGTGTAGCCGAGTGATCATAGGGTCCAATGAGTAGCAATAGGTGAGTCAGGGAGCCATTCAGTAGTCGCTACTACGCTAGGCGAGCTGGAGACACGGCGATTTAGACAGCTATCGGGCCGGTGCTAGCAGATAGGCCTTCGGCGATGTCGCAACGGAAGAGCCTGTTGAAACCCCCTCGGACGATTATGTCGGCAGACCAGTCGTGATGGCACAGCGGGGCTCCGTGTCGGCAGTAAAGGGTCCAGGACAATTGGCAAAAGAGGTATTGTAGCCCAAGAATTAGCTGGTGGACCTCTTCACCAACCCGGGAGATGGGCCTAGCTCGAGGCTAGCTCAAGGCTAACTGGTGCTTGCTTCGGGACAGAGACATTAGCCAGGAGTAGCCACTCGGATTGCAGCTAGCTAGCTGCGATGATCCGGTGTAAAGGTTCAGAGCTTGCAGTAGGAATCCGGAGATGTGGTAGAGAAAAAGCAGTCGGAAATGCTCTGGGTTGATATTGCGCTGTGCAGACTGGCAGGTATTGACCGAGCTGAGGTTGCTGGAGCTGAGGTTGGCTGGTGTCCGAGTTAACGGTGAAGACTGCGAGCAGTGGCTAACTGACTACTAGCTAGTAGCTAGTTGGCTGGCTAGCCTCTGATAGGAGTTCTGGTTCAAAAGTATAAAAATAGCAGATCTGTACCACATTGGGTGAGGCAGGTTGCAGGAGAGTATATTCAGTCCGTAGATGGAAAGTGAGATTAAAATATATCGGAAATATATACAGAAAAAAACGAGGATAACGATATTTACACGGGACAAGACAAAACCCACGTCTGACTGCTACGCCATCTTGGACAGCGCTGCTTGAGCTGCTGTTAGACGGATTTGATTTGGTTTCTCAAGGGGATGCAGTACAGTCTTGCCCTCTACCTGTGTCGGTTCAGATAGGTTAAGCCTGATACAGAGGCTATTTCTTTTGCGCTATTGCCCGTTTATATTTGGTAAATCTACTGTATGATATGGATCTCCAAAACCTGTAAATAAATGTACACTCTGAGCTAGCAGCCTTGCCTTCTGATGATGTCATTCCCTTACAACTGCTACAAGGTCCCTATTTTACAATTCCATAGGCTAATCAAAAATAATGAAAAAGGTGGTCTAGCTGGGTACACATGCGCACTAGGCTAATTTAGGAGACGTTATAGTTAGTGTGCCCTGATATCAGGAGATGTCAGTGAAAAGTTTGAATTAACAGAGACTGAAACAAATACATCTGATGACTTATATTTATAATCTCGAAATAAACTGAAACTGTCAATAATAAAACAAAGTTTAAAATTACGTTTGAGTGAACTCTAAATACAGAAAATGAATGTTGAAGTGACTTCTGGACAGGGTAGACTCTTCGTCACCACTCTATAGCCTACTGCACAAACCTCATTGCTACAGAACTATTTTTCATAGGTTAATGTTACATAGCAGCATACACTTATGTTTTTAAAGTCAAGTAGATCTCGGCCTCCATTTTGACTCAAAGTGATCTCGGCTTAGAAAAGGTTGGTGACCACTGCAATAGGGAATACTGTGTACACACACAAATCCTGTCCAGGATCTAGTCACAGCCATAGAAAGCACTCTAACCTCTCACTTCAGCAGTGGCGGTTCTAGCTTGTATGGCTCCCTGGGCGAACCCCCCCTTCAGCACCCCCCCCCCCCCACCCAAAAAATAGAAAAGCATTTGGACATTTGGAACAACACAAGTAAATAATCATAACGTTTAAAACAATGTAAATATAAAAATATATACAAAAATATGACTCATAAATATCAAAAAGAAGTAACAAAGACAAATGTTGATTTGGCACTCGAGTATCAATACATTACCCATCCCCCAACACTGTCAACCAAGAGTCAAGACTAAACAAGTTCACCTTGATGGTGTGCAGACAGGTTTTATATTCTTCGTAACGATTTCGCACAAACCACAAAAAAATACAATAATATGTCTGTGAAACTATTATGAATGAATTGTCGCTTATTTGGTAGCATTTCGTAGTGTGACTGATTTTACTAATTGCATTAGTACTGTACAAAGTTAGAGTTGCGCTATTTGATAGATTCCCACACTCCCCCTACCTCGGGCTTCCAGTGGGGAGACCTGAGGTCAACCTACCCCCACCGCCCTCCCCATCTTGAACTTCTGAGTGGGAGACCTTCCCAGGCAGTAGCCTGCCAAGCTCACAAACTAGAATCAGGGCGCTCACTCCGACAAGTTGAATTGACCCACAGTCCCACACGGTGACAAGATATCATTGACATGACATGCAAATGAGCAATAGAAAACCGATCGCGCAAACGTCACCATTCAAAATTGTTTTGTGTGGGCGCCCCGTGCCACCCCCGGCAAGATGCCGCTCTGGGCGGCTGCTCATGTCGCCTATACCTAAATCCGCCACTGCACTACAGGCAGCTCCAGAATGAATACATCACTTTGTTATTGATTATATTCTACACCGTGTGATACGGCATCACCTGAAGGACTGAGCTGATGTTATGATCAAAATCACACAGATAATACCTGATTGGCTTGTGGGATGGAGCAGCTCTATTCCTTTCCCACATGAGGGGTACACGTGAAGGGTAAAACAGACCTATCAATGCACATGATCATATCAGGGCCAGATCATGACCTAACAAGGCCAGATCATATCAGGAGATGTCAGGGATGACTGAGTGACTCACCACACCGCAAAGCGAGATTCTGTTCACCATGTGCTCCTGGGCGCTGCCCACGGTCTCTTAGCCAGGCCAAAGTTGGTCTGAGGGGCACTCTTCACACTGGACACCACCGACACATAGTTAATCTGTAGCTGGTAACCCAGGCCACTGACCAGGCTCTGCAGCCCACCACCACTCAGAAACACAGGGATTTAATTGTCTCTGAACCATTCTTTATCATACAACGCTACCTACTCACATGGTGTGGCTCATTCTACTGTGATAACCTGAGGGGTATACTACAAAGCAAGATCAATGATTTAGCCAGCTAACTTGCCTAAATATTCTGTAATAACGTTATTTTTTAGAAATGGGATGGTCGAATTGACTCAACAATCAGAAACAGATCGTTTAGGTTTCTTAATGAACCAAAATAAATCTATAGTTATTTCTGTTTATCAAAGTTAGCTGGCTAACTCATTGATCCTGCTTTGTAGTATACCCCTCAGACAGCTTTTTCAGAGCAGGTAATCAACATAAACAGTAAAGCATACAGTACTACAACATGTACATAAAATGTGGATTTTCAGTCATGGCTGTCAGCCAGAGTGACCCTAGAGACCAGAGCCTATATGTTGTGTAACAGCACTTCAGATTTCTTTGTCCGATATCCACTCCCTAAATTATAATTCAGTAGGGGGAGTCACAGGGAATGCAAGCTGAATGTCAAGAATGTCTTTGATGACATTTTCTGAGAATACCTACACTCAGGCATCCCTGAGTGGGGCAGACATGACCACATCGATCTAGAAATACTGCAGCACAGCAGACTGTTTACAAGGCTTTGAGCAGTAAAACATACTTTAACGGCAATGATTAAATGACCCGAGTGACTATTAAAAAAGATAACAGATCTGGAAATTATGGGCATTATGTTGGAGACCTGCTCTAAGGCTGGTATGATGTAAGGGGTTAACCAATCACAACCCTCCTTTAGGATTGCACATTCAGAAAGTCACCAGAAGAGGGAGTTCCCCTCCAATCCATTTCCCCATTCACTGTGTTTGTTGTTGGTATGCATACATTGCATCATACCTTAAGAATTGTATGTACTTGTAGAGTTCCAAACAATATGTCTTGAAATGAACAAAATATTAAAAGGGTAGTTTTGAGATATTATTATGTTAAATGTTGAATAAATGAATGTGACATTTTTATTTCAGAATCTAGACATACACCATATTTTAGAGCACACTATAAAGGAGGATAATGACACCAAGATGTTGTCTGTATCATGTACGGTTCACAGATCATAGGGTCTTACAGGAAGAACAATTACTTCAAACATCCTTCCTCCCAATAAAGTTTATTTGGGAGAATTGCCAAACAATCTGAGATACCAAAAATATTTTCTGCTCCCGCCTACATGGAATCACACTACAACCAAGATCTACACTATCAGTAGATATATTACTCAACGTGTTAACTGATAATCTCAATGATTCAAGTATATTTCACTTCAATTCAACTGTATTTGCTGTATATTGAGCTATTGTGTCATGGACTATTTGTCTTTTAAAAGCATAGGGCTGCAAAAAGTGAAAAAGACCAGTCCCTTTTGGCCTAATTGCTAAAGCTGTGAACATAGCTCTCACTGTCTGTATCTCCTTGTCTCTCTTCAACACTCAATATCTATTGGGATTTCAACTGCCTAACTCCAGTAACCCCTGCTGTTATTGAGAACTAATTGACGTGATTCCCAGAGAGGGATGTGGAATGATTTAAGGCTTTAGAATGTGTGTTGAATTACCCATTCTAAAGAGTATGCAATTACTCTATTAATAACCTGAGTAATTATACCTAATTTCTTAAATGACCACACATCATCTCATTCACATATAAAAATTATGGAGAATTGTGTCAGTATTTCCATAAATACAGAAATTATATGTTGGCTGTAACTAATAGGGATACATTTTATATGTGTCTTTCCACAGGCATGCCTTTCACTCTCCATGATTCCTGCAACAACTACTATGTGCTAACCAGAGGTCAAAATTCACAAATTTGACCTCAAATAGACTGACTGTGTAGTACCTAATTGGGATGACAAGATGTTATTTTGGTTGACCAATTCTACTGTATCTAGAGCCAATCAGTGAAAATATGAAATGTTTAATTGAATTCCTCCACCATTATTTACAGTGTCTGGGTCCGAGACTAAACTGACAGCTGGCTCTTACCAGTGGAGACACACCGGGGATGCGTGTGACCAGATCCTGACCTTGACTCTTGGTGCGTTGCTGCTGTCTGATCATAGGCACGTCGACATACTGTGCTGGCCAGGGTCCGAAGCCTTCTGTATGAGCCCCACTTTTGCCCCCAGAACAGTCTCAATTCATCGGGGCATGGACTCTACAAGGTGTCATGCGTTCCACAGGGTGCTGGCCCATGTTGACTCCAATGCTTCCCACAGTTGTGTCAAGTTGGCTGGATGTCCTTTGGGTGGTGGACCATCCAGGCTGTATCACAACCGGCCGTGATTGGGAGTCCCATAGGGCAGCGCACAATTGGTCCAGTGTCGCCCGGGTTTGGCCGGTGTTGTAAATAAGAATTTGTTCTTAACTGACTTGTCTAGGTAAATTAAGGTTAAATTTAAAAAAATATATAATAATAATAATATTCTTGATACACACGGAAACCAAGCAGCATTACAGTTCTTGACACAAACCGGTGCGCCTGGCACCTACTACCATATCCTGTTCAATGGCATTTAAATCTCTTGTCTTGCACATTCACCCTCTGAATGGCACATACACAATCCATGTCTCAACTGTCTCAAGTCTTAAAAATCCTTCTTTAACCTGTCTTCACTGCATCTACACTGATTGAAGTGGATTTAACAAGTGACATCAATAAGGGATTATAGTATTTACCTGGATTCACCTGGTCAGTTTATGTCATGGAAAGAGGTTGGTGTCCTTAATTTTCTGTACACTCTGTGTATAGTTGTATTTATAGGCCTTTTGCCTTTGTTATTAAGTCATTTTTGCCACCTGTACATTTTTGTAAATACAAATCTGAGTCCAGTCTTCTCCATCAACTGCACTGTAAAATAAATACCACCTATTTTTGCACCTAGCTCTCACTGTCTGTATCGTTTGGTGTCATTAAACGTAGATCTACTGCTGCATCTCAACTGTTGCTGCTCCACACAAATAGGGCACCTCGGGATGTGGGCTAGGACTAGGAGAGTAAACTAGTCTAGAGTCCCCAAGTCTCAATGTCTGCTTTTACATAACCAGACCAATTCTGATCTTTTGACCAATTAGATCACCGCATAACACGGTGTCTGCCAGTACTCTCGCTCTCCACGGTAAGCACGGGGAGTTGGCGCAGGTTTCCTACCTGACTTCGCCACACTCCCCTTTAGCCTCCTCCCAAGACATTTTTGGGGCTGCCTCTCTGGCTTCCAGCCACGCTTCCGTGCTGCCTCCTCATACCACCGCCTCTCGGCTTTAGCTGCCTCCAGCTCACACAAAAATGTGTGCTGTGCCCAGGGTCCTCCGCCGTCCAGAATTTCCTCCGAAGTCCATGAGTCCTGCGATCGCTGCTGTTGCCTTTTACCACGCTGCTTGGTCCTTTGTTGGTGGGTGATTCTGTCACGATCGTCGTATGGTAGAAGAGAGGAGGACCAAGGCGCAGCGTGAAGTGAATACATACTACGTTTAATGACACCAAACGAAGAACACTTGACAAACTAAACAAAACAACAAACCGACGAACGTGACGCTAAAGCTAAACAGTGCAGACACAGGCAACTGACATAGACATAGACAATCACCCACGAACTACCTAATTAATATGGCTGCCTAAATATGGTTCCCAATCAGAGACAACGATAGACAGCTATCTCTAATTGAGAACCAATCTAGGCAACCATAGATATACATACACCTAGACTAGACACTGCCCCATAAACATACAAAAAACCCTAGACAATACAAAACACACAAATCCCCCATGTCACACCCTAACCTAACTAAAATAATAAAGAAAACAAAGATAACTAAGGCCAGGGCGTGACACCTGGGCTTTCCCAGACAATTTACATTGTAACAGGAGCGGCCAAACCTCGAGTGGCCAATGTAGCGCAGCGGCCACACGCTCAAACGCAGAGAAATAGGAATCAACTTCCGACTCCCGGAACGGAGTGACTAAGACAATATATTTACTTACATCGAAGAGGACTTGAGGAGGAGCAGGTTGTGGAGTCGCACTGGAGCCAGCGTCTAGCTCCAGTTGTCGGATCCTCACCTCCTTGTCGATTTCCATTCTCCTAACTTCTAAATCAAACGTCATCTGTCTATCTCTCTCTTTATCTTTTTGTGCCATTTCCAAACAGGCCAGCCTCACCTTTAGCCTAGCGGTCCCGTCTGAACGAACCGAAGCAGAAGATAAAGGGTCAAATCGGGGCAATGTAAAGGGGGTACGAGCAACCCCTTCCTCCGCATCGTCCTCCGACTTGGCATCGGAAGGTCAGTTGATGATCACCGAGTGGCACAGAGGTCTAAGGCACTGCATCTCAGTGCAAGAGGTGTTACTACAGTCCCTGGTTTGCATCCAGGCTGAGTCATATCTGGCTGTGATTGGGAGTCCCATAGGACAGCGCACAATTGGCACAGCGTCGTCCTTGTTTGGCCGGGGTAAGCCGTCATTGTAAATAAGAATTTGTTCTTGCCTAGTTAAATAAAGGTTAAATAAAAAAAAATGACACAGGCAGCCCATTTCTGGTCTTTGCCAAATTATTGGCATTTACACAGCCTCTGAAGTAGCACACAAATGAAATGCTCATTTTCTGTCACTGTTCCTTTACATTTTTTAGTGGTGGTTGTTGTTACATTTACATTTGAGCCATTTATACAGAGCAACTTACAGTAACTATTAGGGTTAAGTGCCTTGCTCAAGGGCACAGATAGATTTTTCACCTAGTCGGCTTGGGGATTCAGCCCAACCCTCTTAACCGCTAGACTACCTGTTTTGTTAATGACAGGTCGTGTGCAAAAAAAATAAAAACACTTCAGAGCAACACATTTTTTGTTGTTGCTGTTAACACATTAGGGAAAAGATCAGATAGGTATCAGATATGCAAATAATTGGCAAAATATCTGAATTTAGCTGCCTGTGTAAAGTGGCTTGTCTGGCCAGACAGGGCCACAGTGGAATTGTTAATACCAGTTATATAGTAAATGGTGATCATTGACTTAATAATGACAATTGCAGTGTGGACAGAATTGCCTACACATTGTGCCCCCTCACACAGTATAAAAGCAAATAATAGTGTTTTTTTATGTATGGGTATGGGTATGGGATGGGCATTATTTAGATTGTGTTCTTTTTGGTCCCTAGTCAAGAACTCCTATAGGGTTCGAATAAAAAAATGATATTAGAATCCAAAAGAAAATTCGAACAGATTTAGCATCCAATGGGATTACTTTTGATTTTCAATAGGATTCTGATAGAAGTGACACAAAGTGTTTTAGGATTACGAGAATCCTATAGGATCCAAACTCACCTGATTCAACTCATTCAGGGCCTGATGGTTAGTTGACAAGTTGAATCAGGTGTGCTTGTCCAGGGCTACTACAAAAATGTGTGCTGTTGGGTGAACTCAAGGTGAGTTTGTAAACACAGATCTACAGCTTGTCCTGTGTAAACACCCACTGTTCTATTTCTCAATTGTACGATTCCATCTTGTGGTGAAAGTGGAAATAGCTTCAGTATATGATCGCCTTGTACTGTAAATGTTCAGCTGTCATATTCCCATTCTATGTTTATACCTCTAGAAAAAAACATTACATCTGTTATGGTATAGCTATCTCTATACCAGCCACCAGATTATCTAAATGACTCAACAATGTAAAGTATACCATTCTCAGAGGATTCAGGCAGAACATAGTTAACCAGACTCTCAGCCAAGGTCAGTGAAGTGTCTGCTCCCTCCCTGCCAGGCAGACAGGCTTGCTGCTCAGGACATCGCTAAAGCCGTCAGCTGGAGCCCATTGAATGCCATGCTGATCACCATCTGAGGTGCCAGCGATGGGGCTGGAAATGCCCTCCTTAGCCATCTGCACTGTAGAGGTAACTGCCTCCACAATGCCAGATCCCAGCTGTGTGAAACAGAGGAAAAAAGTCAGGTTTTGGTGGCAGAAGTCGTGGTGTATAACAAGCATTTTAAATTGACTCAGAGAAAAACGTCCTTGCCTTTTCAGGGGGACACTGCAGAGCTGGGATCTTCTCCTCAAGATGATCCAGCCCTTTACAGGCCAGACTGTTGGCAGCAACAACTAGAGACAATTCAATGAGTCAGTGTAGATGAATGGGAAGAGACAGGTTAAATAATGATTTTCAAACCTTCAGACGTGGATTGTGTATGTGTGCAATTCAGTAGGAGAATGGGCAAGACAAACATTTTAAGTGCCTTTGAACAGGGTATGGTAGTAGGTGCCAGGTGCACCGATGTGAGTGTTTCAAGAACTCCAACGCCGCTGGTTTTTCACGCTCAACAGTTTTCCGTGTGTATCAAGAATGGTCTACCACCCAAAGGACATCCAGCCAACTTGACACAACTGTGGGAAACATTGGAGTCTTCATGGGCCAGCATCCCTGTGGAAGGCTTTCGACACCGAGTAGAGTCCATGCTCCGACAAATTGAATCTGTTCTGAGGGCAAAATGAGGTGCAACTCAATATTAGGATGGTGTTCCTAATGTTTTGTACACTCAGTGTATGTCAATACATTGCAGTAAATGGGCAAAGAAAAGCATCAACCAATTGATGTTTATGTCAATACGTTAAAGTAAATGGTAAACAATGAGTGTCACAGGGTTGATGTCAATACATTGCAGTAAATGGTAAAAGATGAGTGCATATGTCAATAGGGTCAACCCTAGCCTCAACCCTAACCCTAACTCTTGCTTCATCTCCACATCTTGGCTCAACCCGAACCATAACTCTTAACCCTAACTTCTTGTCGACATCCCAGCTCAACTCTAGCTCAAACCTTAACCCTAACCCTGACTCTATGGCTGTATTTAGGGTTGAGCCAAGATGTGGAGCCGAAGCTAGGGTTAGAGGCTTTAGGGTTGAGGTTATAATCTGTCTGTGCCTGTTTGCCTGCCAACTAACTTGCCTGTCAGGTTAAGGTTAGGTATGAGGGACAGAGCTCCAAGTGGTAGATGAAGTGCCAGAGGCAAGTCATGAACCCCTAGGAGGATGCATACCACTACACGACTGGCTAGCCAAGGAGACAGGCCCACACTTATAAGCGCTGAGGATGACAAGCTCGGGCTATCCAGCAACCCCACTGGGGTTTAGGCAAGAACCCCCTTGAGGTTAAGGTTAGGGTCAGTGTTTGGGGAGAGCTTAGATAAGATGAGTTAGGGTTAGGGCCTCAACCCTAGACATAACCCTAACCCAATTAACAATTAATTAATTTGACCCTCCCCCACTACATGGCAGAAAGGTGCAGCTCACTTGAAGCCCGACTTAGAGTTAAGGTGCTTTTGAGTGACATCGGTAGAATGGTTGAGGATAGAAACACAATTCACGTATGGGATCATTCAGCAGACACTTGCAATGAGTGCAAGCCTACACCTAACCATGTGAAATGAATTCTTCACAGTGAAAACGTGGTCCAACACAGAACAAGGCCTTTCATCCATAGAAAACCATTATCTTCAGACCCTTTTTTTGTGACCGAGGGACCGTCATGACCTGGCATATGATATTTAAAGTAAACCTTCCTCTCAAAAAATTGGACTTCCATTGGATACAATGGTCTTGCACAACTACTACTACTACTACACTTTTAAGCCCTTTTAAATACACCCAAAGTTACTTTAAATACAGTTGAGGTCGGAAGTTTACATACACCTTAGCCAAATACATTTAAACTCAGTTTTTCACAATCCCTGACATTTAATCCAAGTAACAATTCCCTGTTTTAGGTCAGTTAGGATCACCACTTTATTTTAAGAATGTGAAATGTCAGAATAATAGTAGAGAGAATGATTTATTTCAGCTTTTATTTCTTTCATCACATTCTCAGTGTGTCAGAAGTTTACATATACTCAATTAGTATTTGGTAGCATTTCCTTTAAATTGTTAAACTTGGGTCAAAAGTTTCAGGTAGCCTTCCACAAGCTTCCCACAATAAGTTGGGTGAATTTCGGCCCATTCCTCCTGACAGAGCTGGTGTAACTGAGTCATGTTTTGTAGGCCTCCTTGCTCACACACTCTTTTTCAGTTCTGCCAACAAATAAATAAACAATATAAACAATTGTTAGAAAAATTACTTGTGTCATGCACAAAGTAGATGTCCTAACCAACTTGCCAAAACTATATTTTGTTAACAAGTGGTTGAAAAACGAGTTTTAATGACTCCAACCTAAGTGTATGTAAACTTTCGACTTCAACTGTACCTGCAGTAGGCTCTACCTCTGAGGTTATTGAGAGGCCATATGCCAGCACCAAGCAGACCCAACTGCTCCCATGCTCTGTGTGTGGGGTGTATGAGAGGACGGCCAGGACGGCCAGCAGCCTGTCAGTGGGGAGCATCGAGCCTGTCATCGACCCATTGGAGACTCGGCGTGAGTATATTGATTCCCTGCTTTAGTGCTAACTGTAGTCAAATACTGCACTGCAAACATTTTGAGAAAATCACCTTGCCTCAAGACATATAGAGTCTGTGTAATCAGTTTGTGCTTAACCATACATTCAGCTACTACTGTACAGTACCATACAGTCTATACTGCTACACATTGCAGTAACATTAAGTGATGTTCATCTTACTGCATTGCAGTAACTTGAACATACAGCACCTCAAAAGTAATAATTCAATACATATTGATGCTGTGCAATACATGAAAAGTGGTAAATTAACTCATATTGTCACTGTGAGGGTTTGCTGTTTGTTTGATTATCTGTAGCTGTGTGGTTGAGTCTGAGAATTACTCCTGGGCTAGGGCCAGCTCTTCATAGAGCCAGTTCTAGCAGACTTGAACTGTTTCTACTTTCTACTCTTTTATGGGCATAACCAACAAAAGTACAATCTTCACAACATGTGACATTTATATCAATACATTGCAGTAAATTGGGAAAAGAAGAGTGTCAACCAAATGATGTTTATATTAATACACTGCAGTAAGTACATCTCTCTCTCTCTCTCTCTCTCTCTCTCTCTCTCTCTCTCTCTCTCTCTCTCTCTCTCTCTCTCTCTCTCTCTCTCTCTCTCTCTCTCTCTCTCTCTCTCTCTCTCTCTCTCTCTCTCTCTCTCTCTCTCTCTCTCTCTCTCTCTCTCTCTCTCTCTCTCTCTCTCTCTCTCTCTCTCTCTCTCTCTCCTTTTTATCCCTCCTTCACTTCTCTCTCTTTGCCTATCACCTTCTCTCTACCACTCCTTCAATCTCTCCCTTCTCATGATCTCCCCCATTCCATCCATCCATCCCTCCCTCCCATCTCTCTCTCTCCCCACCTCTCTCTCTCACCTCCACCTCTCTTTCCTCTCTCCCACCCTCACAGACTGGTTATTGATGCATAGAAGTCAATGCATTGCATTCAATGTAAAAATATATGCGAGAAGGATATTAACGTATAGGTTTCTGTCAATAGATTTGACTAATACATTGCATTCACGGCAAAAAAGTTGGTGATAAAGCTGCAATAGGTAAATTGGTGAAAGACCGGGGCGGAAGGACAGACTTACAGACACTGAAATCTGTGACAGTTTTCTGGTTTTCTTTCAAAACAAATTGGAGGCTATCGA
The DNA here is from genome assembly GCF_045679555.1 of Salvelinus alpinus. Lineage (NCBI taxonomy): Eukaryota > Metazoa > Chordata > Actinopteri > Salmoniformes > Salmonidae > Salvelinus > Salvelinus alpinus. Next base: position 34,851,927 of record NC_092094.1, on the reverse strand, counting down.
CCAACAGCTGCAACAGTCTCACCAATCATCTGACCCCCCCCATGACTGTCTGACTCACCACCTGAGAACAGATTTAATGTCTTCTCCCTTGTCAATTAAATCACCATCACTGAACTCTTTTTCTAGTCCATAACCACAACCTGCTGCTCCCTTTACCCCATGCCCACTGCCTTAGTAAAGGCATGCCTTCCTGTTCTCTGCCCCCTGGTGGTCAATATTGTAAATGCATCCCTCACATCTGGCATTGTTCCTACTCCTTTGAAAACAGCGACTATGACTCCCATACAGAAGAAACAGGACCTGGACCCTAGCTCCTCACCAACTACAGGCCTATCTCAAACTTCTCCTTCCTCGCCAAAGTGCTTGAATGGGTGGTAGTGTGGTGGAAATGTAATATTAATTACATACTATACTGTTTAATTAGACACACTATGCTGTTTTACTTAGATACTTGTCTATTGTTATACGTTAGTATTTTTACTGATACAAACTTATTTTGTGTGACTTAATCATAAATACAGATTTATGAGCCGCTTGAGTGCAACCGCAGTATGTGACCTCCTGTGTTCCCGGGGCCTGTTTCTGCACATTTGCTAACTGCCATGTAGACAAAAGAGGTTGTACATTTTCTAGAAAAGCTGAGACCCAGCTATGATTCGTTGGGCCTTAACTCAGCACGTTGAAGTGCATGGTTAACTGCTCCATTTTTGCAAATCTTGTAATCAAGTTGTTTTTAAGAACAGTCTCTCTCCTTTTGGTTAGAATTACCAACACAGTAGCATCACAAATCCAACAACACATGGCCTCTCATGAACTTTTCGAACCACTTCAGTCGGGCTTCCGCGCTATGCACGGCACTGAAACTGCTTTGGTAAAGGTAGTGACCTCTGAACATTTCCATCCTCATCCTTCTGGACATGTCTGCAGCATTTGACACGGTCTATCAACAGATTTTAACTGCAAACACAGATGTTGCGTACACACACACACACACACTCACACACATATGTTGCACACATACTAATGTCATACACCATGACCATGGACAGGACCATGGACAGCTATAGGCATCAAACAGAGCACAAATTAGGCTAATAAATAAACGTCCTTACCTTTTAGAATTATTTTATTTTTGTTTTCCTAGCTGAGAAGTCCTTGATTACGTTGGTAAAATCCAATCCACGAGGGATGTTGCATTCAAGGGACATCAGCGTTACGTGATTATCTTTCCTGATGCATTGTTGTTCTCAGTTAATTTTTCACCAAAGAAAGCTTTGAAAAGCTTTGTGTTGTTCACATGTCAACATTGGGAAATATTTCCTTTCCCTTAAAAGTTGTAGTAGTGCCATAGCAGATGTTACCTTCCTCATTACGGACACATTTTTGTTTTTACAATGGCCTGGCTACAGCCCAGGTTTGCCTATGAATTAAAATGCCCCTGGTTCTTGGAGTCTCCGGAACACCCTTTGCATGGTTCCACTCCTATCTATCTGATTTGTCTCCCTTGGCAACTGCAGGACTGCCCAAGCCCGTGTATCACAAGGTGTCCCACAAGGCTCAGTGTTAGATCCATTACTGTTTAGTATTTACATGCTACCTCTTGGTCAGATCCTCTGTCACTTTGGACTCAGATTTCACTGTTATGCAGGTCACACATAAATCTACATCCACACAAACCCAACTCCACCCTGCCACTCTCCTATTTTGTTGTTGACTGTCTCCGTGAAGTTAACTTTGATGAGCAATAACGTTTTAAAACTAAATGACGACAAAACATAGATCATGCTCATGGGCCCCAACTCCCTAAGGTAGAAACTGGGTAAACATTTGACCCAACTCTGTCATTTGAACCACATATCCGGAACATCACCAAGTCAGCCTTAATCCACCTCAAAACAGTCTTAATCCACCACATTTCACCTCTCTCACTGACCCCACTGCTGAAACCCTCATTCACGCCTTTGTTTTATCACTACTGTAACGCCATTCTATACGACACATGTCAAACTCATTCCACGGAGGGCAGAGTGTCTACGGGTTTTCCCTCCACCCTTGTATTTCATTGATATATTAAGGTCACTAATTATTAAGGAACTCCCCTTACCTGGTTGTGTAGGGCTTAATTGAAAGGAAAAAACTAAAATCTGCAGACACTCAGCCCTCTATGGAATTAGTTTGACACCCCTGCTCTATGGACTCTCCAACAAAACCCTGGACAGATTACAACATATTCAAAATTCAGCTGCACGAGTACTCATACACACCAGACCTTGGGACCACATCACTTCCATCCTCATCAAACTCCACTGGCTCCCAGTTCAATACAGGATCATCTTCAAATTGCTCATAATCACCAACAAAGCACTCAATGGACTGGTGCCCACATACCTTACTGACCTCCTGCATCCCTACACTCCCACCTGTTCACTACGTTCATTTGACACTGGACTCCTCATCCTCCCTGGCACCAGGCTGCGCTCTATGGGAGACCATGCTTTTATCAGTGCCAGCCTCCCAACTTTGGAACTCCCTCCCTGTCCATGTCAGAACCTCACAATCCATACAGATATTCAAGTCCAAACTTAAGACACACCACTTCACACAGGTTAACCCAGATTCTCTGTTGTCTTAGCTTTTATCTTGTCCTTATGTTTAGTGTACATGCTTAGTTTAATGTGTGGTTTTAAAGTTTTTTATCCTGCTGATTATCTTGTGTACAGTTGAAGTCGGAAGTTTACATACACTTAGGTTGGAGTCATTAAAACTCGTTTTTCAACCACTCCACAAATTTATTGTAAACAAACTATAGTTTTGGCAAGTCGGTTGTGCATGACACAAGTCATTTTTCCAACAATTGTTTAAAGACATTATTTCACTTATAATTCACTGTATCACAATTCCAGTGGGTCAGAAGTTTACACGATCGGACAGTGCAGCTGTCGATCGTTGTCTCTGAGAATCATACTTAGGTAGCCTGTTTTCCCACTATGGGTTGTGGGTAGTTGTTTTCTGTGTCTGTGTTTTTTCCATACAGAACTGTTTCAGTCTCGTTTTGTCATTCAGTGTTCATGTTCAGTTGGATTTCATTAAAATGGACACTTACCACGCTGCACATTGGTCCGATCTTTCATACTCGTCATTAGACGAGGACGAGTACCGTTACAATATATTACATTTGGGGGGGACCTTTCATTTTTCCTTCCGCTTATACTGTGTTTTCAAAATACCCCTCCAGATACCCCTCGAGAGTCATAATATGTCATGTCAAACTGTGCAGAATTGCAGGAAATGTGTTTTAAAATTTCAAATAAAATTCCGGAGGAGGACCTGACCCCACGCTTACTGTTCTTCCCCCACAATTTCTACACCACAATTTCATCCAGGAACATAGAGCTGAATTATTAGTATCCTCAATATTTATTCTGTCATTTCTAGGCAGGCTACTGCTTTTGGCCTTTTCCCAATATAAATGTAACGCGTGCCGTTTAGAGGGTTTGGAGAGTGGAGCGTCAAGGACAATTAAAACTAGACAGAGGCAGCACACAGGAGCTCTACAAAACAAGTCTTTATTCTCCTCTCACAAAGTAACATCCTCGTTTCTCTAAAATAAAATACACTGTATGTAGGGGCCTAAATACCTGAATAGTATATGCATATTTCCCAGATACATTTGAATCAGTTTTAGAATAAGGGTTCATTCTTATGTATTTTATTTTATTCCTCGTTTCACTATTTACATTTTATTTGTATTATTATTTTTAAACTCTGCATTATTGGGCAGGGCTCATAAGCAAGCATTTCACAGTAAAGTGTACACCAGTTGTATTGACTCATGTGACAAATACGATTGCTATGTGGAACAAACATGCATCACACTCACATGTGGAATAAGAATTCAAGTCAGCTCTTTTTGTGGTATTTCTATCTGTAATGTTCGTGAACGTTTTCATTCGGATCGTGGCTCTGCTGCTTCCCGTGTTCTTATTGTTCAGCAAGTCTACATACATTTCGCTCTTTTGTTCAAGCATTTGTCTACAATGTACACACATTGTAGACAAATGCTTGAACAAAAGAGCGAAATGTATGTAGACTTGCTGAACAATAAGAACACGGGAAGCAGCAGAGCCACGATCCGAATGAAAACGTTCACGAACATTACAGATAGAAATACCACAAAAAGAGCTGACTTGAATTCTTATTCCACATGTGAGTGTGATGCATGTTTGTACAAGGCTCTGGTGTACAAGGCTCTGGTGATGGAGTGACCAAGCAAGTTCTTTCTCAGGTTTGTCCCTTCCACATCCACAAAATTATGTACAGTGGAAACTAATTAAAGTGGAAAATAATCAAACAATCCATTGGGAAAAAAACTCTGGTTTGGCATTTTAAGACAGCTCTGAAAGATTCCAGACTAAATTTAATGTAGGCTATTATTCATTGCATTACTTAATAAGTCTCATACCATGACGAAATGGGGAGAAATATAGGGGGAAGTTGAAGAGGGAATAAGTAAAACATCTAAAGTTAAAATTCTGAAATTGTGAAAATGGTGATAATGCCCTTTTAGTGAAAAATGAGGCTCTGGGAAATTAATTATAAAAAATATATTTGGAGATATTATCATGAAATAAACACATACACAGTGATTTATTAGACACACAGTGATGATTTAAAAATACAATTAAAAAGATTGCTTTAAAACATTTATTCTGTTCCATACAGGTTCCAAATAGAGGACTTCACCACATCTCAGCATGGCATGGACCTGTGGAAGCACTTGCACAGACATCTCATGCACTACTGACATGTGTAGCTAAAATAAAGCATAACACTCAAGAATATTTTTTTGGGGGGGTACATACAGTAAACTCCCCAGATATGAGTCAAACAATACTATTCTGTGTTCAACCTACTGTAATCCATGTGTAGTATTTAATTCACTGTTATTAAAAATGTCCCACAAAATATGAGTTGATATCACCTTTTATTTTAACTAGTGTTAAAACATTGATCGACAACATATTTTGTGAAAAAGTTTAAAATTGACACGAAACAGACAGCTGGGAGGCATGTAGCCTAGCAGTTAAGCGCATTGGGCCAGTAATCGAAAGGTCACTGGTTTGAATTCCAAAGCCCCCTGAAAAATCTGTCGATGTGTCCTTGAGAAAGCCACTTAACCCTAATTGCTCCTGTAAGTCACTCTAACACAAACTATAGACAGATAGAGAGAAACTAAAACAGGAAACGCCCGTGCTCAGGCCTATCCAATGCTGGTCTGACCAATCGGATTCCACACTTCAAGATTGCTTCGATCACGTGGACTGGAATATGTTCTGGGTAGCCTCAGACAACAACATTGACGTATACGCTGACTCAGTGAGCGAGTTTATTAGCAAGTGCATTTGTGATGTTGTACCCACTGTGACTATTACAACATTCCCTAACCAGAAACTGTGGGTTGATGGCAGCATTCAAACAAAACTGAAAGCCCGAACCACCGCTTTTAATCATGGCAAGGCGACTGGAAACTTGACCGAATACAAACAGTGTAGCTATTCCAGCCACAAGGCAATCAAACAACCAAAGCGTCAGTATAGAGACAAAGTGGAGTCGTAATTCAACAGCTCAAACACGAGACGAATGTGGCAGGGTCTACAGTCAATCGCAGATTACAATAAGAAAACCAGCCCCGTCACAGACATCAACGTCCTGCTTTCAGACAAATTAAACAACTCGTTGCTCGCTTTGAGGACAATACAGTGCCACTGACACGGCCCGCTACCAAAGCCTGTGGGCTCTCCTTCACTGTGGCCAACGAGAGTAAAATATTTAAACGTGTTAACCCTCGTAATGCTGCCGGCCCAGACTGCATCCCTAGCCGCGTCCTCGGAGCATGCGCAGACCAGCTGGCTGGTGTGTTTACTTTACATATTCAATCAATACCTATCCCAGTCTGCTGTGCCCACATGCTTCAAGATGGCCACCTTTGTTCCTGTTCCCAAGAAAGCAAAGGTAACTGAACTAAATGACTATCGTCCCGTTGCACTCACTTCTGTCATCACGAAGTGCTTTGAGAGACTAGTCAAGGATCATGTCACCTCCACCCTACCTGATACCCTAGACCCACTCCAATTTACTTACCTCCCCAATAGGTCCGCAGACGACGAGATCGCCATCACACTGCACACTGCCCTATCCCCTCTGGACAAGAGGAATACCTATGTACATGTAAGAATGCTGTTAATTGACTACAGTTCAGCATTCAACACCATAGTACCCTCCAAAACTCGTCATTAAGCTCGAGACCCTGCCCTGTGCAACTGGGTCCTGGACTTTCTGATGGGCCGCCCCCAGGTGGTGAAGGTAGGAAACATCTCCAGCCCGCTGATCCTCAACACTGGGGCCCCACAAGGGTGTGTTCTCAGCCCTCTCCTGTACTCCCTGTTCACACATGATTGCGTGGCCATACACGTCTCCAACCCAATCATCAAGTTTGCAGACGACACTACAGTGGTAGTCTTGATTACCAACAACGACGAGACGACCTACAGGGAGGATGTGAGGGCTATCAGAGTGTGGTGTCAGGAAAATAACCTCTCACTCAACGTCAACAAAACAAAGGAGATGATCCTGGACATCAGTAAACAGCAGAGGGAGCATCCCCCCATCCACATCGAAGGGACAGTAGTGGAGAAGGTGGAAAGTTTTAAGTTCCTCGGCGTACACATCACCGACAAACTGAAATGGTCGACCCACACAGACAGGCTGGTGAAGAAGGCGCAATAGCGCCTCTTCAACCTCAGGAGGCTTGTTACCTAAATCACTCACACATTTTTACAGATGCACAATCGAGAGCATCCTGTCGGGCTGTATCACCGCCTTGTACGGCAACTGCTCCGCCCACAACCGCAAGGCTCTACTGGGGGTAGTGCGGTTTGCACAACGCATCACCGGGAGCAAACCTCCTGCCCTCCAGGACACCTACAGCACCCGATGTCACAGGAAGGCCAAATAGATCATCAAGGACAACCACCCGAGCCACTGCTTGTTCACCCCGCTATCATTCATAAGGCGAGGTCAGTAAAGGTGCATCAAAGCTGGGACCGAGAGACTGAAAAACAGCTTCTATCTCAAGGCCATCAGACTGTTAAACAGCCATCACTAACATAGAGTGGCTGCTGCCAACATACAGACTCAAATCTCTGGCCACTTTAATACATTTAATAAATGGATGAAATAAACGTATCACTAGTCTACATATCCTACATTACTCATCTCATGTGTATATACCGTATTCTATACCATCTACTGCATCTTGCCTATGCCGCACGGCCATCGCTCATCCAGATATTTATATGTACATATTCTTATTCATCCCTTCACATTTGTGTCTATAAGGTAGTCGTTGGAAATTTGTTAGATTACTTGTTAGATATTACTGCACTGTCCGAACAAGAAGCACAAGCATTTCGCTACACTCACATTAACATCTGCTAACCATGTGTATGTGACCAATAAAATGTGATTTGATTTGGATAAGAGTGTCTGGTAAATGTATGCAGGCCTGGAGATCAAGTCTTGAACTTCATCAACTACTTGGGCCGTACTGCCCACGTTTGGTTGCCAATCTCGACGCTCCGAGAGCTTGCAAGCACCGCTTTTGAAGCATCAAAAGCAAGCCGGGCTAAGAGCCCGAACACCTCGACTTTCGAGCTTAGGCAGGAACCATCACTCAAATTAGAAGGTGCAGCATCAGGGACAGGTGCGGTGAAAGATGATGATCAAATGGGGTGGCAACCAAGTAACCACCACACCGACAACCACCGCAGTAACAATAGCTATGATGAACGTCCCCAATCGAACAGGTCCCGTAGAGATCAACCTGGCCGATATGTCCCTACGCCTAACCCTCACAAAGGGTCAGGACACAAGGGTAACAAGCGCTACAAGGGCAACAAAGTGTTCAACAATGATCTAAACGCTAACCAAAACGATATAGAAGCTCTGATAAGAGATGTACTGTATCGTAAGAAATTTGAGAAAGAGGACAAGGATAAGTCAGCATGACTAGGCGTAAAATTGTTGGAAACCAAGTCCGCCGAAACTCAGAACGTCAACATTTCCATTACCCCCGCCCCCACTCCAATCCCTGTCCAGGGACCGCTCGTTCTAAACACAAGCCCGCAGGTTTTGTCTACAGACTTGGATACGGATGTAGAGATGCACAAGATAAGCAGCTTTGCAACAGATGATTCCTCTCCCATTCCAGTAGAGGACCCACTGGGTCACATAGGTGAGTTATCCGTCTTGGAAATCGACACAGATTACAAACCGCTCGGTACTCCCAACCCACTCCATTTTGTTGGGGATATGACGAGAAAAACCAACTCGAACAGGCCATATCTTAGAACAATCCTGGAGGACTGTATATTCGATATATTATCGAATATATATTTGAAAAACATCCTGAGGGTTGATTATAAAAAACGTTTGACATGTTTCTGTGGACATTAGTGGATATTATTTGGCATTTTTGTATGCCTTTTCGTGACCGCTCTTTCCGGTGGATTTCGGAGCATAGCGCACCAAACGAATGGAGGTATTTGGATATAAAAGTAATATTTATCGAACAAAAATAACATTTGTTGTGTAACTGGGAGTCTCGTGAGTGGAACCACCCGAAGATTATCAAAGGTAAGCGATTAATTTGATTGCTTTTCTTACTTTCGTGACCAAGCTAATATAAGGCTAAGCTAATGTAGCATAGAAAGCTACACTCACAAAAGCTTGGATTTCTTTCGCTGTAAAATATATTTTCAAAATCTGACACGATAGGTGGATTAACAACAAGCTAAGCTGTGTTTTGGTATATTTCACTTGTGATTGCATGATTGTGTAACTGGGAGTCTCGTGAGTGGAAACGTCTGAAGATTATCTAAGGTAAGCGATGAATTTTATTGTTTTTCACGCTTTCGTGACTATGCTAATTTGGGGTTAGCTGATGTAGCATTGAAAACTACACTCACAAAAGCTTGGATTTCTTTCGCTGTAAAATATATTTCCAAAATCTGACACCATATGTGGATTAACAACAAGCTAAGCTGTGTTTTGGTATATTTCACTTGTGATTGCATGATTATAAATATTTTTAGTAATATTATTTGACTGTGGCGCTATGCTATTCAGCGTTGCTGATGACAATTATCCCGGATCCGGGATGGGTGGTTGAGAAAGGTTAAAGGACGACGTTATAACGAAAACATTGTAACTTTAAGAGTTTTCCTAGTATATGCTTGATGTTTATACATTGTACGTTGGGTGGAAAATGTCCAAATCAAAGAGAATGTTTTTGTGAAGATGAAATGTGAAGTTAGTTGTCTACATTGGATCTGAGTAAAATCTAGACCTTGCCTCATAACTTGGTACGCCCAGAGAATTGCCCTAAAGGCGGGAACCGCCCACATCCGAGCCGAGGGTATAAGACATGTGAGTTAAGAATGAACATTTCAGACTAAGTGACCCGAGCTGCAGCCAAGGTCAGAGTAGTCAATAAACCCAAAAGGCAACACGAGGATGAAGACAAAGGAACATTATTCTATCCATGCTACGGATAAGTAGCTGCGTCTAAGAGGGTGAATTTAGACCAGATCACCCGGTCTCCATTCCTCATCGAAGAGTGTATCTACACTGTTTTCATTCCTACGCTGTGAGCCCTGAGCTACAGGGCTGGCTGTCTTCAGAAGACCCCTTTCAGAACAAGGGCGAGGAATCAGACCACTAAGCAAAAAAGACACTGACATCGTGAGGACAACCAAAGAGTTGCACCGGAGAAGTGCGTCATCCGAGAAGACGAAATGGTCCACGCAGAGACCCACAGAGGAGACCTTCAACACGTAAATACATCATTATATTCTGACCCATAAGAGCGGCAGTTCGGGGCAAGGTTAGGATTAAAATAGCTGACAAATGCACCCAAATGTATATTTCTCTTGTGTACTTTCTCTTTTTCTCTCTCTTTTGATCCCTATTTTGGGAAACACGTGTCAGAGTGTGTTGGCCCGTTGTACTAAGTTCTAGCCAATAGCCTAGACTGTGTTTTTGTGTATGTGTATCTTTAATTATCATTTTAGCTTTCTAGTAAATAAATAATCAACTAAAATTGGTGTGGTACGAACTCATTGGTGGGACTCGGGTTTGTGCAGATTCCCGGATTATGTGACATTCAGAATGAGACTGTAGAGGAAATTGATTAATTAGCGACTGTTGTAAAATCGATATTCTTTGGGAAATAGAAACTCAATAAAACAAATTTTCCCATGGTGCCCCAGGTTAACCTTTCTAGGACACACGTTCCGCTAGAGGAACCCGTCGACAACATTCCGCTTAAAAGGCATTGCGGGAAATAAAATAAAAAATTTTGGAAATATGTAACTTTCACACATTAACAAGTCCAATACAGCAAATGTGTCTGATTTTAAAAAATGCTTTACAGCGAAAACACAACGTATGATTATGTTAGATCACTGCCAAGTCCAAAAAATACACAGCCATTTTTCCAGCCAAAGATAGGAGTAAAAAAAAGCAGAAATAGAGATAAAATGAATCACTAACCTTTGATGATCCTCATCAGATGACACTTATAGGACATCATGTTACACAATACATGTATGTTTTGTTCGATAATGTGCATATTTATATCCAAAAATCTCAGTTTACATTGGCACCATGTTCAAAAATGCCTCCAAAATATCCAGAGAAATTGCAGAGCCACATCAAATAACAGAAATACTCATAAACTTTTATGAAAGATACATGTTTTACATAGAATTAAAGATACACTTGTTCTTAATGCAACCGCTGTGTCAGATTTAAAAAAAACTTTACGGAAAAAGCAAACCATGCAATAATCTGAGACGGCGCTCAGATAGAAACAACATTTCTCCACCATGTTGGAGTCAACAGAAATACGAAATTACATTATAAATATTCCCTTACCTTTGATGATCTTCATCAGAATGCACTCCCAGGAATCCTAGTTCCACAATAAATTGTTGTTTTCGATAATGTCCATTATTTATGTCCAAGTAGCTACTTTTGTTAGCACGTTTAGTACACATATCCAAACGCTCGTACAGGTCCAGGCGAACGTCGGACGAAAACTTCAAAAAGTTATATTACAGGTCGAATAAACTTGTCAAACTAAGTATAGAATCAATCATTAGGATGTTGTTATCATAAATATTCAATAACGTTCCAACCGGAGAATTCCTTTGTGTCTATAGAAGTAATGGAACGCAAGTCGATATCATGTGGAATGCGCATGACCAGGACCTGGCTCTCTGCCAGACCACTGACTCAAACAGCTCTCATCCGGCTCAACATCACAGTAGAACCTTCATTCAATGTTCTACAGACTGTTGACATCTAGTGGAAGCCGTAAGAAGTGCAAACAGATCCATATCCCACTAGGATTTCAATAGGCGATGAGTTGAAAATCGACCAGCCTCAGAATTCCCACTTCCTGTTTGGATTTTTTCTCAGGTTTTTGCCTGCCATATGAGTTCTGTTATACTCACAGACATCATTCAAACAGTTTTAGAAACTTCAGAGTGTTTTCTATCCAATAGTAATAATAATATGCATATATTAGCATCTGGGACAGAGTAGGAGGCAGTTCACTCTGGGCACGCTATTCATCCAAAGTGAAAAGGCGGCCCCTATCCCGAAAAAGTTAATGAGTTAATAATTGCCTGATTCATTTAATCACGCAATTATAAACCGTTAATCATTCGATGAGCAGCAGTCGTTACATTAACTAATAAAACGTCACGACACTGCCCAAATAAAATGTGTAAAATGTCCAGAAATTAGCTTTAAAAGTGCCACATTTTCTCTCAGACTCATGACAAAATGTATGGAATAGCATTATAAAACTGCAATTTATTCTCTCTGACCCATGGGAAAATGTGTTGAAATACAGGAAGTTAGCTGTTTTCCATCCGAAAAATCGGTTTCCCTAAACAAATAATATATTACATTGGGGGGGACCTTCCATTTTTCAAAATACCCCTCCATATACCCCTCAAGAGAGTCATAATATGTCATGTCAAACTGTGCAGAATTGCAGGAAATGTGTTTTAAAATGTCAAATAAAATTCCGGGGGAGGACCCCCTGACCCCACGCTTACTGTTCTTCCCCCACAATTTCATCCAGGAACATAGAGCTGAATTATTAGTATCCTCAATATTTATTCTGTCATTTCTGGGCAGGCTACTGCATTTGGCCTTATCCCAATATAACTGTAACGCGTGCCGTTTAAAGGGTTTGGAGAGTGGAGCGTCAAGGACAATTAAGACTAGACAGAGGCAGCACACAGGAGCTCTACAAAACGAGTCTTTATTCTCCTCTCACTAAGTAACATCCTCGTTTCTCTAACATAAAATACACTGTATGTAGGGGCCTAAATACCTGAATAGTATATGCATATTTCCCAGATACATTTTATAAAAAATAAAACAAATTCTGACACATCTAACATTACCTGATACTTTTTTATAACTTCCACACACATAACAAAAATATGCCACTGACAGAAAATGTCAATAGCCAATAAAACAACAGTGCAAAATAAATATATTTAATATATCTTTTTTTTCTTTAATGAACTCAATGTCCTTTTTCTCCAAACCATCGAAGTCTACAAAGATCATGTGCGGTCCACACGCACACAAGAAGCCCACGGTCGTGTGGGAGACGCATCCCCAAGGCCTCTTTCAGTTTCACTTGACACTGTCACAAAAGGTCACACAAATCGTAGCTGGTTGTATAGCTCTCCCATGCAGCTCCCAGGTAACCAGCTCCATCCAATCCATCTGAGCATCCAGCTGGTCAAAGAGCAGAATCCTCCTGTGCTAAGTGCATACCCATGCAGCCACATTGCATTTACGTTGAAAATGCCAAGGCTCTGGCCCGCAGCGGATGGTGGGAGAATCCCAAATCACATTACGTCCACAAAGCAAAATATACAGTACATGTCAAATATACAGTGGGGAGAACAAGTATTTGATACACTGCCGATTTTGCAGGTTTTCCTACTTACAAAGCATGTAGAGGTCTGTAATTTTTATCATAGGTACACTTCAACTGTGAGAGACGGAATCTAAAACAAAAATCCAGAAAATCACATTGTATGATTTTTAAGTAATTAATTTGCATTTTATTGCATGACATAAGTATTTGATACATCAGAAAAGCAGAACTTAATATTTGGTACAGAAACCTTTGTTTGCAATTACAGAGATCATACGTTTCCTGTAGTTCTTGACCAGGTTTGCACACACTGCAGCAGGGATTTTGGCCCACTCCTCCATACAGACCTTCTCCAGATCCTTCAGGTTTCGGGGCTGTCGCTGGGCAATACGGACTTTCAGCTCCCTCCAAAGTTTTTCTATTGGGTTCAGGTCTGGAGACTGGCTAGGCCACTCCAGGACCTTGAGATGCTTCTTACGGAGCCACTCCTTAGTTGCCCTGGCTGTGTGTTTCGGGTCGTTGTCATGCTGGAAGACCCAGCCACGACCCATCTTCAATGCTCTTACTGAGGGAAGGAGGTTGTTGGCCAAGATCTCGCGATACATGGCCCCATCCATCCTCCCCTCAATACGGTGCAGTCGTCCTGTCCCCTTTACAGAAAAGCATCCCCAAAGAATGATGTTTCCACCTCCATGCTTCACGGTTGGGATGGTGATCTTGGGGTTGTACTCATCCTTCTTCTTCCTCCAAACACGGCGAGTGGAGTTTAGACCAAAAAGCTCTATTTTTGTCTCAACAGACCACATGACCTTCTCCCATTCCTCCTCTGGATCATCCAGATGGTCATTGGCAAACTTCAGACGGGCCTGGACATGCGCTGGCTTGAGCAGGGGGACCTTGCGTGCGCTGCAGGATTTTAATCCATGACGGCTTAGTGTGTTACTAATGGTTTTCTTTGAGACTGTGGTCCCAGCTCTCTTCAGGTCATTGACCAGGTCCTGCCGTGTAGTTCTGGGCTGATCCCTCACCTTCCTCATGATCATTGATGCCCCACGAGGTGAGATCTTGCATGGAGCCCCAGACCGAGGGTGATTGACCATCATCTTGAACTTCTTCCATTTTCTAATAATTGCGCCAACAGTTGTTGCCTTCTCACCAAGCTGCTTGCCTATTGTCCTGTAGCCCATCCCAGCCTTGTGCAGGTCTACAATTTAACCCTGATATCCTTACACAGCTCTCTGGTCTTGGCCATTGTGGAGAGGTTGGAGTCTGTTTGATTGAGGTTGTGGACAGGTGTCTTTTATACAGGTAACGAGTTCAAACAGGTGCAGTTAATACAGGTAATGAGTGGAGAACAGGAGGGCTTCTTAAAGAAAAACTAACAGGTCTGTGAGAGCCGGAATTCTTACTGGTTGGTAGGTGATCAAATACTTATGTCATGCAATAAAATGCAAATTAATTACTTAAAAATCATACAATGTGATTTTCTGGATTTTTGTTTTAGATTCCGTCTCTCACAGTTGAAGTGTACCTATGATAAAAATTACAGACCTCTACATGCTTTGTAAGTAGGAAAACCTGCAATATCGGCAGTGTATCAAATACTTGTTCTCCCCACTGTATGTAAACGGCTTGGTAAAACAAAATAAACTTTAGTTGGTAATAACAGTGTAGTCAGTGTAGGGTGGCAAGTAGCCCAGCGGTTAGAGCATTGGATCAGTAACTGAAAAGTTGCTAGTTTGAATCCCTGAGCCAACAAGGTGAAAAATCTCTCTGTAAGCCATTTAACTCTAATTGCTCCAGTGTCACCAGTGACAATGGCAGACCCTGGTTATGACCTCACACTCTGAGTGTGACTCAGGGAGAGTTGGGATATGCAAAAATCACATTTCCAATTCACACGTGTGAAATAGGACAAATATAAGCATGCATTAAACTATTATTATAGGTTAGGTGGACAATCCAGTACTCACTGGTTACCTCTCCTACAGGCAAAGACCTCTAAGCATTTCCAATTTTTGCTGTTGAATGCTTATCTACATAGAATGTGTCAGCTAAGCTCATTCATTGTTACAATGAAAAGCCTGAAGTAAAACTCCTGCATATTACCCATCTTTTCAGTTTTTTTTGGCACAGTCTATGTACCAAGACTTTGAATAATTACATTTGTTCACATCCCACATTAAGAACAAATTCTTATTTACAATGACGGCTTACCAAAAGGCAAAAGGCCTCCTGCGGGGACAGGCAATTAAAAATAAAAATGTATTAAATTAAAATATAGGACAAAACACAACACTACTTATTAAAGAGAGACCTAAGTCAACAACAAAGCATGGCAGCAGCACATGACAACACAACATGGTAGCAACACAACATGACAACAACATGGTAGCAACACAACATGGTAGCAGCACAAAACAGGGTTCAAACATTATTTTCCACAGACAACAGCATAAAGGGCAAGAAGGTAGAGACAACAATACATCACGCAAAGCGGCCACAACTGTCAGTAAGAGTGTCCATGATTGAGTCTGAATGAAGAGATTGAGATACAACTGTCCAGTATGAGTGTTTGTTGCAGCTCGTTCCAGTCGCTAGCTGCAGCGAACTGAAAAGATGAGTGACCCAGGGATGTGTGTGCTTTGGTGACCTTGAACAGAATGTGACTGGCAAAACATGTGTTGTATGTGGAGGTTGAGGGCTGCAGTAGATATCTCAGATAGGGGGGAGTGAGGCCTAAGAGGGTTTTATAAATAAGCATCCACCAGTGGGTCTTGCGACGGGTATACAGAGATGACCAGTTAACAGAAGAGTATCGAGTGCAGTGATGTGTCCTATAAGGATCATTGGTGGCAAATCTGATGGCCGAATGGTAAAGAACATCTTGCCACTCGAGAGCACCCTTACCTGCCGATCTATAAATTACATCTCCGTAATCTAGCATGGGTAGGATAGTCATCTGAATCAGGGTTAGTTTGGCAGCTGGGGTGAAAAAGGAGCGATTACGATAGAGGAAACCAAGTCTAGATTTAACTTTAGCCTGCAGCTTTGATATGAGCTGAGAGAAGGACAGTGTACCGTCTAGCCATACTCCCAAGTACTTGTATGAGGTGACTACCTCAAGCTCTAAACCCTCAGAGGTAGTAATTACACCTGTGGGGAGAGGGGCATTCTTCTTACCAAACCACACAACCTTTGTTTTGGAGGTGTTCAGAACAAGAATAAGGGCAGAGAAAGCTTAGAGTCCAACAAGCTGTTCTCCTTTGGTGACAGCCAAAGAACCCTATTGGAACCCCTTTCTCAAAGAGTGTATTCAACAAGTTTAGCCTGTTGACACCATTTAATTCTGTATTCAAACATCTGCCTGGTATTCAAGATATATCTCCTTTGCAATCTTCTCATGTCTTTCCTCGGATCTCCACACACACACACACACACACACACTACTGTAGCATCTTGTTCACATTTCTCACATTGTAGGCATCCAGCTTTGGCCTTGGATCATGGATCATGGATCATGGATCATGTTGCAATGAGATGGGCACAGAGGTACGTATGTACAGTCCTTTTCAGTGTGGCTGCAAATTAATTGAACAGGAGAAGAGGATGTGGTTGCTTGTGGAGGGAGAGCAGTGTGGGTGGTGGATAGAACAGCTACAGTGACACTGATTGGTTGCTCTGGCTCATCACTTCTTGACTAAAATAAAGAGATTTAGAAATTAGTTCGACCTTGCCATAGTTCAACAGCTGAAAAGCCTTCATTAACATACTCCCAGAGATAGCAAGACATTCAGTATTCACTGAATGAAGTAGCCTACCCATCCCCATTTACAATTTAATTAATCAATGAAATAAATTATACTATTGCACATCAATAACATTATTATTGTAGACTATAGGCTACTCCTGTATCTACCTTGTACAATACCGTAATCATTGAATGAAGTAGCGTACCCATCCACATTTCCAATTTCATTTTGCAATTAGATAAATAATACAAGCGCATACAGTTATTTTATTGTAGAATAGGCTACTCCTGTATCCATACTGTAATAGGACACGGTTATGATTTCAGTGGTCTTGTCAGGCATGATTTTAAGGTCTTCGATCGAAGTTGTATGCATACCTCGTTCCCTTCTTCAGTGAAAAGTAGTTCTGCATCCCCCATTCAGTTCAGTTCGAGTGTGAATGTGTAGGCCTAGTGACTGTGGAAAAATAATAGCCTACTTACTTATCAATTGGATCAAGGACATCTTGTTCATTCTTTTAATAGTCTAAGAAAACGATCTGGGGGAGACACTCGAAAATCGCTTATGCCGCATGTAAAAAAACAAACAAATGAATGTCTGTGTCAGCGCCGAGCTCTCAAATACCGTGCCAGTCTCTCACTCTATGAACGGTTACTGCTATCCGGATTTCTTGGGACATCCTTACCCTGAACCCAAAACTAACACTAACATTTTTACATTTTTACCTCACAGCTCCCAGGGAGAACTGCCAGGTGGGCAGATGCACTCTGAACAGAACCAACAGCACCTGTTTTAGGTGCAAGTGACTTGTTTGTGGGAAGTGTTGCAATCAAGTGAAAGTGGCAAAGATTTGTGGCGACTGTTAGGACAAGGAATAACAGCTAAATGAGATCCAACTGTTGTGTGAAGACGCACACTATACTGTAAGCACGAGCGAGGCCACAAATAACGTGTCCAATAACCGACAATAATATACTATTTTTTACCGCTGTCATATCGACACTTATACTTATTATAATGCCACTATTGCTTTTGTGCTGATTTTCACTATTCACAAGTACGCTTAGCGCTTATACTGATGTTCAGGCTACTGATATCTAAGATAGTTTCTTCAATAACCGCGTCTTGCTAACCTCCATTTAGGAGGGTGTTTTGATTTGTCTTGTTATAAAAATAATATTTTACTGTGTTTCAACATAGTTGTTTTTATTTTTTACATATAGCCTATGTAACAGTTTAACTTTATGGCGTCCCCTCGCCCCGACCTGGGCGCGAACCAGGGACCCTCTGCACACATCAACAACTGACACCCACGAAGCATTGTTACCCATCGCTCCACAAAGGACGCGACCCTTGCAAAGCAAGGGGAACCACTACTTCAAGGTCTCAAAGCGAGTGACGTAACCGATTGAAACGCTATTAGCGCGCACCACCGCAAACTAGCTAGCCATTTCTCATCCGTTACACCTACAGTAACAAACTCATTAACATTTTATTTACATTTTGTATTCTGATGTTACCTAGACAAACAACCAAATGACATTGGCACATTGACATATGCATAAAACAATATACGCATTTTCCCACCAAAGATGTTTCCATCAAATTGACTTGTTGTGGATAAAAGGCTTTGCGTGATGACGTAGTGCACATAAAAATAACTTTTGATGTTAAATTGAGTAGAATGGGGGGCGTGGGGTGTTGGGTGCAGCGTGACAATCTACTACACACCGCGCCAATCAACTAGTGGCTAGTGTTGTACTAGCTAGCTAATGTGCATGTAGTGGCATAATGCTTGTAGTGACGTAATGCTAGTGGGTGGGGCATGTAGTGACATACTGCTAATGGGTGTGGTACTGCAATGGCAGTGGGCACGGCATGTAGACGGTGCAGAGTGTCGTGGGCACGGCATGTAGTTACTGCTTTACTGCATTCTGAGGATAGATAGTTTTGGTTAAATTCCCATGTACCAAATAAAAAATAAGTAAAAAATGGCATTCCATCATATTTTCAAGTGTACTGATGTTTTGTCACAAAGAATGTAGCGTTATAGGCTACAGCAAATGTCCCCACTCTGGTCTTGGGTATAGCCTACATGAGATTATTATGGAGAAAAAAGCTAGATTATTTTTTATTTTTTTGTTAAATGGCAGCCAAGCATCAATCATGTCACCAGAATAAGACCCTGCATATGTATTGGAAAGGAGCCTTAAGGTCATCACCATGCACTTTCACCACCCTGTGAAGTTCATCATAACTTATATCCGTAGCATAATAAACCGCATGCTTTCCCAAGTCGTAGAGGGAGGACCACACAACTTATCATCGCGTGACTCCAAGTTTACTTTGATATGATGTTATTAGATAAATATTTGCATATAAAAGGCGTTTCCACCACCATTTCTCACATTATTTTTTTCCTACCACAAAAAGATCCCACCTTGTCTAGAATATTTTGTTTTGTCAACATTTGGAAAGTTTATCAACAAGTTTGATGTTTCCATCAGGCCTGTCATTGTTATCCGAAATGTTCTTTACTCGCATAAAAAGGTCGGATGGAAACCTGGATAGAGAGAGCAATTTTGTTACATTTTAGTAGGCACCGACTCTACCATGGCTCATTGGCCAAAGCCTATGGGGAAATTAATGGAGTTTCTGGAGAGTTTTTGAATAAATGCCAAATATAAGGTCTGTGCTAAACACAGGCTTGGGAGATCTTCAACATTTTGTTCTATGAGATCTTCATCAGCTAACATCACCCCTTTATGTATATTAGCTGATTTATGTAATCAAAAAAAGCACAAAGTATAAAGGCTTCATAACTCATACAGATGTAGGATCTTAATTGCAGAACATTTGAAATGCAGAACATTTGACACTTGTAGTGTATTTGAGGTTTAAAAAGGCTTCTGACTGAAGTTTGTAATTTCTGCTTTGGAATTTCAGACCTTATGAAAAATGTATCAACCTCTACAAAAACGTCCATTAATTATAATCCATATACTAGACTAATTCACATTTCTTGGTGTTGCAGGATTATTTTCCTGCAGTAGCAAACTGGTTTAAATTAAGATCATATCTGTAAAGGTTGTAACTGACTGATATTATCTCATACAACAAAACGTATAAGATCTCCTAAGCCTGTTTTAACCTCCAAACTTATTTTAGGCATTTATCCCAAAACCCTGTTCTTTACCCATTCATTTTCCACATAGGAATGGCTGAACGAACCAGTGGGAACTACTGTAACTAATTTCCATGTTTCTAAGACTACAAGCTGGCGAGCTCTATAAACAGTATAATCAACTCTGGGCTCTATAATGCGTCTCTGGAAAAGAATGCTATTCGGTGGAAGGATAGTGCCAATCCGCTAACGAGTTGTGGCACACACCTTCCACATTGTGCATTATTTTCCATAGAATGCATAGCCCCTCATTGATTCTCGGTTGCTTAACCACAATGAAGAAAATATAATATCTAACTAAACCAGGCCAGTTTGGTCAGGCTAACTGTCATGCCCTGACCATAGATTGCTTTGTATGTTTCTATGTTTTGTTTGGTCAGGGTGTGATGTGGGTGGGCATTCTATGTTGTATGTCTAGGTTGTCTGTTTCTATGTGTTTGGCCTAGTATGGTTCTCAATCAGAGGCAGGTGTCAGTCGTTGTCTCTGATTGGGAGCCATATTAAGGTAGCCTGTTTTTTTGTGTTTTGTGGGTGATTATTTTCTGTTCAGTGTTTTTTTGTATTCACCGTTCAGGACTGTTTCGTTTTGTTCTCGTTATTTTGTTTTGTGTTCATGATAATAAATTATCAATATGGACACTTACCACGCTGCGCATTGGTCCTCCTCTTCTCATTCCAACGACGAGCGTTACACTAACAAATAAAACATGCAGATTAGGTTGCAATGCCTCCTCCTACTCAAATCTCATACCTCATGTTCTCATTAGGATTCTTTCTGAAAAATTCATTATTCTGGCTATATGCTTATTCATTAGAAATTGTTGAAAATAAAGACTTGTTTAGTGCACTCAGACAGCACAATGTATTTCACCATTGCCCTTGAATATTCTTTGGATTGAACTGTTGGGTGAAGTGGCTAGATAGCCACTCTTGCCCTTGTCAGGACATGATGATAATCTGTGCTGCAGGGTAACAACACAGAGAAAATGGCAGAGCAGCTAAGAATAACCCAAACTATTGAAATAATGTTGTCTGCAGGAGGGGAAGAAAGAACTTTAAAAAGTGAACTGACGATAATTTTATTTAATTCCATTCCATAACAAGGGGACTAATGCATACTGTATGTATAGTTAGTGGCCAAATGGGACCTTTATGCAAGTGTCACGTCCTTTAACAAAGATAAACCAAAAAAATGTATTACTAGCTTGGACATCAAAATATATTGATAGTGACCCTAAAGACTCTGGCAGGTGCGCTAGTTCAGTGTCACTTTGAATATGCGTGCACATCATGGTTCACCAGCAGCCCCAAACATCTAAAGAGTAAGCTACAGACCAGCCAAAACAAGCTGGTGAGAGTTGTACTTACACTCCACCTTCGTACTCATCTGTAGGTTGAGAATTTGAATCAGCTAGGTTGGCTATGTCACGGTTGGTAGAAAGGATGGACCAAGGCGCAGCGTGATTAGAGTGCCACATCTTTAATTTACAGTGAAAATTCCACAAAACAATAAACAAACAATGAACCGTGACCTAACTGGTGCAACAAGCACATACACAAACAATATCCCACAAAGCAGGTGGGAAACAGGGACACCTTAAGTATGATCCCCAATTAGAGACAACGAACATCAGCTGCCTCTAATTGGGAACCATACCAAGAGCACCAACATAGAAATTAAAAGACTAGAACACCCCCTAGTCACGCCCTGACCTACAACACCATAGAGAACCAAGGGTTCTGCCCCCCCCAAAGGTGCAGACTCCGGCCGCAAAACCTGAAACTAAATGGGGAGGGCAGGGGGGGTGACTAGTGTCGGTGGCGGCTCCGGTGCGGGTCGCCGCCCCCGCCCAGACCCCGGATCCGGCCATGGTGCCGGGCTGAACGCTGTGCCTGGACTGGGCATTGGCGAAGAGGAAGGCTCCTGCCTTAGAGCGGTACTGGATGCCGTGCCTGGACAGGGCACCGGCGCAGAGGAAGGCTCTGGCCTTGGAGCGGGACTAGACGCAGTGCCTGGACTGGGCACCGGCGCAGAGGAAGGTTCCGGCCTTGGAGCGGGACTGGACGCCGTACCTGGACTGGGCAACGACGCAGAGGAAGGCTCCGGCCTTGGAGCGGGACTGGACGCCGTGCATGGACTGGGCACCAGCACAGACGGAGGCTCCTACCAGGGAGCGGGACTGGACACCATGCCTGGACTGGGCATCGGCGCAGGTTGCACCGGACTGATGACACACTCCTCAGGTCGAGTGCGTGGAGCCGGCACAGGACGCTCCGGGCTGGAGAGGCGCACTGGAGGCCTAGTGCGTGGACCCGGCACAGGTGGCACCAGTCTGGTGACACGCACTTCAGGGCGAGTGCGGGGAGCTGGCACAGGACGTACCGGACTGGGGAGGCGCACTGGAGGCCTGGTGCGTGGAGCCGGCACAGGTGGCACCGGACTGGAGACACGCACTTCAGGGCGAGTGCGGGGAGCTGGCACAAGACGTACCAGGCTGGGGTCATGCTCTTCATCACGCCTGCGCTGCAGCATACTCCTAGCCAACATCATTCTCCGATATCCCTCCTCACACTGCTCCATCGACTCCCAGGCGGGCTCTGACTCTCTCCTTGGCTCGGCCGACCAACCCTCATGCCCCCCAGCAAAAAATCTTGGTGTTTCTGTGGCCGTGGCCCCCGGCGTCGTCGCTGTCCTTCCTGATTTCCTGGCGACTCCCGCCAAGGAAGGGTCTCGCATCCTCCCATGATCTCTTCCCAGGTCCAACTCACTTTTCCCTCTGTTGCACGCTGCTTGGTCCTTGTTTGGTGGGATATTCTGTCACGGTTGGTAAAAAGGACGGACCAAGGCGCAGCGTGATTAGAGTTCCACATCTTTAACTTTACTTGGGTAGGGGTCAGCATTCGGAATTTTGGATGAAAAGCGTGTCAAAATTAAACTGCCTGCTACTCGGGCCCAGAAGTTAGGATATGCATATAATTGGTAGATTTGGATAGAAAACACTCTAAAGTTTCCAAAACTGTTAAAATAATGTCTGTGAGTATAACAGAACTGATATGGCAGGTGAAAACCCAAGGAAAATCCAACCAGGAAGTACTATTATTTTGAAAGGCTGTTTTTCCATTGAAAGCCTATCCACCATTCACGAGCTCTATGGCTTCCTCTACACGTGGCCAGTCTTTAGGCATTGTTTCAGGCTTTTTCTTGGCTGGAAAATGGCTGCATGGGTTTCTGTGGCTAGGCGTTGACCTAACATAATCGCAAAGTGTGCTTTCGCCGTAAAGCCTTTTTGAAATCTGACACAGCGGTTGCATTAAGGAGAAGTTTATCTTTATTCGTATGTTTAACACTTCTATCTTTTATCAATGTTTATAATGACTATTTCTGTTATTTGATGTGTCTCTCTGCACTTTCACCAGATGTTTGTTTGAGACAATGCATTTCTGAACATAACGCGCCAATGTAAACTGAGATTTTTGGATATAAATATGAACTTTATCGAACAAAACATACATGTATTGTGTAACATGAAGTCCTATTAGTGCCATCTGATGAAGATCAAAGGTTAGTGATTCATTTAATCACTATTTCTGACTTTTGTGAGCCCTCTCCTTGGCTGGAAAATGGCTGTATGGTTTTCTGTGACTAGGTGCTGACCTAACATAATCGCAATGTGTGCTTTCGCCGTAAAGCCTTTTTGAAATCAGACACTGTGGCTGGATTAATGAGAAGTTTATCTTTAAATGGTGTATAATACTTGTATGATTGAGGAATTTTAATTATGAGATTTCTGTTGTTTTGAATTTGGCGCCCTACAATTTCACTGGCTGTTGGTTAGGTACCAGAGAGGTTAATTTACAGTGAAAACTCCACAAAACAATAAACAAACAACGAACCGTGACCTAACTGGTGCAACAAGCACATACACAAACAATATCCCACAAAGCAGGTGGGAAACAGGGACACCTTAAGTATGATCCCCAATTAGAGACAACGAACATCAGCTGCCTCTAATTGGGAACCATACCAAGAGCACCAACATAGAAATGAAAAGACTAGAACACACCCTGGTCACGCCCTGACCTACAACACCATAGAGAATCAAGGGCTCTCTATGGTCAGGTTGTGACAGGCTATCTGTAAAGAAAAGGGTAATATTAATTCTACTTTGTCTGGTCCGTAGAATTATTACTGACTCAGCCCCTAGGTACCTATCAAATTATTTGACTTATATTGTGTTTTAAATTGTCAAATAAATCTATCTACCTGAAACTGTTTTATGATTGCGAAGATCTTGGTATCTTTCTATTCCAGTTTGAAATGAGAGCATTAGTTGGCTTATTTGCATGCAATACAAAAAACAAAGGCAGCGTGAGCACTGTTGCACACAACCATAGAAACAGCGTGAAACCTGATGTTGATCGTCAGCAGGGGGCACTTCTCTCTCCCGATTCAGGAGAACCCATAGCCCCGGGGCAGTGACCCACATGAACAAATTATATGGTAGAAATACTATAGTAGTCACTAGTGTTTTTGCAGACTTTATACTCTATAACGTAGGGAACCTGCTGTAGTGAATACAATCTATACTTGGCATGTAGATTTTTCACTTATGGGTGGCACAAATTGGGATATGGGGAGGGGAATGGGTAGGGTATATACAAATTAAATACTGTAGCATATGCTATACTAATTACTTTAGGTTTTTGCTGTCTTTAGTACACACTACAGTATACGACACAATTATTTAGTAAGTACTACACATGATCGAGGGACACTTCAGTGTGTAGTATAGTATTCTACAGTATACGACAGAATTCTACAGTAAGTAATATAGCATTCTACAGTAAACTGTGGTATTTATTTCATGTGGGCAACTCTGATGGCTGCCGAATAGCTGTGATAACTGTCGATAAATGGTTGACATGCATCACCCAGGTGTGTGCTCTTCATTAGTGGTGGATGTGATGAGGTGGGGCTACTCTCTCTGGTTGTCTTTGTTTATTCAAAGCATTTATATACTGTATAAGTCTGTACTTCTCTGATAAAGAAGTAAAAGTGTATATAAAAACAACAATTCAATTTCTGTAATTAACAAATGTGCTTTAACTGAGGGAAGAATCCTCCCTCTCTCCATCCCTCTCAGACCAACCCCTCCCTCTTAATTAAACACAGATAAACACTTATACAGTCATTTGTTCTCAGAATCCACAGAGAAGCCCCTATCCTATGCTACAGTACTCTGTCTTTTGTCACCAGTTCATTGCCAATTTCCCAACAGTGTATTGATTTTACACAAAGGGTCTCAATACATTAGTAAGGAATTAGGAATTAGCGTTCCACATGCAGACAGCTTGGGAGATAATTGTCTCATTCTTGTCTGAATTAATGAGTTCATGGCCCGCTTTGGAAAAGGCCTGTTATTAAAGAATATGCAACCATTGCTTAACAAAATAATTGACAGTTACTATGGGAATATCCCAAATGTATGTACCATACTGAACTTTTTAGTGTCTGTTTAGTGTCTGAACTGTCTATTCATTGTAATTTCATTCGGGTACTGATCTCAGTAGAAACGTATTCAATGCATAATCCAAGCACGTCTAAAATATATATAACTTATTGGGTTACTGACCACAAGATCACCATATCTATTCATAATGTATACTGCATTTCATGTCTTGGTCTTTTCACTGTATATTCCGAAGGTCCACTTTATTTTACTCAACCTGTTGGTCTTTGCTCTAATAAATGTCTTAAAGATAAATATGCAATCTATGTTCAATGACAGATGTGTAGCATTTGAAGACACAGTCGTGTGCACAGGTACTTGTTCAATGGTTTTTCTTTATTTTTACTATTTTCTACATTGTAGAATAATAGTGAAGACATCAACACTCTGAAATAATACATATGGAATCCTGTAGTAACCAACAAAGTGTTAAACAAATCAAAATATATTTTATATTTGAGATTCTTCAAAGTAGCCACCCTTTGCCTTGATGAAAGCTTTCCTATTCTTGAAGATCAAGGGGTATAACATTTATTGGAATGACTGGAAATCTGATAGACTTTGGTTTTAAATATAAAGATATCATTTAATCGTATTATTATATGTAGTAAAAAGTGATGGGTTAGAAGAAGCCTACATAACCAACCCATAAACTAAAGTAAAATCCATTTATGGCAAGCTATATAAACTTTAACATAGATTTTTCCTGCAATAGATGCACTTCAATTTTGTAACATACATTTTTGTCTTCTTCTAATGCCTCTTAAGGGGAAAGTCATCTAAAAGTAACTCAGTAATGTAAAAAGATTACGTTACTGAGTTAAGGTAATCCAAAAGTTACGTTACTGATGACAATTTTGGACAGGTAACTGGTAACTGTAACAGATTACATTTAGAAAGTAACCTACCCAACCCTGGTACTCCAATATGCTTAATTTAGAGTTATTAATGTAACGTTAGTTGTTCTACAAACGTTGGGCTATATGTTCTGATTTTTAATACATTGTAAGGCTGCATGATGAGACTCTAACGATGATTTGAAAAAAGTTGCTTGAAAGGCATGAGCTCTGCTTTGTTTTTTGCGCAGGCTGTACACACTCCAATAGTCTCTCATTCACAATTTGACAAGCACTTGATAATGCCTTGAATTTCAAGGCGGCAATGCCTTTGTGGCCGTAACGCACCCTAAAAAAATCCATGCCTTTTGAGGCCCAGAGTGCTGCTTTATGCCCTTCTCCCTGAGGGGGAGAAGCCCCTCTCACTCACACGGCTGTCTGTCACGTGATCAGGTCTTTCTCACAGTCTACAGGGACGCAACTGTGTGTGTCCTTATCCAATTCCGAGGTGCATATTGAAGATAGTGGAAGAACTGTCCACATTTACTTTTGTCAGCCAACAAGATGAGTAGGCCTAACGAACAGCAAAAGCACTAGCCTATGTCAATCTATTTTACTAGGCAAACCAGTTAAGAAAAAATTATAATTTTCAATGACGGCCTAGGAACAGTGGGTTATCTGCCTTATTCCGCGACAGAACGACAGATTTTTACCTTGTCAGCTCAGGGATTCGATCATGCAACCTTTTGGTTACTAGTCCAATGCTCTAACCACTAGGCTACCTGCTGCTCTCCTAGCCCCATTGTACAGAAGTCGACCTATTCTATTCTGAGCGAGAAATAAATATTCCAAACATAGTCTGGGACAGTTGTGGGATGCGATAGATCATAAATGAATACAACCGTTAGCATCAAAATGTTTTTATGCAACGTGGCTGACGCAACAGATCAGAACGTTTAGCTTAAAATGTTGATAAACTATTAGGCTATTCCTTCACATTATAAGCCCAGCAATGCACACATGGCAGTAGGATATAAGCGCGAATGTTCCATTAACGGAAAACACCAATATCAAATGTGACCACAAATGCAATTATGCATGTAATGCTTTTATTATTTAGGTGCATTTTTATGGTGAAAATTAGCTTCCCCAAACTTGCAACTCAGGCGCTGCTTATATATGCCAGTCAGGTTCTACACCCCTTGTAAAGCAGATTAATGTGCTTAATTTTAAGAAGTTATTTAGCCACTTTAGTTGTGATGCAAACTGTATTAAAACATGTTGGACTACAAAAGTCACAAAAAAGTAATTGTTTCTTATGCTGGGCGTCATTCGCAAGTGATAATACATAATTTATAAGTGATAGGCTAATGTTCTCACCCATCAGACTATTCTTGATTTAATCTTGTCTTTACATATACTAAATAATATATGTGTGACATTTGTTTTGATTTAGAATGGACCATTATCATGCACCTATATCGAAACTGGCAGCGGGAAAAAATGTAATGTCATCCATGCACATAAATAGCGAATGAAGGACGCTTTTCCCAGTGGTTTACTTTCCTGCCAGCCAGGTAGGCTATAATCCTGTTGTAAATATAAGCAATGTGCTTGATATTAAGAAAGTTGAGAAATAAATATAGCAGCCTATAGAAAGCAGAATTGTATTATTTTTTATTATTTAGTTTTTATTAATGGCGTCACTCTGTTTTCTCCTGCAATTGCATAGCCTATGGAAATGTTGTGCAACATGAGTTCATGGGCTCTCATGAAGTGTTTGATTAGATTTTCAACTACATTTGCATTGATGTCAGTGATTAGAGGGACAATAAAAGTGCTGACTACCAGACAGTTAACAAGTTTGGTAGTCTACTTATGACCAGCAGCATCAGAGCTTGGAGAAGCTTAATTACAGTGACTAAACAGTCATGTGGAATTTGACTGCCTTCATGACTCTTGACCGCCGTTGTGGCGGTAATATGGTCACTGCAACAGCCCTACTACTAAGATCAAATAGTAAACAATCTACGTGATTACTCTTAAAAATCCTGTGCAGTGAAGCTGTATGGTTTTGACTACAAATAGGTTTTGTGTAGTAATTCAGTAGTACTGTTAGCCCCTGCTGCTTCACCTTTGAGGTACCAGCAGGAGAGACATTAAAGCATGGTGATCAGTCTCAATGTGAAAATGCTCCAGGGGCAGCAGTGGGGAGTCTGCCTGAGGAAAGACTCATATGTGTCAGCGTCCTATTAAACTATGAAAGAATATGAGTCTGTAATTGTAACAACATAGAAGAACTCAAGTCCTTTTGTTCACCTGACCTAGAATTCCTCACAATCAAATGCCGACCGTATTATCTCCCAAGAGAACTCTCCTTGGTTATCGTCACAGTCATGTATATCCCCCCGCAAGCAGATACCAAGATGGCCATCAAGGAACTTCACTGAACTTTATGCAAACTGGAAACCATATATCCCGAGGCTGCATTTATTGTAGCTGGGGATTTTAACAATGCTAATCTGAGAACAAGGCTACCTAAATTCTATCAGCATATTGATTGCAGTACACGAGCGAGTAACACACTCGACCACTGCTACTCTAACTTCCATGATGCAAAAGGCCCTCCTTTTGGAAATCTGACCATGACTCAATCTTGTTGCTCCCCTCCTATAGGCAGAAACTAAAACAGGAAGCGCCCGTGCTTAGGTCTATCCAATGCTGGTCTGACCAATTGGATTCCACACTTCAAGATTGCTTCGATCACGTGGACTGGGATATGTTCTGTTTAGTCTCAGCCAACAGCATTGACGTATTCTCTGACTCGGTGAGCGAGTTTATAAGGAAGTGTATAGGAGATGTTGTACCCACTGTGACTATTAAAACTTTCCCTAACCAGAAAACGTGGATTGATGGCAGCAATCACACAAAACTGAAAGCACGTACCACCACATTTAATCATGACAAGGCGACTGCAAACATGGGCGAATACAAACAGTGTAGTTATTCCATCCGTAAGGCAATCAAATAATCAAAGCGTCAGTATAGAGACAAAGTGGAGTCGCAATTCAACGGCTCAAACACGAGACGTATGTGGCAGGGTCGTCAGACAATCATGGATTACAAAAAGAAAACCAGCCACGTCGCGGACATTGACGTCTTGCTCCCAGACAAATTAAACAACTTCTTTGCTCACTTTGAGGACAATACAATGCCACCGACACGGCCCGCTACCAAAGACTGTGGGCTCTCCTTCTACATGGCCGACGTGAGTAAAACATTTAAACGTGTTAACCCTTGTAAGGCTGCCTGCCTAGACGGCATCCCTAGCCGCGTCCTGAGTGCATGCACAGACCAGCTGGCTGGTGTGTTTAAGGACATATTAAATCCATCCTACAATCTAAGATAGATGCCCTCAATCTCACACAAATTATCATGGAACCTACCAGGTACAACCCTAAATCTGTAAACACAGGCACCCTCATAGATATCATCCTGACCAACTTGCCCTCTGAATATACCTCTGCTGTCTTCAACTAGGATCTCAGCGATCACTGCCTCATTGCCTGCGTCCGTAATGGGTCCGCGGTCAAACGACCACCCCTCATCACTGTCAAGCGCTCCCTAATACACTTCAGCAAGCAGAACTTTCTAATCGACCTGGCCCGGGTATCCTGGAAGGATATTGACCTCATTCCGTTAGTAGAGGACGCCTGGTTATTCTTTAAAAATGGCTTCCTTACAATCTTAAATAAGCATGCCCCATTCAATTTCTTTAATAATAGATATAGCCCTTGGTTCACTCCAGACCTGACTGCCCTTGACCAGCACAAAAACATCCTGTGGCGTACTGCATTAGCATCAAATAGCCCCTGCGATATGCAACTTTTCAGGGAAGTCAGGAACCAATATACACAGGCAGTTAGGAAAGCAAAAGGCTATCTTTTTCAAACAGAAATTTGCATCCTGTAGCACAAACTCCAAAAAGTTCTGGGACACTGTAAAGTCCATGGAGATTAAGAGCACCTCCTCCCAGCTGCCCACTGCACTGAGGCTAGGAAACACTGTCACCACCGATAAATCTACGATAATTGAGAATTTCAATAATCATTTTTCTACGGCAGGCCATGTTCTCCACCTGGCTACCCCTACCCGGGTCAACAGCTCTGCACCACACACAGCAAATTGCCCAAGCCTCCCCCATTTCTCCTTCACCCAAATCCAGATAGCTGATGTTCTGAAAGAGCTGCAAAAACTGGACCCCTACAAATCAGCTGGGCTAGATAATCTGGACCCTCTCTTTCTAAAATTATCCGCCGCAATTGTTGCAACCCCTATTATTAGCCTGTTCAACCTCTCTTTTGTATTGTCTGAGATCCCTAAAGATTGGAAAGCTGCCGTGGTCAACCCCTCTTCAAAGGGGGTTTCTAAAGTCTTCGAAACCAAGTTAACAAACAGATCACCGACCATTTCGAATCCCGTCGTACCTTCTCCGCTATACAATCTGGTTTCCGAGCTGGTCTTGAGTGCACCTCAGCCACGCTCAAGGTCCTAAACGATATCATAACCGCCATCGATAAAAGACAATACTGTGCAGCCGTCTTCATCGACCTGGCCTAAGCTTTCGACTTTGTCAATCCTCACATTCTTATCGGCAGAATCAACAGCCTTGGTTTCTCAAATGACTACCTCGCCTCGTTCACCAACTACTTCTCAGATAGAGTTCAGTGTGTCAAATCGGAGGGCCTGTTGTCCGGACCTCTGGCAGTCTCTATGGGGGTGAAACAGTGTTCAATTCTCGGGCCGACTCTTTTCTCTGTATACATCAATGATGTCGCTCTTGCTGCTGGTGATTCTCTGATCCACCTCTACGCAGATGACACCATTCTGTATACTTCTGGCCCTTCTTTGGACACTGTATTAACTTCTTATGGCTGCAGGGGCAGTATTGAGTAACTTGGAAAAAGGTGCCCATTTCAAACGGCCTCGTACTCAATTCTTGCTCAATTCTTGCTCGTACAATATGCATATTATTATTACTATTGGATAGAAAACTCTCTAGTTTCTAAAACCGTTCTAAAACCGTTTGAATTATATCTGTGAGTAAAACAGAACTCATTTGGCAGCAGACTTCCTGACCAGGAAGTGGAAAGTCTGAAAACTATGCTCTGTTCTAGGGCCTGCCTATAAATGGGCATGATACGTATTAGTATACATGCACGTCATACACCTTCCACTAGATGTCAAGAGGCAGTGAGAGAAGAAATGGGGTGTTTATCTTGGTCTGAGGTGGAATAAATCCTCTTGGAATGACGTGTCACCCATTTCCTGTTTTCTGGAAAGCGCGAGGATGGACCTGGAATTGCCTTCTGGAAAGCTGTCGTTATAGGCGACTACTATCTCCGGCTTTGATTTTATTTGATACATGTCACAATATCATCGTAAAGTATGTTTTTTCAATATAGTTTTATTAGATTATTGAAATTTATTCGGGACGTTAGGCGTGTTGCTTTGTCTGCGTATGTTCAGGAAGGAGAGCTTCGCGCCACTTTGCTAGCTTTCTGTGCTAATTGACTGGAGAAGAGGACGTTCTAAATCCAAACAACGATTGTCTGGACAAAGGACCCCTTGTACAACATTCTGATGGAAGCTCATCAAAAGTAGGACCCATTTTATGATGCTTATCAAGGTTTTAGTCAAAAATTATATATCTTTTGCTGGTTTGTTACGATCGCTAACTTTTGCTGCTGGGAAATGGCTTGTGTTTCTGGCTATTGTGGTAAGCTAATATAATGCTATATTGTGTTTTCGCTGTAAAACACTTAATAAATCGGAAATATTGGCTGGAATCACAAGATGCCTGTCTTTCATTTGCTGTACACCATGTATTTTTCAGAAATGTTTTATGATGAGTATTTAGGTATTTGACGTTGGTGTCTGTAATTACTCTGGCTGCTTCGGTGCTATTTCTGACAGTAGCTGTGATGGTAGCAGCAATGTAAAACTGATTTATACCTCAAATATGCAAAATTTTCGAACAAATCATAGATTTATTGTGTAACATGTTATAGGACTGTCAACTGATGAAGTTGTTTCTTGGTTAGTTTGGTTGGATCTTGGTTAGTTATGTTGGTTTTGTGCATGCTACCTGTGCTGTGAAAAATGTCTGTCCTTTTTTGTATTTGGTGGTGAGCTAACATAAATATACGTGGTGTTTTCGCTGTAAAACATTTAAAACATCGGACATGTTGGCTGGATTCACAAGATGTTTATCTTTCAAATGCTGTATTGGACTTGTTAATGTGTGAAAGTTAAATATTTCTAAAAAATATATTTTGAATTTCGCGCCCTGCACTTGAGCTGGCTGTTGTCATAAGTGTACCGGCGTCGGGCTTGCAGCCTGAAGAAGTTTTTAACTTCTTTGGTATAGGGGGCAGCATTTTCACTTTTGGATTTCGTGCCCATGGTGAACTGCCTCCTACTCTGTCCCACATGCTAATATATGCATATTATTTTTACTATTGGATAGAAAACACTCAGAAGTTTCTAAAACTGTTTGAATGATGTCTGTGAGTATAACAGAACTCTTATGGCAGGAAAAAACCTGAGAAATAATCCAAACAGAAAGTGAAAATTCTGAGAGTGGTCGTTGTTAAAGTCATCGCCTATTCAATTCCCTGTAATATATGGATATGTTTGCACTTCATACGCCTTCCACTAGATGTCAACAGTCAGTAGAACGTGGAATGAAGCTTATGCTGTGTTGTGGGACCAGATGGGAGGGGAATGAGTCAGTGGTCTGGCAGATTGCCAGTTCTTGGTCACGCGCTTTCCTCATTATATCGTCTCGGGTTCCATTACTTATAGAGACTGAAAAGAATTCTCCGGTTGGAACCTTATTGGATATAAATGATAACAACATCCTGAAGATTGATTCTCTACTAAGTTTGACCAGTTTATTCGACCTGGAATATAACTTTTTGAAGTTTTCGTCCGACGTTTGCCTGCATCTGTGCGAGCGTTTGGACATGTGTACTACACATGCTAGCAACATTAGCTAATTGGACATAAGTAATGGACATTATCGAACAAAACAACGATTTATTGTGGAACTAGCATTCCTGGCACTGCATTCTGATGAAGATCATCAAAGGTAAGGGATAATTTATGATGTAATTTCGTATTTCTGTTGACTCCAACATGGCGGAGAAATGTTGTTACATCTGAGCGCCGTCTCAGATTATTGCATGGTGTGCTTTTTACGTGAGGTTTTTTAAAAATCTGACACAGCGGTTGCATTAGGAACAAGTGTATCTTTAATTATATGTAAAACATGTATCTTTCATCGAAGTTTATGATGAGTATTTCTGTTATTTGACGTGGGTCTCTGTAATTACTCCGGATATTTTGGAGGCATTTCTGAACATGGCGCCAATGTAAACTGATATTTGTGGATATAAATATGCACATTATCGAACAAAACATAAATGTATTGTGTCACATGATGTCATATGAGTGTCATCTGATGAAGATGTTCAAAGGTTAGTGATTAATTTTATCTCTATTTCTGGTTTTTGTTACTACTATCTTTTGCTGGGAAAATGGCTGTGTTTTTCTGTGGCTATGTACTGAGCTAACATAATTGTTTGGTGTGCTTTCCCCGTAAATCCTTTTTGAAATCAGACATGTTGGCTGGATTCACAACATGTGTAGCTTTAATTTGGTGTCTTTCATGTGTGATTTCATGAAAGATTGATTTTTATAGTAATATATTTGAATTTGGCGCGCTACATTTCTTCTGGATTTTGGCCAAGTGGGACGCTACCGTCCCACCTATCCTAGAGAAGTTAACAAACCGTGGCCTCCAACTGCTCTTAAATGCAAGTAAAACTAAATGCACGATCTTCAACCGATTGCTGCCCGCACCCGCCCGTCCGTCTAGCATCACTACTCTGGACGGTTCTGACTTATAATATGTGGACAACTACAAATACCTAGGTGTCTGGTTAGACTGTAAACTCTCCTTCCAGACTCACATTAAGCATTTCACGGGTCATCCCCAAAGCCAACTCCTCCTTTGGCTGCCTTTCCTTCAAGTTCTCTGCTGCCTGGAACGAATTGCAAAAATCACTGAAGCTGGAGTCTTATATCTCCCTCACTAACTTTAAGTATCAGCTGTCAGAGCAGATCATTGCACACATCATTGCACCTGCACCGATCATTGCACCTGTACTGTACATAGACCATCTGTAAATAGCCCACCCAACTACCTCATTCCCATATTGTTATTTATTTTTTGCTCCTTTGCACCCCAGTATCTCTACTTACACATTCATCTTCTGCACATCTATCAATCCAGTGTTTAAATACAAAATTGTATTTTTCTCACCACTATGTTCTATTTATTGCCTTACCTCCCTAATCTTACTACATTTGCACACACTGTATATAGACTTTTCTATTGTGTTATTGACTGTACGTTTGTTTATCCCATGTGTAAGTCTGTGTTGTTTGTGTCGCACTGCTTTGCTCTATCTTGGCCAGGTAGCAGTTGTAAATGAGAATTAGTTCTCAACTGGCCTACCTGGTTAAATAAAGGTGAAATAAAATATAAAAAAATATAAAAAATCCCTATCCCAGTCTGCTGTCCCCACATGCTTCAAGATGGCCATCATTGTTCCTGTACCCAAGAAGGCAAAGGTGACTGAACTAAATGACTATCGCCCCGTAGCACTCACTTCTGTCATCATGAAGTGCATTGAGAGACTAGTCAAGGATCATATCACCTCCACCCTACCTGTCACCCTAGACCCACTCCAATTTGCTTACCGCCCTAATAGGTCTGCAGACGATGCAATCGCCATCACACTGCACACTGCCCTTTCCCATCTGGACAAGAGGAATACCTATGTAAGAATGCTATTCATAAACTTCAGCTCAGTATTCAACTCCATAGTACCCTCCAAACTAATCACTAAGCTTGAGACCCTGGGTCTCAACCCCGCCCTGTGCAACTGAATCCTGGACTTTCTGACGGGCTGCCCCCAGGTGGTGAAGTAAGGAAACAACATCCACCCATGCACGCCTCCAACTCAATCATCAAGTTTGCAGACGACGCCACAGTGGTAAAATTGATTACCAACAACAACGAGACAGCTTACAGGGAGGAGGTGAGGGACGTCGGAGTGTGGTGTCAGGAAAATAACCTCTCACTCAATGTCAGCAACACAAAATAGATGATTGTGGACTTCAGGAAACAGCAAAGGGAGCACCCCCCTATCCACATCAACGGGACAGCAGTGGAGAAGGTGGAACATTTTAAGTTCCTCAGTATATATATCACCGACAAACTGAAATGGTCCACGCACACAGACAGTATGATTTAGAAGGCGCAACAGCGACTCTTCAACCTCAGGAGGCTGAAGAAATGTGGCTTGTCACCGAAAACCCTCACTAACTTTTACAGGTGCACAATTGAGATTATCCTGTCGAGCTGTATCACCGCCTGGTACAGCAACTGCACCGCCCACAACCGCAGGGCTCTCCAGAGGATGGTGCGGTCTGCACAACTCATCACCGGGGGCAAACTACCTGCCCTCCAGGACACCTACAACACCCGATGTCACAGGAAGGCAGAAAAAGATAATCAAGGACAATAACCACCCGAGCCAATACCTGTTCACCCGCTTCCATCCAGAAGGTGAGGTCAGTACAGGTGCATCAAAGCTGGGACAGAGAGATTGAAAAACAGCTTCTATCTCAAGGCCATCAGATTGTTAAACAGCCACCACTAGCACAGAGAGGCGGCTGCCTACCTACAGACTTGATATCATTGGCCACTTTAATAAATGGAACACTAGTCACTTTAGGGATCCCTTACTACCTCTTTGGGCTAGGGGGCAGTATTTTCACGTCCGGATGAAAAGTGTGC
The DNA here is from genome assembly GCF_045679555.1 of Salvelinus alpinus. NCBI lineage: Eukaryota > Metazoa > Chordata > Actinopteri > Salmoniformes > Salmonidae > Salvelinus > Salvelinus alpinus. The sequence continues at coordinate 34,815,684 of NC_092094.1, read as the reverse complement.
CCAAAGTAAACTGTCTATTACTCAGGCCCAGAAGCTAGGATATGCATATGCATGGTAGTATTGGATATGAAACACTCTAAAGTTTCTAAAACTGTTAAAATAATGTCTGTGAGTATAACAGAACTGATTTGGCAGGCGAAACCCCGAGCACAATCCATCCAGGGAAATTTGTTTTTGAGGTCATTGTGTTTTCCAATGCTTTTCTATGGGAAACCTGATTTATTAGGGCCCAGATTGCAGGTCCTATGGCTTCCACTAGATGTCAACAGTCTTTAGAAATTGTTCTATGTTTTTCTTTTGAGAAATGAAGAAGTAGTTCTATTCTTTCCATTTGTCACTCAGATAGAGTCAAGCCTTTTGGTGTGCGTGAACAGGAGCGCGCTGCTCGTTTTTTTTCTCCGGTTTTGGAAACAGTTTATCCCGTCTTAAATTTTAGCGATTATTTACATTTTAGGGTACCTGAGGTTGGATTAGAAACGTTGTTTGAAATGTTTGGACCAAGTTTACAGGTAACTTATTAGATACTTTGTAGTCATGTTGGGCAAGTTTGAACCGGTGTATTTCTGAATCAAACGCGCCAAATAAATGGACATTTTGGGGATATAAAGAAGGAATTTATCGAGCAAAACGACCATTCATTGTGTCAATGAGACATTTGGGATTACAAAAAGATGAAGATCTTCAAAGGTAAGGCATTTATTATATTGCTATTTCTGACTTTCGTGTCGCACCTGCCTGGTTGCAATATGGTTTACATGTTTTTGTAAGCGGGGCGCTGTCCTCAGATAATTGCATGGTGTGCTTTCACCGTAAAGCCTTTTTGAAATCTGACACAGCGGCTGGATTAACAAGAAGTTACACTTTATTTTGATGTATTACACTTGTATTTATATGAATGTTAAATATTTATATTTCTGTAGTTTGAATTTGGCGTGCTGCAATTTCACCGGATGTTGTCAAATCTATCCCGGTAACAGGATTCGAGCGGGATTCGAGCTTAACTGACTTGCCTAGTTAAATAAAGGTTAAATAAAATACAAAATAAAAATCCTGTTAATTTGTAGGTAGCACCATTTTATCTGAGTGTAGGCCTATATTACAGTGCTGGTTCTGTGGTTTTCTGTAAAAAAAAAACATAATTCATGGGTGGTGGTGAGTTAAGATAATCAGAAATACTATGAAACATCCCCACTTTTAGCAAACATTTGCAAATAGGCAAAGTAACCTTCTATGTGTGCGGAGGCATGTGTGATCACTCAACATTGACAGGACCGACAAAAAAAGACATGCTCACATGCAAACAAAAGATAACCTGTCTAACTTGCACAGTTATGCAATAATTAGGAGACTAGATATAAATAGCTAAGCCTGGCTACCAATATTCTAGCATTTATTTATTGAGGCAAGCAGATCAGAGATGTCAATGTGGTTCCCAATCATATGCCATATGTATATGTGACACACACAAATATGTATGGTAATTTTATTTGTTATTTCATGGAGCCATCCCTTTATGGAGCCATTTTCTAGGCCCCCCAGGTATTTACATTTAATGTATGTATATGATTACTACTGTATGATTCTACTGTATTATTGACTGTATGTTTGTTTTACTCCATGTGTAACTCTGTGTTGATTTATGTGTCAAACAGCTTTGCTTTATCTTGGCCAGGTCGCAATTGTAAATGAGAACTTCTTCTCAACTTGCCTACCTAAATAAAGGTGAAATAAAAAATAAATAAAAAAATACTGCCTCTAGGGAGAGCTGTGACGTCAATGGAGTGCGTTAGCGAGATCGTGAGATTTCTTCTTTATTCTTGGCGAATGACTACTACTGAAAACGAACATTTCTCAATCTCATCACTTTACCCTGTTAATTCAGGTATGTAATCGTCAAAAGTGCAATTTGACTCAAAATATTGAGGTTACATGGTTAATTACATAGTCAATGAGTTTGATGTTTGAAGGCAATTGAAGGGAGTTTTAACCGAGTGAAAAACTGGTTGGTACTTTCCCCATTGTAAGTACAGTAATGGAGTTAGGCTAGGTTGCTAATGGTTTACATGTAAGAGAAGGAATTAAGATGGCGTCTGAACTTTCAACAATGTTTTAGATCCAATTTGTTGAGATCCAACAGGCTCAATTTACTTTAGGTAATATATGTAAATATGTGATGTCACAATAAAATGTGTTAGTGTTAATATTTGTACGAAAATACCGTTTAATAGTTCGCTAGCTTGATGCTAACCAAATTTAGCTAGTCTAAGCGCTAGTTAGCTCTAGGCCAACGTTAGTTGGTTTTAGTCATTGTCAGCTTACATGTTAGTGGATAATAATGTAATGGTTGTAGCATTGTTTCGCATAGGCGTCCGGGTATTTATAGTTTTTTTTCTCAAATGACACTGATAGTATAGTGAGTTATATACACTGGTCAAAAAAATAAAGGGAACACAATGTAACTCCAAGTCAATCACACTTCTGTGAAATCAAACTGTCCACTTAGGAAGCAACACTGATTGACAATAAATTTCACATGCTGTTGTGCAAATGGAATAGACAACAGGTGGAGATTATAGGCAATTAGCAAGACACCCCCAATAAAGGAGTGGTTCTGCAGGTGGTGACCAAAGACCACTTCTCAGTTCCTATGCTTCCTGGCTGATGTTTTGGTCACTTTTGAATGCTGGCGGTGCTTTCACTCTAGTGGTAGCATGAGACGGAGTCTACAACCCACACAAGTGGCTCAGGTAGTGCAGCTCATCCAGGATGGCACATCAATGCGAGCTGTGGCAAGAAGGTTTGCTGTGTCTGTCAGCGTAGTGTCCAGAGCATGGAGGCGCTACCAGGAGACAGGCCAGTACATCAGGAGATGTGGAGGAGGCCGTAGGAGGGCAACAACCCAGCATCAGGACCGCTACCTCCGCCTTTGTGCAAGGAGGATCAGGAGGAGCACTGCCAGAGCCCTGCAAAATGACGTCCAGCAGGCCACAAATGTGCATGTGTCTGCTCAAACGGTCAGAAACAGACTCCATGAGTGTGGTATGAAGGCCCGACGTCCACAGGTGGGGGTTGTGCTTACAGCCCAACACCGTGCAGGATGTTTGGCATTTGCCAGAGAACACCAAGATTGGCAAATTCGCCACTGGCGCAGGTTCACACTGAGCACGTGACAGACGTGACAGAGTCTGGAGACGCCGTGGAGAACGTTCTGCTGCCTGCAACATCCTCCAGCATGACCGGTTTGGCAGTGGGTCAGTCATGGTGTGGGGTGGCATTTCTTTGGGGGGCCGCACAGCCCTCCATGTGCTCGCCAGAGGTAGCCTGACTGCCATTAGGTACCGAGATGAGATCCTCAGACCCCTTGTGAGACCATATGCTGGTGCGGTTGGCCCTGGGTTCCTCCTAATGCAAGACAATGCTAGACCTCATGTGGCTGAAGTGTGTCAGCAGTTCCTGCAAGAGGAAGGCATTGATGCTATGGACTGGCCCGCCCGTTCCCCAGACCTGAATCCAGTGGAGCACATCTGGGACATCATGTCTCGCTCCATCCACCAAAGCCACGTTGCACCACAGACATTCCAGGAGTTGGCGGATGCTTTAGTCAAGGTCTGGGAGGAGATCCCTCAGGAGACCATCCGCCACCTCATCAGGAGCATGCCCAGGCGTTGTAGGGAGGTCATACAGGCACGTGGAGGCCACACACACTACTGAGCCTCATTTTGACTTGTTTTAAGGACATTACATCAAAGTTGGATCAGCCTGTAGTGTGGTTTTCCACTTTAATTTTGAGTGACTCCAAATCCAGACCTCCATGGGTTGATAAATTTGATTTCCATTGATAATTTTTGTGTGATTTTGTTGTCAGCACATTCAACTATGTAAAGAAAAAAGAAAATTCGTATTTCATAAGAATATTTCATTCATTCAGATCTAGGATGTGTTATTTTAGTGTTCCCTTTATTTTTTGGAGCAGTGTATAATGTGAACTTGTAGATGTATGGTGACTGTCATGGCCAAGTCCCTTGACGGATACCAGGAATGGTGGAAGGACAATCTGAAGGTAATTATCTTTGCACACAACAGCAGCGTCCAGGCCTCCAGAGTACTCACCCTATCGCCTGCTGTACGGATGGGAGTTGCAGCTGTTTACTGAGGTAAACAATGCAATTGTATATACAATTATTGCATAGACTGTAGTATAAAAAAAATTGTGATTGACTTAGTGTTTTTCTATTGCTATTTTTGTATAATGTATTTTGAGATTACTGATACTCCACCTGATGTGGTGGAAGTTGTCAAACCAGATCAGAACGCCTTCGAGGACCCCCTTCAGACACGGACTGAGAAGGATGTGGAGGTTTTTGACAAGGTAGAAATGATTGTCCGTCGTGAAATTTATTTTGTGGCCTTCCAAGATATATATAAGAGCTGTATTTGTAATAATATAATTGCATTTATTTATATAATCACTCAAGGTGAGACTGAACATGGACAAGGCTCAGGAGAAACAGAAGGAGAGCCGCCGGAGGAGAATCAAGAGGACTAAGTGCTTCGACATCCGGGCAAATGACTTGGCTTGGAAGAAGAACAAAAGGAAGGCGAGACCTGGGAAAGCTTGGTGCTCTTTCGCTCCTAGCTGGGGTCACCATCCGTTAAGATTAATATAAAAATTGCAGATGATAACTATTTGCATTTTTCGCCTCGTGGTGGGTGGCATCGCCATGCTGTCAGCAGTACCAACACTGGCCCAGGGGTTTCTCCAAATAGTCAATCTCAAGGCTAACCACTGGGTCACGTTAAGTAACCGCCTCTTCCAGGTAGGTACTCCAGTGGTCATGACACCACCCAGGAGTTTCTCACAAAACTCATCTCTCTATCTTTTCCAAGGACAATCCCTTGCCTCCCTTATCAGCCCCACTGACATAAACAATTTGACAGGTATCCTTTCTTTTCTGCCTGACATTAACACTATTGCATGTCTAATCAAACATTTAAATTAAATAATTCAATAACTGTACTTTTACATACCTGATAATCCTTTAACCTGTGTTTGCTTGGTTACGTCTGTCTCCTACCCTGTTCCCTTTACTCTGTTCCTGTTCTCCAGGACCTAGGGGTTCTGCCTAACACCCAGACATAGATCCACCTGATGTCCTCCATTACCAAGCACCCTCTGACTTTTCATCACATCAGCTGTTATTGCCATGTTGTCATTATCTGCTAAGAAAGAGCAAGAAAACGATCAAACTGGGCACATAATGTGAGATGCACAGATTAGCTAAAAACACTAGCACTGCAAAGAGGGCAGCAGTGCCTGGACTTTGCAGGTTCCCTCTTCGAGTCCACCTTCCAAGACTGACTACCTGTTGAAAACAAGTGACAGGCAGAACCTCCCATCCACACAGCACCTCTCTATTCCACACACCAGAATTCATAAATCAACGTTTATGTATTTAAATCTAAAATATTGCCTGATTGGTTTTCACAGCTGTTTCATAAGGTGTTCATTATTGTAGATTGTAACGTATCCCTTGATGGTGTTTGTTAGTTCAACATTATGAATTATTGTATCATAAGACATACAATAGATATATTTTCAACCGCAAGGGTGTACTAATGAGCTTATTTAAAAAAATAAATCATAATTGAGGACTACTGAAATAATATTATTTCAGTTTAGATAAGGGAAGGCCTGTTTAAAATGAAAATATGCCAGCCAGACAAGCCAGTGTATCAATCAAATGTACTTGCATATGAATTGATTGGAAATTAGCTGACTTGTGATTTGTAAGGTAAGTAGCATTAATGTTTTTTTATTTTTTTTTATTTAACCTTTATTTAACCAGGTAGGCAAGTTGAGAACAAGTTCTCATTTACAACTGCGACCTGGCCAAGATAAAGCAAAGCAGTTCGACACATACAACAACACAGAGTTACACATGGAGTAAAACAAACATACAGTCAATAATACAGTAGAAAAATAAGTCTATATACAATGTGAGCAAATGAGGTGAGATAAGGGAGGTAAAGGCAATAAATAGGCCATGGTGGCAAAGTAAATACAATATAGCAATTAAACACTGGAATGGTAGATTTGCAGTAGATGAATGTGCAAAGTAGAAATACTGAGAAATACTGGGGTGCAAAGGAGCAAAATAAATAAATACAGTAGGGGAGGGTAGTTGTTTGGGCTATTTATAGATGGGCTATGTACAGGTGCAGTGATCTAACTTTTGGTATTTTGCAGTAGGCATAGCTCTAAATTGCAGAGCATTTAACTAACCAACCACATTTTCCTGTGATGTTGAGGCTGAGCAAGACCTTCGATAGGCTAGTAGATTATGCTAAAATAATTGTGGAGTTAATCATTGTTATAGCCTAGTTCGCTTTATATAATCTGAACTGTTGCTTTTCCTATGGCTAAGCAGACAAGTGGTAGCATATGCTTTTTGCCCGTCTCTATGACAAGGGTTAGGCCTATATCCTCACATACCCCCTCAATTCGAGCCCTGATTTTAACCATAAGACATCTCCACAGAAATATATAGCCTAAGGATTGCATGGTGACAGTGATTGTGTCTGTTAATCCGGTAAACTAGGTAGTGGTCTTTGGTCAAATCATGACATCGGTGATTTTCAGGCCAGAGAAATATGCCAGAGTTTCTGAATTGGAATTCCAAGTTGGAAACCGCTCAAAACCAAAAAAATCCCGGTCTGAGTTCCCAGTTGTCTTGAACGCACTGATGTCGGAAGTCAGAGATTGCCAACTTCCGAGTTGTTTTGAATGCCCCACTAGAGACCTAGGCCACCTCTTATTTCTGAATAGGGATACCTCCAACAAAGAAGCCATTGTGTCTGTATTGATGTGAGAAATAGGCTTATCTACACAGCAATGGTGGCTGGCTGCAATATCAACTAGCCTAATAATTTTTATATTGAGGTGATAGGCCTATTTTAGCTAAATCAACAAATGAAATTGATTAGATTACTCTGGTAATGACAAAGATTTTTTACATAATAATGTACATGTAGACGTTTGCAAGGCGTTCATGGTGAGATCTTTAATAATAAACTAAACAGACACTTGATGCGTAACACATGTAGACTTTTTTAAGGCGTTGATGGTAAGATCGTTCGTAATAAACTTACAAGCAAACTGACACGTGACGTGTCAGTGCCATGTTACATGATGTGAACACTTGAACACTACGTACGTCTACATGATGTTTACGTGTCATGTGACGTGAACGCGTCGGCAGTTTGACGCCTTAGAAAAAAACTTGTCTCCATTGATAGTCCATGTTAATTCATCACAGTATTTTATGGTGCTAGGAAGGCATTAGGTGACTTTGTGAGAGGTATCAGTAGCTTCACTGGGATTAATTATGGCCCTTATCACCCCCCATTATGGTGGATGGGCTTAAGCATCTGCCTCTGGATCTAATCCAGCGACTGAGAGCTTGTTGTTTGGTCATGCACTGCTTGATATCAGCAAGTCAAGCATGTTGTAGAACAAACCGCAACAGGCCAGCAGGCGAGTTCCTCTTTTCACCGAGTACAGCCATGCCATCTGATCCGAAACATGATCTGACACTCGCTCTCCTGCTGGCCGATATGGATACTTTCCCAGATATGGATAGCCGTTCTGCATAAATCAGAATAATCATCAGAGATGTCAGGATCCATTTCTTCCCTGCAATCTGAGTCGTTTTCATTCAGATCTTGCAGCAACGTTAACGCAGCATGTGCATCCATTCATCTTGGTCTTGCAATTATGCATGCTCTCACTGTGTAGCCTACTCCAAGTGGGCCTAGAGTAGACTAATAAAACTGCTTGTATTCGATGCACTGATATAGGGTACACCATTTTGAGATCACAATTAGAATAGATGAATGCAATAGAATGTCCCTCCCTGTTCTTCATTCACAACTGGTGATTACATAATTATGCATGTTCGCTTCCCATTGCTCATCAACACCCATTTCCCCCCCATCATACTATACTTCATTTATTTCATTTGTTGTTATGCTGTATGTGTGAAATTAGTTTCGCTATAGTTTAGGTTCAGTTTCGAGGCAATTATCGGGGTGATTATCAACTGGGCTTGGCACCTTCAACTATTGGGAGAAGGAGCAGAGCAGTCCCTACTGTTGGGAGAAGGAGCAGAGCAGTCCCTACTATTGGGAGAAGGAGCAGAGCAGTCCCTACTATTGGGAGAAGGAGCAGAGCAGTCCCTACTATTGGGAGAAGGAGCAGAGCAGTCCCTAATATTGGGAGAAGGAGCAGAGCAGTCCCTACTGTTGGGAGAAGGAGCAGAGCAGTCCCTACTATTGGGAGAAGGAGCAGAGCAGTCCCTACTATTGGGAGAAGGAGCAGAGCAGTCCCTACTGTTGGGAGAAGGAGCAGAGCAGTCCCTACTATTGGGAGAAGGAGCAGAGCAGTCCCTACTATTGGGAGAAGGAGCAGAGCAGTCCCTACTGTTGGGAGAAGGAGCAGAGCAGTCCCTACTATTGGGAGAAGGAGCAGAGCAGTCCCTACTATTGGGAGAAGGAGCAGAGCAGTCCCTACTGTTGGGAGAAGGAGCAGAGCAGTCCCTACTATTGGGAGAAGGAGCAGAGCAGTCCCTACTATTGGGAGAAGGAGCAGAGCAGTCCCTACTATTGGGAGAAGGAGCAGAGCAGTCCCTACTGTTGGGAGAAGGAGCAGAGCAGTCCCTACTGTTGGGAGAAGGAGCAGAGCAGTCCCTACTATTGGGAGAAGGAGCAGAGCAGTCCCTACTGTTGGGAGAAGGAGCAGAGCAGTCCCTACTGTTGGGAGAAGGAGCAGAGCAGTCCCTACTATTGGGAGAAGGAGCAGAGCAGTCCCTACTGTTGGGAGAAGGAGCAGAGCAGTCCCTACTGTTGGGAGAAGGAGCAGAGCAGTCCCTACTATTGGGAGAAGGAGCAGAGCAGTCCCTACTGTTGGGAGAAGGAGCAGAGCAGTCCCTACTATTGGGAGAAGGAGCAGAGCAGTCCCTACTGGTGGGAGAAGGAGCAGAGCAGTCCCTACTGTTGGGAGAAGGAGCAGAGCAGTCCCTACTGTTGGGAGAAGGAGCAGAGCAGTCCCTACTGTTGGGAGAAGGAGCAGAGCAGTCCCTACTGTTGGGAGAAGGAGCAGAGCAGTCCCTACTATTGGGAGAAGGAGCAGAGCAGTCCCTACTGTTGGGAGAAGGAGCAGAGCAGTCCCTACTGTTGGGAGAAGGAGCAGAGCAGTCCCTACTGTTGGGAGAAGGAGCAGAGCAGTCCCTACTATTGGGAAAAGGAGCAGAGCAGTCCCTACTTTTGGGAGAAGGAGCAGAGCAGTCCCTACTGTTGGGAGAAGGAGCAGAGCAGTCCCTACTGTTGGGAGAAGGAGCAGAGCAGTCCCTACTGTTGGGAGAAGGAGCAGAGCAGTCCCTACTGTTGGGAGAAGGAGCAGAGCAGTCCCTACTATTGGGAGAAGGAGCAGAGCAGTCCCTACTGTTGGGAGAAGGAGCAGAGCAGTCCCTACTGTTGGGAGAAGGAGCAGAGCAGTCCCTACTGTTGGGAGAAGGAGCAGAGCAGTCCCTACTGTTGGGAGAAGGAGCAGAGCAGTCCCTACTGTTGGGAGAAGGAGCAGAGCAGTCCCTACTGTTGGGAGAAGGAGCAGAGCAGTCCCTACTGTTGGGAGAAGGAGCAGAGCAGTCCCTACTGTTGGGAGAAGGAGCAGAGCAGTCCCTACTGTTGGGAGAAGGAGCAGAGCAGTCCCTACTATTGGGAGAAGGAGCAGAGCAGTCCCTACTGTTGGGAGAAGGAGCAGAGCAGTCCCTACTGTTGGGAGAAGGAGCAGAGCAGTCCCTACTATTGGGAGAAGGAGCAGAGCAGTCCCTACTGTTGGGAGAAGGAGCAGAGCAGTCCCTACTGTTGGGAGAAGGAGCAGAGCAGTCCCTACTATTGGGAGAAGGAGCAGAGCAGTCCCTACTGTTGGGAGAAGGAGCAGAGCAGTCCCTACTGTTGGGAGAAGGAGCAGAGCAGTCCCTACTGTTGGGAGAAGGAGCAGAGCAGTCCCTACTGTTGGGAGAAGGAGCAGAGCAGTCCCTACTGTTGGGAGAAGGAGCAGAGCAGTCCCTACTGTTGGGAGAAGGAGCAGAGCAGTCCCTACTATTGGGAGAAGGAGCAGAGCAGTCCCTACTATTGGGAGAAGGAGCAGAGCAGTCCCTACTGTTGGGAGAAGGAGCAGAGCAGTCCCTACTATTGGGAGAAGGAGCAGAGCAGTCCCTACTATTGGGAGAAGGAGCAGAGCAGTCCCTACTGTTGGGAGAAGGAGCAGAGCAGTCCCTACTGTTGGGAGAAGGAGCAGAGCAGTCCCTACTGTTGGGAGAAGGAGCAGAGCAGTCCCTACTGTTGGGAGAAGGAGCAGAGCAGTTCCTACTGTTGGGAGAAGGAGCAGAGCAGTCCCTACTGTTGGGAGAAGGAGCAGAGCAGTCCCTACTGTTGGGAGAAGGAGCAGAGCAGTTCCTACTGTTGGGAGAAGGAGCAGTCCCTACTATTGGGAGAAGGAGCAGAGCAGTCCCTACTATTGGGAGAAGGAGCAGAGCAGTCCCTACTATTGGGAGAAGGAGCAGAGCAGTCCCTACTATTGGGAGAAGGAGGGGCAACGAGGAAAGACATTCAAAAAATGACATGCCCTCATGAAACTGGTTATAACTCCAGCTCTGTTTGTGATTTTAAAATTCTAACATAGACAGTGTGTTATATAAACATATTTAGGAAATGTCAAGGAGGAGGGGGCATGACTTTAAAAATGGTAGAGTAATTAAACATTTAAATTAGCTTTGAGTCAATATAATGTTCTCTGCCTTTCTAGTGTTAATGTACACAATCACAAAGAAATCCACTAAGATGTTGTTTAGGAAGGTCATAAAAAGCATGATACAAGACAATTTACTTCAAAAGAACAGAATAGTATGTTTTGAGTTGTGTTTATCTGTGCTTAGTAGCCAAGGCTATGGCTGTGCCATGCCAATAAAATAAACTTTTCAATTAGCAGACATCACAGGCCCTACCCTACCACAGTCAACATGCATTTATTTTACAGTAAGAATATAATGGAATAAAACATTGTCATCAGTAGCCAACTCACACGAGGAACTCACACAGAGCCATTGTTATACTAGTAAAAAGTATATTTTGAAACAGAGACCACCTGAGCAATTTGTATAGTAGTTTGGCAAAAATAGATTAATTAGAAACCTTGGAATCTGATCTTTCTGAAAGGGTATAGCAATTAAAACATTTGGCCTGCATGGACCTGTGTAGGATGATATAGAAGAAGTGCTATTTGGTAAGCTCCATTCCCTTCTTTGTCAATGCATGCTGTGCTGGTCATCAGTCTCTTCATTCTCTATTTGACAATTGATAACATTTTCACCCATCAGACTATCCATTTAATCTTGTCTTTAAGCCAGTGTTATCCAACCCTGATCCTCCAGTACCCCCAACAGTACACATTTTTGTTGTAGCCTTGGAAAAACATACCTCAAGGACCAGGGCTGGGAAACATTGGTTTAGGCAACATCTATTATTATTATATGTGTGAAATTAGTATCAATATAGTTTTGCTGTAGTTTGGACGGACCAGCTGGGCAGGCAACTGCTGTCTTATAGTCAGAAAATACACTATTGTCTTATTTTAGTATTTAGCTACAGTCTATGTGCTTCTGAATTAATGATTACATTTTATGACTGATAACAACTTACATTTGGTGTCCTAAAGTTTCTTATGAACGATTTTAACATAATTAATTTAGCAATGAATTATTTATTATGGAATATTTACACAATTGAAATATCAACGTCAGAATGACCAATCATGGCCATTCTAGTAGCTATGGAATTCCGGTGCTCCTAGTGCTAGCTAGCAAGTTTACTAGATAGCTACAGTAGTTGCCTTGGTAACCAAACCATCACTCCTCATACAGTAGCTTGCTATTCGCCTTATGCAGCCCCGACCACTTGACACAGTTCCATTCGAACGCGATTGTGTTTGTGTTTCCATTTCACAACTTCCGTCAACGCTAGCAAATTACCCCAGAGCGGTGGCCAGCTGATAATTAAAAAACACACAACATTAACACTTAACAAATAAACAAAAACAAAACATAGCTCACGTTTGGGAACACACAAATGGCTCTTCTGAGGTCGGATGGTATCACCGTACCCCATCTGTCCATGATTAATAATTGGGTGGTTGACATAATAAAATGGCCTGAAATTACCTACGGGGACATTTTTAATTACTTCATGCTCTCCTTGGGAGTGGATGGTTCTACTATGAAAAATTACAAGAGTACAGAGGCCTATCAGTACCTCCACAGTGGTGAGGTGGGCTGAGTTCTTCACCAGAAGGAGGGAAAAGGATTGGTATTTTTAAAGGCCGATGTTCAGCCCAGCCAATCAAGCAGCTCTTACCATTCTGCTTCAGTACTTGTATCCAACAACGGATCAGTAGAGACAGCTGGATGCACTTGTATCGCTGGCCTTGGAAAGTCATGCACCATGCAGCCTCAATTTTGTGGAAGGTAGGCTAATAAGCAAAGTCACTTGCATGTCTAATATTACTTAACATAAGCGATTACAGCATACAAGCAGCCTACATGTGCTGTGGTGACAGTTACTATAATCCATAAACTAACGTTATATGAAATCGTTCTCAGATGATATCTATGATCAATCGCCTCATTACTTGGTCTTGTAATTGATGTTTATTGCCTATTTTCTTCGTTCCTTTTATAGATGAAAGTGCACAATACTGCCTTACCTAGACACAGAATGATAAAATAGTCAGGCGTAACATAGCAGTTAGACCAAACGTTTTGTTGGATGAAAGCTGAATTGAGAATATCATGATATATTGGTTATGTTAACATGTATTTGTGGATCAACAGAACTGCTGTATTAATGTGGAGAATCTGTAAGTATCCTGTCAAATCACATGTTGGTGAAGCAAGGTAGGTTTATGGAGTCCAGGTGAGTCTGCCCCTGAACAAGGCAGTTAACCCACTGTTCCTAGGCCGTCATTGAAAATAAGAATTTGTTCTTAACGAGTCGAGTTACTGCAAGCTTAGTCAAGAAGGTCCCTGTCAGTGAATTCCCCCAACCCTGGTAAGTTTCTCCAGAAGCATCTGCATCCCAGGTTCCGACGGAATGCAGCCACATGCTATGGGAAAGATAATGAGCCGATGGCCTCCCAGTGGCTGGAAGACTGTGGATACTCTGTGGACGACAGAGGCATTGTTGTCAGTGTTGAAGAGCCATGGCTATCAGCAAGCCCTGACGGAGTGCGGAACTCCAACGAGCTGTTGGAGATCAATCAATCAATCAAATGTTTTATTAAGCCTTTCTTAAATCAGCTGATGTCACAAAGTGGTGTACAAAAACCCCAAACAGCAAGCAATGCAGGTGTAGAAGCATGTTGGCTAGGAAAAACTCCCTAGAAAGGCCGGAACCTAGGAAGACACCTAGAGAGGAACCAGGCTATGAGGGGTGGCCAGTCCTCTTCTGGCTGTGCCGGGTGGAGATTATAACAGAACATGGCCAAGATGTTCAAATTTCTTCAACCACCAACTTACTATCCTGAGACAAAGCCGAGTATAGCCCACGAAGATCTACCTCACGACACGGACCCAAGGGGGGGGGGGCGCCAACCCGGACAGGAAGATCACGTCAGTGACTCAACCCACTCAAGTGATCAAGTGTCCTGTCATGTGGAAGGGCTATGATTCTCTGGATGATGTCTTCAATGGGAAAGTGATGTGAAGGTGGTGGAGGGCACACCCCAACTGCAACCACATGGGCCACGTGGCTTCTAAATGCAGGTGAAAATTGGTATGTTTTGCACAGGGCTTAGAGAAAGTATGGTGCTCATCTGGACTCCTTCCCAGCAAGTTGCCATCCCTGTTCCCTATGATACACAGTTCTGTGCAGAGGCTGTCCTGAGGTTGAAGGCATTCTACTTTATACACATGCTGCCATTTATTGTTGAGGAGCATCAGGCAGACAGATTGTCACTAAGTGACAAATATATTCAGCTCTTTAGAAGTATGTAGTCAGATGTCTCCTGTTTGCAGTTACTATTAACAAATGGTTTTCAATTAAAAATCCTGACTTAATGCATCAACAGTAACCGTATTGTGGAAATGTTTTTTTATGGTTTTGTTTTTTATTAATATTAATGTCAAACAAATAGTTGAGTCAAGTTGTTACAGAATGAAATTACATTTATTTTTAACATAACTTTTGACAACTTTAATTCATATTGTGAAATTGACCCTGTGAATGGCATTTGACTGGTCAGTTCATTCAGCATCTTCATGAATGATGTCACCACTCAGGTTCCTCAGGGCAGCACAGATTCAAATTATTTTGTCCATTTTAGATGAGAGGTTGATTGGCACTTTCTGTGAGATGATTCTAAACCGTTTGAGCCTTTGAATTATGCGTTCCACATGAACGCTTACGTTAGTTATCCGTCTTGTACATGTGGTGTCCTCCTTTGACAGCGGTGCACCTCTTTTTGTGAAGGCTGGGATTGTTAAATTTCCTCTCGTGTAGCAGATCACGGATTGTGAAGCCCCGGTCAGCCATGACCTCATCTCCTGGACAAAGGTACTCCAGGAACCCTGAATCCGATGTTATACATTTGTCGCTACATCTACCTCCATATGCTGAGGAGATAAACATCACTAGACCACAAGGTGCAATGGCCACCAGGTACTTGATAGTGTTCTGGGCGTAGTAATGGCTGAATGACTCCCCCCTTGAATCCAGATTCTTGCACTTCTGTAAAGCAGTTTCTGAGCAGTCAATAATGCAGGTTGTTCCTGGGTAGAGGTCCTTAAAACATTGTGGCATTGTAGCACAGATGGTCTCCCTTGGCAGCCATGGAATGTACTCCCTCAGATTCTCTTCCATCATGTCAATCCAATAATTAACCTCTCGACTGACAATCCTCTGGGAAACACCAAACCTTTCTGCTAGGTACTGCTGCAGCAAGCAGAGCTTCAGCCTCATCAGTGTCATCAGGAATTGGTCTGTCAATTTGGTGAACACTTGAGCCTGTTGTGTCATTTGTTAAGAAATCAGTATGGCTTGTTAAACAAGTCAATGGACAATTAATAACAAAACTATACAATAAAACACCATACTGCATGGACGCTCCTAATAATATTTAATAATCATAATAATTAAGTATATATAAAATGGGAATTTTTAATTGAGATGTAGAGGAAATAAATTGTGCTATTATGGGACTGTGCTTAGATACAAGAGCAAGAGACACAGAATGAGAGCAAGCAAACTGCTCAAGCCTGTGGCTTACCTGTCACTGATGACTGCCTGACAACACCCGATGCTTCTTAAGAAGTGGTAGGAGCACACAAAGGGACGTTTTGGTGGTTTCTTTAGGTTCAACTCTTTGAGCCAGAGCCGCAAAGACTTTAGGAGGTTGATGCAGGTCGTATGGGGCTCCACAGTTACATTCAGATTGACGTATAGGTTGGTGTTCAAAACATTGCTGTTGTAAAAACTGCCTCTTCATCCAATTATTGTGATAGCCTTTACTGAACATAAAATGCTTGTCATGTTGATCGATTTTAGGATTTTGTGCGGTTCTGTCAGTGTAAAACTATCAAGCTCTCAACTAAAAGTAAAATTTTTGCATGCACTAGCATCGCACGAATGTTTCCGGAAATAGAAACACAATTGCAACTAACTCGCCGCGATCACTGTGATGTTCCAGAAAAAGGCGAATACTCCCAGTCGTATTGGCCTGCCCGCCTGTGGTGAAAACAACCTGTGGTTACTTAGGTTACCCCATTGGCTCATAGCAAAAAACATAACCTTTTTTTAAACAAAATGTTCTTGTCTGCTTATTTTAGTCAATTACAAATCTACATTAAAGAAAAGTACAACAGGTCTAAAGATTACTTTTCATCATTGGCTGCTCCCGAGCGATCTCACTACTTAGAAAAACGTAATATTGTAGGGCTTCCCTCATGCCCCTTTTCCATGACGGTGCTAGCAGCAACATGCGTGACAGAGTGCTAGCAAGCTACTAGCCCAATATTGGAGTAAAGGAGCCTAATGTTACTCTTTAGTCCAAGGACCTTACATATTCTATTTTAAGGGCGAATTTGCTCTGGAAGCCAAAACAGCCAATTAGTCCATATAATCGTGAATGGATTCTCAATTGCGGTACGATTCTAGAAACATAAAATCCCTCTACTTTCATATCACATCAAAGTAATTTCACAAATGCAAAACACATATTTTCTTTTACCTTTATTAAACTACTGAGAACAAATTCTTCTACTGAGAACAAATTCTTATTTACAATGACGGCCTACCCCAGCCAAACCCAGATAACAATGGGCCAATTCTGCGCTGCCCTATGGGACTCCTAATCACGGCCGGTTGTGATACAGCCTGGAATCAAACCAGCGTCTGTAGGGACGCCTCTGGCACTGAGTTGCAGTGCCTTAGACTCCTGCACCACTCGGGAGCCCATTGTGTTCCCTACAGGTTGTAGAAGAAAGCCTCCACTTCTAGGTCAAAGAATGTTAAAACAAAAACACTGTAAATTCTACAGCCCTTACGAAAAAGATTGCAGTCAAAATAACACTGTTTTTTTTACTGCAGTAATTTTGCAGTGTAACTGCAGTTAGAGTGCAGTATAACTGCAGATCAGTACACTACAGTTATTCTGCAATTACTGCGTCCAAAATACCATAGTCGACTTAAGTTACTGCACTTTTACTGCAGTTTCAAAACTGCAATGTTTTTTTGGAAGGGAGTATAGTACAGTCTGCAAAACCACTACATTAAATACTACAATCCTCAAAACACTACATTAATTGCTGTAGTATATACTACAGTTTTATTTTACTACAGTATTTATACTATAGTTAACTGGAAATACTACAGTATTGTCCGCAAAAACACTACAGTGAATAATATCGTAAAGTCTACATAAACACTGCAGTGATTTTTTTTATGTTGGTCAGCTGGTGTGAAGTGAATTCGTTCAATGAGATTTGGAAATATGAAAGGCATAAAATCATGGATACAGTTTTGTGTGTGTACATCTTCCCAGGAGCTATATCCAAACAAATCTAAGGGAGGAGAAATAGCATTCTTCCAACAAAACAAGAAAGTAAAGTTACTGAGGATTCAATGAAACTGAATATTCACAGCATTCAAGGTTATGGTGGCTGTTATTATAGTCTTTCTTTAGGGACACTATAAATGACTGCGAATGACACAAAAAAGTCTCACATTTTATAATGGCAGCAAGAGTGGGCATTATGGGATTCTGGGTGAATGTGTTACCATCCAAGTTACTCTCTTTTCAACTTTTCATTAGCTGTTACTGTTGCTACTCTACTTTTTCCTATATCTGACAGAAAGGCACTATTATATTGGTTGGCCTCTGAAGGCACATATTATTTCAAGACGAGAGTAGCTATGATTCCTGACCTATTTTAAGAAGGAGAATGAGAGGAGGCCTCTGTGGATTTTGGGAGAGTGGAGCCCTGTTTCACCCTTCATGTTTTGTTATTTACTCTTACAGTTACAGAGCAACAACATTAGCAACAAACTCTGTCTGAAGGGCATTTCACATCTAATCAGTACCACACAAATATAGTATAAGCACCCTTTTCTTCTATGACATGTAGCACCTTGAAACCAAAGTCTGAAACTGTGGTGAGGATTCAAACACGTCAAGTTTACTTCCTTGACAAAGAAAGCCCCTTCATGTGTCAGCCCACTAACATAACCGTTCTTTGCTCACTCTGCTATAACACAGCTCAATCCTCTCCATTTAAATGAGTCAAATTGTCCAATTCAGGCTGGGTTGGGGTTTTGGGATGATTGCACAGGGTTTAATGAGAGCAGACAGAACAGTAAGGAGACAATTTGTCAAAAGGATGATGTGTTAGGCAAAGTTCTCGACAGCAGAAGGGAAAATGGGGTTTAATCTGGATCAGATTGTTTTACTTTTCAAAGAAATACTGAGATTTAATTCTAATTACAAACTGAGTTTCTATTCAAAATAATTCAAAAACATATTAAATGCTTTGGATGTTTCTCCTGCCCTGTAGGGAGAGATGGTGGAATTCTGATGGGAGTGCATGCTCAGCACTACTTTTCATACAATACAATCCACAGTAAACTCACAGTTTGGTTCTGGAACCACCTTCACTGCTCCAATCCTATCAAGACATTCCAGCCTTCTCATTGCAAGGATCTGCAGAATTAACAAGACCAGCTTTTAAGAGGCAAAGGCCTGGCCGATAATCAACTTATCAATGCTACAACTGCAACACTGGCACGACACTCATTGATGTATTGTACCTCCACCGGGATAGCAGCAGGTTATAGTATACCCTGTTTACCCCAATAGGGTTACTAGAGTAGGCTACACTCTGGGGTGGTGCTATACTGCACTGTGAGTACTGTTATGTCAAGCATTGGCATGACCTATAGGCCTAGGTTCACATGGAAAGGATTAATGATTACATTTTTCAAGTGAAGAGATGGGGTGTGAAATATCTCAATCTATGAGGCAAATAATGACAGAAAAAAAGTTATGGGGAGCAGTTAATGAAGAGAAAGGAATGATGATGACATGGTGATCAATTTGTCAGAGATGAAAGGACTTGGTCAGAGAATGTGTAGTTTGTAAAAATGTTTCACAGTTCCTATCAAAGCTAAAATTATTTTCATAAAACAATCTGTGTAAGGTATGATACGTAGCTGATCGTTTATGCGGATGGCTGCCAAATGCCATGAAGCATAGGCATTCTGACTGCGGAGTTATAGCTGCATGTGGCAAACTGCTGTGACGTTCAGGTGATTAGGGAGTGTGCTGTGGGCAGATCTCAGAAACCCCTCTCTCCTCTCTTCTCCCACCTGCAACAGTTGTGACACTGCAGACAACAGTGTACCCTGCATTACAGGTTATGTGACCTGTGTGAAGCTAGCCATAATAAGGATAAGCCACGATGATGGAATTTGTGGTTTGCCTTCAAAATTCAAGTCCCCCATTGAAAGATATTCAAACGGACAAATAGTGCAATCATACCATATTTGGGCTAGATAATGCTAAACAAGGTTGGAATGTTATGGAAGTTCAAAGAAAGACAATAATTAGTTAATTTCACCCCCCAAACAAGTACAAATCTGTTGAAATTGCACTGTGGATGTATTGGACTTTAGAATTGCATTGGGGGCATACTTATATGCACTGTACAGCCTTACCCCAATTCACAGAACCAAGATCCATAGGTATCAGCCTACACGGTGAAACCCACAGATTACAATTCTGAAGAATATACACAAATATTAATGTTGTAGATCATATTAGCGACCTTTAACTGAGGGGAATCATCTCACTATACAGCTTATTGTGAGTATTGACATTCATATTGCAATGTACAGCCTTACCTATGGATCTTGGGTCTATGAAATGGGGTATCTGCATACTCAGTGACATCTACAGACTACAACTGTTTTGTTCTCTCTTTTGTTCTCTATTGTTCCTCAAGCAAGGGGGAGGATGACATCAGTGGGCACCATAAGACCAACTCCTTGAATGAACTGGCCTGCTCCTTGAAGTTTGCAGTTGTGTCTAAAAAACACTATTTTGCTTTAAAAAAAGAATTTAAAAGTATATATATATATATATCTTCAGTGTGTACATTACTGTATTTATACTTATTATTTGTCAGGCCAAGCGATTGGCCTGAAGCATGTCAAGGCGGGCCTTGAGCTGATTTACATGTGTAAAGGCTTATCACCATTAGGATAATCTAGTTCGGTGACAGCTCTGACAGTCCATTCTTTACATTGTGTTTTTGAATTAGCTGACTTCTCAACTAAAGTTTAGTAGGGGAGAGTGGAGTAAATTGAGCCAAAGGGGTAGGTTGAGCCACCCTTGTTTCTCAGAAATCATACACAAAATTCATAACTTGACCAAATCTTTAGGAAGAGGTTATCCTTTCATGGAGTCTGTGAAGGAAGAAACCACATGGAAAAAGTGGTAAGCAAGTTAGGTAACAAAAAACAAGGATTTTTAGCAAGTCAAATGAACAGAGGGGTTGGGCTAAATGCAGAAGACACATCTTGGTTGAATGCATTCAGTTGTGCAACTGTCTAGGATTCCCCCTTTCCCTTTTTGTGTTAGAGGTTTTATATGCTTGTATCTAAACCAAAGTACATTTTAAAAACGATTTTGTAACAATTTTCAGATTGTTCTATACATCAGTTGGGGTCTCTATAAGCTTCAAAATAAGGTCCTAACCCTAGCATAAAAGTGATTCCTTGTAGCTGTGTGGATATAGTCAAAATGTTTGCCTTGGGATAAGCTGAGCTGTAGTTGATGAGCAGCATTCTTACATAGGTATTTTGCTTGTCCAGGTTGGATAGGGCAGTGTGCAGTGCAATGGCAATTGCGTCGTCTGTGGATCTGTTGGTGCGATGTGCAAATTGTAGTGGGTCTATGGTGTCTGGTAAGGTGGAGCACTCAATGATGACAGAAGTGAGTGCTATGGGGCAATAGTCATTTAGTTCAGTTACTTTCGCATTCTTGGGTACAGGAACAGTGGCGTACATCTTGAAGCAACTGGGGACAACAGACTGGAATATGGAGAGATTGAATAGGTCCATAAACACTCCAGCCAGCTGGTTTGCACATACTCTGAGGATGCGGCTTGGGATGCCGTCTGGACCGGCAGCTTTGCGAGGGTTAACACGCTTAAATGATTTACGTCAGCCACAGAGAACGAGAGCACACAGTCCTCGTGAGTGTCTGGAGCCCGTGTTTGTGGCTCGATATTGTTTTCCTCAAAGCGGGCAAAGAAGGTGCTTAGCTAGTTATTTCCAGGCTGTAGGTAATAATACAAGAGGGCCTCCCGGGTGGCGCAGTGGTCTAGGGCACTGCATCGCAGTGCTATGCTGCGCCACCAGAGTCTGGGTTCGCGCCCAGGCTCTGTCGCAGCCGGCCGCGACCGGGAGGTCCGTGGGGCGACGCACAATTGGCTTAGCGTCGTCCGGGTTAGGGAGGGTTTGGCCGGTAGGGATATCCTTGTCTCATCGCGCTCCAGCGACTCCTGTGGCGGGCCGGGCGCAGTGCGCGCTAACTGAGGGGGGCGGGTGCACGGTGTTTCCTCCGACACATTGGTGCGGCTGGCTTCCGGGTTGGAGGCGCGCTGTGTTAAGAAGCAGTGCGGCTGGTTGGGTTGTGCTTCGGAGGACGCATGACTTTCGACCTTCGTCTCTCCCGAGCCCGTACGGGAGTTGTAGCGATGAGACAAGATAGTAATTACTAGCGATTGGATACCACGAAAAATTGGGGAGAAAAGGGGATAAAATTAAAAAAAAAAAAAAAAAAAAAAAAAAAAAAAAATAATACAAGAAACTTTATAAGCAAATAACACAAAAAAAATATTAGGCAAAATTAGCTAGGAACTAGAAACAGGGCGATCGTGTATGTTGACACCATCTTGTGTTTTTTTCCCCAGGCGTAATGCAAGGCATTATCGCTGGGATATGAGGTAAGCATGTAAATTGCAATATGAATTTTCAATGCATAGTAAGTTGACTGGTGAGCTTAATGTGGCTAATTTCACACCGGTTTAAGAGTCTAACAATAAGACCTACAGTATGACGCTAATTATTCGTGAAAACTTTTCACAGTTGTGTTCTGCGGGTGTCACTGACTAGGCTAAAACTCAATTTTAAGATATCAAGATCCATAGGTAAGGCTGTACATTGCAATATGAATGTTCTATAGAGCCCCACAATGGAGATGCCATAATACCCATAAAACCTAGTGGTCAAACAGGGAAATTCAACAGTCTAGCTATACAAGCTAGATAGTTAAGTGATAATGCCAGAGAAGCCAGTGTTTGGAGGATATATTGGCACAGTTTGACTAACAACACCTGTGCCAGTATATCCTCCAAACACCGGCTTCTTGGGCATTATCGCTTAACTATCTAGCTCATGGTTAGCTAGTTAAGGCAACATTAGCCGTCTATTTGTCTAGCTATTTAAATGCATGAGAAATTGATAAAAATGAGTTTAGCTTTCTTTGGCTTTTTAAATGAATGGGGTTTTAAATGAATTGGTATTCACACATTTGTTTTTGAGGTAGAATAGGTGTCACCTTATTGGCACCTTCTCTATTCCAGAACCAATGGGTGTGCCTGAGTCTTCCTCTCTCAACTAGATAAGGTGTTTCAACCTGGAACACTATTCTCCTGCTTTGGTCTGTTTCAGTCATTGTAGGAAGTCCTGAAGAGCAGGAGTGTGTGAAGAGTTTTGTCCCAGCTCAGCTCTAATACCTGACTTAAATAATCAACATACCGAATCACAGTGATAGGCTATGATTTGTAATCGGGTATGGGTTGGGCTGGAACAAAAGCTTTTGCACACTACTACCATTCAGATATGGAGCTGTCCACCTGTTTATGTCATTATTCTGTACTATTTGTACAATTGTATGGGTGGGTGGGGGGGTTATTGATACAGTATATAACGCATGCTCCACTCTCAAGTTGAACTTGTTGACTGATGCCATGGCGGCGGCTGCTAAGAAGAAGGGAGCAACTGAGAACCAGTAGACTGCAGCCAAGACATCACTGGTCCACACCTGCCCTGTCTGTCACTGAATAGTATTCGTTGGTACTGTATGTGCCTTTTGGTCCCTCCATGTGTTATCTATTGTACTGGCCTGTATTGTACAGTCTTTCATATGTGTAGTAGTGTATTACATCGTATTGCTTAGTTTATCATGTGTCAACTTTTGAATTCAATCTAAACCACAGATTGTTAACTTGCTCTATTTTGCACATGACCTTTATAGATGCAGACCAGATCAAGCAGTACTTTGAGAGGAAGCATCCCAAGTCTCCAATGGTCCCAGTACTGGTTGATGTGCAGGCCTACAGTAAGTGACCACACACACTCAAATGGACCTACAGCTGTGACAAGATTCTAACATCTTTCACACACAGTAGACATAGTGTAAACCACCATGTTGTCAACAAAATGCTGTCCTTAATGCTTAAGTTGTATTGTCTAATCTCTCTTAGATAAAAGGGTTCCAAAAGGGTTCTTTAGCTGTCCCCATAGGATTTCATGTAGAAAACTCTGTAGAAAGGGTTCTACATGGTACCAAAAAGGGTTCTACCTGGAACCAAAAGGGTTATTCAAAGAGTTTTCTTATGGGAACAGCTGAAGAACCCTTTAAGGTTCAAGATAGCACCTGTACTATTTTTGCTACCTTTTTCCCCCATCTATGTAATGCTGTCCTCCTGCTAATTCTGGGGTTCAGACTGAATGCAGTGGTAAATGTGCTGCTCACAATTGACAGCAGCAACATGGACCAGTTAAATTCACAAGAATAGTGTGATATAGCTGTGTTTAAGTATGGCTTCTTTGCTTTTATTCTGTTTGTGTTTCTCATTCTCCTGGAGCTGACCATATGGTCAACAATATTTTATATAAAACCTACCTTGCGCATACGGTTTTTCGACAAATGAAACCCCCACCAAAAATCACAATATGCTGTTTTATATGCAACATGCAACAATTTCAAAGATGTTACTGAGTTACAGTTCATATAAGGAAATCAGTGGTTCTGCCCGGTACAGTTGAATCCGGGATTCATCCGTGAAGAGCACACTTCTCCAGAGTGCCAGTGGCCATCGAAGGTGAGCATTTTCCCACTGAAGTCGGATACGACACCAAACTGCAGTCAGGTTAACAACCTGGTGAGGACCCTGGTGAGGATGACGAGCATGCAGATGAGCTTCCACCAGATGGTTTTCTGACAGTTTGTGCAGCAATTCTTCAGTTGTGCAAACCCACAGTTTCATCAGGTGGCTGGTCTCAGACGATCCTGCAGGTGAAGAAGCCGGATCTGGAGGTTTTGGGCTGGCATGGTTACATGTGGTCTCCAGTTGTGAGGACGGTTGGACGTATTGCCAAATTCTCTAAAACGACATTGGAGGCTGCTTATGGTAGAGAAATTAACATTCAATTCTCTGGTAACAGCTCTGGTGGACATTCCTGCAGTCAGCATACCAATTGCACGCTCCCTCAAAACTTGAGTCATCTGTAACATTGTGATGTGTGACAAAACTGCGCATTTTAGAGTGGCCTTTTATTGTCCCCAGCACAAGGTGCACCTGTGTTATGATCATGCTGTTTAATCAGCTTCTTGATATGCCACACCTGTCAGGTGGATGGATTATCTTGGCAAATGAGAAATGCTCACTAACAGAGATATAAACAAGTTAGTGCACAAATTGAAAAATACAGGGATATTTTATTTCAGCTCATGAAACATGGGACCAACACTTTACTGTTGCGTTTATATTTTTGCTGAGGAATATTTCTGTCTGTAATAAAGCCCTTTGGTGGAGAAAAACGAATTCTGATTGGTGGGCCTGGCTCCCAAGTGGGTGGGCCTATGCCCTCCCAGGCCCACCCATGGCTGTGCCCCTGCCCAGTCATGTGAAATCCCATAGATTAGGGTCTAATGAATTTATTTCAAATGACAGATTTGTAACTCAGCAAAATCTTTGAACTTGTTGAGTTTAGATTTTTGTTCAGTATAGATTTCAACTTGTTCATAAATTATAAGGAATTAAATAAAGACCCCCCACTGGCTGAAGGAGAAGAGGTTCTGGTAAAATAAGGTTGTGCTTCTAATTTACATTTACATTTAAGTCATTTAGCAGACGCTCTTATCCAGAGCGACTTACAAATTGGTGCATTCACCTTATGATATCCAGTGGAACAACCACTTTACAATAGTGCATTCTAACTCTAATATCATCTAGGTAGGTAGATAGCTAGCTATATAACTTCTTTGCAAAAACTCACAGTCAATATGCACAATAGTCAAATTAGGTAATTATTCTATTGTTGAATTCATATAAAAACATTCCGATATTGTTTAGCATTATCTATTCCAAATATGGCATGATTCCACTTTTTGTATCCGTTTGAATCACTTTCGACCGGGGACTTTTATTTTGATTCCACTATAGTGGCTAATCCTTATTGTGGCTAGCTTCACACAGGTCAATATGCAACGATAAAGATGCTGAGGAAAGGGTGCCGAGAACAAACCACAGAATTGCATTATTGTACTTGAAGTCTGATAATCGCAATAGTTATCTCCAATACTATATTAAGCAGGCGTTCGACAGCTATACCATTATCTCCTATTATAAAAGCATTATAGAAAACAATTAAGAAACGCTTCTAAACCATCTGCTACAACTTCAGGGGGGAAAGAACTGAAAGCGTAATCTTGTCACAAAGTTTTTTTCCTTTCACTGTTTCACTGGGATAAGGCAAAACAAAATATTGCAGCAGCGCGATTCACGAGGAACGAACAGGTGCTTTTGATGGGGAATTTGCCGCCACTTTAACAGGTTAGTAGTTTCTTTCAGTCAAGTTGGTACTATGGGAGTCTTCAAATGGGTGAAAAATAGAACACAATCAACTAACTCCTCTGTGATTCCAAGAGCTCATTGTATATACTTCAAGGTCAATCGGAATATCACATAGGCTAATGTACCAGTTTGTTCTATGGCTGATTGGTTCGACATTTCTATTTCTGCTTACCATGTAAGATAGCTATGCTTTCTGCTCAGGCGAAGGTAATGCTTATTGCAGTAAATGAACATAAGATGCCCCTGCGGATGCTGACACTCAACCTATTCAGTTTTCTAGAATGTTATTGATTCTACACCATAAGAATGTTACACACACACACACAGAGTAGGCGGCAGGTAGCCTAGCGGTTAGCGCATTGGGCCAGTAACCGGAAGGTCGCTGTTTCGAATACAATCTATCGATGTGTCCTTGAGCAAGGCACTTAACCCAAATTTGCTCCCCGTGAGCCGTACTACTATGTCTGACCCTACAACACAACACCTGCTCTTTCCATGACTTGGACTATCCAGGTTTAAGCTATGATCCCGTATTGATGTCACTTGTTAAACCCACTTCAATCAGTGTAGATGAAGGAGAGAAGTCAGGTTAAAGAAAGATTTTTATGCCTTGAGACAATTGTATTGTTTATGTGTGCCATTGGGCAAGACAAAAATATTTAAGTGCATTTGAAAGGGGTATGGTAGTAGGTGCCAGGCACACTGGATTGTGTCATGAACTGCAATGCTGCTGGGTTTTTTACTCAACAGTTTCCCTTGTGTAATAAAATGTTTATATTTTTTAATTAACCTTTATTTAACTAGGCAAGTCAGTTAAGAACAAATTCTTATTTACAATGGTGGCCTACACCGGCCAAACCCAGACGACGCTGGGCCAATTGTGCGCCGCTCTATGGGACTCCCAATCACTGCTAGTTGTGATACACCCTGGAATGGTCCACCAACCAAAAGACATCCAGTCAACTTGACACAACTGGGAGAAACATTGGAGTCAACATGGGCCAGCGTCCCTGTGGAACGCTTTCGATGAATTGAGGCTGTTCTGATGGGGAGTGTATATATATGCTTTAATTATTATCATTGTGTTCTGAATAGATGATTAGTATTAGATCACTAACCACACTTTGTAAATGTTTTATTGTAGCATCTGAACATGATATGAGAGGGTATGTATTTTAATGCAAATCAGTGTAGAGTATGTACTGCTTTTTCATATAGTAATCCACCATAACTGTAGGGTATTATTGTGTCTGTGCAGAGCATAATTGCTAGTAAGCTGACTATGTATAATCAGTATGTAACAACAAGTGCAGAAACTGAATACTAAACATCCCTCTTTTCCAACCATTTATTCTTATAGGGTGACCTGTTCATATGAACACATTGCTGGAGAACCAGAGAAGATATTGTCTCTGGTGTTCCTGTGGGATATGAATGACAGCTTGAGAATGTCACATGAGATCATGATGTTTTACCAAATGATGGAACAAGCCCAGAACACCAGCTGTGAAGCACCCACCCCCATCTGCAATAAGAGTGCAAATGGAGACTCACTACAGCTGCCCACCTTCTCCACAGCAGCCAAAGTCAGAGTAATCATTACTTTCACTCTGTGTGCCATGTCAGCTGTCTGTAACCTCGCTGTGCTGTGGGCCGCCAATACCAACGGAAAGCGCAAGTCCCACGTTAGGATATTAATAATTAACTTGACTGTGGCAGACCTGCTGGTGACTTTCATCGTCATGCCTGTTGATGCTGTCTGGAATATCACAGTTCAGTGGCAGGCAGGAGACGTCGCCTGTAGGCTGCTGATGTTCATGAAACTTGTTGCCATGTACTCCTGTGCTTTTGTCACAGTGGTCATTAGCTTGGACCGCCAGTCTGCTATCCTCAACCCACTGGCCATCAATGAGGCCAAGAAGAGAAGCAAGATCATGTTGTCTGTGGCGTGGGTGATGAGTGTGATTCTGTCTGTTCCCCAGGTGAGGCTCTGGTTAAGAGAGGTTTCATGTTTTCTCTCCTCAACCTGGTCTCAGGACACCACAACAATTATCAAAATATACATCGGAGGACATAACAACCCTGTTTTATTATAGAGCTTTATTATACAGCTTTATTATAATAATAATAATAATAATAACACATTTTATTTTAATCTGTTTTCATGACACCCAAAGTCACTTTACATACAACAAAATCAGCTGGATAAAAAGGAATAAAATCCCAGTAAAATAAGTAAGTACAGTGCATTCGGAAAGTATTCAGACCCCTTGACTTTTACCACATTTTGTTACGTGACAGCCTTATTCTGAAATGGATTAAATCATGTTTTCCCTCATCAATGTACACACAATGCCCCGTAATGACAATGCATAAACAGGTTTTTAGAAATTTTTGCAAAAAATAAATAAAATTTAATTTAATTAAATTTACATAAGTATTCAGACCCTTTACTCAGTACTTTGTTGAAGCACCTTTTGGCAGCGATTACAGCCTTGAGTCTTCTTGGGCATGACGCTACAAGCTTGGCACACCTGTATTTGGGGAGTTTCTCCCATTCTTCTCTGCAGATCCTCTCAAGCTCTGTCAGGTTGGATGGGGAGCGTCGCTGCACAGCTATTTTCAGGTCTCTTCAGAGATGTTCGACCAGGTTCATGTCTGGGCTCTGGCTGGGCCACTCAAGGACATTGAGACCTGTGTACGTAGGGTCATTGTCCTGTTGGAAGGTGAAACTTCGCCCCAGTCTGAGGTCCTGGGTGCTCTGGAGCAGGTTTTCATCAAGGATCTCTCTGTACTTTGCTCCGTTCATCTTTCCCTCGATCCTGACTAGTCTCCCAGTCCCTGCCGCTGAAATACATCCCCACAGCATGATGCTGCCATCAGCATGCTTCACCGTAGGGATGGTGGCAAGTTTCTTCTGGATGTGACACTTGGCATTCAGGCCAAAGTGTTCAATCTTGGTTTCATCAGACCAGCTAATCTTGTTTCTCATGGTCTGAGAGTCTGTAGGTGCCTTTTGGCAAACTCCAAGCGGGCTGTCATGTGCCTTTTACCAAGGAGTGGCTTCCATCTGGCCACTCTACCATAAAGGCCTGATCGGTGGAGGGCTGCAGAGATGGTTGTCCTTCTGGAAGGTTCTCTCATCTCCAAAGAGGAACTCTGGAGCTCTGTCAGAGTGACCATCGGGTTCTTGGTCACCTGCCCGACCAAGGCCCTTCTCCCCCGATTGCTCAGTTTGGCCGGACGGCCAGCTCTATGAAGAGTCTTTGGTTCCAAACTTCTTCCATTTAAGAATGATGGAGGCCACTATGTTCTTGGGGACCTTCAATGCTGCAGACATGTTTTGCTACCCTTCCCCAAATCTGTGCCTCGACACAATCCTTTCTCAGAGCTCTACTGACAATTCCTTCGACCTCATGGCTTGGTTTTTGCTCTGACATGCACTGTCAACTGTGGGACCTTTTATATAGACAGATGTGTGTGCCTTTCCAAATCATGTCAAATCAATTGAATTTACCACAGTTGGACCCCAATCAAGTAATAAAAAAATAAAAATAAAGTGCAAACATTTCTAAAAACCTATTTTCACTTTGTCATTATGGGGTATTGTGTCTAGATTGATGAGGAACATAATGCATTTAATCCATTTTAGAACAAGGCTGTAACGTAGCAAAATGTGGATGAAGTCAAGGGGTCTAATGCACTTCATATAAAGTACACCAAACATGACAGAATAACCGTGGAAAACACTAAACATGATGACAGACTAACCGTGGAGAACACTAAACATGATGACAGACTAACCGTGGAGAATACTAAACATGATGACAGACAAACCGTGGAGAACACTAAACATGATGACAGACAAACTGTGGAGAACACTAAACATGATGACAGACAAACCGTGGAGAACACTAAACATGATGGCAGACTAACCAGGGAGAACACTAAACATGATGACAGACTAACCCGGGAGAACACTAAACATGATGACAGACTAACCGTGGAGAACACTAAACATGATGACAGACTAACCGTGGCGAACACTAAACATGATGACAGACTAACTGTGGAGAACACTAAACATGATGACAGACTAACCGTGGAGAACACTAAACATGGTGACAGACTAACCGTGGAGAACACTAAACATGGTGACAGACTAACCGTGGAGAACACTAAACATGGTGACAGACTAACCGTGGAAAACACTAAACATGATGACAGACTAACCACGGAGAACACTAAACATGATGGCAGACTAACCGTGGAGAACACTAAACATGATGACAGACTAACCGTGGAGAACACTAAACATGATGACAGACTAACCGTGGAGAACACTAAACATGATGACAGACTAACCGTGGAGAACACTAAACATGATGACAGAATAACAGTGGGGAACACTAAACATGATGACAGACTAACTGTGGAGAACACTAAACATGATGACAGACTAACCGTGGAGAAGACTAAACATGATGACAGACTAACTGTGGAGAACACTAAACATGATGACAGACTAACCGTGGAGAACACTAAACATGATGACAGACTAACCGTGGAGAATACTAAACATGATGACAGACAAACCGTGGAGAACACTAAACATGATGACAGACAAACTGTGGAGAACACTAAACATGATGACAGACAAACCGTGGAGAACACTAAACATGATGGCAGACTAACCAGGGAGAACACTAAACATGATGACAGACTAACCCGGGAGAACACTAAACATGATGACAGACTAACCGTGGAGAACACTAAACATGATGACAGACTAACCGTGGCGAACACTAAACATGATGACAGACTAACTGTGGAGAACACTAAACATGATGACAGACTAACCGTGGAGAACACTAAACATGGTGACAGACTAACCGTGGAGAACACTAAACATGGTGACAGACTAACCGTGGAGAACACTAAACATGGTGACAGACTAACCGTGGAAAACACTAAACATGATGACAGACTAACCACGGAGAACACTAAACATGATGGCAGACTAACCGTGGAGAACACTAAACATGATGACAGACTAACCGTGGAGAACACTAAACATGATGACAGACTAACCGTGGAGAACACTAAACATGATGACAGACTAACCGTGGAGAACACTAAACATGATGACAGACTAACCGTGGAGAACACTAAACATGATGACAGAATAACAGTGGGGAACACTAAACATGATGACAGACTAACTGTGGAGAACACTAAACATGATGACAGACTAACCGTGGAGAAGACTAAACATGATGACAGACTAACTGTGGAGAACACTAAACATGATGACAGACTAACCGTGGAGAAGACTAAACATGATGACAGACTAACCGTGGAGAACACTAAACATGATGACAGACTAACCGTGGAGAACACTAAACATGATGACAGAATAACAGTGGGGAACACTAAACATGGTGACAGACTAACTGTGGAGAACACTAAACATGATGACAGACTAACCGTGGAGAAGACTAAACATGATGACAGACTAACTGTGGAGAACACTAAACATGATGACAGACTAACCGTGGAGAACACTAAACATGATGACAGACTAACCGTGGAGAACACTAAACATGATGACAGACTAACCGTGGAGAACACTAAACATGATGACAGACTAACCAGGGAAGTGAACTAGACAGTGGATAAAAGCTAAGCCTGTGTGAAGAGGTGTGTCTTTAGTGTGGACTAGAATATGTGTATGGATTGTGAGGTTCTGACATGGAGAGGGATTGAGTTCCAGAGTTGGGGAGCTGCACTGCTAAAAGCCTGGTTTCTGATAGAGCGGAGCCTGGTGAGAGGAATGGTGAGGAGGCCAGTGTGTGAGGAGCGCAGTGAACAGGTGGGAGTGTAGGGATACAGGAGGTCAGTAAGGTACAGAATGTGGGCACCAGTCCATTGAGTGCTTTGTAGGTGAGCATGAGCAATTTGAAGAGGATCCTGTGTTGAACTTATTCAAATAAATGTATAGCAAATGGACATGACTGACTTGATTTTTACGGCAATTATAAACCTAATGATTGTAGCAATAATTTAGAACAAAACTCAGAAACACTTTCCTGAAGGGAATTACAGTACAGGCGTTGCAGTCACTATTGTCCATGGTTTAAGAGTAACCTTTTTAAATGTGATTGATAACTGGTGAGGAGGGCCTGCCCTACATAATTGACTGACTCATGATTATGACAGCAATTATACATTGCTGCGAATAAAAGCCATCTAACTACATAGGCTTAAAAAAAAAATTGTTACTAAAAGAAGACCTTGCCTTGCAATTATTACTTTTTCATAATTCATTTCAAGCATTCAACACTTGGCTCTTTTCACCTAATTTCTTTTCACCTAATTTCATTGCAAATTGAATGACATCTGCAGTGTATTACTCACATTGACTGCAGACTAGGCAGGATTGAGCTTCTGCTGCATGAAACACTACTATTTTATGTAGTACAACACTGAAGCCAGGCCATATAATTATTGTTAAAGACATGTTGTTATGGTTAAAGTCTGTTTCCTTTGTGTTGTCATGCAGATGCTGATATTCCACAGTGTGACCATCACGGTTCCAGAGAAGTTTACCCAGTGCACTACCCATGGGAGCTTTGTCCAACACTGGCAGGAAACCCTGTACAACATGTTCACCTTTGCTTGTCTTTTCCTGCTGCCGCTGATCATCATGATCTTCTGTTACACACGTATCTTGGTAGAGATATCCAGCCGCATGACCCACGGAAACAGTAGGTCAAATTACATATTTTACCATCAATTGTAGTACCACTAGTTGCAGTAGTGGTAGGTGTAGTATACAGTTGTTCATGAGGGGGTTACAAAGAGCACTGTGTATTTGAAGATAAAGGTAATTGAGACTTATTGTCAAATTTGGTGTTAGATGCTAAGATTATGAGCAAGTGTTTATTGCCTTGTTACAGTGTCTTCTAAGGAGATACATCTCCGACGCTCTCACAACAACATTCCAAAAGCACGGATGAGGACTTTGAAGATGAGCATTGTTATCGTGACTTCCTTCATCGTCTGCTGGACCCCTTACTACCTGTTGGGACTGTGGTACTGGTTCTTCCCTGACGATATGGATGAGACGGTCTCTCATTCTTTGACTCATATGCTCTTTATTTTTGGCCTCTTCAATGCCTGTTTGGACCCAATAACTTACGGCCTGTTCACCATCCATTTCCGCCATGGCCTGAAGCGCTACTGTCGGAGCACAGCCACGTTCAGCCGTGAGTCAGAGAACAACACTACCCTGACCGGCTCTTTCAGGCGCTCCCCCTTCCGCCTGACACGGCTTACCCAGCAAGGCCAGACGTCCATCACTGGCCAGATGGCAGAGGAGGAACAGGTCAAGAAAACCTGCCGCTATAGCAACTACCTCACAGTTCACAGCAGTGGAGAAGGTGACCCAGGTCCGGCCGGTAAGCACTATATGAGGGATTAGAATGCATCCTAATAACGAACATTGCTTACCTTAATCTTCATACCTACATCTGCTGGCTCACAATTAATACTTTGAAAAACTCATTGTTGTGCTGCAAGAAATCAGATTGGATTAATTTTCACATTCAGCCAGACGGGGCTTACAGTGTAAATCATGGTTTCCCCAATAGTTGTGCGTATTTGGCTGGCAGGTGATATATACACAGTGCATTTAGAAAGTATTCAGACCACTTGACTGTTTCAACATTATGTTACGCTACGGCCGTATTCTAAAATGTATTAAATTAAACATTTTCCTTATCAATCTACACACAATACCCCATAATAACAAAGCGAAAACAGGTTAGACATTTTTTGCAAATTTATAAAAAATGTAAAACAGAAATACCTTATTTACATAAGTATTCAGACCTTTTGCTATGAGACTCGAAATTGAGCTCAGGTGCATCCTGTTTCCATTGATCATCCTTGAGATGTTTCTACAACTTGATTGGAGACCACCTGTGGTAAATTCAATTGATTGGACATGACTTAGAAAGGCACACACCTGTCTATTTAAGGTTCCACAGTTGACAGTGCATGTCAGAGCAGAAACCAAGCCATAAGGTCGAAGGAATTCGAGGCCCAGTTCTGGGGAAGGGTACTGGAAAATTTCTGCAGCATTGAAGGTCGCCAAGAACACATTGGCCTCCGTCATTTTTAAATGGAAGAAGTTTGAATCCACCAAGCCGCCCGGCCAAACTGAGCAATCGGGGGAGAAGGGCCTTGGTCAGGGAGGTGACCAAGAACCCAATGGTCACTCTGACAGAGCTCCAGAGTTCCTCTGTTGAGATGGGAGAACCTTCCAGATGGACAAGGATCTCTGCAGCACTCCACCAATCATGCCTTTATGGTAGAGTGGCCAGACGGACATGACAGCCCGCTTGGAGTTGACCAAAAGGCACCTAAAGACTCAGACCATGAGAAACAAGATTCTCTGGTCTGATGAAACCAAGATTGAAGACTTTGGCCTGAATGCCAAGCGTCACGTTATGAGGAAACCTGCCACCATCCCTGAAGCATGGGGTGAAAGCATCATGCTGTGGGGATGTTTTTCAGGGACTGGGAGACTAGTCAGGATTGAGGGTAAGATGAAAGGAACAAAGTACAGAGAGATCCTTGATGAAAACCTGCTCTAGAGCGCTCAGGACCTCAGACTCAGACCTTCCAACAGGACAACGAACCTAAGTACACAGCCAAGACAATGCAGAAGTGGCTTCGGGACAAGTCTCAATGTCCTTGAGTGGCACAGCCAGAGCCTGGACTTGAACCCGATCGAACATCTCTGGAGAGACCTGAAAATAGCTGTGCACCAATGCTCCCCATCCAACCTGACAGAGCTTGAGAGGATCTGCAGAGAAAAATGGGAGAAACTCCCCAAATACAGGTGTGCCAGGCTTGTAGCGTCATACCCAAGAAGACTCGAGGCTGTAATTGCTGACAAAGGTGTTTCAAAGTACTGAATAATGGGTCTGAATACTTATGTAAATATATTTTATACATTTGCCAACATTTCTAAAAACCTTTTTTGCTTTGTCATTATGGGGTATTGTGTGTAGATTGATGAGGGAAAATAACAATATAATAAATGTTAGAATAAGGCTGTAACGTAACAAAATGTAGAAAAAGTCAAGGAGTCTTTCTGAATACTTTCTGAATGCACTGTATATATTACAGTACCAGTCAAACGTTTGGACACCTATTCATTCAAGGGTTTTTCATAATTTTTACAATTTTCTACATTGTAGTGAAGACATCAAAATTATGAAATAAAACATATGAAATCATGTGGTAACCAAAAAAGTGTTAAACCTATTTTTTATTTTAGATTCTTCAAAGTAGCCACCCTTTGCCTTGACAACAGCTTTGCACACTCTTGGCATTCTCTCAACCAGCTTCATGAGGTAGAAGACCAAGTCCATATTATGGCAAGAACAGCTCAAATAAGCAACTAGATATTACAGTTCATCATTACTTTAAGACATGAAGGTCAGTCAATCCGGAACATTTCAAGAACTTTCAAAGTTTCTTCAAGTGCAGTCGCAAAAACCATCAAGCGCTATGATGAAACAGGAAAGGAAGACCCAGAGTTACCTCTGCTGCAGTGGATAATTTCATTAGAGTTACCAGCCTCAGAAATTGCAGCCCAAATAAATGCTTCAGAGTTCAAGTAACAGACACATCTCAACATAAACTGTTCAGAGGAGACTGCGTGAATCATGCCTTCATGGTTGAATTGCTGAAACCATTCCTAAAGGACACCAATAATAAGAAGAGACTTACTTGGGCTAAGAAACATGAGCAATGGACATTAGACCGGTCAAAATTTGTCCTTTGGTCTGATGAGTCCAAACATTTTTGGTTCCAACCGCTGTGTCCTTGTGAGATGCAGAGTAGGTGAACGGATGATCTCTGTATGTGTGGTTCCCACCGTGAAGCATGGAGGCGGAGGTGTGATGGTGTGGGGTTTGCTGTCTGTGATTTATTTAGAATTCAAGGCACACTTAACCAGCATGGCTACCACAGTATTCTGCAGCGATACGCCATCCCATCTGGTTTCCGCTTAGTGGGACTATCATTTGTTTTTCAACAGAACAATGACCCAAAACACACCTGCATGCTGTGTAAGGGCTATTTGACCAAGGAGAGTGATGGAGTGCTGCATTAGATGACCTGGCCTCCACAATCACCCGACCTCAACCCAATTGAGAAGGTTTGAGATGAGTTGGACTGCAGAGTTAAGGAAAAGCAGCCAACAAGTGCTCAGCATATGTGGGAACTCCTTCAAGACTGTTGAAAAAGCATTCCAGGTGAAGCTGGATGAGAGAATGCCAAGAGTGTGCAAAGCTGTCATCTAAAATATATTTTGAGTTGTTTAACACTTTTTCGTTACTACATGATTCAATATGGGTTATTTCATCGTTTTGATGTCTTCACTATTATTCTACAATGTAGAAAATAGTAAAAATAAGAAAAACCCTTGAACAAGTAGGTGTGTCCAAATATTTGACTGGTACTGTATATAAACACTTTGTTTTAAATATATTTTCCCATAACCTTATCACCCCTCCCCTAATTGGAGTAAACTATTGGACAACAACACTTAGTCTTCTACTTCCAGCTTATACATACTATATACACATTTACTGTGATGTTTCACAAACGTTTTGAAGCTTTCTATTCTTATAGTTTCTAAAGATTGTAAATTAAAGATAAATATTTTTGCTAAGAGTATTATTATAATATTGATCGACTATGACTTTTCAAATCAACCAGTAGTGCTATTCTGCAAATGTTGCACTTCTTCAACCATTCCTGGACCTGCGACCAAAAACAAGCTCCGTATGGACAGTATCAAAACAAATTATCTTATGATTCTGTCTCTTCGCAGCAAAGTCTGCAGAGCTGGGATGGTTGTATCCCCCATATATAAACTCAGCAAAAAAATAAACGTCCTCTCCCTGTCAGCTGTGTTTATTTTCAGCAAACTTAACATGTGTAAATATTTGTATGAACATAATAAGATTCAACAACTGATACATAAAACAAGTTCCACGGACATGTGATTAACAGAAATGGAATAATGTCAGTGATGAGCAGGGACCCTTGGTATCTTTCTTTTGGTGTTTTTCAGAGTCAGTAGAAAGGCCTCTTTAGTGTCCTAAGTTTTCATAACTTTGACCTTAACCTATTTTGGTCTTTAATACAGGCCCAACAAACAAGTTCCTTAATTTTCCCCCTCGCACTTGCCTCTCATTTTTGCATTAATGCTGCAATTAGTTGGTTGTAATTTTGGGTAGAGCAGACATTTCCATATATTTTCGTTAGCTGCATGTGTGACAACTCCACCAGTCCTATTTATGATATAATTTACAAAGATTATACTTTTTTTCCCCAAAAATATATATATTTTTGTAATTATTATATTTGAGTTTAACCACAATATTTGTTGTATTATTCATTCTGTCTTTTCTGGTGGATTAAACTGAAATTGCAACCAACCTTCTATGGCTTGTTTTAAAACTAGCTATATTTTGGAGCTTTTTTCATTTTCAAATAGCTGAAAGTGAGAGGTTGTATTCTGAATAAAGTTTTAAAAAAGGCCATTCATGAACATGGGGTGAGACATTCTTACTAATCTGCTAGAGAACCGGTTTGGATTTAAATTTAACTTTTGTATGACTGACGCCTTTAGTGAGAGGGCTAATGCTTTAATATTTAATCATTTCTGCCCTCTGAATTTATATTAATTATATACATAGGCCCATTTCATTTTATCTGGCATGACGTTACAAATAAAATATTATTTTCTTTTGCTCATATAATTTTAAAAAACAGGTCGCTAGGTGTAGGCAAGGCCATAAGCAAACAGGTAAACTGGGATATGACTAAAGAGTTAATCAGGGTGATTTTTCCACAAATAGACAGGTCTTTTTGGTACCATGGTAGAAAAATAAATTTTTGCTAACTTTATTAAACTCTATTGTAGTAAAATTATTTATTTATTTCTGGATATGTATACCGAGAATGTCCACATCACCGCCAGAACATTTTATTGGTAAACTATATGGTAATGTAAAAGTTGTATTTTTTGTCATCCAATACGTACTATATTACATTTATCATGATTTGGTTGTAATCCAGAGAGGTTAGAAAAAGTCTCAAGATCCTCTATGAGGCTGTGAAGGGATCCAAATTGTGGATTTAAAAGAAAACATGAATCATCAGAATACAATGCCACCTTTATGTTTATGCCCTTGATTTCTAACCCCTTGATATTATTGTTGGATCTGATTTTAATAGCTAACATTCCGATGGCCATAATAAATAGATATGCCAATAGTGGACCACCTTGTTTTACTCCTCTTAACAGTTTAATACTTTCTGAGAAGTAGCCATTATTTACTATTTTACACCTAAGGTTACTCTACATAACTTTATTGTATAAGAGATTCTCCAAAATCGATATATTCCAGGCATTAATATATAAATTCCTGTCATACTTTATCAAAAGCCTTTTCAAAGTCAGCTATGAATACCAGACCTGGTTTTCCAGATTTTTCATAGTATTCTATTGCTTCCAGTACTTGTCTTATATTATCTCCAATGTATCATCTGAATAATATACATTTTTCTAGAATTTCTGCACCACAACACTGAAGTTTAAGAGGCCTCCAATTTTTTTTAATGGACCGGATCTTTATATTTACCTCTTTGATCAGTTTCAGTAATAATGTAATCAGACCTTCTTGTTGAGTATCTGATAATCTACCAAGTTTTGGTATACCTCCACTGGTATGCCATCCAATCCTAGAGTTGTCCTGGACTTAAAGTCTTTAACATGAGTCTTTCTGTACAGCTGTTAATTTTACATTATTCATAGAAAAAAATCCATACAATTATCTTCGGTGGAGATGGAGGAGACTGAAACGAAAACATATGCTTATGGTACTTTGCTTCCACTTTAAAAATCTTGTTTGGTGAATCATATGTGACATAATCCATACAGTTCGCTTTATTTTTATAATATATTACACTTGATCTTTCTTGAATAAGTTCCTCCATTTCTTTTTGTTTTTCCTCCAACTTCTTAATTTTTTATTTTTTTTTGGTGCCAGCGAGAATGACATAAGAAAGTAGTCAAGACGACTAGCTTGATTGAGCCTCCGCCATGTATATCTAACTAGGTCAGGATATTTAAGCCTTCATATATCCACTAGTTCCAATATATCCAGGACATTTGTGATTTCCTTAAGCGTATGAGGGTGACAGTTTGTACTGTGATTTCCTTTACGGTCCATTGAGGTATTTAAAACAGTATTATAATCTCCCACCATAATAATAGAGTATTGTATTGCTTGTAGGTTTGATAAATTATTATATATATATACAGTTGAGGTCGGAAGTTTACATAAACTTAGGTTGGAGTCATTAAAACTTGTTTTTCAACCACTCCACAAATTTCTTGTTAACCAACTATTGTTTTGGCAAGTCGGTTAGGACATCTACTTTGTGCATGACATAGGTAATTTTTCCAACAATTGTTTACAGACAGATTATTTCACTTATAATTCACTGTAACACAATTCCAGTGGGTTAGAAGTTTACATACACTAAGTTGACTGTGCCTTTAAACAGCTTGGAAAATTCCAGAAAATTATGTCATGGCTTTAGAAGCTTCTGATAGGCTAAGTGACATAATTTGAGTCAATTGGAGATGTACCTGTGGATGTATTTCAAGGCCTACCTTCAAACTCAGTGCCTCTTTGCTTGACATCATGTGAAAATCATAAAAGAAATCAGCCAAGACCTCAGAAAAAAAGTTGTAGACCTCCACAAGTCTGGTTCATCCTTGGGAGCAATTTCCAAATGCCTGAAGGTACCACATTCATCTGTACAAACAATAGTATGCAATTATAAACACCATGGTACCACACAGCCGTCATACCGCTCAGGAAGGAAACGTGTTCTGTCTCTTTGAGATGAACATACTTTTGTATGAAAAGTGCAAATCAATCCATGAACAACAGCAAAGGACCTTGTGAAGATGCTGGAGAAAACAGGTACAAAAGTATCTATATCCACAGTAAAATTAGTCCTCTATCGACATAACCTGAAAGGCTGCTCAGCAAGGAAGAAGCCACTGCTCCAAAACCGCCATTAAAAAAAAGCCATAATATGGTTTGCAACTGCACACGGGGACAAAGATCGTACTTTTTGGAGAAATGTCCTCTGGTCTGATGAAACAAAAATAGAACTGTTTGGTCATAATGACCATCGTTATGTTTGGAGGAAAAAGGGGGACGCTTGCAAGCCGAAGAACACCATCCCAACCGTGAAGAAGGGGGGTGGCAGCATCATGTTGTGGGGGTGCTTTGCTGCAGGAGGGACGGGTTCACTTCACAAAATAGATGGCATCATGAGGACAGAAAATTATGTGGATATATTGAAGCAACATCTCAAGACATCAGTCAGGAAGTTAAAGCTTGGTCGCAAATGGGTCTTCCAAATGGACAATGACCCCAAGCATACTTCCAAAGTTGTGAAAAATGGCGTAAGGACAACAAAGTCAAGGTATTGAAGTGGCCATCACAAAGCCCTGACCTCAAACCTATAGAAAATTTGTGGGCAGAACTGAAAAAGCGTGTGCGAGCAAGGAGGCCTGCAAACCTGACTCAGTTACACCAGCTCTGTCAGGAGGAATGGGACAAAATTCACCAAATTTATTGTGGGAAGCTTGCGGAAGACTACCCGAAATGTTTGACCCAAGTTAAACAATTTAAAGGCAATGCTACCAAATACTAATTCAGTGTATGTTAATTTCTGACCCAATGGGAATGTGATGAATGAAATAAAAGCTGAAATAAATCATTCTCTCTAGTATTATTCTTCACTTAATTTCACATTCTTAAAATTAAGTGGTGATCCTAACTGACCTAAGACAGGGAATGCATACTTGGATTAAATGTCAGGAATTGTGAAAAACCGAGTTTAAATATATTTGGCTAAGGTGTATGTAAACTTCCGACTTCAACTGTATTTTCAAAGAAGCATGGATCATTATTTGGAATGTATATATTAATGAGCCCCCTCCCCCTTTTAATTATTTTCTTTGTTGGACATAATTGACTGATTTTAATGTAGGAAATCTGTTCCCAAGTAGTAGAGAGGCATATGTGATCATATCCCACTGAAATCAAGGTTTAAAATTCCCAATGTATTCAAGGTTTGAAAAAGTTCAGTTTTTGTCAAATACTATATCTGTTTGCGATTATTGCGGTCAATTTCCAGTGTACAAATGATTTAGAACTATGTGCCGGCCCCCCAACCAACCCGCTCAAGGAAAAATCGACACACGGCTGAATGTAATTGGTGAACCCTGGTGTAAATCATAAGACGCTTATCTGTATATTACTTCAAACAATAGTACTCCCGTGGCGTTGTCTTTTGACTTGTCCAGGAAACATGTTTTTTCATTTAATAGAGGCATAATAACCAAGCATACCAGGAAAAACTATTTTCCATGGATATATCCAATTCGTCAAGATGTACCGAGGAGGAAGCCTATAAATTCATTCCTCTTGGTTCAAGTTAAGTTAATCTTGCAGTTAGACATTACATATAGACATGGAACATCATAAATGTAAATGGATGCAAATTCAGCTCGAGGACATCTAGATGCTCAATGTGTGGACTCCATGGGTGGCTTCATTATAGTTTTCGTTGTGCAATGTGAAGAACAGCTTTATGTGAATTAAAAAAGATTGCCATTTTCCTCTATGATCAGATGAATGTTGTGGTCCAGTATATATTGTATTCCACCCTAATAGCCTTTATAATTGAAGTGGTTGGGCATAGTGAAGTGTGATTGTACCTTACAATATGTATAGTCTTGGTTGGTTCTTTGGGGATGTGTTATTTATGGAAGTTATGTCCAGTGCCACAGCGAAATCACTGCATAGTGTGTTTGAAGACGACCAAACTGTAAAATGTGATTGGTTGGTTTATTTGTTTTTTCATTTAAAAAAATAGTATATTATGTTGTTGTTGTGTAATAAATTGATGGTCACATTCAGTAGATGTTACAGTAGAAGACAAACAGATACTTTAATGTTGAATTTACTGGTACCAGAAAATGTTGCAGAAAACCCCAGAAGACAATTTGTTTACTAATATTCAGTTGTATGCTTTTACTCTTAAGTGTTTGCTTGTGTTCAAAGAAAAAATAAGTTAAGGGGGAAGCAATGTGTGTGCATGACTGCAATATTTGTTAAGTTAAAAGCAAGATGTGTATGTTTGTGACTTGTACATTATTTTAATAAAGTTGTGTTAATTGTATTAATGCATACTTAGCATCTCCTAAATTATTTATGGGGCAGAATTCATCCTAAGTAATTAGTACTATAATATGTGAGCCTGCTAATACATACAGTTAAATTGTGTTCATTATCAGACCGTGCAGATTATCTTCTAAACATAACACTGTCTCTGGCCTGATCAATCATGTGATCTTATTTTGGACAGTAATATCCTAAATGCATAGATAATGGAGTACTATCTGATGAATCTCTTCTCCATCTCCAGTGCATTACTCACACACTGTCTGGCTAAATTGCAAATCTCCTGCTACACTACTGCTCACCAATTGTTTATTTCCCAGAAGAGGAATCACATTCTGACAAAGGTAACTATATTGAAAAACAATGTTTGGTTACACTTTCTATAGACCACTATGTATTCATTTATAAAGGCTGTTCGAGTGAGACAGAGGTTGTTTCGAATGTTAACAGCAAGTATAATTGTCTGTGTTAATAGAAAACCAAACACATTCATTAACTCTTTTCTTTTGCCTCTCATTCTGTCAATGCCATTCTGAACCGCAACAATAAGCAGGAATGACAGGCCCATACGATATTGCTCGTCAGTGACCTTCAGCAGGTATATGTTCTTCCATTTACATCAAACAACAACCTCATTAATATGGCTGCATCTGCTTCCCAGTCTGCAGCACTGTTGAGTGACACAAGTCACTGACCAAGGTGACAGCCGGCATGGCCTACATTTGAGGACACTGTACTTTTTTTGTATATGTATATATTTATATACACTGCTCAAAAAAATAAAGGGAACACTTATTAAACAACACAATGTAACTCCAAGTCAATCACACTTCTGTGAAATCAAACTGTCCACTTAGGAAGCAACACTGATTGACAATAAATTTCACATGCTGTTGTGCAAATGGAAATAGACAAAAGGTGGAAATTATAGGCAATTAGCAAGACACCCCCAATAAAGGAGTGGTTCTGCAGGTGGTGACCACAGACCACTTCTCAGTTCCTATGCTTCCTGGGTGATGTTTTGGTCACTTTTGAATGCTGGCAGTGCTTTCACTCTAGTGGTAGCATGAGACGGAGTCTACAACCCACACAAGTGGCTCAGGTAGTGCAGCTCATCCAGGATGGCACATCAATGCGAGCTGTGGCAAGAAGGTTTGCTGTGTCTGTCAGCGTAGTGTCCAGAGCATGGAGGCGCTACCAGGAGACAGGCCAGTACATCAGGAGACGTGGAGGAGGCCGTAGGAGGGCAACAACCCAGCAGCAGGACCGCTATCTCCGCCTTTGTGCAAGGAGGAGCACTGCCAGAGGCCTGCAAAATGACCTCCAGCAGGCCACAAATGTGCATGTGTCTGCTCAAAGGGTCAGAAACAGACTCCATGAGGGTGGTATGAGGGCCCGACGTCCACAGGTGGGGGTTGTGCTTACAGCCCAACACCGTGCAGGACGTTTGGCATTTGCCAGAGAACACCAAGATTGGCAAATTCGCCACTGGCGCCCTGTGCTCTTCACAGATGAAAGCAGGTTCACACGCACATGTGACAGACGTGACAGAGTCTGGAGACTCCGTGGAGAACGTTCTGCTGCCTGCAACATTCTCCAGTTTGGCGGTGGGTCAGTCATGGTGTGGGGTGGCATTTCTTTGCCCTCCATGTGCTCGCCAGAGGTAGCCTGACTGCCATTAGGTACCGAGATGAGATCCTCAGCAGACCCCTTGTGAGACCATATGCTGGTGCGGTTGGCCCTGGGTTCCTCCTAATGCAAGACAATGCTAGACCTCATGTGGCTGGAGTGTGTCAGCAGTTCCTGCAAGAGGAAGGCATTGATGCTATGGACTGGCCTGCCCGTTCCCCAGACCTGAATCCAATTGAGCACATCTGGGACAACATGTCTCGCTCCATCCACCAACGTCACGTTGCACCACAGACTGTCCAGGAGTTGGCGGATGCTTTAGTCCAGGTCTGGGAGGAGATCCCTCAGGAGACCATCCGCCACCTCATCAGGAGCATGCCCAGGCGTTGTAGGGAGGTCATACAGGCACGTGGAGGCCACACACACTACTGAGCCTCATTTTGACTTGTTTTAAGGACA
Source organism: Salvelinus alpinus (assembly GCF_045679555.1). Classification (NCBI taxonomy): domain Eukaryota; kingdom Metazoa; phylum Chordata; class Actinopteri; order Salmoniformes; family Salmonidae; genus Salvelinus; species Salvelinus alpinus. Next base: position 34,771,706 of record NC_092094.1, on the reverse strand, counting down.
TTACATCAAAGTTGGATCAGCCTGTAGTGTGGTTTTCCACTTTAATTTTGAGTGTGACTCCAAATCCAGACCTCCATGGGTTGATAAATTTGATTTACATTGATAATTTTTGTGTGATTTTGTTGTCAGCACATTCAACTATGTAAAGAAAAAAGTATTTAATAAGAATATTTCATTCATTCAGATCTAGGATGTGTTATTTTAGTGTTCCCTTTATTTTTTTGAGCAGTGTATATACAGTTTGAAGTCGGAAGTTTACATACACTTAGGTTGGAGTCATTAAAACTCATTTTTCAACCACTCCACAAATTTCTTGTTAACAAACTATAGTTTTGGCAAGTTGGCAAGCAACATCTTAAGACATCAGTCAGGAAGTTAAAGCCTGGAAGACCCATTTGGAAGACCCATTTGCGAAAATGGGTCTTCCAAATGGACAATGACCCCAAGCATACTTCCAAAGTTGTGGCAAAATGACTTCAGGACAACAAAGTCAAGGTATTGGAGTGGCCATCACAAAGCCCTGACCTCAATCTTATTGAAAATGTGTGGGCAGAACTGAAAAAGCGTGTGCGAGGAATGAGCCAAAATTCACCCAACTTATTGTGGGAAGCTTGTGGAAGGCTACCGGAAACGTTTGACCCCAGTTAAACAATTTAAAGGCAATGCTACCAAATACTAATTGAGTGTATGTAAACTTCTGACCCAATGTGAACGTGATGAAAGAAATAAAAGCTTAAATAAATCATTCTCTCTACTATTATTCTGACATTTCACATTCTTAAAATAAAGTGGTGATCCTAACACCTAAGACAGGGAATTTTTACTAGGATTAAATGTCAGGAATTGTGAAAAACTGAGTTTAAATGTATTTGGCTAAGGTGTATGTAAACTTCCGACTTCAACTGTATATATATATGAAAATGGGTCTTCCTAATGGACAATGACCCCAAGCATACTTCCAAAGTTGTGGCAAAATGACTTAAGGACAACAAAGTCAAGGTATTGGAGTGGCCATCACAAAGCCCTGACCTCAATCTTATTGAAAATGTGTGGGCAGAACTGAAAAAGCGTGTGCGAGGAATGATCCAAAATTCACCCAACTTATTGTGGGAAGCATGTGGAAGGCTACCGGAAACGTTTGACCCCAGTTAAACAATTTAAAGGCAATGCTACCAAATACTAATTGAGTGTATGTAAACTTCTGACCCAATGTGAACGTGATGAAAGAAATAAAAGCTTAAATAAATCATTCTCTCTACTATTATTCTGACATTTCACATTCTTAAAATAAAGTGGTGATCCTAACACCTAAGACAGGGAATTTTTACTAGGATTAAATGTCAGGAATTGTGAAAAACTGAGTTTAAATGTATTTGGCTAAGGTGTATGTAAACTTCCGACTTCAACTGTATATATATATGAAAATGGGTCTTCCTAATGGACAATGACCCCAAGCATACTTCCAAAGTTGTGGCAAAATGACTTAAGGACAACAAAGTCAAGGTATTGGAGTGGCCATCACAAAGCCCTGACCTCAATCTTATTGAAAATGTGTGGGCAGAACTGAAAAAGCGTGTGCGAGGAATGATCCAAAATTCACCCAACTTATTGTGGGAAGCATGTGGAAGGCTACCGGAAACGTTTGACCCCAGTTAAACAATTTAAAGGCAATGCTACCAAATACTAATTGAGTGTATGTAAACTTCTGACCCAATGTGAACGTGATGAAAGAAATAAAAGCTTAAATAAATCATTCTCTCTACTATTATTCTGACATTTCACATTCTTAAAATAAAGTGGTGATCCTAACACCTAAGACAGGGAATTTTTACTAGGATTAAATGTCAGGAATTGTGAAAAACTGAGTTTAAATGTATTTGGCTAAGGTGTATGTAAACTTCCGACTTCAACTGTATATATATATTGTACGCAATAAAGAATATCAATTATGGGCCAACATTAAAATATTGCTTCCAGCGTTGATCAAAGCTCATAACGCTTATATTCTTGCGTTCTAACCGCACCTGCCTCTTTGCGAACGAGTGGAATCATGAACAATGTTATGTTTGCCTGCGTTCTCCAGATTTGCCTCCCAGATGTGTCTTTTTAGCAGCACATTCACCACTCTCTCAAACGGTTAACTCCGCCCTCTCGCAGCACAGGCCTGAGACGTGAAACGAATTCCCCCAGCTCGCAGTCGCCTCACAGTGTGTTAGCGAGACGCCGGACAAAAGGTACGTTTAAAACCGTCCCGCTACACCTGCCGTTTCTACCGACATCCCCCAAACAAACAAAAACCGACTTTCGGACAATGAGTGAACAATGAGCGCAATGCATGCAGGAAGAAGCATAGAGAGAGGTTAGTACAGTGGTTCCCAAACTTGGGGTTGGGGAACCATGTGTGGTCCTCTAAGAAAATCTGTACTAATCTTATCAAATAAGTTAGGAACTTAAAAAAATAAGATACTGTATGTTTTAATACTAACATCTCCATCTTCCCCATAGGTCTACATTAAAATGCAAACAATACAATTCTATGTCATACGTTTTCATTTCGTCGCTGATACTATGTGTCAGTGTGAATCCTTTCTCATATATCCTCCCTTTCAAGGGTATAGCATTACAATTGTAATAGGCTATGTGTTTGTATATTGACTGAGGTGAATAAACCTACAGCAGCCAAGGTATAATGGACAGGGTAATTTTTGTCTTTTTTTGAAGTTCTCCTAATATCATTTGTATTTTATAGAATTGCATTAAACAAGTATGACAACAATCCATGCTTTGGTTTCCCTGGCACTGTTTCCAACACTCTAACGTTTTAGCATTTGTGGCACAAGTCCCATTCAAGTCATGAGACCGATATCAGCATTTTTCATCACAGCATGTCCAAATCATTCAAAGTATCTAAAAAATGACTGTGAGGCTCAACAAAGTCTCTTATGGATGCGTGAAATATGCTAATATCGGTCCCATGACTTGTATGGGATTTGTACCACGGATGCTAAAACATTAGCATCTGGAAACTGCCAGGGAAACTAAACCAAAGCATGCATTGTTGTCATACCTTATTCATAAGACTGCTTACAGGGTAAGGAAACCAAGATGTCATTTGGGTGAACTATTCCTTTAAGGTTGAATAAATATTGTTACATTAGTTTGTAAGAGAGCCTTGACTTTTGGCAATTTACTGTTATTATAAAAGGAATATTGAATTGTGTTTAAATAAGAATTTGTTCTTAACTGACTTGCATAGTTAAATAAAGGTAACAAAAACATTGATTGACAAAGCAACCAAATATCAACATTTAAAAGCGATGTATAGTTTGATCTGAGCCACTGGCTTAATCCTATTCTTAAAATGTTATTTTTGGTTTAGTTGGAGACATGAATCCAACATATAATTGAATAATTTCTAGACAAGTTAGTAGGCTATTTACTGTATTGCAAAAGTGATATTGAATTGTGTTTAGTTTTCAACGCAACCAAATATCAACATTTGAAGGAGATGTATATTTTGTGCCACTGACCTAGTCTGGCTTTAATTCCAGTTTGTCTACAAACTAATAATTGATATGTTGGATTCACATCTCCATCTCAATAGGACTAAACCAAATCAAACTTTTATTTGAAGTGCATTTAAAGTATTTAGTCCCATTCTTTACTGTGTTAAATGAGGCCTCACCTCCTGGTTACACTAGTGACCATATCCCCCGTGCATCCCGCAAAGGCAGAGGTGTTGCTAACATTTACGATAGCAAATTTCAATTTACAAAAAAAAAATGATATTTTCATCTTTTGAGCTTCTAGTCATGAAATCTATGCAGCCTACTCAATCACTTTGTATAGCTACTGTTTACAGGCCTCCTGGGCCATATACAGCGTTCCTCACTGAGTTCCCTGAATTCCTATCGGACCTTGTAGTCATAGCGGATAATATTCAAATTTTGGGTGATTTTAATATTCACATGGAAAAGTCCACAGACCCACTCCAAAAGGCTTTCGGAGCCATCATCGACTTTTGGTTTTGTTCAACATGTCTCTGGACCTACTCACTGTCACAGTCATACTCTGGACCTAGTTTTGTCCCATGGAATAAATGTTGTAGATCTTAATATTTTTCCTCATAATCTGGACTATCGGACCACCATTTTATTACGTTTGCAATCGCAACAAATAATCTGCTCAGACCCCAACCAAGGAGCATCAAAAGTCGTGCTATAAATTCTCAGACAACACAAAGATTCCTTGATGCCCTTCCAGACTCCCTCTGCCTACCCAAGGACGTCAGAGGACATAAATCAGTTAACCACCTAACTGAGGAACGCAATTTAACCTTGCGCAATACCCTAGATGCTGTTGCACCCCTAAAAACAAAAAATATTTGTCATAAGAAACTAGCTCCCTGGTATACAGAAAATACCCGAGCTCTGAAGCAAGCTTCCAGAAAATTGGAACGGAAATGGCACCACACCAAACTGGAAGTCTTCCGACTAGCTTGGAAAGACAGTACCGTGCAGTATCGAAGAGCCCTCACTGCTGTTTGATCATCCTATTTTTCCAACTTAATTGAGGAAAATAAGAACAATCCGAAATTTCTTTTTGATACTGTCGCAAAGCTAACTAAAAAGCAGCATTCCCCAAGTGAGGATGGCTTTCACTTCAGCAGTAATAAATTCATGAACTTCTTTGAGGAAAAGATCATGATCATTAGAAAGCAAATTACGGACTCCTCTTTAAATCTGCGTATTCTTCCAAAGCTCAGCTGTCCTGAGTCTGCACAACTCTGCCAGGACCTAGGATCAAGAGAGACACTCAAGTGTTTAGTACTATATCTCTTGACACAATGATGAAAATAATCATGGCCTCTAAACCTTCAAGCTGCATACTGGACCCTATTCCAACTAAACTACTGAAAGAGCTGCTTCCTGTGCTTGGCCCTCCTATGTTGAACATAATAATCCACCGGATGTGTACCAAACTCACTAAAAGTGGCAGTAATATAGCCTCTCTTGAAAAAGCCAAACCTTGACCCAGAAAATATAAAAAACTATCGGCCTATATCGAATCTTCCATTCCTCTCAAACATTTTTGAAAAAGCTGTTGCGCAGCAACTCACTGCCTTCCTGAAGACAAACAATATATACGAAATGCTTCAGTCTGGTTTTAGACCCCATCATAGCACTGAGACTGCACTTGTGAAGGTGGTAAATGACCTTTTAATGGCGTCAGACCGAGGCTCTGCATCTGTTCTTGTGCTCCTAGACCTTAGTGCTGCCTTTGATACCATCGATCACCACATTCTTTTGGAGGGATTGGAAACCCAAATTGGTCTACACGGACAAGTTCTGGCTTGGTTTAGATCTTATCTGTCGGAAATATATCAGTTGTACTTTTCGGTGTTCCTCAAGGTTCCGTTTTAGGACCACTATTGTTTTCACTATATATTTTACCTCTTGGGGATGTCATTCGAAAACATAATGTTAACTTTCACTGCTATGCGGATGACACACAGCTGTACATTTCAATGAAACATGGTGAAGCCCCAAAATTGCCCTCGCTAGAAGCCTGTGTTTCAGACATAAGGAAGTGGATGGCTGCGAACCTTTTACTTTTAAACTCGGACAAAACAGAGATGCTTGTTCTAGGTCCCAAGAAACAAAGAGATCTTCTGTTGAATCTGACAAGTAATCTTGATGGTTGTAAAGTCGTCTCAAATAAAACTGTGAAGGACCTCGGCGTTACTCTGGACCCTGATCTCTCTTTTGACGAACATATCAAGACTGTTTCAAGGACAGAATTTTTCCATCCACGTAACATTGCAAAAATCAGAAACTTTCTGTCCAAAAATGATGCAGAAAAATTAATCCATGCCTTTGTTACTTCTAGGTTAGACTACTGCAATGCTCTACTTTCCGGCTACCCGGATAAAGCACTAAATAAACTTCAGTTAGTGCTAAATACAGCTGCTAGAATCCTGACTAGAACCAAAAAATGTGATCATATTACTCCAGTGCTATTCTCCTTACACTGGCTTCCTGTTAAGGCAAGGGCTGATTTCAAGGTTTTACTGCTAACCTACAAAGCATTACATGGGCTTGCTCCTACCTATCTTTCCGATTTGGTCCTGCCGTACATACCTACACGTACGCTACGGTCACAAGACGCAGGCCTCCTAATTGTCCCTAGAATTTCTAAGCAAACAGCTGGAGGCAGGGCTTTCTCCTATAGAGCTCCATTTTTATGGAATGGTCTGCCTACCCATGTGAGAGACACAGACTCGGTCTCAACTTTTAAGTCTTTACAGTGTAGTCTGGCCCAGGAGTGTGAAGGTGAACGGAAAGGCTCTGGAGCAACGAACCGCCCTTGCTGTCTCTGCCTGGCCGGTTCCCCTCTCTCCACTGGGATTCTCTGCCTCTAACCCTATTACAGGGGCTGTGTCACTGGCTTACTGGTGCTCTTTCATGCCGTCCCTAGAAGGGGTACGTCACTTGAGTGGGTTGAGTCACTGACGTGATCTTCCTGTCTGGGTTGGCGCCCCCCCTTGGGTTGTGCCGTGGTGGAGATCTTTGTGGGCTATACTCGGCCTTGTCTCAGGATGGTAAGTTGGTGGTGGAAGATATCCCTCTAGTGGTGTGGGGGCTGTGCTTTGGCAAAGTGGGTGGGGTTATATCCTTCCTGTTTGGCCCTGTCCGGTGGTATCATTGGATGGGGCCACAGTGTCTCCTGAACCCTCCTGTCTCAGCCTCCAGTATTTATGCTGCAGTAGTTTATGTGTCGGGGGGCTAGGGTCAGTTTGTTATATCTGGAGTACTTCTCCTGTCTTATCCGGTGTCCTGTGTGAATTTAAGTATGCTCTCTCTAATTCTCTCTCTCGGAGGACCTGAGCCCTAGGACCATGCCTCAGGACTACCTGGCCTGATGACTCCTTGCTGTCCCCAGTCCACCTGGCCGTGCTGCTGCTCCAGTTTCAACTGTTCTGCCTGCGGCTATGGAACCCAGACCTGTTCACCGGACGTGCTACCTGTCCCAGACCTGCTGTTTTCAACTCTCTAGAGACAGCAGGAGCGGTAGAGATACTCTTAATGATCGGCTATGAAAAGCCAACTGACATTTACTCCTGAGGTGCTGCACCCTCGACAACTACTGTGATTATTATTATTTGACCATGCTGGTCATTTATGAACATTGGAACATCTTGGCCATGTTCTGTTATAATCTCCACCCGGCACAGCCAGAAGAGGACTGGCCACCCCTCATAGCCTGGTTCCTCTCTAGGTATCTTCTTAGGTTTTGGCCTTTCTAGGGAGTTTTTCCTAGCCACCGTGCTTCTACACCTGCATTGCTTGCTGTTTGGGGTTTTAGGCTGGGTTTCTGTACAGCACTTTGAGATATCAGCTGATGTAAGAAGGGCTATATAAATACATTTGATTTGATTGTTTTTTCTGTTTCACCTGTCTTTATTCTTGTCCCCATCATCCGCAGTGTATTTATACCTATGTTCTCTGTTTGTCTTTTGCCAGTTCGTTTTGTTCGTCAAGCCTACCAGCAGTTTTCCCCTTGCTTCTATCTTTTTGACCATTCTGCCTGCCCTGAGCCTGCCAGCTATTCTGTATCTTGTCACACCCCCTGGATTATTGACCTCTGCCTGCCCTGACCCAGAGACTCTGCCGTTCTGTACCTTATGGACTCTGATCTGGATTACTGACCTCTGGTTGCCCTTGACCTGTCGTTTTGCCTGCCCCTGTTCTAGTAATACACTTTTGTTACTTCGACACTGTCTGCATCGTTGTCTTCTCCTGAAACGTGATACTAACTGAGGTTACAAGAGGTCACCTATCTATGCAAAGGTCTTATGACAGTAAACTTGTCAATGTATTGTGACGTGGAATCTATGTGGAAAATACATTGGATATGAAAAAAGTATTCAACGTACACTGTTTTGAGGGTGACATTTCAACCACAGGATTATGTCATCACGGTAACCACATTTCAACCACAGGATTATGTCATCACGGTAACCACATTTCAACCACAGGATTATGTCATCACGGTAACCAAATTTCAACATAGACCAATCTTGTATAAGATATGTTGAATTTTACCTTTTGAAAACGCCAGATCTTCAACGTTATATATAAAAATAAATTTTAAAAAGGCTAGGCAGCACCTCCTAGAGAGTTCATCTATCTACAGCTATACATTTGGTCTCCCATCCAGGGTTTTAACCAAGCCCAGCTTAGCTTCGATATTTGTCACTGACTACTACCAATGTGCTATCATGAGAATGATTATTGAAAGATCTCTTACTAACTAAATAGATTCACTTTTGCTATCGAAGTCATTCCAAAGGTTAGGTTTAACAGAGCAAATGAAAAATGCAACCATCTGGGTTTGGCGGATGCCAGGAGAATGCTACCAGCTCCAATGCATAGTTCCAACTGTAAAGTTTGGTGGAGGAGGAATAATGGTCTGGGGCTGTTTTTCATGGTCCGGCTAGGCTCCTTCGTTCCAGTGTAGAGAAAACAACGCCACAGGATAGATTGACATTCTAGACGATTCTGTGCTTCCAACTTTGTGGCAACAGTTTGAAGAAGGCCCTTTCCTGTTTCAGCATGACAATGCCCCGTGCACAAAGCGAGGTCCATACAGAAATGGTTTGTCGAGATCGATGTGGAAGAACTTGACTGGCCTACACAGAGCCCTGACCTCAACTCCATCGAACACCTTTGGGATGAATGGGAACGCTGACTGCAAACCAGGCCTAATCGCCCAACATCAGTGCCTGACCTCACTAATGCTCTTATGGCTGAATGGAAGCAAGCCCCCGCAGCAATGTTCCAACATCTAATGGAAAGCCTTCCCAGAAGAGTGGAAGCTGTTATCGCAGCAAAGGTCTGACCAATTCCATATTAACTTAGATTTTTGGTTGAGATGGAGATGTGAATCGAACATATCAATTATTCATTTGTAGAGAAACTGGAATTAAAGACAGACTAAGTCAGTGGCACAGATTGAACTATCCAAGTAGAAGATACTTTTGGTGATGTAGTGTATGTGGACACCTGCTTGTCGAACATCTCATTCGGGACACTGATCCAGTAGAGGGTAAATTCATCAGGCTTAAGCCATGTTTCAGTCAGGCCAATCACATCAAGATTAGGATCAGTGATTAGTTCATTGACTATAACTGCCTTTGAAGTGAGGGATCTAACATTAAGTAAACCTATTTTGAGATGTGAGGTATCACGATCTCTTTCAATAATGGCAGGAATGGAGGAGGTCTTTATCCTAGTGAGATTGCTAAGGCGAACACCGCCATGTTTAGTTTTGCCCAACCTAGATCGAGACACAGACACGGTCTCAATGGGGATAGCTTAGCTGACTACACTGACTGTGCTAGTGGCAGACTCCACTAAGCTGGCAGGCTGGCTAACAGCCTGCTGCCTGGCCTGCACCCTATTTCATTGTGGAGCTAGAGGAGTTAGAGCCCTGTCTATGTTGATAGATAAGATGAGAGCACCCCTCCAGCTAGGATGGAGTCCGTCACTCCTCAGCAGGCCAGGCTTGGTCCTGTTTGTGGGTGAGTCCCAGAAAGAGGGCCAATTATCTACAAATTCTATCTTTTGGGAGGGGCAGAAAACCGTTTTCAACCAGCGATTGAATCGTCGGTAGCCCTGCCCCCTGGTAAACAGTGTATGATCGCTGGATGATTCGTTTTAAGTCTAATACTGCGGGTAATGGAGTCGCCAATGACTAGGGTTTTCAATTTGTCAGAGCTAATGGTGGGAAGCTTCGGCGTCTCAGACCCCGTAACGGGAGGAGTAGAGACAAGAGAAGGCTCGGCCTCAGACTCCGACTCGCTGCTTAATGGGGAAAACCGGTTGAAAGTTTCTGTCGGCTGAATGAGCGACACCGGTTGAGCATTGCTACAGCATTTCCCTCCAGAAGCCATGAGAAAGTTGTCCGGCTGCGGGGACTGTGCCAGGGGATTTATATTGCTATCTGTACTTACTGGTGGCACAGACGCTGTTTCATCCTTTCCTACACTGAAATTACCCTTGCCTAACGATTGCGTCTGAAGCTGGGCTTGCAGCACAGCTATCCTCGCCGTAAGGCGATCATTCTCCTGTATATTATGAGTACAGCGACTGCAATTAGAAGGCATCATGTTAATGTTACTACTTAGCTCCGGCTGTTGGAGGTCCTGACGAACCATGTCCAGATAAAGCGTCCGGAGTGAAAAAGTTGAATGAAAGAAAAGTTGTGAGGGAAAGACAAAAAATATAAACGGTAATTAAAAAGTAAAAACCGTAAAGTTGTCAGGTAGCAAAGTAAGGTTGGCAACAAAACGCACAGCAACACGTAAACAAATCTGCAAGTTGTGACCGGAAATGACAAACAGAGAACATAGGTATAAATACACTGGGGATGATGGGGACAAGAATAAAGACAGGTGAAACAGATCAAGGTGTGATGACAATTAGTCATATAGTATGTCAACAGTATCAAAAGGATTCTTTGAATCCATTTTTGCCTGAGAACACAAAAAGGTGCAAAAGGACATGATTATCAAAACTAATGTCTGTTATGATTGAATCCAGCTGTGACAATTTAAATTCCGTTTTATTATCTGCTTCCACAGAAAGCCTCCATCTGGACTGGAATGATAGTTAATTAATAGTTCAGCTTGATCGATATATTAATATGAATATAATAATGTTCTGGGAAAGCCTGTCACTAATACAGAATCAATCGATACAACTGCCCTGGGGAAATTAAAATTACATCTCTTTGTGGAGCAGTGAAGGTTTTCTTTAAATTTGCTTGTCAGTTTTGAGCTGTTTGTGAATCAGATTCTAATTGTTCTCTTTTCTGTTGTTTTTTTTCTTCATCATTTTTGTTTAATGGTACAGTTGCTATTCCATCATGTTGCCTTGTTGAATGTTTTGTGCTATATGTGTAATGCCCTGTTCTAGTACTACTGTTCTTCAGTGGAGGTACAGTATGGGAGGTGGGATAAACTGTATCCACACAGGGATGAATTACAAAGAAAAGGATCAGTCTCTTCTCAAACAATATGACAGAGCTCTCAATAAATGAGAAGTGAGTGAAAGGACATCTACAGTACCCTAGCCCCGTTTATACATTTCCATAACATGTGTCTTTCGTCCTGATCTTGTACTGATCTTGCCCTTTTACACTTAAAATATCTGATTAAAATCAGTTCACAATGTGCCTTTCAATCGTCTACAAAAAAGTGGGCACAATCAGAATGTGGACAAGATCAGGAAAAATGGGGCTTCTATGTAGTCATACCAAGGGAACGGTGACTCACATAATGAACACTGTCTTTCCAACCACTCACTGTCTCTTCCACCTGTTTGCTTCATGTGCATTCTGTAGACAATAATCTTTTATGAAAGAGAGCACATCCAAGAAGATGATGAACAATCCGTTTGTCTCTGTGTACGTTGACCTTCTCTATTCCCTGAGTGTCTGCAACATGGCACAGTGGGAAGAACAATCACTTGAGACCTCATATGGAAATCTAAAGGTTCAGCAGAGAGCTGAAGGGGCTATAAGGGAGTCTGTTTGAGATGCTCTCCATGTGATAAATGGCATGGGGGCAAAACAATATTGTTTTCCTCTATGTATTGTTCTTGACTGGTGTGATATCTCCTGTCATTTTGATAAGAGGAGTTTAGGAGTTAAATCAGAATATTTGTAAACCTGTAAATAATACATAAGGATGCAATTACTATTAACTTGAGACACTCTTGTGGAGCCTAAGCTCAAAGGCGTACATACAGTTGAAGTCTGAAGTTTACATACACTTAGGTTGGAGTCATTAAAACTCGTTTTTCAACCACTCCAAAAATGTATTGTTAATGTGACTTTCGTTCAAGATGGCCGTACTTCTTCATTACACAAAGGAATAACCTCAACCAATTTCTCTAGACTGTTGACATCCAGTGGAAGCGGTAGGAACTGCAAGCAAGTCAGTTAGAAATCTGGTTTCCCAATGAAAGCTCATTGAAAAGAGAGTGACCTCTAAACAAAAAATCTGAATGGTTTGTCCTCGGGGTTTTGCCTGCTAATTAAGTTCTGTTATACTCACAGACATGATTCAAACAGTTTTAGAAACTTCAGCGTGTTTTCTATCCAAATCTACTAACAATATACAAATCTTATCTTCTGGGGATGAGTAGCTGGCAGTTGAATTTGGGTATGCTTTTCATCCAAACGTGAAAATGCTGCCCCCTATCCTAGAGAAGTTAACAGACCATAGTTTTGGCAAGTCGGTTAGGACGTCTACTTTGTGCATGACACAAGTCATTTTTCCAACAATTGTTTACAGACAGATTATTTCACTTATAATTCACTCTATCACAATTCCAGTGGGTTAGAAGTTTACATACATTAAGTTGACTGTACCTTTAAACAACTTGGAAAATTCCAGAAAATTATGTCATGGCATTAGAAGCTTCTGATAGACTAATTGACATCATTTCAGTCAATTGGAGGTGTACCTGTGGATGTATTTCAAAGCCTACCTTCAAACTCAGTGCCTCTTCCTTGACATCATGGGAAAGTCAAAAGAAATCAGCAAAGACCTCAGAAAAAAATTATAGACCTCCACAAGTCTGGTTCATCCTTGGGAGCAATTTCCAAACGCCTGAAGGTACCACGTTCATCTGTACAAACAATAGTACGCAAGTATAAACATCATGGGACCACGAAGCCATCATACCGCTCAGGAAGGAGACGCGTTCTCTCTTAGAGATGAACGTACTTTCGTGCGAAAAGTGCAAATAAGTCCCAGAACAACAGCAAAGGACCTTGTGAAGATGCTGGAGAAAACAGGTACAAAGTATCTATATCCACAGTAAAATGAGTCCTATATCGACATAACCTGAAAGGCCGCTCAGCCAGGAAGAAGCTACTGCTCCAAAACTGCCATAAAAAAGCAAGATTACAGTTTGCAACTGCACATGGGGACAAAGATTCACTATTATTTCATCGAGTGAAAGAACTCCTGAATTATTGTAGCACAAGGATAACGTTTCTAAGGTATCTGAAGTGATTCATCTTTGGGTATTGCTGTCCTGCACCATAAAATACTGAACAGATTTTCAAATGAAAAACAATCAGAAATAATTGCTCTGGGAAACAGAGTGCCCCTTCAGATAATTCAGAAGATTGGTAATAGCTCTAAATGGCCTTTTATCCACCTACAAACATTTTCAGATCTCTATGAAGAAATATGTAATTAGTCTTGCAAATAACACTGATTACCAAATGTTGATCCAGATGTACTCATGGACAAAGGTCATCATTTGTTATTTACTGTGTTATCCACAAACTGAACTGAACTTATGCACCAAGTAGTAATATCAAAGCTGTGTTGAACTAAAATAGGTCTTCTTGACTTATATGGTGCTGCACAACCAGGGTAAAGTAAGCTTCATAGGGTGACTCATAGTCCATGGGCCAGTAGAAAAATGTGTCCGATTTGGGCAGGCAAACGTTTGGTATTAAATTGTTCCCCACAAGCCCCTGAACAAATTGATATATGATAGCCACTTCAAAAGACTAGCTTTGTTTTGTTATTAAAACTTTATATATATTGTTGTATGGGAGTCTATGTAATCTGTGTTCCCAGGCTGATAAAGGAATCTTTACATGATTTTAGAAGACACTCTTATCCAGAGCGACTTACAGGAGCAATTTGGTTAAGTGCCTTGCTCAAGGGCACATAAACACATTGTTCACCTAGTTGGCTCGGGGATTCGAACCAACAACCTTTCGGTTACTGCCCCAATGCTCTCAACTGCTGAGAAAAAATGTGATAAGTTGAGATAAAGGAGATGTTCCATTGACCAGATTGGCGCACATTTATGAAATCTGATCTAACAAAGTGGATATTTGTCAAATCCGTCAAGATTTATGTAATGCAACAGGCCCACAATGTGGTCACTTAAGTCTGATCTGGATAAATTTGGTAGTTTTCCCTGCATAACATTTAGAAGTTGTCCCTATTCAAGTTAAGAAGAAGTGACCGCTACAGTTGAAGTCGGAAGTTTACATACACTTAGGTTGGAGTCATTAAAACTCGTTTTTCAACCACTCCACAAATTTCTTGTTAACAAACTTTAGTTTTGGCAAGTTGGTTAGGACACCTACTTTGTTCATGACACAAGTCATTTTTCCAACAATTGTTTACAGACAGATTATTTCACTGTATCACAATTCCAGTGGGTCAGAATTTTACATACACTAAGTTGACTGTGCTTTTAAACAGCTTGGAAAATTCCAGAAAATTATGTCATGGCTTTAGAAGCTTCTGATAGACTAATTGACATCATTTGAGTCAATTGGAGGTGTACATGTGGATGTATTTTAAGGCCTACCTTCAGTCCTCAGGGAAAAATTGTAGACCTCCATAAGTCTGGTTCATCCTTGGGAGCAATTTCCAAACGCCTGAAGGTACCACGTTCATCTGTACAAACAATTGTACGCAAGTATAAACACCATGGGACCACTCAGCCGTCATACCGCTCAGAAAGGAGACACGTTCTGTCTCCTAGAGATGAACGCACTTTGATGTGAAAAGTGTGAATCAATCCCTGAACAACAACAAAGGACCTTGTGAAGATGCTGGAGGAAACAGGTACAAAAGTATCTATATCCACAGTAAAATGAGTCCTATATCGACATAACCTGAAAGGCCACTCAGCAAGAAAGAAGCCACTGCTCCAAAACCGCCATAAAAATAGCAAGACTATGGTTTGCAACTGCACATGGGGACAAAGATCGTACTTTTCTGAGAAATGTCCTCTGGTCTGATGAAACAAAAATAGAACTGTTTGGCCAAAATGACCACCGTTATGTTTGGAGGAAAAAGGGGGAGACTTGCAAGCCGTTGAACACCATCCCAACCGTGAAGCACGGGGGTGGCAGCATCATGTTGTGCGGGTGCTTTGCTGCAGGAGGGACTGGTGCACTTCATAAAATAGATGGCATCATGAGGTAGGAAAATTATGTGGATATATTGAAGCAACATCTCAAGACATTAGTCAGGAAGTTAAAGCTTGGCCGCAAATGGGTCTTCCAAATGGACATTGACCCCAAGCATACTTCCAAAGTTGTGTAAAAATGGCTTAAGGACAACAACGTCAAGGTATTGGAGTGGCCATCACAAAGCCCTGACCTCAATCTTATAGAAAATGTGTGGACAGAACTGAAGAAGCGTGTGCAAGCAAGGAGGCCTACAAACCTGAATCAGTTACACCAGCTCTGTCAGGAGGAATAGGACAAAATTCACTTACCCACAAAATGTATTGTGGGAAGCTTGTTTTTAAAGGCAATGCCACCAAATACTAATTGAGTGTATGTAAGCTTCTGACTCACTGGAAATGTGATGAAAGAAATAAAAGCTGAAATAAATTCTTCTCTCTACTGTTATTTTGACATTTCAGATTCTTAAAATAAAGTGGTGATCCTAACTGAGTTTAAATGTATATAGCCAAGGTGTATGTAAACTTCCTACTTAAACTGTATATGCTAACTCCCGTTCGTATAAGTTGGTTAGCATAGCTAGCAAACAGAAATCGGTGGTGGTAGTCAAAGTCGTTTGGAACTGTAATGCAGTTGATTGGTAATGATGACATGAACATGTGTTGGGGTTGACATCCATACAAGCATTATACTCTGTTTTTTTCCCTTGACATACTGTAGTGTGAAAAACACATATAACAAAAGCCTAAATGTAGGCACATTTTGCTGGGGGGCAATGAGGAGACTCAGGATCTTTTCCCCATGGGCCTTTCCCCCACACGTTTCCATGGCAATCCTATTGTTTGCATCTATTTCTATATTTCTCTGTGTTTTAGAATTAATTGCTTACTAGACTATATATTGATATGTGCCTAGTGGCGTGTATTCATGGCCATGAGAAGCCAGACTTCCCCCAAAAATTTACCAAGAAAAAAAGTTGTATCTTTTGTCTCACTGTTTCAAAATTTTCCTTCAATTTGAGGCTGAATGTATCTCACCAGAGAAAGCATCAGAGTGAGTGAAACAATTTATAGAAAAGATTTTCATGATGTCAACATTTTGTCACGCTAGATGTGTGAGAGAGAGAAAATAAGGAAAGAAAGGAAGGAAAGAACAAATCCCACCTCCCTGCTTTTTCACTCTCTTGTTATAGTCATTAGAGAAATGGTACATGAATACACATATATAATGAGTACAGGATATGGTAGTAGGTGCCAGGCGCACCGGTTTGTGTCAAGAACTGCAATGCTGCTGGGTTTTTCACACTTAACAGTTTCCTGTGTATATTAAGAATGGTCAATCAACCAAAGGGCATCCAGCCAACTTGACACAACTGTGGAAAGCTTTGGAGTCAACATGGGCCAGCATCCCTGTGGAATGCTTTCGCAACCCTGTAGAGTCCATGCCCCAACGCATTGAGGCTGTTCTGAGGGCAAAAAAGGGGGGGGGGTGCAACTGTGTGTGTGTGTGTGTGTGTGTGTGTGTGTCTGTGTGTGTGTGTGTGTGTGTGTGTGTGTGTGTGTGTGTGTGTGTGATAAAGTAAGCTAGCCTAATTCTTGAAACATTTACCCCCAAATGTTGTATTTGACAATAGGACACATTTTGCCTATCCCTGCTTCCTCTCAACACTCATTCTAACATTACACCTCTCAAATGCCTTTTTCAATTCTTGATTCTCTTTTTTTGCAGGAATCTTCTTGCTTGGATGGAAGGATGGATGAGGGAACAAAGGGAAGGAGGGAAGGAGTAGAGTAGTTATCCAGCCTGCTGACTAAGGCATTTAAATAGCCTATGCTTTGCTGTCTATCTCTCTCCGTCTGTCTGCCTGACTGCCAGATTGCTGAGGGGCAACATAGTCGATGTACAGTATTCAACCCCCCCTTGGAGTTTTTCCTATTTTGTTGCATTACAACCTGTAATTTAAATTGATTTTTCTTTGGATTTCATGTAATGGACATACACAAAATAGTCCAAATTGGTGAAGTGAAATTAAGAAAATAACTTGATTAAAAAAAAATACATATACAGTACACCCCTCACATTTTTGTAAATATTTGAGTATATCTTTTCATGTGACAACACTGAAGAAATGACACTTTGCTATAATATAAAGTAGTGAGTGTACAGCTTGTATAACAGTGTAAATTTGCTGTCCCCCCAAAATAACTCAACACACAGCCATTAATGTCTAAACCGCTGGCCACAAAAGTGAGTACACCCCTAAGTGAAAATGTCCAAATTGGGCCCAATTAGCCATTTTCCCTCCCCGGTGTCATGTGACTCGTTAGTGTTACAAGGTCTCAGGTGTGAATGGGGAGCAGGTGTGTTAAATTTGGTGTCATCGCTCTCACACTCCCTCATACTGATTGGTCACTGGAAGTTCAACATGGCACCTCATGGCAAAGAACTCTCTGAGGATCTGAAAAAAAGAATTGTTGCTCTACATAAAGATGGCCTGGGCTATAGGAATATTGCCAAGACCCTGAAACTGAGCTGCAGCACGGTGGCCAAGACCATACAGCGGTTTAACTGTACAGGTTCCACTCAGAACAGGCCTCGCCATGGTTGACCAAAGAAGTTGAGTGCACGTGCTCAGCGTCATATCCAGAGGTTGTCTTTGGGAAATAGACGTATGATTGCTGCCAGCATTGCTGCAGAGGTTGAAGGGGTGGGGGGTCAGCCTGTCAGTGCTCAGACCATACGCCGTACACTGCATCAAATTGGTCTGCATGGCTGTCGTCCCAGAAGGAAGCCTCTTCTAAAGATGATGCACAAGAAAGCCTGCAAACAGTTTGCTGAAGACAAGCAGACTAAGGACATGGATTACTAGAACCATGTCCCGTGGTCTGATGAGACCAAGATAAACTTATTTGGTTCAGATGGTGTCAAGCGTGTGTGGCGGCAACCAGGTGAGGAGTACAAAGACAAGTGTGTCTTGCCTACAGTCAAGCATGGTGGTGGGAGTGTCATGGTCTGGGGCTGCATGAGTGCTGCCAGCACTGGGGAGCTACAGTTCATTGAGGGAACCATGAATGCCAACATGTACTGTGACATACTGAAGCAGAGCATGATCCCCCTCCCTTCGGAGACTGGGTCACAGGGCAGTATTCCAACATGATAACGACCCCAAACACACCTCCAAGACGACCACTGCCTTGCTAAAGAAGCTGAGGGTAAAGGTGATGGACTGGCCAAGCATGTCTCCAGACCTAAACCCTATTGAGCATCTGTGGGGCATCCTCAAACGGAAGGTGGAGGAGTGCAAGGTCTCTAACATCCACCAGCTCCGTGATGTCGTCATGGAGGAGTGGAAGAGGACTCCAGTGGCAACCTGTGAAGCTCTGGTGAACTCCATGCCCAAGAGGGTTAAAGCAGTGCTGGAAAATGATGGTGGCCACACAAAATATTGACACTTTGGGCCCAATTTGGACATTTTCACTTAGGGGTGTACTCACTTTTGTTGCCAGCGGTTTTAATGGCTGTGTGTTGAGTTATTTTGAGGGGACAGCAAATTTACACTGTTATACAAGCTGTACACTCACTACTTTACATTGTAGCAAAGTGTCATTTCTTCAGTGTTGTCACATGAAAAGATATACTCAAATATTTACAAAAATGTGAGGGGTGTACTCACTTTTGTGATATACTGTGTATATATCTTAAAAATAGAAAAGTGGTGTGTGCATTTGCTATGAAGCCCCTAAATAAGATCTGGCGCAACCAGTTACCTTCAGAAGTCACATAATTAGTTAGATTGCACACAGGTGGACTTTATTTAAGTGTCACATGATCTCAGTATATATACATCTGTTCTGAAAGGCCCCAGAGTCTGCAACACCACTAAGCAAGGGGCACCACCAAGCAAGCTGCACTATGAAGACCAAGGAGCTCTCCAAACAGGTCAGGTACAAAGTTGTGGAGAAGTACAGATCAGGGTTGGGTTATAAAAAAATATCAGAAACTTTGAACATCCCACGGAACACCATTAAATCCATAATAAAAAAATGGAAAGAATATGGCACCACAACAAACCTGCCAAGAGAAGGCCGCCCACCAAAACTCACAGACCAGGCAAGGAGGGCATTAATCAGAGAGGCAACAAAGAGACCAAAGATAACCCTGAAGGAGCTGCAAAGCTCCACAGCTGAGATTGGAGTATCTGTCCGTATGACCACTTTAAGCCGTACCCTCCACCGAGCTGGGCTTTACGGACTAGTGGCCAGAAAAAAATAAGCAAACATGTTTGGTGTTCGCCAAAAGGCATGTGGGAGACTCCCCAAACCTATGGAAGAAGGTATGCTGGTCAAATGAGCCTAAAATTTAGCTTTTTGGCCATCAAGGAAAATGCTATGTCTGGCGCAAACCCAACACCTCTCATCACCCCGAGAACAATATCCCCACAGTGAAGCATGGTGGTGGCAGCATCATGCTGTGGGGATGTTTTTCATCGGCAGGGACTGGGAAACTGGTCAGAATTGAAGGAATGATGGAGGGCGCTAAATACAGGGAAATTCTTGAGGGAAACCTGTTTGTCTTTCAGAGATTTGAGACTGGGTTAAAGCAACACTCCGGTGGTTTAAGCGGAAACTTTTAAATGTCTTGGAATGGCCTAGTCAAAACCTAAAATCTGTGGTATGACTTAAAGATTGCTGTACACCAGCAGAACCCATCCAACTTGAAGGAGCTGGAGCAGTTTTGCCTTGAAGAATGGGCAAAAATCCCAGTGGCTAGATGTACACCAAGAGACTTGTAGCTGTAATTGCTGCAGAAGGTGGCTCTACAAAGTATTGACTTTGGGGGGGGTGAATAGTTATGCACGTTCAAGTTGTCTGTTTTTTTGTCTTATTTCTTGTTTGTTTCACAAGAAAAAATATTTTGCACCTTCAAAGTGGTAGGCATGTTGTGTAAATCAAATGATACAAACCCCCCAAAAATCAATTTTAATTCCAGGTTGTAAGGCAACAAAATAGGAAACATGCCAAGGGGGTGAATACTTTCGCAAGCCACTGTACTTGCTAGGCAAGTCTATCTTAGTGAAGACCTTAGTTGATGGTTTATCATGATTCATTGCTTTCTTTACAGTTCCTGAAACATGTCAATTGTCTGACGCATGGCCTCGACAGCAGTGCTTGGCCACCCACTCAGTTACCAGTGACCTATTCTGTCACATTCCAGGGACAAGAGAGAGCGGAACCACCCCCTCTTTAAATCCATAATCATTGACAGTAAGTTTTGTGTGCCAAATGTGTGTATTGACTCCAACTAACCAACTTTGCAAGAGCTAGGTTTGTACTAGCTATGCTGATGATCATTAAAAAATGTATCTGTATAAGGTCTCACTGAAACTGGATTCCCAAGAGACATGCTATTCAAATGCCCGTGATTGCCTGATCTTACACTCTTAGCACCATTTTTTCTATCTAGAACCTAAAAGGGTTCATCCGCTGTCCCAATAGAACCCTTGTAAGAACCCTTTTTGGTTCCAGGTAAAACCTTTCTGGTTAACATCAACGTCAAGGTCAAAATATTTAAGTGGTCTGCACATTAAAAAATTCTACCCAACGGTGATTATTAAATGATTGACTGGTCATTTCATTAAAGTTTGCACATGAAAGAAACACAAGTGTTTGATGCAATGGAAATCAACATTGGCTCAACAGCAAAGGCTGTAGTAAAACTTTGTTTTCTAATGCATAGTTTAAACAGGGTATTACATATAGATTAAAAAAATATATATTTTAAAATAAAATATTTTCAGACATTAGTGATGCAAATACTGACCAAAAACAGTTACAGCACCTTTTTGGAACAGTTTTGCTAATATTTTACAAATATTATATATTTTGCACAACTTGCTGAGTTGATTGTGTTATCTGCATAACTGTAGTATTTTTTAAATTATCACTAGGCATAATGAAAATTATAAAAGAGTTGATGCAGACCAATCCAATGACAGACCAATCCAATTAAAAGCAATAGAGCTGGTTGGCAGCCATATTTGAAAATGTGTACCCTACGGTTAAATCAGCAATAGCTAGGCATTATTGTGTAGACTTTACCTAGCTTTATGCAAAGTTTGGTGTACTCATTATGAAGGCTTTTTGGGAAAATAGATTACCATGTCATAAGAGCACATTCGAATACTGTCCATTCTGGCTCAATATACCTCAAAATGCGTACATGTATGACCTTTGACCCCCACAGGTGGGCCCATAGAGACATCAAATAATAACATATCAAATTGCCTTAATTTGAGCAGATTTTTCCCTGATAAATATAATATGAAAATAAAATTTCCGTACCCTGATCCTGTTGGCCTAACTCACTGAATAGGGGTCATAACATATAATGCAGTGATAGACACATTTAGCTACCTCCGATACATGGCTATCATACCAAAATATAACCCACAGACATGGACCTTAATGAAAATCGTCATTATACTTTGCCACTCCAAAGTGTGAAATTTGGCCGTCTGGTCCATGAACTATCAGGGCAGTAGTGGTTCGAACAGAGAGTGATCTTATCCTAGTAGACAGTATCACAGTTTTCAGAATGAGAACATGGATTCTCTCTTTAGATATACACATGTATGAGTGGTTCTACATTGGGCTATCTACAATTTTATAACATTTAAATGAATTAAATTGAATCAAAGGATACTGAAAGAAATTGCTGGATGGCAGAGTAGTTTGAATTGGGTCATATCATTGATTATTTAATCTGTGTGAAGGCGGCATCCATACAATTGCATGATCCACCAAAGGAGCACAATCTGATTTACTTGCCTCATAGGCAGATTGTTTCAGTGGAGCCTGGGGATGATCTGCCTCATCCTTTATTTATTGCTTTTTTAGTCTTCCTCCTTCCCTCCTCCCCATAATCTTCAACATTTTAAATCACTATATGCTAACTGCTGATCCTATTCAACAACGATTCTTCTTAGATGTTTCTATAATATAGTTAATAACTTTGAATTACCTTTTAAAGGAGGGGTCAAGGTCTAGATCATGGTAGTGTTGAATATTTATGTATTTCTGTGTCCTTAGTATCTACTTGGCTTTTGATGGAGACTTTGACCTCTTAATGTACATGTTTTAATTCCCCCAGAGTCTCCACAGGGCAGTAAACCTCCCCGCAGCACAAAACATGTGTTCCTCAGGAATATTGTATATTATGTGGACAGGAAGACTGCATCAACCCTAAACTGTACATTGACATGCAGCATTAGCAGTATGCTTAGCACTGGGAGTAAGGTTGTATTGTTATTGTTATATTGGCACGTGTGAATAGCTGTTCCTACCATTAACGGCATTTTCCCGAAACACTTGGCATTATCAGTAGAAACTTGACACCAGTAAACAGTAAAGTAAAGGATGCCAAGTAAAGTGGGCCACAAAGTAAAGTGGGCCACAAACAGTAAAGTGGGCCAAGATAATATGTGAAAAGTTGATGAAAGAATATTGAAAATCCTTGAAATGTCTAACCTCATCACAATGTTGAGCAACACCTGACCTACCACTGACATGTGCTGGTGGACTGACATGTTGTTTTATCTCTCTCTTGGGTGCTGGGCATTCTTTTTTATATTTTGGGTGCTGTTAAAGAGATTCTCCCGTACTTTTGTATACTTTTTAGCCAGTAGTTCTAAAAGTAGCATTCACGAGCCGAAAATTGCGTACTAAGTCACGTGTGTAGTGGTGTAAAGTACTTTAGTAAAAATACTTTAAAGTACTACTTAAGTAGTGTTTTGGGGTATCTGTACTTTACTTTACTATTTATATTTTTTACAACTTTTTCTTTAACTTCACTATATTCCTAAAGAAAATAATGTACTTTTTACTCCATACATATTCCCTGACAGCCAAAAGTACTCATTACATTTTGAATGCTTAGCAGGACAGGAAAATGGTCAAATTCACACACTTATCAAGACAAAATCCCTGGTCATCCCTACAGTCTCTGATCTGGCAGACTTACTAAACACACATGCTACATTTGTAAATGATGTCTGAGTGTTGGAGTGTAACCCTGGCTATCCGTAAATAAAATAAAAAATACAAGAGGGGCTCCCGAGTGGCTCAGTGGTCTAAGGCACTGCATCGCAGTGCTAGAGGCGTCACTACAGACCCTGGTTCGTTCCCAGGCTGTATCACAACCGGACGTGATCGTGCGCACAATTGTCCCAGCGTCGCGAGGGTTTGGCCGGGGGGACTTTACTTGGCTCATCGCACACTAGTGACTCCTTGTGGCGGGCCGTGCGACTGCAAGCTGACCTCGGTCGTTAGGTGAACAGTATTTGCTCCGACACATTTGTGCGTCTTGCTTCCGGGTTAAGCAGGCGGGTGTTAAGAAGCGAGGTTTGGCGGGTCATGTTTTCGGAGGATGCATGACTCGACCTTCGCCTCCAGAGAATGGTACGGTCTGGTTTGCTTAATATAAGGAATTTGAAATGATTTATACTTTTACTTTTGATACTTAAGTATATTTGAGCAATTACATGTACTTTTGATACTTAAGTATATTTAAAACCAAATACTTTTACTCAAGTAGTATTTTACTGGGTGACTTTCACTTTTACCATTTTCTATTAAGGAATTTTATTCAAGTATGACAATTGGGTACTTTTTCCACCGCTGCATATATGTGCACCACATCATTACTATCTCTCGCTCTGCTGTGTGTGCATCTTGCTAGCTGTCACCCCAATGTTTTATATTTTATTTAACGAGGCAAGTCAGTTAAGAACAAATTCTTATTTACAATGACGGCCTACCCCGACAAAACTCGGACAACACAGGGCCAATTGTGCGCCACCCTATGGGACTCCCAATCACGGCCGGATGTGATGCAGCCTGGATTCAAACCAGGTACTGCAGTGACACCTCTTGCACTGGGATGCAGTGCCTTAGACCCACTGCACCACTCAGGTGAGGGGCTGAAGCTCATTGGCTGGAACTCAAATTGCTAGGGGTCTGGTCCATGTGGGAGGAAATGCAGAGAAAATGGTGCCACACAGCCTCCAGAAAACAGTTGATTTCAAACTAGGGATTTCATGGCTAATTGAGGTAAGACAGTAATTCTCATATTATGCATGTATGAATATCACATATCCAGCCCTCAGGGGGAGGTTTAAAAAAGACTTGCTATTCACCAAAGTTACGGAGCATGTCTAACTATGCAGCATTTTGGTCCAACTCTTCTGAAACACACTAAGAGTAAATTATATCATAAATAGGACTGGTGGAGTTGTCACACAAGCAGCTAACAAAATTATATGGAAATGTCTGCTCTACCCAAAATTACAACCAACTAATTGCAGCATTACCACAAAAATGGAAGAAGCAAGTGGAAGGGGGAAAACTAAGGAACTTGTCTGTCAGCCCTGCATTAAAGATCAAAATTTGTTAAAGAAAATTGTGATGAATAAATAAATATACCAGTTTAATTTAAGGACACAAAAATTGACAGCTGTGCCATATAGATTGCAAAATAGTTTGGAAGAGATTTGTGATGTACTGATTCCATGGCACATGGTTTATGAACTGATACACAAAACAACTCCAAATTCAAAACGTCACATTTTTCTATTTAAATTACAAAACAAAATTATTGCAACCAATATACAGTTGAAGTCGGAAGTTTACATACACCTTAGCCAAATACATTTAAACTCAGTTTTTCACAATTCCTGACATTTAATCCAAGTAAAAATTCCCTGTCTTAGGTCAGTTAGGATCACCACATTATTTTAATAATGTGAAATGTCAGAATAATAGTAGAGAGAATGATTTATTTCAGCTTTTATTTCTCACATCACATTCCCAGTGGGTCAGAAGCTTACATACACTCAATTAGTATTTGGTAGCATTGCCTTTAAATTGTTTAACTTGGGTCAAACGTTTTGGGTAGCCTTCCACAAGCTTCCCACAATATGTTGGGTGAATTTTGGCCCATTCCTCCTGACAGAGCTGGTGTAACTGAGTCAGGTTTGTAGGCCTCCTTGCTCGCACACGCTTCTTCAGTTCTGCCCATACATTTTCAATAAGATTGAGGTCAGGGCTTTGTGATGGCCACTCCAATACCTTGACTTTGTTGTCCTTAAGCCATTTTGCCACAACTTTGGAAGTATGCTTGGGGTCATTGTCCATTTGGAAGACCCATTTGCGACCAAGCTGTAACTCCCTGACTGATGTCTTGAGATGTTGCTTCAATATATCCACATAATTTTCCTCCCTCATGATGCCATCTATTTTGTGAAGTGCACCAGTCCCTCCTGCAGCAAAGCACCCGTGCAACATGATGCTGCCACCCCCATGCTTCACGTCCCCATGTGCAGTTGCAAACCATAGTCTGGCTTTTTTATGGCAGTTTTGGAGCAGTGGCTTCTTCCTTGTTGGGCGGCCTTTCAGGTTATGTCGATATAGGGACACTTTTTACTGTGGATATAGATACTTTTGTACCTGTTTTCTCCAGCATCTTCACAAGGTCCTTTGTTGTTGTTCAGGGATTGAGTCACACTTTTCATACCAAAGTACGTTCATCTCTAGGAGACAGAACGTGTCTCCTTTCTGAGCGGTATGACGGCTGAGTGGTCCCATAGTGTTTATACTTGCGTACAATTGTTTGTACAGATGAACGTGGTACCTTCAGGCATTTGGAAATTGCTCCCAAGGATGAACCAAACTTGTCGAGGTCTACAATTTTTTTTCTGAGGTCTTATCTGAGTTCTTTTGATTTTCCCATGACATCAAGCAAAGAGGCACTGAGTTTGAAGGTAGGCCTTAAAATACATCCACAGGTACACCTCCAATTGACTCAAATGATGTCAATGAGTCTATCAGAAGCATCTAATGCCATGACCTCATTTTCTGGAATTTTCCAAGCTGTTTAAAGGCACAGTCAACTTAGTGTATGTAAACTTCTGACCCACTGGAATTGTGATACAGTGAATTACAAGTGAAATAATCTGTCTGTAAACAATTATTGGAAAAATGACTTGTGTCATGCACAAAGTAGATGTCCTAACCGACTTGCCAAAAATATAGTTTGTTAACAAGAAATATGTGGAGTTGTTGAAAAACGAGTTTTAATGACTCCAACCTAAGATTATGTAAACTTCCGACTTCAACTGTACATATGGGGAATACAACCTTCCCAGCTCTGCAGATTTTGCTGCAAAGAGAAAGAGTCATTAGATCATTTATTTTGGTACTGTCCATATGTAGCTTGTTTTTGTTCACAGGTCCAGGAACGGCTGAAGAATTTCAACATTTACCTGGAGCTAACGCTGCAGATAGTAATACTGGGTGATTTGAAAATTCAAATCGACCAATTATATAATACTTTTAGCAAAAAAAAATATCTTTAATTTACAATATGTAGAAACTATGAGAATAGAAAGGTTCAGAACTTTTGTGAAGCATCACAGCACATTTGAAAAATATATGGCAATTAGAAATCCAATATGGATGGTGTTAATATTTTGATGGGAGGAGCTGAAGGGTGGGACTAATAACAAGATGTCAAATGTACTGTGTCTGTAAATGTATATAGATTCAGAACTTATATGAAACAGTAGAGTTGAAATTTCAATTTGCTATATATTTTCAAAAGACACTAAGTGTATGGAGACTGTATGCAAATGAGGCCTGTGACCATATTGGTCCCATGGCACATCTCTGAATAACAATTGTCCCCTACAATGCTATTCTTTCATATGTTCTTCAACAAAAAGTAAAGCCTTGAAAACAAGCTGATAGTCATTACAGTATATGGCGGGAAGCTTCATTTGATTTGGTATGTGCACTTTCGAAGCTCCAAAGCCATTATGTCTGTCATGTTCAGTTGTCTTCATAGCTGCTGTGTAGAAATAGAGTTGAGATATTCCGTTGGCACAGTGAGCGCTTTGAGCACAATGTATGAAAATATATAATTGTTGTAGATTACCATAATACAATCTTACAGTGCCTTCAGAAAGTATTCACACACCTTGACTTTTTCCACATTTTGTTGTGTTACACTGTAAAAATAGAAAGTCTTAAAACACCATCATTGTGTGCTGAAACCATGAAAATTAGTGCACCTAAACTGAGATTTTGTCTTTGGAGGGTACTTTAATGTAAACCCAATGTAAGTGTTTTAATTCACAGAATGTAATTTAAAACATACATTAAGTACCTTGAAACACCCAAATTGGGTCTTCAACCTGAATATTGGTGTTTTTAAGAGTGTTGTGAAAACCCTTTTTGGGGTTTCAGTACATGTAAAAGGCAGCATAGAACACAACAACTGTTTCTCACAATCAATGGTTTAGAAATGCAAATGAAAATAGGCTAAATATTAATTGATGATAAGGGCCTATGGAGAATATTTTTTGTGGAATTCCACCTTTATATTTTCAATGCTTTATTTAGACAGATTATTAACAGGAGAGATGGTAAAATGGTACATTTCATTGGAATTTTACCCTCTCAACCACACAGCCACACTGTAAAAAAAAATATTATTGGGTGAATTGAAATTGACTCCAAAAAACAACCAACAAATACTTAATAAAAATAAATGCATGTTGTGCAGAGCCTGTGGTCTAGCGGTAACACACCCTGCTAAGACATGTCTCTCCCCACCGAAGACCAGGGTTAAATTCCCCACTCCAACCCTTCAATCTGTTTCTCCCACCCCCTCTATATCCCCTTTCCAACCCTTCAATCTATACCCCCTCTATATCCCCATTCATAACTGTCTCAATAAAGTGTCAAAATACCTCCCCAACTACAGTATATATATTTGTTAAGTATGCAAGTTCCTTCAATGATTTGTTCATTTCATTTTAACAAAATAATCTTGGAATAAATCCGACTAAATATGTTTCTAAAATGTAAGTATCTTAAATGAGGATAACCAAACGGAGACAAAATGTAGGGATTGAACTCATTGGAAATTTGTATTTCATATTTTGCCACGTGATTCAGATTTTTGAGGATTTGGGGTAATTCACATTTTTTAAACTTTATGATTCTTTCCCACAATGTTGTGTATATGTTTGAAGAAAAAAAAGTATATTTCTCTATTAGTATTAAGCCTTTTGTGCCATGAGGTGTAATGGATCACGATAAACGGATATCAAAACCGTCAGGCAAATTGACATTCAATGAGGACAGAACCTATTCCCACATTCATGACTGTCAATGGAAGAGGCATGTGCAGAATCCACAATTCTAACCTCCAGTTAGTGTTGGTGGTTTGAACACTGAATTTGACAATACCTGCCAAAATGGTATAAAATGGAAAATAATCAAATACATACAATTATTTTAAACATTAAGACACTAGACAGGATTCAAAACATCATAATGGTGTTTAGAAGCTTTAGAGAGAGGAAACGGCACCAAAATAGAAGCTATCTAATTCTGCATTAATCTCTAGGGGATGGGTATCCCTAAACAGGGACGGTTTTTGCTAACGTGTGCTAATGTGACTAGAATGACATTGTATACAACAGCCAAATTTTCGGGACATAGACATGTCTTATATGGGCAGAAAGCTTACATTCTTGTTGATCTAACTGCAGTCTCCAATTGACAGTAGCTAGTATAGTGAAAAAATACCATGCTATTGTTTGAGGAACAAAAAACTTTTATCATCGCAACTAGGTTGATACATTCACCTCTGAAGGTAAATACTGTACTCACATTCAGTAATCTTGCTCTGATTTGTCATCCTGAGGGTCCCAGATATAAAATGTATCATAGTTTTGTTTGATAAAATATATATTTTTGTTCAAATATAGGAACTGGGGTCTACAGTATGACCCCACTGCTATCTCTGGCTCCACACCCACCCCGCCCGGCCATCTAGATGTGTGAAAGTTAGTGTATTAGCTAATGATCCATCGTGTATGACATTCATGCGAGTGTGTAAACAAACAAACAAATATTACCATAGCATTTTTGTATGTTCTCTATAGTTATATACTTGTAAATGTATAAATTGACCAATTTGGCACATTTGGGCAAACTCCTGGCAGACTTGATACAAAATATTGTGCAGTAATGTAATTCTTCACTGGATCAGTCTGAAACATTGCACACACTGCTGCCATCTGGTGGCCAAAATCTAAATTACACCTAGACTCCTATCACAAAGTATGGTCTTACTATTGCATTTCAAAGATGAAGGGGGAAAAGATGCATGTTTTTTTGTTTGTATTATCTTTTACCAGATCTAATGTGTTATATTCTCCAACATTAATTTCACTTTTCCACAAACTTCAAAGTGTTTTCTTTCAAATTGTATCAAGAATATGCATATCCTTGCTTCAGGTCCTGAGCTACAGGCAGTTCGATTTGGGTATGTCATTTTAGGCGAAAATTTCAAAAAAAAAGGGTATGATCCATAAGCGGTACTCGATACACCAAAATAGTGCTTTCAATATTTTCTGTTAATGCTCACAGCCCCTGGAAAGGTGTTGCACAACACTTGATTAAGTGATGTTCCAACACCATGTTATGTTTCAAAATATCTCAGGATGATGTGTTTCAATACTCTAGCTAAGTTAAGGATTCGTCTCCTTTAAGTTGGTGGCAGCTCAGTTGCCACTCGTTTTGGTGATATAGAGCACTTCATTTTAACAGTGTACAGCTTGAATTTAAAATAGATTAAATTGGTCACTGGCCTGCCTACACACAAATAGCCCATCATTTAGAAGTGTCCAAGACATTTTTACAAATTAATAAAAAATGAAAAGCTGAAAGGTTTTGAGTCAATAAGTATTCATCCCTTTTGTTATTGCAAACCTAAATAAGTTCAGGAGTAAAAATATGCTTAACAAGTCACATAATAATTTACATGGACTCACTCTGTGTGCAATAATAGTGTTTAACAGGATTTTTGAATGACTACCTCATCTCTGTAACCCACACATACAATTATCTGTAAGATCCCTCAGTCGAGCAGTGAATTTCAAACACCGATTCAACTACGAAGACCAGGGAGGTTTTCCAGTAACTGGCAAAGAAGGCCACCTATTGGTATTAAAGCAGCCATTGAATATCTCTTTGAGCATGGTTAAGTTATGTATTACAATTTGGATGGTGTACCAATACACCCAGTCACTACAAAAGGTACAGAATTACAAATATTCCAAAACATGCATCTTGTTTCCAACAAGGCACTAAAGTACTACTGCAAAAAATGTGGCAAAGCAATTCACTCTTTGTCCTGAATACAAAGTGTTATGTTTGGGGCAAATCCAATACAACACATTTCTGAGTACCACTCTCCATATTTTCAAGCATATTGGTATTTGGATCATGTTAATGGGTATGCTTGTAATAGTTAAGGACTGGGGAGTTTTTCATAAAAGTAATGGAGCTTTGCACAGGCAAAATCCTAGAGGAAAACCTGATTCAGTCTGCTTTCCACAAGACAATGGGAGATTAATTCACCTTTCAGCAGGATAACAACCTAAAACACATGGCCAAATCTACACTAGAGTTGCTTACCAAGAAAACAGTGAATGTTCCGGAGTGGCCGAGTTACAGTTTTGATTTAAATCTACTTGAATATCTATAGCAAGACCTGAAAATGGTTTGTCTATCAATGATCAACAACCAATTTTTGACAGAGCTTGAACTATTTTGAAAATAATAATGGGTAAATGTTGCACAATCCAGGTGTGGAACGCTCTTAGAGACTTACCCAAAAATACTCACAGCTATAATCGCTGCCAACGGTGCTTCTACAAAGTATTGACTCAGGGGTGTGAATACTAACTCTATGTACTGTAAATGTGATATTCCTGTATTTCAGTTTTAATACATTCGCAAACATTTCTAAAAACAGGTTTTCACTTTGTCATTGTGGTGTATAGTGTGTAGATGGGTGAGAAAAAGTCAATTTAATCAATTTTAAATTCAGGCTTTAACACAACAAAATGTGAAATAAGTCAAGGGGTATGAATACTTTCTGAAGGTACTGTATTTGACAGCAGGCATTATATAGTCTTATCTTATAGATTCTACGAAACAATGATTTGCTGATTTCAGTATGAGTAAATACATAAGGCGCAACATTCATTGGGGACGGTGGGTCAGGTCCCACATTCTGAAATTGCATTTTTGCCACCCAGTTTTATCATCGCAATGAGATACAAAAAAGAGGCAATGGTGTGCTTTAGGACTATGTGGATGCCTCCGAGCGGTCGGGTAGGCTGTTCGGAGTATTCAGCCAGCTGGATTTAGGACTGCAAGGACAACACAGAGCGGGCTGACAGGCTGGCTGGACCAGCACGGGAGAGTTGAGAATAGTTCAGTGTGTATGTGTGCTCTTTCCCCGAGTTGTAAAAGTAAGCAGAGCAGAAACGGGTTACTCTTTAGTTTACTGATGTAGCTGGCAAGGTAATTGCTGTTTGACTTAACAGAAGAAGAAAAAAACTAAACTAGTGTTTATTCGCAGTGCTGAGCTAGTATGGTAACTGATTTAACGTTAGCTAATGTTTCATCCCCTCTGAACTGAGGTGAATGAATTAGCTATACTAGCTAGTAGCTACCACAGCCAGGTCAGCTCTACCTTCCAGCTATCTGTCAGATAGCGATATGAGGTGGCTATTACTACTATTACTATCTAACAGCAGTTGATGTAGCGTTTTGTTTTGTCCCGTTTCAACAGAAGTAAGTGAACTTGGCTAGCTTTCACCAGTTGATGTACCTTTAGAGAGAGAGCTGGCCTATTCTTTTTGCTTCAATCACACTAGACCTGAATCAAACATCAGCCAAATGAAACCATAAGCCAAATGATTGAAGATTGATATTCTGATGTTTTTTCAGTGCAATGTGAGTTTTTATTATTCAGTATGGCAATGTAACATTGTTGATCTGTCAGTTTCTCCAGCTAATTCCATACTTTACACACTGACACAGTAATAAACAGCTCTAATGTTACAGGCTTCACTGTCATGGTGCACAGCAGAGGCCATCCCATTCCTGCCCTGCACCCGCAGCTTTTCACACTGCACTACCCGCAGCTTTTCATACTGCACTATCCGCAGCTTTTCATACTGCACTACCCGCAGCTTTTCATACTGCACTACCCGCAGCTTTTCACACTGCACTACCCGCAGCTTTTCACACTGCACTACCCGCAGCTTTTCATACTGCACTACCCGCACCTGCTGGCTTTCTGTCCAACTCCCACCTGCTACCGCAAGAACTGGTCCCAAACCCAACCGCTGTCCCGCAATGTTATTTTAGGCATATGTGATGCAGCTCACTTGCCAGCCATGGTCCCAGCAATTTAGCTCCCTATAGGCAATACCAAATGTGCAAAAATAACTTAAGAAATAGTTAAAATTACCAGAGATTCTCACATGGCCCTTATATTAGGCTATCTGTATTACTGGGCTATATCAGCCAACATGATAGATGTAGTTTGAAGAGAGCAGAGTAGGAGAGACTTGAGCTATTTTTATAGCCTACCTTTTAGGAGTGGAAAGATTTTCAGATGGAGAAATATGGTTGATCAATATTTAGGGCTATTTCTAGGCAATGTAGTAAACTATTTAGGAAGTACATTTCCTTTGAAAGATAACTGCCCTGTTCTTCTCCACCCAAACATAGGCAATAGCCTACTCTATTTAATTGAGACCACATGTGCACCTGATCTTGCAGGTTTGGCTACTGAACTTGAAGCAGCAAGAATGATGACAACAACACTTGCTATGTTTTGCATAGGCCTAGAGGATATAGCCTACCTTTCAGGAGGAGGATTTGCAGGCAGAGACAAATAAATGAGTAATCAATACTTATTGAAAATTAAGACCCCTTTTCCTTTTCAATGATTACATTTTTTGATTGCACTTTGACTCACGTTGGTTGAGCGCCCTCCACTTCTTTCAATTATAAATATTTATTTACAGACATTGTAGTAAACTACAGTCTAATCATATTTAAGTTAATTTAATATTTAAGTTAATTGCCACATGATTCTCCACCAATGTAGGCAGCCCACTGTATTTCATTGAGACCACATACTAGGCGTACTTGAACTCATACACCCAACTAGGAGAGGTATGCTACTGAAGTTGAAGCAGCAAATTCAAGTTGAAGTTGAAGCAGCGAAGCAGAGAGTGTGTGAATAATGCAAAAAATATGTGCTTTTAATACAATAGGTAGGCTAACGCATACAAAGCAGAAAGAGGATTGTTTCCAAATAATCTGTGGGACATCAAAAATATTTGAATCCCAAAGTCGTTTTTCTGACCGCAGCATGAAAAATTCTGACCGCTCCGCAATGATCTCTGTCGGGACCCGCAGGAAGATCACGGGAATGCAGCCCTCTAGTGCACAGTCAGTACACAACACTATGTTCATCATGTCTTAGCAGGATCAGATGTTGACAGGGGTCCCAGCAGGGTCAGACAGCCAGGGACGACCAGTCTACGGAGCTCAGGTGAATTTTGCAGTATATTAACAATATCAGTGAATGATACAAAGTTCCATCTTGAATAGATGGGTAGACCTACAGTAGCTACAGGACAGCAGCTTAAAGCTACAGTCTGAGATCTGGGAATAATGGTCATTTCAATTACTGAACCATTGATTATATTATTGTATAATACAATGTATAAATGTACACCAAGGTAATAATTTTTCATGCTTCATCTAAAGAGGATCAGATGGTGATGAAGGTCAGGCAGCCAGGGAAGACCAGTCTGTGACGGAGCTGAGGTGAAGTGTTGCAGATACAACACTTTATTCTCTCAAACATTGGAGATCATATTTTAACTTCTTCTTAATAGGGGGCACTGTTTTCACTTTGGGAAAAAATCGTGCCCAAATTAAACGGCCTCGTACTCTGTTCTAGATCATACGATATGCATATTATTATTACTATTGGATAGAAAACACTCTGAAGTTTCTAAAACGGTTTGAATTATATCTGTGAGTAAAACAGAACTCATTTGGCAGCAAACTTCCAAACAGGAAGTGAAAATTCTGAAAATGGGTCTCTGTGTAAGGCCTTGCCTATTCAATTGCCTTTTATTTATGGATCTGTATGCACTTCATATGCCTTCCACTAGATGTCAACAGGCAGTAGAATGTTGAATGGGGTGTCTAGCTTGATGTGAGACCGAATGAGAGCATTTGGAGTGACAGGTCCGCCATATTGGCAGTATTTTGCTGCGCACCAGAGAGCACCATATTGTGTCTACCTAACTGCAATCCGTTAGGTAAACACGACGAAATGCTCCGTCTTGGACGTTATTGGATACATACGAGAAAAACATACTAAAGATGGATTCTCAACTGAGTTTGACTCATTCGACTTTTATTATCAGTTTTTGAATTTTTCGTTCCATGCGCCAAACATTGATGGACACTTGAGCGCCACCATGCTAGCCAAAGTTGCTAATTCGACAGAAGAAATGGACATTCTAAAACAAAACAACGATTTATTGTGGAACTAGGACTCCTTGCACTGCATTCTGATGGAAGAACATCAAAGGTAAGAGAATATTTATGATGTTATTTCGTATTTTTGTGGAATATGTTGGCTCCAACATGGCAGAGAATGGCTGGGCACTGTCTCAGATTATTGCATGCTGTACTTTGTACTAAGTTATTTAAAAAAATCTAACACAGCGGTTGTATTAAGAACCAGTGTATCTTTCATTTGCTGTACAACATGTATTTTTTAGCAAAGTTTATGATGAGTTTTTTGGTTAGATTACGTGACTGTCCAACATTTCTCCGGACAAGTTGGTGCATTTTGGCGCCATATTCACAATGTAAAACCAGGATTTGTAGCTATAAATATGCACATTTTCAAACAAAACATAAATGTATTGTATTACATGATGTTATAAGACTGTCATCTGATGAAGTTGTTCAAAGGTTAGTGATTAATTGTATCTCTATTTGTGGGTTTTGTGAAAGCTACCTTTGCGGTGGAAAAATGGCGGTGTGTTTTTGGATATTGTGGTGAGCTAACATAAATATATGTTGTGTTTTCACTGTAAAACACTTAAAAAATCTGAAATATTGGCTGGATTCACAAGATGTTTATCTTTCATTTGCTGTACAACATGTATTTTTCATAAATGTTTTATGATGAGTATTTATGTATTTCACGTTGCTCTCTGTAATTATTCTGGCTTTTTTGGTGCCATTTATGATCATGGCACCAATGTAAAACCAGGATTTGTAGCTATAAATATGCACATTTTCGAATAAAACATAAATGTATTGTATAACATGATGTTATAAGACTGTCATCTGATGAAGTTGTTCAAAGGTTAGTGATTAATTTTATCTCTATTTGTGGGTTTTGTGAAAGCTATGTTTGCGGTGAAAAAATGGCGTTGTGTGTTTGGCTATTGTGGTGAGCTAACATAAATATATATTGTGTTTTCGCTGTAAAACATTTTCAAAATTGGAAATGTTGGCTGGATTCACAAGATGTTTATCTTTCATTTGCTGTATTGGACTTGTGATTTCATGAAATTATATGATATGATATCCCTGTGGCGCTAGGCTAGGCTATGCTAGTCAGCTTTTTTGATGAGGATGATCCGGGAGGGGGGGTCGGTAGAGGTTTTAAGGCAGTCTGACAAACCTCCAAATTTAACTTCCAAACTGTATCAAGGGTTGATAGCAGCTTTTCCCGATGACACAAAACATGTAAAACAAAAATGTGAGGAAGACCTGGTAGAAGCTATTGATGGTGATGAATGGATACAGATTTGTTTGAATGCCCAGTCATATTCATATCATCTCAGACATACATTACTGCAGTTTAAGGCCGTCCATAGAACATCATTTATGCCAGTGAAGCTGAATTACATCCACTCAGAAATGTCATTCCTCTGCTGGAGATGTAAAACACAAGGGGACATATTTGCATATGTTTTGGTCTGGTGAAGGCTGGCTGAATTCTGGATAAGAGTATGTTCTTTTATCTCAGCATGTCTACAGATTCTCTCTTCTCCCTGTTTTTGTAAATAATAGACAATCAAAAGTCATTGTATTGTTTTAGAGAGTTGTTCATTTGTTAGGCTATTGATTAAAGGTGCAACACAACATTTATTATTTAATTACCTTTGATCTAGTTCTGTCTTATTAATCATATTTAATAATGATCTCTTACCTAGCTTGATGACTGGACATTTTTCTTACTTTTTGTTCTAAATAGAGACGGCATATTGGATTCTGAAATGATTGCAAATTTTTTCTAATGGATTGCAACCTTAACATAGTGTGAAAGAAATGTTGTCCATGAGGCAAGCTATGCTGATAGAACTGAGGAATCCGCTGGGTCTGGTGTTATCAAAGCGTGTGCATGGATCTTCAACCAATTTAGTTCCATGTAAGTCACTGATCTGGCTCTGATATGTCCACATTATTAACAAAGTAATCAAGCTCAAGGTGACACATGAGAAAGCAGGTATTTTAATGAAATCTGTCGCTTTGAAGCCACATTGTGCAACTTAATGAGGCAGTGCCATCAAAAACATGATTGTTCTGTTTTATATTTCCACAATATGTGGTTGAAATAACATTGTGAAATTGTGAAAATTATAATAATGCACTTTTAGTGTAAGAGCTGTTTGAAAAGACCACTTGAAATTTCAGCTTGTTTGGCTGGGTGTTTAATTTCTTTTTTTTTATGTCAGCAGGCAGTATAAGTTGATAGCAAAGAGAGTTTGCACTCCTTTCTGCCAGTAACAGCTTGTTTTCAGGATACATAACTCTCCCATTAGGCTCCTCCAATTAGGCCCCTCTCTCAGACCACTCCCAGACAGTCCTAGCTAAATTATTGCTTGAGAAATTGCATTTTGCTAAGAAGCTATCTTTGTTTCTTTTTGGCCATTTTAATTGAAAACAATGACAGTAAGGTACTTAATTGTTACCTAGAAATTATTTGATATTGAGATAAAAACAGCTGCATTGGACATTTAACTGAGGTATAGCTTAGTCTAGCTTTTCCCTGTGGAATACAAATGGGATGAGCCCATATATAGCATGAAATAAACCAGATACATCTGACTGTAGCGGAACAGACAGAACCAGAGTCTTCAATTGAAGAGTAAAGGAAAGCACAAAGTCAAATCCAAGCTTAAAAGCCAGTGGTTTGGCATGGTCTTGAATTGCTGTGTATCATTTAGTAATTTTCCTTTCTAAAGTGCCAAAACATTTGCTTCAGTAGCCCTAGATACAGTAGTTATCTGACTTGTATATTATGCTGCCAGGGGGAATTCAATACTGGGAGAAACTGATGTTCTTTCATGCACCTGACATGTTTAAGTCCCTTGGCAGCAGAGTATAAGATAACAACATTGCCTAGCTGATTGGAGACCAATGGTGGACAGCTGTCATCTCACAGGCACATCTTGACATGAAATTGGACTATAGTATCTTCTGTCAGCAGGGCCTCGAGTCAAGAGGGCTGGGAGCGTCACTTATGCAACAACAGAAGAGGGCTAGCGAAATGGTCTGTTACACAAGATACATCTATGCTCCAATCTCAAAAGTTCACCTTATCAAAAGTGACTTCCCTCTCAATGTGCTGATGAAGTTATGTTGCGCTGTCTAAAGAAATAGAATACATTATGTAAACTTCACTTACCGATGTTGGGCACATAGGTCATTTGAAATGGAAGGGTATTTAACAGGTGTGATAGAAAAATAACCTGATTTGTTTGATATTAATAGTTAATGATTATATACTAAACAAACAGTAATACATTTCTGTTCTATTAAATGTCTGTGTGAACTGAGAGGAGCCAAAAAACCTACAGCTGGCATTCCATAGATAAGATGTGGTGGGTATCACCGAGATAGCCTGGAGGAACAGAACAAAGGCCTCAGTATTCCTAATTATCCTGGCATCTGGGAAACAACACCAGAGGCAGATGACCACAGGATGAACCCAAAGTGGCTTATGGTGCCCCTAATCTATATGGGAGGGGTGGAACGAAGCATTCTTGGTATCAGCTATATAAAAACTGCATAGCCTGTAAAGGTTAGGGTGCTCAGCCCAACAGTCAAGACTGGTGAGTTGACTGGTTTCATTATTGCAATAATTCATCGATATTACATAAAGATGATTGTTTGAAGAAATGACCAAGTCTCTCCCAGTACTGAATTTCCACAACACAGGTTATTCTGCCCAATGAATTCAGAAGACGACAGGAACACACAATACCCACCAGTGCTTTAGCCAACATGTTGGAGGTCATAGTTTTCCTAACACTCTTGCTTTAAGGCACCTGCAGCAGCTATATTAAAATGTTGGTAAAATGTTGTTCAGTCTATGTATGCATGAGAGATCAAATGATGTTGCCCTCAGCTTGTTGATTTACGTCAGGGATGGGCAACTCCAGTCCTCAGGGGCCTGAATGGTGTCACACTTTTGCCCCAGCTAACACAGCTGACTCCAATGATCAACTAATCATGATCTTCAGTTTACAATGCAATTAGTTTAATCAGCTGTGTTTGTTAGGGATGGGGAAAAAGTGTGACACCACTCCGGCTGCCGAGGACTGGAGTTGCACATCCATGATTTAAGTTGCTGCTGACTCACAAGAAATGTCTTTCTACCCAAGGCCTGTTTACCTGTTTTTGCTATCCCCTGCTTTGACACTGATAAGAGCATCACGGGGAAAGTACAGAAAATGTTTTCAAAGGAAACAACACTGTATATGAATGAATAGTTACACACTGCAGCCCAAATAGGAATTTCAATTATTGATTATGGTGCAGTAGTGTATCTCTACAGTAATGTAAAACAAACCCAAAAGTCCACCATGTGAATATCTAAAAAGTATATGGCACCCATCATGTGAAGGGTGCATGTTCTTGGTACTAAACCAAAAGAAATCAAGAAGTCTTAGGAATGTATATTTTAAACATGATGAGTCTTCAGGATGTCATATAATCAAAGTTTAACTACTTCCATGCTAATAACTCTCAAAGTTCCCACCCTTCGTAAACTTGTCTTACTTTGTGAACTATAATGAACAAAAATATAAGCGTAACAAGGCCACTGTAAAAGGACTAAAAGGCTACAATAAAAGGCAAATGTGCAGTTTTGTCACAAAACACAATACCACAGATGTCTCAAGTGTTGAGGGAGCATGCAATTGGCATGCTGACTGCAGGAATGTCCACCAGAGCTGTTGCCAAAGAATTTAATGTTCATTTCTCTACCATAAGCTGCCTGCAACATATTTTTTGAGAATTTGGAAGTACGTCCAACCGGCCTAACAAACGCAGACCATGTGTAACCACTCCAGCCCAGAACATCCACATCTGGCTTCTTCACCTGCGGGATCGTCTGAGACCAGCCACCCAGACAGCTGATGAAACTGTGGGTGTGCACAACTGAAGAATTTATTCACAACTGTCAGAAACCATCACAGGGAAGATCATCTGCATGCTCGTCATCCTCAGCAGGGTCTTGACCTGAC
This sequence comes from Salvelinus alpinus, assembly GCF_045679555.1. NCBI lineage: Eukaryota > Metazoa > Chordata > Actinopteri > Salmoniformes > Salmonidae > Salvelinus > Salvelinus alpinus. The sequence continues at coordinate 34,732,177 of NC_092094.1, read as the reverse complement.
TGCAGTTCGGCGTCGTAACTGATTTCAGTGGGTAAAAGCTCACCTTAGTCTGACATTTTTAAGTGGAAATTACAAACTTTTGAAGCCTTTCTAAACCTTGAATAGACCACAAGTTAGCAACAACAGGGTGATCAAAGGAAAATCCTACATCTGTATAGAGATTAATTTATAATAAGAAACAGACCTAAGGGGATCTGGTTGGTAAAGCCAACCTAATACCATGCCCTGAATTAGCCTTGTAGGCTCACGTTTTATGTTTCACTCTAAAAAAAAATGTTGTTTTCAGTTTGTTCAATGGTGAGTGTTTGTGAAGATTTGTCCAGTGTTGGCATGCCTGATGCCATACTTTTCAATATCCTTGTTTTGATGTATTTTTCTATCTGTTCTTGATTCAGTAAGGAAAAGAACATCAGTAAGAGAAGTAATCCCAGCCAAGAACAGTTGTATTGAATGTTATACTGTCTGTATTTCAAATGATTTTCGAGGGGTTATACACTCGGGTTACATAATTGATGCAACATGTCAGCATGTGGGTATCTGAGGTGGTGAATGTCATATAAAGTATTTAACCTTCATTGTATTGCTGTCTTCACATCAATGTCCCACTGAGACAAATCTGCCCTCTAGCTTGTGTCAGGAATATTATCTACAGTTGAAGTCAGAAGTTTAGCCAAATACATTGAAACTCCAGTTTTTCACAATTCCTGACATTCAAGCCTAGTAAACATTCCCTGTCTTATGTCAGTTAGGATCACCACTTTATTTTAAGAATGTGAAATGTCAGAATAATAGTAGAGAGAATGATTTATTTCAGGTTGTATTTATTTCATCTGTAACGACTTTCCTCTTCTTCTGACGAGGAGTAAGAGATATCAGACCAATGTGCAGCGTGGTAAGTGTCCATTTTAATACACAGTATAAAACTGAACACTACAAAAATACAAAATTACAAAGTGAATGAACAAACGAAAATCTAAACAGTCCCGTATGGTGCAAACACAGACACAGGAAACAACCACCCACAAAACACAATAGACAACAGGCTACCTAAATATGGCTCCCAATCAGAGACAACGACTAACACCTGCCTCTGATTGAGAACCATACTAGGCCAAACACATAGAAATAGAACAACAGAACAAAACATAGAAAAAACAACATAGAATGCCCACCCCAACTCACGCCCTGACCAAACTAAAATAAAGACATAAAAAAGGAACTAAGGTCAGAACGTGACAGTACCCCCCCCCCCCTCAAAGGTGCGGACTCCGGCCGCAAAACCTGAACCTATAGGGGAGGGTCTGGGTGGGCATTTACCACGGTGGCGGCTCTGGAGCGGGACGAGGACCCCACTCCACCATAGTCTCGGCCCACTTCTGTGATACCTTAGGAGCGGCGACCCTCGTCACCGACCCTGGATTTGAGACCCTAGTAAAGGGCACCACTGGACTGAGGGGCGCCTCTGGACTGAGGGGCGCCTCTGGACTGAGGGGCAGCTCCGGACAGGAGGGCGACTCTGGCAGCTCCGGACGGGAGGGAAACTCCGGCAGATCCGGACTGGAGGGAGACTCTGGCGGCTCAGGCGGCTCCTGACTGACGGGCGGCTCAGGCGGCTCCTGACTGACGGGCGGCTCAGGCGGCTCAGGACAGACGGACGGCTCAGGCGGCTCAGGACAGACGGGCGGCTCAGGCGGCTCAGGACAGACGGGCGGCTCAGGCGGCTCAGGACAGTCGGGCGGCTCTGGCGGCTCAGGACAGACGGGTGGCTCTGGCGGCTCAGGACAGACGGGCGGCTCTGGCGGCTTAGGACAGACGGGCGGCTCTGGCAGCTCAGGACAAACGGGCGGCTCAGGCGGCTCAGGACAGACGGGCGGCTCTGGCGGCTTAGGACAGACGGGCGGCTCTGGCAGCTCAGGACAAACGGGCGGCTCAGGCGGCTCAGGACAGACGGGCAGCTCTGGAGGGTCCGGACTGGAGGGAGGCTCTGGAGCGTACGGACTGGAGGGACACACAGGAGACTTGGTTCTTAGAACAGGCACAGTACTCACCAAGCTGGAGAGATCTACTGGAGGCCTGGTCCTTGGAGGAGGCACAGGATAGACCGGTCCGTGGAGGCGCACTGGAGGTCTCGAACTAAGAGCCTGAACAACCCGTCCTGGCTGGATGTTGATGTTAGCCCGGCACTTGCGGGGCGCAGGCACAGGACGCACTGGGCTGTGCAGACCCACGGGAGACACAGTGCGTAGGGCTGGTGCCATATAACACGGACCAAGGAGACGCACTGGAGACCAGATGCGCTGAGCAGGCTTCATCGCACCTGGCTTGATGCCCACTCTAGCCCGGGCGATACGAGGAGCTGCAATGTAGCGCACCGGGCTATGCCTGCGCACTGGGGACACCGTGCGTCTCACGGCATAACACGGTGCCTGCCCGGACCACCTCTCTCCACGGAAAGCACGGGAAGTTGGCTCAGGTCTCCTACCTGACTTAGCCACACTCTCCGTGTTCCCCCCCCCCCCCCCCCCCAAGAAATCTTTTGGGCTGCCTCTCGTCCCAGCCGCGCTGCCGTGCTGCCTCCTCATACCAACGCCGCTCAGCTTTCGCTGCCTCCAGCTCTGCCTTGAGGCGGCGATATTCCCCAGCCTGTGCCTAGGGTCCTTTTCCTTCCAGAATCTCCTCCCATGTCCATGAGTCCAGAACTCGCTAAAGCCCGATACCACGCTGCTTCTGTCCTTTTTTGGTGGGTGGTTCTGTAACGCTCGTCGTGGGTGGAAGAAGATGAGGACCAATGCGCAGCGTGGTAAGTGTCCATATTGTTTAAATAAGAATACTGAACACTGAACAAAAAACAATAAAACGACAAACGAACAGTCCTGTACGGTGAAGCAAAACACAGAACAGAAAATAATCACCCACAACACACAATGAAAAACAGGCTACCTAAATATGGCTCCCAATCAGAGACAACGACTGACACCTGCCTCTGATTGAGAACCATACTAGGCCCAACACCTAGAAATCTAACAACAGAACAAAACATAGAAAAAACAACAGAATGCCCACCCCAACTCACGCCCTGACCAAACTAAAATAAAGACATAAAAAAGGAACTAAGGTCAGAACGTGACATCATCACATTCCCAGTGGGTCAGAAGTTGCATTGCCTTTAAATTGCTTAACTTGGGTCAAACATTTCGGGTAGACTTCCACAAGCTTCCCACAATAAGTTGGGTGAATTTTGTCCCATTCCTCCTGACAGAGCTGGTGTAACTGAGTCAGGTTTGTCAAATCAAATCAAATTTTATTAGTCACATACACATGGTTAGCAGATGTTAATGCGAGTGTAGCGAAATGCTTGTGCTTCTAGTTCCGACAATGCAGTAATAACCAACAGTAATCTAACCTAACAATTCCACACTACTACCTTACACACACACACAAGTGTAAGGGATAAAGAATATGTACATAAAGATATATGGATGAGTGGTGGTACAGAACGGCATGGCAGATGCAGTAGATGGTATAGAGTACGGTATATACATATGAGATGAGTACTGTAGGGTATGTAAACATAAAGTGGCATAGTTTAAAGTGGCTAGTGGTACATGTATTGCATAAAGATGGCAAGATGCAGTAGATGATATAGAGTACAGTATATATACATATGAGATGGGTAATGTAGGGTATGTAAACATTGTATTAAGTGGCATTGCTTAAAGTGGCTAGTGGTACATTTTTACATAATTTCCATCAATTCCCATTTTTAAAGTGGCTGGAGTTGAGTCAGTATGTTGGCAGCGGTTTGTACGCCTTCTTGCTCGCACACAATTTTTCAGTTCTGCCCACAAATGTTCTATAGGATTGAGGTCAAGGCTTTGTGATGGCCACTCCAATACCTTGACGGTATTGCGCTGTTTTCACTTTGGGAAAAAATCGTGCCCAAATTAAACGGCCTCGTACTCTGTTCTAGATCATACGATATGCATATTATTATTACTATTGGATAGAAAACACTCTGAAGTTTCTAAAACGGTTTGAATTATATCTGTGAGTAAAACAGAACTCATTTGGCAGCAAACTTCCAAACAGGAAGTGAAAATTCTGAAAATGCGTGTCTGTGTAAGGCCTTGCCTATTCAATTGCCTTATATTTATGGATCTGTATGCACTTCATACGCCTTCCACTAAATGTCAACAGGCAGTAGAATGTTGAATGGGGTGTCTAGCTTGATGTGAGACCGAATGAGAGCTTTTGGAGTGACAGGTCCGCCATATTGGCAGTATTTGGCTGCGCACTAGAGAGCACCATATTCTTTTCTGAAATGCGTTAGGTAGACACAACGAAATGCTCCGTCTTGGACGTTATTGGATACATATGAGAAAAACATCATAAAGATGGATTTTCAACTGAGTTTGACCAGTTTATTCTACATTTATTGTGACTTTTGGAATTTTTCGTTCCATGCACCAAGAGTTCATGGACATGTGCTCTCCACCATGCTAGCTAAAGTTGCTAATTCGACAGAAGAAATGGACATTCTAAAACAAAACAACGATTTATTGTGGAACTAGGACTCCTTGCACTACATTCTGATGGAAGATCATCAAAGGTAAGAGAATATTTATGATGTTATTTCGTATTTTTGTGGAATATGTTGGCTCCAACATGGCGGAGAATGGCTGGGCGCTGTTTCAGATTATTGCATGCTGTACTTTGTACTAAAGTTATTTTTTAAAATCTAACACAGCGGTTGCATTAAGAACCAGTGTATCTTTCATTTGCTGTACAACATGTATTTTTTAGCAAAGTTTATGATGAGTTTTTTGGTTAGATTACGTGACTGTCCAAAATTTTTCCGGACAATTTGGTGCATTTTGGCTACGTATTCACAATGTAAAACCAGGATTTGTAGCTATAAATATGCAAATTGTCGAACAAAACATAAATGTATTGTATAACATGATGTTATAAGACTCATCTGATGAAGTTGTTCAAAGGTTAGTGATTTATCTCTATTTGTGGGTTTTGTGAAAGCTACCTTTGCGGTGAAAAAATGGCGGTGTGTTTTTGGATATTGTGGTGAGCTAACATAAATATATGTTGTGTTTTCGCTGTAAAACACTTAAAAAATCGGAAATATTGGCTGGATTCACAAGATGTTTATCTTTCATTTGCTGTACAACATGTATTTTTCATAAATGTTTTATGATGAGTATTTATGTATTTCACGTTGCTCTCTGTAATTATTCTGGCTGTTTTGGTGCTATTTGTGACGATGGCACCAATGTAAAACTACGATTTATACCTATAAATATGCACATTTTCGAACAAAACATAAATGTATTGTATAACATGATGTTATAAGACTGTCATCTGATGAAGTTGTTCAAAGGTTAGTGATTAATTTTATCTCTATTTGTGGGTTTTGTGAAAGCTATGTTTGCGGTGAAAAAATGGCGTTGTGTGTTTGGCTATTGTGGTGAGCTAACATAAATATATATTGTTTTTTCGCTGTAAAACATTTTCAAAATCGGAAATGTTGGCTGGATTCACAAGATGTTTATCTTTCATTTGCTGTATTGGACTTGTGATTTCATGAAATTATATTATATGATATCCCTGTGGCGCTAGGCTAGGCTATGCTAGTCAGCTTTTTTGATGAGGATGATCCCGGATCCAGGAGGGGGGGTCGGTAGAGGGTTATTAAGCCATTTTGCCACAACTTTGGAAGTATGCTTTGGGTCATTGTCCATTTGGAAGACCCATTTGCGACCAAGCTTTAACTTCCTGACTGATGTCTTGAAATGTTCCTTCAATATATCCACATAATTTTCCTCCCTAATGATGCCATCTATTTTGTGAAGTGCACCAGTCCCTCCTACAGCAAAGCACCCGCACAACATGATGCTGCCACCCCCGTGCTTCATGGTTGGGATGGTGTTCTTCAGGTTGCAAGCCTCCCCCTTTTTCCTCCAAACATAACGATGGTCATTATGCCCAAACAGTTCTATTTTTGTTTCATCAGACCAGAGGACATTTCTCCAAAAAGTACAATCTTTGTCCCCATGCGCAGTTGCAAACTGTAGTCTGGCTTTTTTATGACGGTTTTGGAGCAGTGGCTTCTTCCTTGCTGAGCAGCCTTTCAGGTTATGTCGATATAGGACTCGTTTTACAGTGGATATAGATACTTTTGTACCTGTTTCCTCCAGCATCTTCACAAGGTCCTTTGCTGTTGTTCTGGGGTTGATTTGCACTTTCCGCACCAAAGTACATTCATCTCTAGGAGACAGAACGTGTCTCCTTCCTGAGCGGTATGATGGCTGCGTGGTCCCATGGTGTTTATACTTGCGTACTATTGTTTGTACAGATGAACGTGATACCTTCAGGCATTTGGAAATTGCTCCCAAGGATGAACCAGACTTGTGGTCTACAATGTCTTTTCTGAGGTCTTTGCTGATTTCTTTTGATTTTCCCATGATATCAAGCAAAGAGGCACTGAGTTTGAAGGTAGGCCTTGAAATACATCCACAGGTACACCTCCAATTGACTGAAATGATGTCAATTAGCATATCAGAAGCTTCAAAAGTCATGTCATCATTTTCTGGAATTTTCCAAGCTGTTTAAAGGCACAGTCAACTTAGTGTATGTAAACTTTTGACCCACTGGAATTGTGATACAGTGAATTATAAGTGAAATAATCTGTCTGTAAACAATTGTTGGAAAAATTACTTGTGTCATGCACAAAGTAGATGTCCTAACCGACTTGCCAAAACTATAGTTGGTTAACAAGAAATTTGTGGAGTGGTTGAAAAACGAGTTTTAATGACTCCATCCTAAGTGTATGTAAATTTCCGACTTCAACTGTATGTCCTTCACAGAGAGAGAGGAAGAACAAGAGCCTATTCAATTCTCATACTTACCAAATGGAACTCTAATATAATATATGTCATTAAGCAGATGCTTTTAACCAAAGCGACTTACAGTCATGTGTGCATACATTTTATTTATGGGTAGTCCTGGTAATCAAACCCACTATCCTGACATTGCAAGTGCCAAAGCCATGCTCTACCAACTGAGCTACAGAGGACCTTTCAAAGCATACCTCTTATTTTTTACCTTTATTTAACTTGGCAAGTCAGTTAAGAACAATTCTTATTTTACAATGACGACCAACCCCGGCTAAACCCTCCCCTATCCCAGACTACGGTGGGCCAATTTTGCGCCGCCCTATGGGACTCTTGATCACGGCCGGTTGAAACACAGCCTGGGATCGAACCAGGGTCTGTAGTGACACCTCAAGCACTGAGATGCAGTGCCTTACACCGCTACGCCACTCGGGAGCCCAAATATACAATGCTCAAAATGTGTTGTTTTTAATATAATGTACTGTTCTGATACTTCTAGATGGAGAGAAATCCCAAAGCCTGTAGCACTATCAATCATCCCATTGTAGAGATTCTTAGAATGAAAAACAACTCTCACCATGTTGCAATTGTCCCTTGGATTTATGTACTGACACATTGTTTTCACATTTCTTCATGTTTCTGCCAGCTTACTCTGCCCTGAAAAAAAGTCAGCTACATGTACAACAACAATAAAAAATAAAAGACATCAAAATGCCCAGAGATGATAAGCCAATACTTATCAGAGGCCTAGCAGGGGGACCTTGTGCCAATAAACCTCAACCCACACAGGTTGACGTTTATTGGCATTAGTCTTGTACTGGAGGCAGAGCTGAGCGATTTCCACTAGATGGGCCAGCTGCAAAGTCAAAATTTAAAACAAATTAGCTTTTTGGTCTTATTTGAAGGTTAGAGTTAGGCATAAGGTGAGCCATGTGGTTAAGGTTAGGGTTACATTTAAAATAATATTTTATGACTTTGTAGCTGTGCCAGCTTGTGACTACCTTGCAGAGCTGCCTCCAGTACACGAGTCATCCCAATAAATGCCAACCTGCCAAACCTGCAGGCCTGTAGGTCTCTCCATGACAGAGAGGTATTACTTAGTCTGTCTGATCATAGCAAATGCAGCACAACTAAATCATGAGGTGGTTGTAAACAATGCGCCACTTTTGAACACAGGGGCAGCTCAGTTCACAGCACCCATACCAAAAACCTAGACCTGAATTTATATGCAGGGAAATGTAGCGAGATGTTGCACACTAAGTCCTAGATTCAATCAGAACAAGAGCTAACCGGCGATAGGCGTCATCCGCATAGCTGATGTTTTGTCAGTGTCAGAGGTCTAACTGTGTTGGAGCTGTCAAATTGGTGAGCAGCTGCTCTTGTGATCATTGTCACAAAGCCATACCCGTCAAATTGAAATCATTCAACACAATAATAAGGATTTCTATCAGCCTAATCGATTACATTTCACATTTCAGTGTTCGCTCTTGTAAACAAGGCTGCACGGGATTTTTTTTCTTTTCGACTCCGAGCTGTCAATGGCAATGTCCGCTTTAGGTATAGCCTAATGCCGGGGGAGCTTCTTGTGGATTTGACAGCTCTAATGTAGTCTAGCTCTAAAAGTATCACACAAGCTCCAACAATGCAGTCTCAAAGTTATTTTACTCCAATAAGTCAACTCTGATTATACAAATACAAAGCAAATAATGAATTACTTGGTTACGACATGTTGTTAGACTGTTTAGCTTGAGTGATTACAGCATTACTACACAGGTATAAGAGAAACTTAAGGTATTACCTAACCCACTGATGTACCACACACCCCCGCAGACCCCGCAAGGCAGGGGGGCTGACTCATCTCTGAATGAAAATGTTCCCCTATAAAGCCTTTATTTTATATTTTCTTCAACAAAAAACAAAGCCTTAAAAGCAAACCAATACTGATTACAGTATATGGAATGAAATTTAATTTGATTGGGTACTTGTTAACAGAATTTATAACGGTTGAAGAAAAATGATAAAATAATTCTACCCGGAAACTCAACCATTGGGGAAGAAAGGAATGTATGTGTGTGCCGAAAGAAAGCAAAGAGACTCCTTAAACTATGTTTGAACTGACCCAGCTATAACTCTGGGGAGATAAGATAGGACAGGGAGAGCCCCTCCAGGTTTCCCTATCTGGGGGGGACTGGAACTGTCAGCTGAGTGGTAATAAACTGTGGTGAGACTTCAGGAGAAAATCCTAATGCTAGTGTGGATGTATGGGCGTAGGTTAAGAGAATATTATAAAAGGGACGTCTTTGTATATGCGCAGGAGAGCTCTCGCAAATAAAATAGGATTTGACTAATTGTGAGATGGGAATTCTGTCTGTTTCATTTAAACCAGAACTTTACAACCTCTGGGTTTCAGACCTAAAAAGATAATTGCAATTTATGAACATTGATTACTAAATTACATAACAGTACTGTATATGCACTGTCAAAGCTCAAAGGCCATTATGTCTGTCATGTTCAGTTGTCTGTATAGCTGCTGTGTGGAAATACAGTGTTGAGATACTAGGTTGGAGTGCTTTGAGCACAATGTATGAAAGTGCCTTCAGAAAGTATTCACACCCCTTGAATTTCCCACATTTTGTTGTGTTACAGCCTGAAATTAAAATGGATTCATTTGAGTTTTTTTTGTCACTGGCCATAATGTCAAAGTGGATTTTTTTTTCTGAGAAATTTCACAAATTAATTAAAAATAAAAAGCTGAAATGTCCAAAACATGCATCCTGTTTGCAACAAAGCACTAAAGTAATACTGAAAAAATGTGGCAAAGAAATTAACTTTCTGTCCTGAATAAAAAGTCTTACAGTATGTTTGTGGCAAATCCATAATAATGCCTAATCAAATATCAGTCTTGATATTTTCAAGCATGGTGGTGTCTGCATCATGTTATTGGTATGTTTGTCGTCAGCCAAGACTAGTGAGTTTTTTAGCATAAAAATAAATGGAAAAGAGATAAGCACAGGAAGAATCCTAAAGGAAAACCTGGTTCAGTCTGCTTTCCAAGAGACACTGGGAGACAAATTCACCTTTCAGCAGAACAATAACCTAAACACAAGGCCAAACACACACTGTTGCTTACCAAGATGACATTGAATGTTCCTGAGTGGTCTAGTTACAGTTTTAACAATTTTAACAATCTATGACAAGACTTGAAAATGCCTGTCAAGCAATGGTCAACAACCAACTAGACAGAGCTTGAAGAATTAAAAAAATAACTAGAAAAGTACATTTCCTGAATAAAATGGGGTGTGCTTGCTAGCTTGTTTTAAAGTATTTATGGTTCTGAAAAGATCTGAAAATTGTAATGTTGTTTTAGTGTTTGTTGCTGAAATGGTTATGGAGCGGTAGCATTTAACAATTATATTACTGTGTTCTTTTTTCTGGCATTAAATCAATGAAGTTTTATGCTAATTGTATATTTTATATAGGTTTTAAAGAATGTGAAGTTAGGACAGCCTGAACATGTGAAAGTTGGTTTGGTGTCTCTAGCTTGAACAGTTCAAGAGTTGCTGTTGGTGGCTTATATTATGTAAATGTATGCTAATTTAAAGTTAGAATTCATAAAAGTTGTAAAAAATGTGAAGTTAGGTTAGCCTGAACATGTAACAATTGGTTTGATGTCTCTAGCTTGAGACATCAAACCAATTGTTACATGTTACATGCTAATAGTCTATACACTTTTTTTCTTTTTTTTTTCTTTCTTTTTTTAAAAGAATTTCAAGATAGGATAGCCTGAACATGAGAAAGTTGTAGCCTGTAGTTTTTAATTTAGGCAAAAAACGTTATTTATTTGCTGAAAATAACCTCTCTCTCAACGTCAACAAAACGAAGGAGCTGATCGTGGACTTCAGGAGATAGCGTCAACGAGACCGCAGTGGAGAAGGTGAAAAGCTTCAAGTTCCTTGGTGTACACATCACTGACAATCTGAAATAGTCCACCCACACAGACATGTGCATCAAAATGTGGAAAAAGTCAAGCGGTCTGAATACTTTCCAAGGGCACTGTGGCCACGCGGTCAGGGGTGAACAGGGAGTACAGGAGGAGTACAGTGCCTTTGGAAAGTATTCAGACCCCTTGACATTTTCCACATTTTGATGCACCTGTCTGTGTGGCTCCACTCCGCCAGGGCCCTCACCTCCTCCTTGTAGGCTGTCTCGTTGTTGTTTGTTATCAGGCCTACCACTGTTGTGTTGTCTGCAAACTTGATGATTGCGTTGGAGGCGTGCGTGGCCACGCAGTCATGGGTGAACAAGGAGTACAGGAGGCCCCTGTGTAGGATCAGCATAGTGAAGGTGTTGTTGCTTACCTTCACCATTTGTGGGTGGGCCGTCAGGAAGTCCAGGACCCAGTTGCACAGGGCGGGGCTCAGATCCAGGGCTCCGAGCTTAATGATGAGCTTGAAGGGTACTATGGTGTTGAAGGTGTAGTCAATGAACAGCATTCTTATGTAGGTATTCCTCTTGTCCAGACGGGATAGGGCATTGTGCAGTGCGATGGCGATTGTATCATCTGTGGATGTAGGACGTTTTAAAGTTGGTCTTGCAGCTTAATTAACCAAGGAAAAGGACCATTTTGAAAAGCTACCACTGTATTCCTATGGTTTTCATTCAAACCCATGTTAATTTATGCACATTTATATATAGTTCCAAGTATACATAGTATCAAATATCATTTGACAAGCCATATAAGCTATACCAGTCTGAACATCTCAACGTTGGTTTTCTTTTGATAGCTTAAATAAGAGAAGGAGATAGGTTTGTGGGGGGGTGCCATTGAAATGCATTGGGAGCTCATTTAAATATTGTTATAATTCAAAAAGTATAAATGCTATCTAAAATATGTTCCTAATCATTTAAGCTCTAGAGAACAATATTAATAATAATAATAAGAAGAAGAAGACTATGTAAGGAATCTAGAGTTGTAATAATGTGCAAATATTGTACAATCCGGGTGTGCAAAGAAAGACTCACAGCTGTAATCACTTTCAAAGGTGAGTCTAACATATATTTACTCAAGGGTGTGAATACTTATGTAAATTAGATATTTCTATATTTCATTTTCAGTAAAACATTTTAAAATTCAAGAAACATGTTTTCACTTTGTCATAATGGGGTATTGTGTGTAGATGGGTGAGAAAAATAAAATATATTTAATACATTTTTAATTCAGGCTGTAACACAACACACAATTAGGAATAAGACAAGTGGTATGAATACCTTCTGAAGGCACTGTATATACTTTATTAAGACAACCAATCTCCTCCATTCACTACCATACCTCTCACCTGTTAACGTAGCCTACAGTATGTTTCAGTCTCTAAACATTGGCCCTCTCATATTCTGAAAGCTTTCCTAACAAAACAAATACCATACAGAAGCCATCCTTGTCCACTTGCTACAAGGCATCATCTTCTGTGGCATAGTTCCTGTCCTTGGCCTCTTTGAAATTTGACCTTCTGTCAACCATGTGCTCATTGCACATACAAACTGGGAAAATATGGTCAAGGACCAATCTGTTAGAGATCTACTCCAAATTGTTGATATCTCATGCATTTATTCCACAACAGTGAGATGGGTGGAATGACAATCTGAGCTATACATTTAAAAAAAATATTCCACAAGAAGTACTGTACATAAGAAAATATATACAATTTAAAGCTCGTCAATATGTATTTGGCATGACAAGTACGATGTTGTCTTGTTAATTGCAATTCCACAGTGAAGTGGTCCTGAACACCAACAGATAAAATGTCCTATATCAGATAACTTCAGAGGGAATATTGATTCCACATGTTCAGAATACATTAGATATAGAGTGCCTAGTGAAAGTCTACACACCCCTTACATAGTCGTCACATTTTGCTGCCTTATAATTAAGGTCTCTGTTCAATATGTATCGCTGAAGCGTTACAGATTGTGCAATATAAATGTAAAGGTAATTTCCGAACGAGCCGACATTTGCAGTGTTTTCCGTGAACGCAGTCTCGGCAAACACAGGAACATTGCCTTTAAATTTCAATTGGGCTTTAGCGCTGAACTTCCACGCTCAGATTGAAGCCATTAAATCAAATGTATGCTGCCACAACAATACTTGAAAATACAGAGGATCAACAAAATTGCAATCACTCCACATTACAGCCTGTATGACAGTGACAAGAAGAAAGCCTGCTTAAGAAAATCCACTCCAAATCACCATTATGTTTGTAACAAGGCCGTTAAGTAATAGTATAAGACAACACTGCAAATAAATAACATTTTTTGCCTAAATTAAAAACTACCGGCTTGGGTCAAATCCAATATAACACAACAGAGGAAATTTGCAATGGCAAAGACACATGAGAATGGCTTTCCAAGAGGTGTTGAGTGCTCCTGAGTGGTCCAGTCTCAGTCCGGATAAAAATTTGCTTGAGAATCAGTGACAAGGTTTGCATATTGCTGTCCATTAATTATTTCCAACCAAATTTACTGAGCTTGAGATTTTTGGACAAAACCCATGGATACAGTAATTGTTGCCCTAAGAGTTATGCAAAGTTTGTAGAATATTTTTCAAAATTATACACAGCTGTAATGACTGCCAAATTTGCCAACTATTAACTCTGTGGTGTGAAGACATATGCAATCAAGACATCTTTGTTTTTTATGTAAAATGAATTAGGATTTATTTTTTGTAATTTTTCTTTCACTTTGAAAATGTGGCGTAGGTAAAAAATATATATTTATTGGCACTTCTCAACAAACCTGATGATCCACTTGTTCTATATCAAGCCATGAAATAATATGAAGTATGATATCTTCAACAACAACAACATGTGATTAAAGAATAGACATTTGAGAAGGTAAAATCTCAATAACAGCATAATTTCTCATAAATTAGGATATAGTGCTCTAAACCCTTGAAAGTGTCACAAAACATGTCAACTCTAGTCTTCCCAAATCCAACATATTTAAAGTCATGTTCATTCACCTGTAAATTACTATTTTTGCTTAATAAGCTTACAGTATATTTAAATTGGTAGCCTTGCAGCCTTAGTCTTTGTTAGTAGAAGTACAAACATTTCTACAGTGCCTTCATAAGGTATTATTAACACCCCTTGACTTTTTCTACATGTTGTTGTGTTACAGCCTACATTATTTTGTTGACTAACCTACACACAATACCCCATAATGTGAAAGTGGAATTATGTTTTTCAAAATGTTTACAAATTAATATTTTTTTTTGTTGCTGAAATGTCTTGAGTCAATAAGTATTCAACCCCTTTGCTATGCCAAGCCTAAATGAGTTCATGAGTTAAAAATAGCTTACAAAGTAACAAGTTGCATGGACTCACTCTGTGTGCCATAATAGTAGTTAATATGATTTTTTGAGGACTACCTCATCCATGTACCACACATGTACAATTATCTGTAAGGTCCCTTAGTCGAGCAGTGAATTTCTAAGACAGATTCAACCACAAAGACCAGGGAGGTTGTCCAGTGCTTAGCAAAGAACGGCACCTATTGGTAGATGGGTTAAAAAAAATGACATTAAATATCCCTTGAGCATGGTGAAGTTATTAATAACACTTTGGATGGGGTATCAATGCACCCATTCACTACAAAGATACAGGCGTCCTTCCTAGCTCAGTTGCCGGAGAGGATGGAAACCGCTCAGGGGTTTCACCATGAGGCCAAAGGTAACTTTAAAACAGTTACAGAGTTTAAGGGCTGTGATAGGAGAAAACTGAGGATGGATCATCAACATTGTAGTTACTCTACAATACTAACCTAACTGACAGAGTTTTAAAGAAGGAAGCTTGTACAGAATAAAATATTCCAAAACATGCATCCTGTTTGCAACAAGGCAATGAAGTAATAATGCAGAAAATGTGGCAAAGCAATTCACTTTTTGTCCTGAATACAAATTGTTATGTTTGGGGCAAATCCAATACAACACATTACTGAGTACCACTCTCCATATTTTCAAGGATAGTGATGGCTGCATCATGTAATGGGTATGCTTGTAATCGTTAAGGACTGGGGAGTTTTTCAGGATAAAAATAAACGGAATGGAGCCAAGTGAATGTTCTTGATTGGCCAAGATACAGTTTTCACTTAAATCTACTTAATAATCTATGGCAAGACCTAAAAATGGTTGTCTAACAATGATCAACAACCAATTTGACAGAGCTTGAAGAATAATTTTAAGAATTGTGGGTAAATGTTGCACATTCCAGCTGTGGAACGCTCTTAGAGATTTACCCAGAAAGACTCACAGCTGTAGTCACTGCCAAAGGTGCTTCTACAAAGTATTGACTCAGGGGTGTGAATATGAGAAAATTAGCAAACATATCTAAAAATATGTTTTCACTTTGTCATTATGGGGTATTGTGTGTAGATGGAAAAGAGAAAATGGATATATGTCATCCATTTTGAATTCAGGCTTTAACAACAAAATGTTAAATAAGTCAAGGGGTATGAATACTTTCTGACGGCACTGTATATAAAAGTAAATAAAGGACTTTTCATATTGCAACATATGAGTTGTTACTGTATATATTACAGTAAGCCTGATCAAGATCTCACAGATCTCCTGACATCAAACTCAGCAACATAGAAATTATCCAGTTGAATTGAATGACTGTAGGCAATATTTGTTCCATATACTGTATATTCCTTTAAGGGAAAGGAATTAATTTAGTTGCAAAGAATGTGCAATTCAATGAATGCAATGCACGAAGGTTGAATAACTGAAATGTTATCACTAAAAGGAGGATGTTTGATTCAACTATTAATAATACCTTAAAAGAGTCTTTCAATTCATGACCTTGCACTCCATGCCGAATTACGCACACGAAGCAGTGGAGGCTCCTCAAGGGAGAAAGGGGAGGATCATCCTCCTCAGTGAATTTCATTCCAAAAAATTGTGACACATTTAAAAAGTTGTCATTTTTAGAAAAAACTGTATAAAATATATTCACGTCACTAACTGATTAAAACACACTGTTTTGCAATGAAGGTCCACAGTAGCCTCAACAGCACTCTATAGGGTAGCACCATGGTGTGCTAGTCAGCTAGCTTCCGTCCTCCTTTGGGTAATTTGACTTTAATACAAAACCTAGCAGGGTCATGGTTCTCACCCCTTTCCATAGACTTACACAGAATGTATGACAACTCCCGGAGGACATCCTCCAACCTATCATAACTCTTGCAGCATGAACTGACATGTTGTCCACCCAATTAAAGGATCAGAGAATGAATCTAGTACTGCAAGCATGAGCTACAGCTATCTAGCACTGCATAAAAATAGGTGAGTACATTTTTACATTTACATTTTAGTCATTTAGCAGACGCTCTTATCCAGAGCGGCTTACAGTAGAGTGCATACATTTTATTACATACTGAGACAAGGATATCCCTACCGGCCAAGAGCAGACGCTCTTATCCAGAGCGACTTACAGTAGAGTGCATACATTTTATTACATTTTTACATACTGAGACAAGGATATCCCTACCGGCCAAACCCTCCCTAACCCGGACGACGCTATGCCAATTGTGCGTCGCCCCACGGATCTCCCGGTTGCGGCCGGCTGCGAAAGAGCCTGGGCGCGAACCCAGCCCAGGCGCGAACCCAGAGACTCTGGTGGCGCAGCTAGCACTGCGATGCAGTGCCCTAGACCACTGCGCCACCCGGGAGACTTGACTCAAAGAGAGAGAAAGACAATAGTTGAACAGTTTTGAACAAATTAATTTCTTCAAAAATGAAGGAGGAGCAGGAGAGAGAAAGAAAGACAGCGAGGGAGATTTAGTCATTTTTTCACTTTCATTTACTTAGCTAGCAAATACAGCTACTGTAGCTAGTTTAGTCTACTCAAAACACCCGGCTCAAACAGAGGGATGCCATGTTAGCTAGCTGGCTATGACTATCCAACACTGGAACTCTTCCAAGTCAAGGTAAGCTTTTGGTTTTACTAATTTACTGCCACCAGGGTCCGCCGGTATAACTACTAAACTGCTCACTGGCTGTACACTGTACAGCATGATTGTAGCTGGTTTTCTAACAAGTTAGTCCTGTTAGCTACGTTGACTATGACTGTCATGCCCTGATCTGTTTCACCTGTCCTTGTGCTTGTCTCCACCTCCCTCCAGGTGTCGCCCATCATCCCCATTATTCCCTGGGAACTTATACCTGTGTTCTCTGTTTGTCTGTGGCCAATTTGTCTTGTTTGTCAAGTCAACCAGCATTTTGTCTCAGCTCCTGTTTTTTCCCAGTCTCTCTTTTTCTCACCCTCCCAGTTTTGACCCTTGCCTGTCCTGACTCTGAGCCCGCCTGCCTGACCACTCTGCCTGCCCCTGACTCTAAGCCCATCTGCCGTCCTGTACCTTTGCCCCACTACTCTGGATTATCAACCCCTGCCTGCCTTGACCCTGTCGTTTGCCTGCCCCTGTTGCTGTATGAAACATTGTTAGTTCAACACAGTCTGTATTTGGGTCTTATCTGAAACGTGATAGTGACGTTACTTTAGCTAATATGGTGACAATGATGTAGGCTGTGTGTAGCAGTTATGATATGAAGGTTTGGACTGTAAAGATTTTTTTGCCTGGTCACACAGCTGATGTGTTGGGCTTGGTAGTCCACAAGTGAATGGAAAAGGTGAGAGGAGGAGAGAGCGTAGATACGTGACGGAATACAACGAGCTGTTTACAGTTGAAGTCGGAAGTTTACATACACTTAGTTTGGAGTCATTAAAACTCGTTTTTCAACCACTCCACAAATGTATTGTTAACAAACTATAGTTTTGGCAAGTCGGTCGTTAGTCAGTGCCTATGGACTGCTTCACAAAGAAATGGTTAACTTCTTGGAACTATAGGGGGTGCTGTTCCGCATTAGCATATTTGGGTCTCCAAATTAAACTGCCTCGTGCTAAATTCTTGATCGTACAATATGCATATTATTGTTATTATTGGATAGAAAACACTTTCTAGTTTCTATAGAAGTTGGAATTTTGTCTCTGAGTGGTACAGAACAATATCTACAGCACTTTTCATGACAGGGGTCAGATTTCAGAAATTTTTACCCCTGATCTGGAGTCTGTTTTTAAGGCGACAGTGAATGCTATGAAGAAACCGACACTGCCTACGTCTTCCTCTGGGTGTCTGTACGTCATCACGTTTTGAATGGAATCGATTGCACAATCACAGCCATTATAAAAGAACAAAATGTATAGGGACCTCCCTTTCTCGTCGCGCGCCTGAAGCGTGAAGGACATCGGACTTGCCTCATTCCAAATCGTTGTCTAACCAGCAATATTTCTCCGGTCATGTTTTCAGTCGTTATAGTTGTTAAAAACATCATAATGTAGTTAATTTGAACCGTTTTATAGCAATTTATATCCGTTTAGTGCGATTCTGAGGAATTTATTTGTCGTGCACTCTGAAAGTTTGGGCACGTTTTGTGGTCCCGTTCGATCGTTAGTGGATATTTCGAAGGACAGAGGACATCTATCGACCAAAAGAAGATTACAACATAGAAAGGATACATTGCCCAAGAATCTGATGGAAGAACAGCTCAAAGTAAGCAATATTTAATATGATAAATCGTTGTTCTGTCGAAATATTTTAAACGCATATTTCGCCATTTTGTTTGTTATCGCGTCACTTGGCGAACCCTGTATTGAAAAGTAAGGATAATTTTAAAAATGTAAGTCAGCGGTTGCATTAAGAACTAATTTGTCTTTCGATTCCTGTCAACCCTGTATTTTTTAGTCAAGTATATGATTAGCTTTCAATTAAACTAGATCACTCTGATAGATGACGTCAGACATATTGAGGCTTGATTTCCTAGTATTTTTATTGTGTAACCACGGTTTTGTATGGCTAAATATGCACCTTTTCGAACAAACTGTATATGTATGTTGTAAAATGATGTTACAGGAGTGTCATCGGAAGAATTCTGAGAAGGTTAGTGAAAAAATTAATATATTTTGGCGGTGATTACGTTATAGCGCTCTTTGGCTGGAATCGATGCTCTGGTAACGTTTTCACATGTGGTATGCTAACTTATCGATTTATTGTGTTTTCGCTGTAAAACGCTTAGAAAATCTGAAATATTGTCTGGAATCACAAGATCTGGGTCTTTCCATTGCTATGCTTTGTCTATTCTTATGAAATGTTTTATTAAGAGTAAATTGGTCATACACGTTGCTCTCTATAGTAATTCTAGTCGTCTTTTGATGGTCGGTGCAATTGTAAACTGTGATTTCTACCTGAAATATGCACTTTTTTCTAACAAAACCTATCCTATACCATAAATATGTTATCAGACTGTCATCTGAAGAGGTTTTTTCTTGGTTAGTGGCTATAAATATCTTAGTTTAGCCGAATTGGTGATAGCACTGAAGTAGTAAGAAACTGATGGAGTTAGAAAAGTGGTGTATTTTGCTAACGTGTTTAGCTAATAGATTTACATATTTTGTCTTCCCTGTAAAACATTTTAAAAATCTGAAATGGTGGCTTTATTCACAAGATCTGTATCTTTCATCTGGTGTCTTGGACTTGTGATTTAATGATATTTAGATGCTACTATCTACTTGTGAAGCTATGCTAGCTATGCTAATCAGTGTGTGGGGGGGGTGGGGGGTGATCCCGGACCCGGGGTAGAGGCTCGTGAAAGGTTAAATGGCCACAAAATCTACATTTTGCAATGGCCATCTCAGCCTCCATACTTGAACCCCATTGAAAACCTGTGGTTTGAATTAAACAGGGCAGTCCATAAACAGAGACGAAGGATATCAAGGATCTGGAAAGATTCTGTATGGAGGAATGGTCTAAGATCCCTCCCAGTGTGCTCCCCAATCTCATAATCCATTTTTATCCTCGCAAGGTGAGGTAATGAAAAATATTGATACTTTTTAAAGTGTAACTTGAAATCTAATTCTTTGAGCAATTGTAATAGTATAAAATAATATAATAATAAAAAAAAAACATTAGGAACACCTTCCTAATATTGCACCCCACTTTTGCCCTCAGAACAGCCTCAATTCGTTGGGACTTGTACTCTACACGGTGTCAAAAGTGTTCCTCATGGATGCTGGCCCATGTTGACTTCAATGCTTCCCACAGTTGTGTCAAGTTGGCTGGATGTCCTTTGGGTCGTGTACCATTCTTAGTACACACGGGAGACTGTTGAGCGTGGAAAAACCCAGCACTGCTGCAGTTCTTGACACACTCAAACCGATTCGCCTGGCACCTACTGCCATACCCCGTTCACTTAAATCTGTTGTCTTGCCCATTTTTTTGTTTTGCCCATTCACCCACTAAATGGCACACATACACAATCCGAATATTTTTTTAACCCATTACAGTCTAAGCCATGTCTAAGACAGGGGAGGAGGGGGTTCTACTAAACTATATGGAATTGTTTTAAGGAGGTCATAACAAGGACCATTTTGTTGTTTGATTTAGAATATCAAGACCCCTTGAGGTATCCAAAAAATATATTAAAAAAATGATTTGCTGAAATGTTTTTTTGGCCTTACTGCTGTTAGCCCATAAAATCGCATTGAATAACAGATTCACTACATTGAACAACAGATAGTTCCTCAACAAAATCTAAAGGAAGTTTGTTTTGAAGTGTCTGTCCTATATCTAATAGTTATAAGAAAGGTCAGGAAACAAATTGTTTTGTTTTGTACATGTATTTAATACCTTATTTTTTGCACTAAACTGTCTGCATATATACTGTACTTCCATATTTCTTTTTCAACTGGTACAGGGGACCTTTTCTGACAAGTCTTGTGAGGCCTGTATGCAAAACAACCGTCATGTACGTGTTTGTGAGAGTCTCACCTTTCCACAGAGGGGTCATATTAGTGTGTAGCCCAAACTGTTTGGACGATACAGACAGAAGCTGGTAGATCGGCTGTACCGTCATCAGATGAGTCCCAAGACGATTATAGGCATCGTAGAGGAAAATTAAGAACTCCATCGTGTTTGTTAGAGTCTCATCTTTCCATAGAGAGGTCATAGTTTGCAGGCCAAACCGTTCGGACGATACAGACGATTTTGTGAGAAAATGGATTTTCGGGATGCCTCATGGTCTGACAAACATCGCTCTAGCACTGTCACCTTTCGGAAGTGCGACATCGGCGGATGCGGTGGATTGAGACGCATCCAAAACAGATATCTCTAGTTTAAACTCACAGATTTGAATGGATTTTTTAATTAGATTTCCACAGGGGAGCGGACATCGACTCTAGTTAACCTGTCTCCTCCCCTTCATCTACACTGATTGAAGTGGATTTAACAGGTGACATCAATAACGGATCATAGCTTTCACCTGCATTCACCTGGTCAGTCTATGCCATGGAAAGAGCAGGTGTTCAGTGTAGCTCAGTATTTGTATTTATTTTATACGGTCTTTTTTGCTCATCTTTATCAAGGGTGCCAATAATTATGGACTTGACTATATATCTACATTATTCTATGTTTAATCCATCTGTAACAGCCCCTCTATTCTCTGTTGAGTGCATTCTTAGATGTGGAGCCTAATTGAAAGAGAAATAGGGTCAGTTAAAAATTAATTCAACCCTGTCAGCATCCAAACAATCCCACCCTCACATACACACATGCAAATGTCTGCAAATGCCTTTTGGGTCCTACTCATACAAGCAGATAACACAGTCATGAAATAAGACCTTTGGCAGTTGTTCAAGATAATCATTCCTGTGGTCCTTCTACCCCCTCTCATTCTCATTATTCTTTCACATTTCGAGATATTTGAATATGTGGTAGCCCAAAAATTTGAATTTGAATTCTTTCCAGACATGTTGTCATAAAACGTGTACCATCCTGTTTGTGATGAAGACGATTTACTTCAAGAGAGATGTTCCCAAAGGAGCAGCTTAATTATTATCACCAGCTTTTAACTTGTGAAGATATTATTTGGTATGTTCTCTCTCTGGCAGCTTACAATACTTTTAGAACCAGACTTACACAACTCTCTAGTCCAGGGATGGGCATTATTGAAAGGGAATTGGGCCACAAATTAATCTGAACTCATCATGAGGAGCTGCAGTGGCTCACGGATCAGCATACCCATGTGCCCAAACATGCAGCCCCATTCTTTTGCCCCCCCCACCACACCTTGTGAGCAAATCATTTTAGTGGTCTTGAGAGTGGAGAGAAACATTTGAGTTAATTTCATTAAATTCAACACATTTTGCAGGGGGTATAGAGAAAATGGTGCGGCTTTAAAGCAAGTTGCTGCAGTTCTACACATTTTGTAGAAATTTAAATTTGGGATGTTTTGGATACTGTAAACCCTTTACTTTATTTTAATATATAAACATTGTATGATTACTTAAGTAAAATAGTTTATTTCCCAAGATAATTTTTCAATGTTAGCTAGAATGCCCAATGTAAAAACGCTAACTCAAACTTCCCTGACCTAAGTGTCAGCTGACTTGGCCCATTCAGGATAACATAATACAGATCAATGAAATCAGACTGTCTTAGACACAGAATAATTAAGTAGCTAGTTAGTATAGAGTTGTAATTTACAATCAACAATGTAGTTATGAATACAAGTGGGTCGGATTTTCATTTTGTCTACAAGTAGCCATACGCCGGAGCCAATGTTCATGAAAGAGGTTCACACTTTCTTCTGATTTTGATTGATCAGTGGGTAGACCTAATAGCTGGCCAAAATGACATGAAAAGAGATCTAAATACACTATATATACAAAAGTATGTGAACACCCCTTCAAATTTGTGGAATCGGCTAATTTAGCCACACCCGTTGCTGACAGGTGTATAAAATCGAGCATACAGCTATACAATCTCCATAGACAAAGTATGTCAAAACCTGCTCGTCGAACATCTCATTGCAAAATCATGGGCATTAATATGGAGTTGGTCCCGCCAAACCGTCGGACTCCCAGATGGTGTGGTGGAAATTCTAAAGAAGAGAGAATCTGTACATTCTTTTAACAACAACTATTATGAGATTTGCAAAAATGGAGTAAAAAACAATCACTCAAAATGGTTCAGAGTTCAAAGCCCAACGAACAGAGTTGGCTCTCTGCCGATTGAAAACTCATGATGTCACATACTGCGGTCGCACCCAAACGGCTCTTAAATCTGTACGCTCTCAGATTTAGGACTAAGTCACACAAGACAAGTTTGTATCAGTAAAAAATACTAGCATATAGCAATGGACAATTCTTTAAGAAGAAAACTCCATAGTATGTCTAATTAAACTGCATAGTATGTAATTAATTAATTTCCTCCACAATGGTGAACCGTGATTAATCACTCCAGAGAATGCATTTCCACCGCTCCAGAGTCCACCACTCCAGCTGATGCTTGGCATTGTGCATGGTGATTTTAGGATTTTTACGCGCTATGCACTTCATTACTCAGTGGTCCCGTTCTGTGAGCCTACCACTTTGCGGCTGAGCCATTGTTGCTCCTAGACATTTCCACTTCATAATAACAGCACGTACAGTTGACCTCGGCAGCTCTGCAGGGCAGAAATTTGATGAACTGGCTTATTGGAAAGGTGGCATCCTACCGGACATGAGTTGGGCATGGTTGCTCATGGTCACATGATGAGGTAGCACTTCCTGCGAACTTCAAAATGGGTGTCTGCCCTCAGACCAAGAAGGAAGGGTGGCTAGGGTGGCTGAAGTCTTTGACAATTTTTAGGGCCTTTCTCTGACACCGCCTGGTATGGAGGGCCTGGATGGCAGGAAGATTGGCCCCAGTGATGTACTGGGCCGTACGCACTACCCTCTGGAGGCCGATGGTGCAGCTGTAAAACTTTCTGAGTATCTGAGGACCCATGCCAAATCTTTTCAGTCTCCTGATGGGGAATAGGCTTTGTAGTGCCCTCTTCACGAATGTCTTGGTGTGTTTGGACCATGATAGAACTTGAAGCTCTCAACCTGCTCCACTACAGCGCCGTCGATGAGAATGGGGGCATGCTCGGTCCTCCTTTTCCTGTAGTCCATAATCATCTCCTTTGTCTTGATCATGTTGAGGAAGAGGTTGTTATCCTGGCACCACACGGCCAGGTCTCTGACCTCCTTGCTATAGGCTGTCTCATCATTGTCAGTGATCAGGCCTACCACTGTTGTGTCGTCGGAAAACTTAATGATGGTGTTGGAGTCGTGCCTGGTGAACAGGGAGTACAGGAGGGTACTGAGCACGCACCCCTGAGGGGAGCCCGTGTTGAGGATCAGCGTGGCATACGTGTTGTTACCTACCCTTACCACCTGTGGGCGGCCCGTCAGGAAGTCCAGGATCCAGTTGCAGAGGCAGGTGTTTAGTCCCAGGGTCCTTAGCTTAGTGATGAGCTTTCAGGGCACTATGGTGTTGAACGCTGAGCTGTAGTCAATGAATAGCATTCTCACGCAGGTGTTCCTTTTGTCCAGGTGGGAAAGCGCAGTGTGGAGAGATTACATCATCTGTGGATCTGTTGAGTCAGTATGCAAATTGGATTGGGTCTAGGGTTTCTGGAATAATGGTGTGAGCCATGACCAGCCTTTCAAAGCACTTCATGGCTACCGATGTGAGTGCTACAGGTCGGTAGTCAATTAGGCATGTTACCTTAGTGTTCTTGGGCACAGGGACTATGGTGGTCTGTGTTGGTTCTGTTTTTCTGTGCTCCGTTTTATTTACTTAACAAATAAGGAACACTGAAAATGTGAACTTATAAATCATAACATTTTTTATCAAAATACAACTGTAGACAGAAGTCAAAGATCAAACATCACATATACAACTGATGTCTCTCATGAGTTCTGCCCCATAGGAAAAGTCCAAGTTGATTTTATCATGCTTGTAGTCAACCACCTGTGATGTCACTGCATACGTCATTACCTGCTACTCCTCAGACAAAGCCCATGTATACTAACTTGCAAGAGATACAATAGTTCCAGTGTTTTCTAAGGCCTCAGCAGTAAATGTCCACTCCCCCAAGTTGATTTATAGAGGTATGTCTGACTAGCCTCTTATCTCTTTTACTCTCCTGCAGGGCTCTATGTTGATCTTTGAAGTGCTTTCTCACAGACCCCATGCAATAATTCACACATTTCTCAGACCATTTCTTTATAAGAGGCAGACTTAGAAAAGACTGTGGAACAATTCTAAAACCTTATAATGAATAGATATAGTTAATCTGTAGTCTAGGACCCTAGAAATGTAGAGGAGGAGGGGTCCCATAGCCCCTCCCCTTCTATTAATACAACACAAGCATAATCAATTATTATAATACATCAAACATTTGGTGCAGCCCTCATCTGCTTGAAACATGTTGGTATTAGTCAGGGACAGGTTGAAAATGTCAGTGAAGACACTTCCCAGTTGGTCAGTGCATGCTCGGAGAACACATCCTGATAATCCGTCTGGCACTTCGGCCTTGTGAATGTTGACCTGTTTAAAGGTTTTACTCACATCGGCTACAGAGAGCGTGATTACACAGTCGTCCGGAACAGCTGATGCTCTCATGCATGCTTCAGTGTTGCTTGCCTCAAAGCAAGCATAGAAGTAATTTAGCTTGTTTGGTAGGCTCGTGTCACTGGGCAGCTCGCGGCTCTGCTTCCCTTTGTAGTCTGTAATAGTTTGCAAGCCCTGCCACATCTGACGAGCATCAGAGCCGGTGTAGTATGATTCAATCTTAGACCTTTATTGACGCTTTGCCTGTTTGATGGTTCGTCGGAGGGCATAGCAGGATTTCTTATAAGCGTCTTTTCCGAGATGTGAGATAATTAACATATTTTCTGTAATATTGTATAGCTTTAAAATCATGACATTAAGTACTTTTGAGGAAAATGGGTATGTTTCTCGACTCATTCCCTGGCTTTTAGAAGGGATTGCGAGACGATTTGCTTAGCAACTGAGTGACGCAGCATGACAACGGAACGTGATTGGTTGACAGTCTGCTGGGCGGGCGTTAAAAATGTATACATTTATTGGCAATTGAGAAACCCATCTCCTAATTTCTTAAAGTGTCCCTGGGCCAGTGTGACATCACTCCCGGTGACCTCTCGCATCTGCAAAATCACCCCCCAAAAAATCTCAGAAAACATTTAGTTAACCTTTTTATTCACTATATAAGAACTGACATTGTACGTTTGCACATTCAAAGTAAGAAAAATAAGAAGCCAGAGGAAAGCTAGGCTGGTCCAGCATATGTGAAAAAAGCCACTTATGACTCTAATCCAGTCATTGTCATACTCTTAGGATCTGGAAACAGATGAGGTATTTTCTTAACATACCCACTGTATACATTGACAGCCCGATTTGCCTGAATCATGCTTTCCACCCTGCATTGGATGATATGGTGTTTTCACAGTGGAGGGAGAACGGGCTCACAACAGTTGGTAACTTATACATTGATGGTCAGTTAGCTTCATTTCAACAATTACAGGGTAAGTTTAACATGCCAACAACACATTTTTTCAGATACCTCCAAATCAGGAATTTCTTAAGGACACATATCCCACAGTATGGCATTAAGCCAAATAATCCTACAATACATAGCCTGATCCTTGTCAAACCCCATTCAAAAGGGTCGGTCTACAGGATGTGCTACAGGCCCACATAGAGGTATCCACAGACACTATTAAAAGGGCTTGTGAACAAGAACTTGGTTCAGAAATCTCAGATGAGGACTCAGTAGAAGCTCTCAGGAATATTTTTTATTTATTTCACCTTTATTTAACTAGGTAGGCTAGTTGATAACAAGTTCTCATTTGCAACTGTGACCTGGTCAAGATAAAGCAAAGCAGTTCGACACATACAACAACACAGAGTTACACATGGAATAAACAAACAGTAATAGAGTAGGAAAATCTATATACAGCATGTGCAAATGAGGTAGGGTAAGAAAGGTAAGATAATAAATAGGCCATGGTGGCAAAGTAATTACAATATAGCAAATAAACACTGGAATGGCAGGATGTGCAGAAGATGAATGTGCAAGTTGAGATACTGGGGTGCAAACGAGCAAGATAAATAAATAAATACAGTATGGGGATGAGGTATAAACCACAGTTCAGTGAATGCCAGACACAACCTTGTACAGTTTAAACAACTTCTTCAGGGTAGGGTCCTTTTTTCTGAATATCCGCCTGACTGACATGCCCAAAGTAAATTGCCTGTTACTCAGGCCCAGAAGCCAGGATATGCATGTAATTTGTAGCATTGGATAGAAAACACTTTGAAGTTTCTAAAACTGTTAAAAAATAATGTCTGAGGCTATAACAGAATTGATATGGCAGGCAAAAATCCAAAGAAAATCCGACCAGAAAAAAAATCATAATTGAGCTCCCAGGCTCTTATAATGGGTTCCTATTGTTTCTATGTAAATCCGTCTTCCAGATTGCAATTCCTATGGCTTCCACTAGATCAAAGTTTCAGGTTTGCTTTTTGAAAAACAAACAAGTATTTGGAGTTTTGGTGAAGAGACCACCGGTACAATATCAGTCTTTTGTCACACGAGGAGGAGGGCGCTTACTAATTTTACTTTCCTATTGAACATACTACTTTTCATATGAAATATTATAGTTTATTTACATTTTAGAGTACCTGAGGATTAAGTAGAAACATTGTTTGACTTGTTTGGACGAAGTTTAGCGGTACTCCTTTGTCTGCATGTTGAATGAGTGGATTACTGAAATCGATGGCGCCAACTAAACAGACTTTTTGGGATATAAAGAAGGATTTTATCTAAGAAAACGACCATTCATGTTGGAACCCTTGGGATTGCAAACAGAGGAAGATATTCAAAAGTAAGTGATTTATTTAATTGCTATTTGTGATTTTGTGAAGCTTGTGCTGGTTGAAAAATATGTTGATTTGGGGCGTTGTCCTCAGACAATCGCAAGGTATGCTTTCACCATAAAGCCTTTTTGAAATCTGACAATGCAGTTAGATTAACAAGAAGGTAAGCTTTTAAATTATATAAGACGCTTGTATGTTCATGAATGTTTAATATTACACATTTTTATTTGAATTGCGTGCCCTCCAATTTCACCGGATGTTGTCAGCTTGTGTCCCGCTAGCGGGACGCCTACCCTTATTAAGGTGATACACAGGTTACATTACTCAAAAGTGAAACGGCATAAAATATTCCCGGACACCTCACCACTGTGTGAGAGATGCGAGCAGGATTAGGGGACGTTGACCGACTTACTTTGGACATGTCCTAAGTTACATGCTGACTGGGCTCTCATTTTTGATTACTTATCTAAAGCCTTCGATAGAGTTATAGACCCAGACCCATTGATCGCTCTGTTTGGTACAGTTGATGGGAATAACCAGGAGGGGAAGGCTGTCTCTCTTTGTACTCTATTAGCCAAAAGGCTCATATTGCAATTTTGGAAGTTGGAGACCGTACCTACCTTTGAAATGTGGTTACGGGATTTAGGGATTGTAATACATATGGAAAAGATCCGATACAATACCTCCAATAAAAGTCCAATGTTTTGCAAAATTTGGCAGCCGATACTGGATAAATGGTCTAGTCCCGCTTCATAACTGGGCTGACGATCTGCTGCTACTCTATGCTGTACTCTTTATTTTTGGTTTTACTACACTGCTTGTAATGACTATATGCTGTCTTCTTATACATGTATCACCTAATAGGATTTAGTTTCATTTTGTATATGTGTGAGTTAAGTTTTGTTTTGTCCTCTAAATTGGCCATCCCATTCAACAGTACAATGAATGTCAGTGTTTGTATCGCAGTCTTTTTAAATTTATTTTTAATTGGAAAATAATAAACATATTATTTTAAAAAAGAGAGCTAGGCTGCTGACCTCTCGCACTCTCCTCTGCAGCCAAAATGGAAGCCACATGCTTTGTTTGGCGGGCGCGTTCGAGCTGATAGTTTTTGTCAAGTCGGTGACCATTGTTGGTCACCACTTTTCAAAGTGTGTTGCATTATGGGGTAATAAATTGTCCGACTTGCACCTACATGTCGGTCATGAAGTTTTGACTGCAGTCAGCTCCAAGTTTCTGCACTTGTTCCTTGGGCGAGTTGAAGTGGTGAGGCTAAAGCAACCGACTATAGACGAAAGTCAAGGATGAAGTCGGGGGAGGTGCATCTGCTACAGCCACTGTTGTGGCTCAGTGCAACATGGAAGTGTTGCCATTGTTTATAAAAGTTTTTCTTTGTAATGTCTGTCATGGAATATTTCTGATTCAAAGGAGAGAGACTTTTAGATTTCCTCAAAACAATCAAACTTTATTATTAATTATTGCAATAATGGAGCTGGTCAACGACCACCTGTAACTCTTTATAGCAAAGTACATCCGCCTGAATGTTCATGACAAACAACAGATGTGTAGAATTCTACAAAGGTACATTGTGCTATCAAGCAACAGACATCAAGATTTACATTGCGCCAGGTTTCTGTCTCTAGGTCATTTACTGCTAGTTTATACAGTGTTATCTTCTCAGTTTCGCACTCTTTAACACACAGATACTAATGCAACATGGGACACTGGGTCCTCATCACAATTTCTGAAGCCCAGTATTCAGGGGAGGGTTCACCTGGCCCTGGCAGACAGGCCAGCATTTCACACTAATCATTCAATGGAATGCAGGCTGTAGGTTTTATCACCAAGCCATCATAAATCAATTGCCAGCGCCAACCCCAGAGGCCCAACTCAGTCCCACAGACACAGATGAGAGAGTACTGAGAAACCTTATTCGATGCATAAACAGTATTAAAACATAATCTTGTAATTTTCTACCAGCATCCCCCATTTTGAGACTTGCGTCCCAACTTAAATGAAATTACAACTTTTAAAAATACATTAATATAAATGTAGGAAAAACAAATGAGGCATTAAACAACTTCTAATTTAAACAGAAAATTTCCTTGCACTAGTATATTACCATTTTAAATGACCATCCATTAGTTCATTGAGCTTTTTACCTTAACATAAAATATCCTTCATTGGGAATTATATAAACATTAAAATATTGTTAAGAAATTCTCAGCAATCTAAATCTGAGTAAATTTTTCATCATTACGAAACACAATCATCACGTTGATACTAAGCATACTCCCATTGGTCAGCATGGTGGAAATAACTATTTCCATCCATATAGCACCATCTGTAGAAACTCATATTAGCATATCTTGTTGGACAAATTCAGGTAGACTCCCGGTTTAAGTACATTTTCTGCCGTTTGGTGCTTAATGAATATGACCCAGTACAAGCATCATGATTCCACTATTTATAAGGGAAACGCCTATGGACTCTGTGCCATTAGCACAAACATGCTATTGTTCCTGAGTATTATCATTAAAATGTAATTTGGTAATGGATATAGGTCAAATAGATTAGGATCAGATTCACTCTAAGGATCAGAGGGTTCCCCCTCTCCATTCAGCAGGGGCATGGTGAGAATAGTGTCAGCATCTTTAGTACACAACTTCTTTACACATGTCACAATCAGCATAACAACAATCAATACAATCAATCCATAATACATGAATTTCTCCACTCATATAGTTATTAACATACTAAAAACTTTATTTTGTTGTTGAAATCATTCAGTTTCCAAATCATAATTAAAACCCAATTAACTATCCAACCCAAATTTAGAATGACAATTCTTAGTGATCCACATTAGTTCTATCACTCAAATTAAAACCCTCAGCTAAACACACACCAACACTGGCAGAATGTACATTTACATTAACATACAGTATATCCATCTTATAATTCTAGTATGAACTTTTCTCATCAGTCATAATTACAGATCAGAATCTGAATGCATTCTTAGTCTAAATAACTATACATTTTGCAGTGTGTAGACCCCTACATTCAACTTCATACCCCAAATAAACAATTTAGGGCAACCCTAAATCAATTACGGGCACAGTTGACCAACCCCCCCTTCAGGCATTCATTCTTCTGGCGTCTCTTCATTGATTTCGTCAGATAGATTCACAGTTCAAATCAAATGTTATTGGTCACATACACATGGTTAGCAGATGTTAATGCGCGTGTAGCGAAATGCTTGTGCTTCTAGTTCCGAGTGCAGTAATATCTAACAAGTAATCTAACAATTCTAACAATTCCCCAACAACTACCTAATACACAAATCTAAAGGGGTGAATGAGAATATGTACATATAAGTATATGGACGAGCGATGGCCGAGCGGCATAGGCAAGGTGCAGTAGATGGTATAAAATACAGTACATACTGTATATGTGATATGAGTAATGTAAGATATGTTAACATTATTAAAGTGGCATTATTTAAAGAACCATTGTTTAAAGTGGCTAGTGATCCATTTAAAGTGTCCAGTGATTGGGTCTCACAGTAGGCAGCAGCCTCTCTAAGTTAGTGATTGCTGTTTAGCAGTCTGATGGCCTTGAGATATAAGCTGTTTTTCAATCTCTCGGTCCCAGCTTTGATGCACTTGTACTGACCTCGCTTTCTGAATGATAGCGGTGTGAACAGGCAGTGACTCGGGTGGTTGTTGTCCTTGATGATCTTTTTGGCCTTCCTGTGACATTGGGTGCTGTAGGTGTCATGGAGGGCAGGTAGTTTGCCCCTGGTGATGTGTTGTGCAGACAGCACCACCAACTGGAGAGCCTTGCGGTTGAGGGCGGTGCAGTTGCATTACCAGGCTGTGATACAGCCCGACAGGATGCTCTCATTTGTGCATCTGTAAAAGTTTGTCAGGGTTTTGGGTGACAAGGCAAATTTCTTCAGCCTCCTGAGGTCGAAGAGACGCTGTTGCACCTTCTTCACCACACTGTCTGTGTGGGTGGACCATTTCAGTTTGTCTGTGTTGTGTACGCCCATCCAGTTCAAAGTGGATGGCCCATGATAATGTTCCAATCTCAATATATAAGGAAATTAATCCGATTTTCCCACACACATGAGTCTCTCACCTAAGCCGCCACCACCACCATTCTGTACAGTCCATGCTGTCTGGTCCATTTTTCCCACAAGTACACCAGCAGCATGAGAGAAGTTTGGAACGGATCTCTCTTCATGCTTACTCCACGTGGACTCATGTCGCACTCCTGAGATAAAAGGCATGACAAAAAAGGCAGTTGATAGCTTCAACTGGATGCTGTGTACAGGTTGCTGGCTCGGACTCAGGTCTCCGGGAGAAGTGGTGGACAGGACCATGGTGAATGCCAT
The DNA here is from genome assembly GCF_045679555.1 of Salvelinus alpinus. Lineage (NCBI taxonomy): Eukaryota > Metazoa > Chordata > Actinopteri > Salmoniformes > Salmonidae > Salvelinus > Salvelinus alpinus. The sequence continues at coordinate 34,700,062 of NC_092094.1, read as the reverse complement.
TGTCGCCATTACTTCAGCCGGTTAGAGGGGGTTTGAGGTTCATACTGTTCCTTGGTCAAATTTTCCCTGCCATGCATCTAGATACCATCGGTGGTCACCTTCACCACAACCTCGAGAGAGGACAGATCAGAACAACAGTTTAGTTTAAAGCATTTCTGATTCAGGAAGTCCAGACAAACTATTCACTGTAGGACAAATTATTACTTCTACCAATATTCTTAATACAAATTTCTAAGACAAATGTCAAAGAAAATAACAACACATTCTGTTGAAACCATTATTTCCAAATGGCTTATACTCCGCTATCACATCATCGACCTCATCGCAGTCACAGGGTCAGGGAGGTAGAGGGCTAATCCTTAGGGAGAAATTCAAATTATCCAGCAGACCTAATCTGGTGAGATTTGTATTGAAACAAGACAGAAACAGAACAAACAACAGAACAATACACTCCTTCATATAGTATATCACTCGATATATCACTTGAGGTGTGTAAAACTTCAATACAAAAGGCCTCAGAGGACTGGTCATTCTCCCATTTTGACACATGACTCACAATGCCAAGAGTGTGCAAAGCTGTCATCAAGGCAAAGGGTGGCTACTTTGAAGAATCGAAAATCTTAAATATATTTTGATTTGTTTAACACTTTTTTGGTTACTACATGATTTCATATGTGTTATTTCGTGGTTTCGAGGTCTTCACTATTATTCTACATTGTAGAAAATAGTAATAATAAAGACAAACCCTTGAATGAGTACGTGTGTCCAAACTGTATATTTGTCTGGTACTGTATATATAACATACGGTTGACATGAAGGCTATGGTGAAATGGAATGTTTCCCTTGTGTGGTAGGTTTTGTGGGTATTGACACTCTTGTGTAGGTGTCATAACCAGCCATAAAAGAACTATCGTGGTAGGTTGTGTGGCTTTCAACATTCTTGAATGGCATTGCTATTCAAAACTTTGGAAGCATTCAACTTTCCAGCTGAAAGAATACATTTAATTAAAATATTATATAAATATCCTAAAGCAAAAATGTATAGAAATAATTCATTGTCTGATGAAATTGCATTAGTAAGGGGCACGAGACAAGGATATCCTCTCCCCGCCCCCCGGTTTGCACTGGCAATTAAACCGCTTGCAGAAAGAATTAGTCGGGACCCAAACATAACAGGTATCAGTATTGGTAAACATCAATATTAACTAAACTTATTTGCCGACAATCTTTTGATATAGCTGACTAATATTGAAAACATGATACAAATATTTTCAGAATACTAGATTTCATGATTTAAAATTAACATAAAATATGAAATAATGGCAATAGGAAAAGGAAAAAGAATAACTCATGATATACGGCAATCCTTTAAGTGGACCTCACAAAACATTAAATACTTAGGATGCTTAATAAGTGACAATAAATATATAAAGAACTTTATCCCATTACTCAACAATGTGAAAGCAGATATATTTAAATGGAATAGGTAGAATAAACCTCTTTAGCCATGGCTAAAAGTTTTTATATTTACTTCCAGTAATACCAATTACCCAACCGAAGATATTCTTTAAAAAAGTATACAGACTTTTTATGGGCAAATAAAACTCATACAATAAACAGGAAAGTTTAACATGTCCCTAAGTCTGAGGGTGGTTTTTAACTTGTATCAACTCGCCACACAAGACTTTTACTTGTGACATATTGTTAAAAGCACTAAAGTCAAACAATATGTACATATTGAAGATTTTTTGTATTTAACTAGGCAAGTCGGTTAAGAACAAATTCTTATTTTCAATGACGCCCTAGGAACAGTGGGTTCAGTGTTCAGGGGCAGAACGACAGATTTGTACCTTGGGGATTTGAACTGCCAACCTTTCGGTTACTAGTCCAACGCTCTAACCACTAGGCTACCCTGCCGCCCCATTAGGAACATCTTCCTAATATTGAGTTGCACCCGCTTTTGCCCTCAGAACAGCCTCAATTTGTCAGGTGTCTTAGACTGAGCACAGATGGAGTACAAAGAGACGTAAACCCAGGCGTCCCTAGCCAAGGTCGGCCACCAGTACTTCTCAGTCAGGCAGGCAATGGTACGGCTTATCCCAGGATGACCCGACGCAGGCGTGGTGTGCACCCAGGTAAGGAGGCGGTCCCGCACACCCATGGACATGTATGCGCGGTACTCCAGGCACTGTGCAGGTGTGGGTTCCCTGTCTGCAGGGTCTGCCGTATGTCGGCGTCCACGTCCCACAATACTGGCGCGATGATACAGGACGGAGGGATAATGGGTTCCCCTCTCCCTCTCTCTCCTCTGCCTAGAGGAGAGAGAGGGCGTCCGCCTTCATGTTCTTCGAGCCTGGCCTATAAGAAAGCGTGACTTGGAACCTGGCGAAGAATAGAGCCCACCTGGCCTGTCTTGGGTTTAGCCTCTTTGCTGCTCTGATTTACTCCAGCTTGCGGTGATCTGTCCACACCAGGAAAAGGTGTTTGGACACCAGTGCCTCCACGCCTTCAGAGTCTTCTTGACCACCAAGAGTTCCCTGTCCTCGACGCCGTAGTTCCTCTGGGCTGGGCTCAGCTGCTTGGAGTAGAAGGCGCAGGGCCGCAGCTTTGGAGGGGTTCCGTTGCGCTGGGACAGCACTGACGATGGTTTACAGCTCGGTCTTTCTGCTGCTGTCTCCATTTCTTTGGGTCGAATATTCTGTCAAGTTGTATAATGATCGGAGACAGGCGCAGGAATAGTTTTTTTATTATTACTCCACCCAAAAATACAACATGTCATGAAAAAGGCACGGGATGAAGTCCAAAACAAACACTAAAATACACAGGGATGTAACCCAAACAAAAGAGCGAGGTTTAACGAGACCCCTAATAACAAGTGCACGGTACACGTAGCACGAAAGCCGAAACAACAAAGCACAGGTACTCAGAAGACCAACAGACAAGGGAACAATAACTAACAAGGACAATGGGGAACAGAGGGCACAAATAGAACATACTAATCAGGGGGAATGTGAACCAGGTGTGCGTAATGACACAAGACAGTCCGGGGTTGGAGGTAATGAATCCAGTTCAGTGACGCCTAGAAAGCCGGTGGCGTAGACCTCTGGAGCTGGTGAATGGAATGAGCAGCAGTACCGGGGAACAGTGACAATACCGACATGTTCTGCCTCATAATCAGAAAACGTGTAGCATCACCAGAATCTTTTCCTCATCTCTCTGGAAACAAAATCCTTTAAAAGAATAGATTAAATATGACTTTTCGATTCTTGGCAATGAAACCATGGCCAACTGCTCCCTCTTGAAGTGAGAGAGAGCCCCTATGGCTTTCCCTGGCCATGACGAATATCTTCATTCAGACTGATTAATATATCATTATTACACATCCACACAGAAACCTGTACAGATGGTCCGTTAAAGAAGAACACATTATGGCTCAAATTAACTGCCTTAAGATTAAACATTAATTTCAAGTGGATATCATGGATATTCATTTATGGCTTATATTAAGGCTAAATACACAAATTGTTTGGATATTTTTTGGGGGGGATATTTATTTATTGGTGTGCCAGTTAAAGGATTAAATTATTCTGGACAGACCTCTACAGACTTTTTACTGTATATTTCATTGATAGAATCCCCATATTTAAATTGACTCTCATGGTCTTGGAATGTAATGCAATGGAATGTATGTAAATAAGTTTTTACTTTACCACAAAATGTGGATGAAAAAGTGTTGTGTAATCACTTCCGGGTTGCAATTCCACTGCAATCTATTCCCTATAGAGTATGTTGTTTTTAATTAGAACCATCTGTATTTCTGACAGCAGCAAAACCTATAAAGGATAATCACACTATCCCCTTAAAGGGCAACTCCAACACTTTTCAACCTTGTTTACATTATTGCCAGCATAATACCAGGGTCAACATGTGTGAAAACGGCCCATTTCTATGTTTTGTAGAAAATATATATATATATATTGTTAGGTTCAAATTTCAGAGTAAATAACTCATGGACACTAGAGAAGCTTAACCAAGTTTAATTCTTCCCAAAGGGTCGACACAGCTGTATTCAGACAGAAAAACATGTTCTCACCATCACAATTATATATACCCCACTTTGGACACTCCTCATTCTCTCCAATCCTTACATGTTATGTTTCGACAGGAAGAGGGTAACAGGATACTAAACCCTTATTACTCCCTTCAGGGGATCTGACCTGACCTCCTGACCTCAACCCCTCCTTAGCCTAATCCACAGATGTCCATCCGCTCCCCTATAGCAATCCTGTGATCTCCTCTCGTCCACCCAGCACATTCCACAGCCACTCTGTCTTTCTACAGATCTCACTCCTTTATATACCATGTGTCTGATCTATCATGTCTTTAATATCTCAATGTTCAAAGTTTAGCCCGAATCCAACAATATGAAAAAGTTCTACCGCATGACATCATCAAAAGTGAAAACATTTTAAAAACAGTACTATACAATCACGGTACGTCGTGGTTCGTCGCTCCAGGTTTTTACAACTTTTCTTCTGATTTTTTTAACCACAGATCACAGAAACGCGCTGTTTTCACATATGTAGACAGTAGACACTGGTTTGGTGCTGGAGAGGATGAATATTAGGTTGAAAAGTGGTGGAATAGCACTTTAAGAGCAACAGACTGGCTTTCTAATGTGACTTTATCATTGAGTGTTCTTCAGTAAAACCCTGTCTGTAGCCTACATCAGTTGAAGACACAGGCAAACAATAATAATAATTGGTCAACAGGAACATCTCATCTCTGCACAAATTCCTGGTCATTACGAGTTAGGAGTGCCCTTTATATGAAAGTTTGTTCAACATTTGAGGAGCTGTCTGATCTGTATTGACATTTTTGGAATGTCATTGGCATTGGTAAGAAAATAGTTACACTATTGCCCCCTGTTGATTTTATATTGGTATTACATACACTATGCACTTTCTAAGCACTCTGAATAACTAACTGTTCACTGAAGAGTGTTGTCTGAAATAGTACATACCAAGCTGTATATTAATTAATTATTTATTTATTTTTAATCCCAGCCCCCGTCCCCGCAGGAGGTCTTTTGCCTTTTGGTAGGCCGTCATTGTAAATAAGAATTTGTTCTTAACTGACTTGCCTAGTTATTAAATAAAGGTTAAAATCAAATCAAATCAAAAAAATTATTTGTCACATACACATGGTTAGCAGATGTTAATGCGAGTGTAGCGAAATGCTTGTGCTTCTAGTTCCGACAATGCAGTAATAACCAACAAGTAATCTAACCTAACAATTCCACAACTACTACCTTATACACACAAGTGTAAAGGGATAAAGAATATGTACATAAAGATATATGAATGAGTGATGGTACAGAACGGCATAGGCAAGATGCAGTAGATGGTATAGAGTACAGTATATACATATGAGATGAGTAATGTAGGGTATATAAACATAAAGTGGCATAGTTTAAAGTGGCTAGTGATACATGTATTACATAACGATGGCAAGATGCAGTAGATGATATAGAGTACAGTATATACATATACATATGAGATGAGTAATGTAGGGTATGTAAACATTATATTAAGTGGCATTGTTTAAAGTGGCTAGTGATACATTTTTACATAATTTCCATCAATTCCCATTATTATAGTGGCTGGAGTTGAGTCAGTATGTTGACAGCGGCCACTAAATGTTAGTGGTGGCTGTTTAACAGTCTGATGGCCTTGAGATAGAAGCTGTTTTTCAGTCTCTCGGCCCCTGCTTTGATGCACCTGTACTGACCTCGCCTTCTGGATGATAGCGGGGTGAACAGGCAGTGGCTCGGGTGGTTGTTGTCCTTGATGATCTTTTTGGCCTTCCTGTGACATCGGGTGGTGTAGGTGTCCTGGAGGGCAGGTAGTTTGCCCCCGGTGATGCGTTCAATAATAATAAAATACAAAAATAAATAGGAGAACTCCAATGTTATTGGTTAATGGATGGAATAAGCACCCACCTGTTTTATAATTCAATGTTGAATGACCTCCAAGTTCTCTTAGGCGAGTTTTTGAGATATCAATAGACAGCAAACCAAAATACAGAAAAATTGTTGAGCAATTAATATTGAGGGGAATGGGAATCTGATATATGGTTTATAATTTACAAGCTCTAGATAAGTCAGTGAGCACTAGAGATGTGGCTAACTGCATCACATCATAAAAATTCCTTACTCAAGCACTAAATTATTAAACTAGGGGTAGGATTAGGGTTAGGGTTGTGTTTGAGGCTAGGGTTAGGATTGAAACCGGATGTGGACATGGTAAAGGTGTGGCGTCAGTATGCATGTGTGCGTGCGGGCATATGTATAGTGTGTGTGTGTGTGTGTGTGTGTGTGTGTGTGTGTGTGTGTGTGTGTGTGTGTGTGTGTGTGTGTGTGTGTGTGTGTGTGTGTGTGTGTGTGTGTGTGTGTGTGTGTGTGTGTGTGTGTGTGTGTGTGTGTGTGTGTGTGTGTGTGTGTGTGTGTGTGTGTTGAGGTGTCAGAAGTATGTATGAATGTGTGGGTAGAGTCCAGTGTGTGTGTGCATAGAGTCAATGCAGGAAGTCTGAGTGGCCATTTGATTAGCTATTTAGCAGTCTTATGGCTTGAGAGTAGAAGCTGCCTGTGTGTGCCGTTTCTGTGACTTCTGTTGCACTGACAGCTTCCACTCTTGTTTGCGACATAATTGAGTGGGGAAAGTTATTCATGCTATCAAAACCATAGAAACTCTTGGTGGCAGAACTCTGCAAAGGCAGCCTGAAAAGTAGCTGCATAAATATAGGGACAAAATCACAAAATTGGCAACACTGATTATATTCCTGTCTCCTGCTGGTCATTATCCTTCCTCTTACTGGGACAGTTATACCTACATTTAACACGGTACCTCTTTGCCCAATGAATATTCGCCTTTGTGTAATGATTGAACTCCCACCGCTTGTGCTACATTTATTTTGAAGGCACGTATAAATAACAACTGCACGAGGACAGACAGTGACTGAAAGGCTGACACACACGTCACAGTTACAAGTAGAGTAGCTAGCTAGAAATTGTGCAAAAATGAGTTTTTCAAAGATTTGAAAGAAAAGAAAAGTAGACAATGAATGTAAGGTGTTCCAGCAAGAGTGGACATCCAAATATTTATTTATTGAGGTATCAAGGAAAGCTGTGTGCTTAGTGTGCAAAGAGAGCATCGCTGTCTTGTAAGACTACAACTTGTCCTGACACTTCCAGACGAAGCATGCAGAGAAATACAGGAATATGTCTTCTGAGCACAGGACAAGTGCATCGAAAGAGTTTCTTTCTCAGTTCTCAGACTTTTCACAAAACTGCATTCAGCAAACAACGGAATTGCGAGAGCTAGCTATGTACTGTCCCACAAAATTGCTAAACATAGCAAGCTATTCGCTGAGGGCGAATTCATTAAAGAATTTTTAATTGACTCTGCAGCAATACTTTGCCCCGACAAGAAAGAGCTGTTTGAAAATGTTTCCCTGTCAAGACAAACAGTGACATGGCGTGTTGAGGACATCGCAGAGAATATGGAACAACAGTTGAAAGACAAGGTAACCTATTTCACCTATTTCTCCTTGGCCCTGGATGAGAGCAGTGATGCACGTGACACGGCGCAGTTGATATTATTACGAGGCATAACCCCAGACTTTTAAATTACAGAGGAGCTTGCTTCAATGCAGTCAATGAAGAGCACAACCACAGGGAAAGATTTATTGGAGGAGGTTAATAAGTGTGAGACAAAGCTGGGACTGAGTTTTAAAAATGTATCCAGTGTGACCACTGATGGGTGCCCAAACTTGACAGGAAAAAAATGTGGCCTTTTGAAAAGGATACAAGATCAAGTAGCTGAGCTGAACCCAGATCAGAAAATTATTTTCCTGCATTGTATTATTCATCAGGAGGTGCTCTGTAAATGTGTACTGAAAATGAGCCATGTTGTTGATACAGTCACTAAAGTGGTAAACTTCATAAGAGCAAAATATTTAAACCACAGGCAGTTTGTCTCACTGCTGGAAGAGACAGAGTTGGGTCATGCAGATCTCCCCTACCACACAAACGTGAGATGGCTGAGTTTGGGGAAGTGGCTTAAAAGGGTGTGGGACCTGAAGTCAGAGATTGCTGAGTTTTTGCAAATGAAAGGAAAATATGTGGATTTCCCTCAACTGCAAGATAAAGAATGGTTGGCTGATTTTGCCTTCACCGTGGACATCATGGCCCTCATGAATGAACTGAATTTGAAACTACAAGGGAAGGGACTTTTTGCACATCAGATGAACAGCCTTGTCATAGCCTTCAAGGGAAATTACTCCTCCTGACCTGCCAAGTAGAAGCCAACAATCTCACCCACCTTCCAACACTTCTAGTCTGTTCCCTATCAGATGGCCAGCGGGAGAACAGTGAGTTTTCTCATCGTTTTGAGGATTTCAAAGTGTTGGAAAATGACATGCTGTTGGTTTACTGTCCTTTCACCTTCAATGTGGATAAAGCTCTCACTGACCTGCAACTTGAGCTTATCGATCTTCAGGTTGATGCAGTGATTGGAGAACTATTCAAAACAATGTCACTGACGAGGTTCTATGCATCTCTCGATGAACAAAACTTTCCAAAGATTAGGAGTCATGCGCAGAAGATGTTTGTGCTGTTTGAGTCAACCTATGTATGTGAACAGACATTTTCAGTGATGAAATATAACAAGTCAAGGCACAGGTCATCTCTTACTGACTCTCACCTCTCAGCAATCCTGCGCATAGCAACGTCAGAAACTATACAAGACTTCACTGCTCTAGTCAATGCCTATCAGAGACTTCACTCCTCACGCTGATTGAGTAGTTTAAATGTAATGTTGAGCTCTCTCTTTCTTGTTTTTGTGCATACCCATTAACAAGAGTTCTGTCCGTGGTGGTGAATGCACAGTGTACTTTTCCCTCCATGTAGTTCATTGCATGTTTAATAATGAAAATACCTACCAAAAGGAGAATATGGTTGTGGTTTATTTCTGTGCATTTAAAAAGTAAAATAAGTAACATATCTGGATGTGATTTACAGTAGATATATCTGTCAACACATTCATACACATAATGTATAAATCTGTAATATGATTCTGGCCCGCGATGGCAAAAATATATTCTAATGTGGCACTCCATGGAAAATAATTGCCCAGGCCTGATCTACACTGATTGAAGTTGATTTAACAAGTGACATCAATAAGGGATCATAGCTTTCACCTGGATTCACCTGGTCAGTCTATGTCATGGAAAGGGCAGTTCTTCATGTTTTGTATACTCAGTGTATATTCCAAGAATTGTTATACTATAAATGACTCTCAAAAGATTTTGGCTTATTTCATAGAGATAAATATCCATATCTAGATGAATATTACCCGTTTTAGCATGGACATTGCTGTTGAGGGCTTCCACCATTTAAAAGTAGTCAACTGGGTGGGGATTTCTATGGGTTAGGACTTGAGAGTGATTATTGTCAAATTGGGTTGCCTATGTGTTGTAAATGGCTTTAAGCTATCAATGCCATGTAGTTGGCACAACAGATGATGGCGCTGCCCATGCTGTCACAGAATGGCACAGATAAAGATTAAATCCATCTCTATGATTTATTTACGATATTGGGATGCCCTCTACTGTTTGTTTATTTACTCAACTTTTATAATTAAAACATTTCTGCATGTAAATATGAACTACCAAAGTACTCCAACACACACCAATTCAGTCAAGATCCTCATTTAGATCCTGATGGTAAAGGCCGGTTTCACTACCTGTCTGCATGCCTGCCTATCTGCCTTTCTAATTGACTTATCAATACCCCAGGAGTAGTGTACATGAATTGTAGGGTTAGGGTCAATTATGTATTATGTAGCTCATTGGTTAGGGTCAGTGTACATGAATTCCAGACACAGAGGTGTCTCCATCTGCTGGACGCTGGCTTCATTACAACTCCAATAAGGCTGGTGAACAGTCTGTTCGCCTCTTATTTCCACTTACATTCAATTAATTCCCACACTTCGAGTATAAAATAGGAAACATAAGTAGGACTTAGGCCTGGATTCAATCAGATTGAGTGGTAACCCCTGTTAGTCGACAAACGCATAGCTTTTAATTGCTTTTGTTTAGGCGAGTCGGAGGTGTAATTGCGTTAGAGCTGTCAAATCCACAGTCGGCCCGGCCCCTAGCGATATCTATTGCCGATATTGCCATTTGATGCACCGAGTCGCATTAGTAGAAATCCCATTCAGCTGTTACAAATTCGAACACTGACATGTGTGATGTAATCTACAGCTCGAGTACGAAACAAAAAAAGTATGAAATGTATGCACTACTTTATGTCGCTCAACATAAGAGCGTTTGCTAAATTACTAAAACGTAAATGTAAAATGATTAGGCTGATATAAATCCGTATTATTTACATTCATTATTTTTTATTTGAGTGTAATAATTTTTTAAAGCCTACACTTTCTCGATCTGAATTTCTAGTGCGGCTGGGATATAAGTGCGGGTGTGGTTTCACGACAATGAACGCAAGAGCAGCCGGTCACAGATTTGACAGCTCTAACAAACCTTCTAAACAAAAGCAATGAAAAGGTTGTTGGCTAAAGCAATTTACCGCTGATCTTAACCCAGGCCTGTATCAGATAGGCCTAGGGAACCTGTGTAGTGTATAAAAAGAGACAGACAATACAGAGGCAGACAGAAATTAACAGCCCATTACAAGCGGTAAATTTTATTATGGGATAACAGCACATAAAGCACATCTAAAATCGATGTGTCCAATGCACTTTTAATAAAGGTAATATTAAAGGTACAGTTTCTAAGTACAATATAACAACATTCATATTAGAATGGAAAGTATTTAAAAGACAACATTACATTTCTTATTTTTCTTTACAGCTGTATTTACAAAATGAATCAAAATACGTATTTCCATATTTAAGAATCAGACAAGAAGGAGCAAGACTACTTTTGTGAATAGACTACCTGCTAAAGAGAGTTCAAAAGAGCTGGATAAAAAGGTACATGATCATCTGTTCCCATTGTAAGATCAGTAGCAAACATGTGACTTAAAAATTTGTGACAACCACACACTGGTTTCGTCTTTTTTCCCCACAGTTCATACTCCTTTCGCATGAAGCAATATCCCACCCACACTCCACCCTCATATTAAGTTACCCCAACCCCTTGAGCTCACATTAAACACAGAACATTAAAGAAATTCAGATGTGTTGTATGCATATTTTGCATACACATATGAATAGTTGAAATACAATGCATTAGTCAATTTTCTGTTCTCAATAAAGAAATCAAAATGTTATGATCATAAAACAAAGTGAAAAACATCTATGTGGATTGTCCATTCTTTTGTAAAATCCAGAACCTGGTTCAGCAGGTCATCTTTTATGCAATATTGTCAGCCAGAATGTAAATCATCGATTTGACCATTTTACATTACATCCTTCCCAGTTACGCTACTCAGATAAGAGGGAGAAACTTATTTCTATTAACTGTAATATCTATCATGGTGCCTTAAATAAACAAGGAAATTATCTAGTACTTATAATGACAGAATATGAAAAACGTTGAAACACATGAGTGACAGAGTTCACCTACTTGTGCAAATACATTGTCAGTTGAGTACATGTTTGGAAAACAAAACAAATTGTACCATTTATGCATCATGTAACACTGAGAGGCACTCAGTGTAGTACATTGTGTATTATTGCAAGCATATACTGGCTGATATTTGCTACAGAGTGAAAAGAAAAAGGTTAAAAAAAACTTGTAACCTCTAATGGTGATATTTTTCATGTACATTTTTAAAAATAGCACAACTGTGGTGCCAAAGTTCTAAGCTGGTCTCAAGAAACTAATGTTTCAGGGCAGTCTAACTTTGAAATAAAGAAGCTATAAAATGACAATGTTAAATGGACAATTGCACAGTACTTTTAAGTAAAGTACTACACAGCTAAAAGGTAAATACTCAGCATTTGCCAGTATGACCAGCTACAGCTTCAGCAAGTGGTTTTTACAATCAGAACAAATAAAAACACAATACTGCTGTTTCAGCCTGCAGATAATTTTTTTTCAGAAATCAGAAAAGCAACCTTAAATAACCTGTTAATTAGCAGATACTGGATTCACTAATCATTTTAAAGTGAGAAGGAAATAAGAGCCTTATCCCAGGACTAGCACACTGATACAGGTACTGGCTGGGTATTGAAGTAAATTTACCACTATCATAATCATTATCATTGTCATGATTATTTATTGAGTACTAATATCAAATAATGCACCAATACTCAATGAAATTAATGAACTAATAGGGTTGCCTAGTCTAGGAATCAGGACATTGTCCACAAGCACCACACATCAGGATAACACAAAATAAATGTTGGCACACCCTACCACTATCAAACTAATTCTAAAGGAGAGAAGCATACTAAAAACAGAGATATTGTACAGCATGGTGTATTTGATAAACTGATACATATTTGCACTGAGTAGGCCTTAGTAGCAGTATTTTCTTCTTACCTATACAGAATGAAGTTACAAAGTTACCTTTATACATGTGATCAATAATAACATTACATATTGTGGATTAAAAGCAGAGGATGAGGGAGAGAGAAAGAGAAAGAGAGAAATTAATATATACAGGCCAGGCCATATGTGGTTGTTACCCTCCACCTGGGAACAGAACCAGTCAAATATACAGCCGAAACAATAACAACCAGAAAAAAATAACACACATTAAAACCAAAAGTGATAAATTAGAGGTGTATTTACATGCAGATGTCCAAAGCCTAAGCACAAAATAACAAATAATACACCACATATATTATTGCTTGACATTCGTTTATGGCTAGAATTTTTTTTTTTTCAAAAACATTTTTGTTTGTTTTTTTGACTATATTCTAAAATGTATTGTTATCTTAAAACTGTATCAGATGTGCTTTGGAAGATGAGAGTATTGTTAAAATGCTATGAAATTGACTTATAGATCTGGGTAACACTTTAAAACTTCAAAAGACGGCACAGTTGTAAACATGACATTACACCTATCATTACAATCTATATTCTATGGCAAATAAATAGGAGTCCCATGCCTCAGGCAGTCAAAGCATCAACATAACATGTATGACAAGCAGGATGGTGAGTTGTTTGCTGTCTCTTTTCATAACAATTATTCTGCACTGAACACATACGACTGAGTGGTTAGTCATTTGCTCCAGCGTGCTTTGAAGGACTATAAATTGTATAGAGGCATTATGTCATGCTTATAACACTTGAGCACTACACGGGATGGATCAATCTCAGTGTTACCGAAACCTTTCAAATCCAGGGAACACTAAGCCTTAACAGACTCATCATCCACATAACCCTGTTCCTCTTAGTTTATTAAAAAGCCTTGTCTGGGGTTTGTCTTATGCACACAGTGAGTAAACAAACACACTTACACACACGCACACTATTGCTTGTTTACACGAGTGCCACAGAGAGCAGAGACAGAAGGAGCATAAGGTGTTATTTACATTGATAGACTAGCAGACTCAGTGATCCTTTGCTAAACATGTCTCAAATGACAGCATGCATGATGACTTATCCCCCCACACCATGTGGGTGCAGAGATGTTTGTTGAAAGTGTCACAGACACAAAGGATCCAATGCCTCTGATTTATCCCCATTGTCTAATCAATACTGCTAACGAACTGTAGACGGAACAAAGACAAGAAGGACATAACAACACAGTGAACAGAAAGTGGTAAGAAATGACTGCTTTTTGTTCTGGGTTGATGCTGCAATTGCTTGACAAAGAGACCTTTCATTTAGGACCAGTTTGATCGATATAGAGACAGAGAATGACATCTGTGTTTCAGGAAATGGGATTCCACTCTAGTGGCTTCCCGGCAGAAACCCGTAATAGTTACACAAAGCTACCACATAGTTATTGGCTGAGAATATGCTGCTTCCCCTGTCTGTCTATGTCTTTTTCTGTCTGTCTGTTAACTCCCTGAGCATCCATATCTCTCCCACTGGGCCACAGGCCAGGCCCGCTGTCACCTGGATTGTCAATCACTGGTTGAGACAGACTGGGTTTCACTGGTTAGTAGTCTGAGGCTACTGGTGGTCACCTAGGCCAATACATATCAAAATAACATTGGACCATTTCAGAGATTATTACTTAGGTACAGCATTAATACAGCCTAAAGAAGAAATATTTAATATTGCGTAAGTATATTTGGTTTATCTAACAAAGAGGGTAATCATAATCATAAGTTGGTGACATTGACCCTGGCGACACCATTTTAGTCCAAATGTAGTATGTTATTATTGGAATTGTATGCAATATAAATAAACTGCATATCAAATAAAACATATTCTGTATGGCCAATGGGAAAACTGACTGTAAACATGGGAAAATAAAGTTTGTGTTTATTATGAGCTTGACTTCTAGGGCATAGTTAGAATTTCTGGTGTTTAACCAACAGCTCCTTAAGTACTGTACATCAGCAATGGGAAATACTACTCAGCAATGAATTTCACATGTTCTTCCTAACCACTTATTATCGAACATCCCTGAACAACACATGAACTATACCTAATGAGGACCAACAACCCAACAGAAACATTTTCAAACAGAAAGCGTAAAATAACTCTTCCCTGAGGGGTGACAGCACAAGACTTTCTGTCTTGTACAAATTGCACGGCAGAGGAATCATCGTGTGCAAACAGAAAAACAAACCAAACCACTATGGTAAGGGTTGTGTCAAAACTGTAACCATGCTGTGTTGGGTAATCTAAAGGGATATCAGGATTATAATGGGAATTCTATACAAGCCACCACTGAGTTTTCTGGAATGTCAGATCAATCCATTCTATATTATGGACAGGTAGACGGCAACGCAGGAGCAGAAACTACTGTATGGCACATCCAGGGTTTTTTCTACCGCTTCTCTACCACACTGACAAGAAAGACACACAAAAAAAAACAGAACCACGACAACGAAGCATTGACGATAGCACTTGTTCTACCATTGTCATGTTTCTTTCCTAGTCATACACTACAAACAACAGCTTCTCTAATTATTGCGGGAATATAGTAAGTGCTACCTGACTTCTCTTTCTCTCCCCCTCTCTTTCATGAGTTTAATTCACTATACATGTTACAAAAATAGAAGCTTTACTACCAGACAAGGCTTTGAATATTACAATTCCTTCTTCCCATTTCCTTTTCTGTCCCATAACAAATGTCATAGCTGGGCTGAGGCCTTAGGGAAGAGACAGTCACAATCACTCCTCCACAAACATGCGTATGTGTGAGGCTAACAAGATGGATCAACAGCTGGTCAGAGAGGGCTGTGTGTGGACCGCTCTCTAATAGGCATTATATTTCTGAAGACCTCCATCACCTGGCCTGCTGTGTCGCTACTCTCCACTAGATGGAGACGTTGGACTGAGCACAAACGATCAAACATCTTGAGTACCAGGTTCATGTGTGCTTTTGTTTGAGATTGTATGCCTGTGTGTCGGGGGTGTTATGCTAATAGGTGATGGGGTGAATGTGACCTGCCTGCCTCTCCAGACCATACCATGCTAGCCATCTCACAGGCAAACCCAACCTAACCAAACGAACCCAATCTAAACAAACCAACCCCCACCCAGACCAGCAGTGTCTGCAGCTCTCAGGACTAGCCTCTGTGACCATGGTTCAACTGGTATTTCTTGTGCACATGCAACACATCACTAGGTAATATACAAGTCTTAAATTAAAGAAAGGTGCAAATAAAAGTGCCTTATCAATTCAACAATTAAGAATAGTCGGACTACTAATTTCATACATGTTATTTAAAATAGAATCTATAAACATTATTTTTTTTGTATAGTAAGTACTTATGACCGTATACCCTGTAGTATATTATAAAACAGGTGGGATGGACCCTTATCGTTGTGGCGGTGCCCAATGTTTCTCCAGGGCATCTGTCCACACAAGGTTCAATAGCAGATGGCCTTGCATGATTTCACTAAGCAACCATGATGGATGGAGTCTTTGACAGCTAAAATCATTGCGTTTTGACTAGAATTACCAGAATTCTACTTTTCTTTTTAGACGATTGTCCATAGAGAGGTGC
The DNA here is from genome assembly GCF_045679555.1 of Salvelinus alpinus. Classification (NCBI taxonomy): domain Eukaryota; kingdom Metazoa; phylum Chordata; class Actinopteri; order Salmoniformes; family Salmonidae; genus Salvelinus; species Salvelinus alpinus. Next base: position 34,683,896 of record NC_092094.1, on the reverse strand, counting down.
CGTTTACATTGCCACACAGACGGAGCCTCTCTCAAAGTCACTGCGAGTTTTCATTCTAAGCACTGCATTCCAAACATACAACTAAACACAGGAGAACAGGGTCTGAACTTGACCAGGACAAGCACATTAGCAGCAATACATTTCCATTAGGAGATTCTAACATAATCTTTACCAAGGATTAATGGAGGATACACATGCCCAGACAGCTATCTTCGTTAGGGTATATGATACAGTATAGATTTAATAACAAATAAATATTGACACGGATATGTTTTCCAATGCAATGAGACATTGGATATTGGAGCTTCAGAGGGGAGGTGGAGAGCCAGATCATTGGTGCTGAGGAGATTTTTAGGTTAGGCATGTGCATAGCCAAATTCAATATCATTTTGTCAATACAGTAAATTCTGTTTTGTAGAAACAAGTCAAAACAATGAGTGCTAATCAGTGTGAGACATCCTGGGAACATGCTGGAATGATGTGCATGAGAGGGTCAAGTTCATTCAGAGAGAAAGCATTGTCTCCAACTTCTCTTCATGTCCCTTGAGCTTAGAGTCCCCCCTGGGTTCCAAACAGAGACAACTAATCCCAATGAAATAAATGGAGAAAATCATACACCCACAACCCTCCCCTCAAGAAAAAAAAGAAAGAAAAGTGTGCAGCGTGCCGTCCGTCCTGGTTTGTGCAGGGCACCGTTAAAGTGTCTCAGATTCATGCTCCCCATGACATTCCCCACGGTGGCCACGCTGGCACCTGGCAAGGCTGCTGGCTACCCGTCAACGGGCATGGACTGCTCAAAGTCCGATCCAAAGAGCTCCTTATATAAGGGGGGGAAGTGGGCACGCACAATGTCTGGGTATATTGCTTTGAAAGCCGTCAGCTTCTCGGTATGCCTGCTGCACAGCGCTCGCAGTGTTGACACCTTGCATATCAACTGTGTGGGGAAAAGAAAAGAGACAGGCTGTTATTTAGATTCACAGTAAGGCAAGGACATGGAGATCTCATGAAGATCTCTTCATTCACTCTCACAAACTGACCGGTAAATACTGATACAGGCACACACCAGAGGGGAATCTTGACACCTCACCTTATGGCGCTTGTACACCTTTCTTACATACAGTATCTGCGTATCTCTGCTCCAAAAACCTGCTCACTTAGTTTAGCTTCTGTATGATGCCAACTCTGAAATGTACTTCTTGATTTAATATAATGTTCGTTCAATAGTGGATAACTGCAGTACTGTACACAATCTTTGATGCCCCAGTAGAGTTCCGTTCTATATACTGTCCTTCCGTGAGATGACAGAAAGATACAATGGATGAGAGTGGGTGTGTAGACAGACAGTGGGTGTACCTTGGTAAGTATGCCGTCCTCTCTGTGGTTCTTCTGCAGGACATGCTGCAGTGCCAGCTGGATCTTCTGCTGGAGTTTCTCCACCTTCACCTTCTCCTGGAGCCAGGACCGGTCTACATAGAGAAGAAACACACCCATAATCATCACTGCAAGGTTTTCTGAATCTACTGTGGATAAAGGTGTAATACTCAGTAAAACAGCAACCAGTACAACTGATGACTGACCTCTGTGTCTAATTGAGGAACATGCTGGATGGATGGTTTTCAATGGATGTTTGTTTAGAGTAGTTTCAGGGTAAGGTACATAAGAGACCCTGCAGTGTGTATATGCATGTGTTTGTGTTTGCGCTTGTGTTTGTACTGCCAGTGACACCTACCTGCAGACATCAACACGAACGCGGAGAACAGGGCAATCTCATCCTCAGACAGGTGCATAGAACACAAGTTCTTCCCAAACTCGAAGACGGAGCTGATCAAGTCGTCACAGCCTGCCACAGCAAAGGATACAGACACAGAGAGATGGTTGGGGATGAGGATGAGGCAGTCTCACTCTTGATCTTTACTGGGAGAAAGGCACATAGGCGGAGAGAGGAGGTGCAGTGCAGTGACAGCACAGGGGAGCGTCTGAGGCGGAACTGGCAATGCTTTTACTGAATTTTCCCTCCCAGACTAGTCACATTCTGGCAGTTGGGTGCCATTACGCAACCCAGAATGAGGTCACTAATGAGTCTTTTAGTTAGATCAATTATTGAGGATTGTGGGAGACAGGCTGATGCCAGTGCAGCTCTGGAACCCCATCACTCTGCCTCCCCAGGCCCCGAGCCTTTTCTCTATCTGGAGCAGTGTCTGACTGACTGTCTGACTGTCTGACTGACTGCCACTGGGAGGCTTGTTAGGGAGGTCACACTCATGACACTGAATAGCACAGCATTGTTACTCTTCAGTCTTGCACACACGCACGATTGTGCATACACAACACACACACACAGATCTGTTTAGGCTTTCATACTACACTTTCACACTGCCGCAAGGACACATTCATTTCCTCCAAAGGCATTTGGATGCACGGGACAATACACTGTGGAGTGTCTTAGTAATGACATGGCATTCAAAAGCAAATGCTATTTGCTTACACCTGCCATATTCTATGGCGCTTTCAATGATGGTTTTGATATAACTCCCAAAAGGCACTCAATCTGGATTTATTTATTCCATCTTAACAGGAGCCATATGCAGCAGCAGTGGCTCAGTAACAACTATATTCTGCCATATGTATCCACTGGGGAGAGGAGAGATCCAGGTTAAGCAAAGGATGAGTTCTCAGTGTTAGCTTCCTGGACCTCAGAACTTTGTGGAGGGACATAAAGAGATACGCCAACTTTGACTGTTATATGAAGCAATGCATGCTTACACAAACACACACACGCTCACACTTGTGCACACACGTGCACACCCCAATGCACCGCACACACGTGCACAGGATTGAACATTTGGAGCACTTACCTAATGACTTAAACACATCAGGCCCAGCATACTTTCCATCGAAATAGACTGTGTTGTTTTGAGAGTCGAAGGCACGGCACATTCTCACAAACACAACCTCCAAAGAGCCTGCAGAGACAGAAATAACATCATGCTAAATCCGGGTTCTTCTCTTCTACAGATCCAGTTAGAGTTGCCAGTCAGGCATCACTATAGGCCCAACACATATGCACTATTTTGTGTTTTCTCCTCTGTCATTTACGTGTTATAACCCCTATTCCTTTTAAACAAAAACCCATGACATGGAACAAGTAATAGCATTCCATTTATACACATTTTTCTTTCGCCCTATAAGAAAGGATGTTGAAACATGATGCTGTATACTGCTGCGCTGTGTGGGACTGGATCAGAGGATAAAAGAGATGTAATAGAAGCTGTTACTGCGCTTTATGAGGCGGCACTGGTTTAAAATGTCACGGTAGACAAGGGATCTCTGTCACCATTTCATTATTACTATTGGCAGTGCTAATGCAAATAAAATCCCAGGGAAATACCCACAGGATGCTGATGTGTTTGTGTGTGTGTGTGTGTGTGTATGTGTGTGTGTGTGTGTGTGTGTGTGTGTGTGTGTGTGTGTGTGTGTGTGTGTGTGTGTGTGTGTGTGTGTGTGTGTGTGTGTGTGTGTGTGTGTGTGTGTGTGTGTGTGTGTGTGTGTGTGTGTGTGTAGTCAACGTGGCATCTAGCTAGTATCTCAGCTCAGGAAAACTGTAGTCCCTCTAATGCAGGGTTCCCCAACTGGCAGCCCGTGGGTGATTGTATTTGTTCCCCCAAGTTTTCTGAACAAAAAAATATTAAAATAACGTTACAAGTGTATTTATTTTTGTATTATTATTTTCTTCTTGCCCATAAAAACCAGCAAATCATCTCCAAGAGATTTTAATTCTGGAAATCTGTTCCAAAGTATTCCCATGCATAATAGAGAGATGTACTGTATGTGATCATATACAAATGTAAGCAAGGTCTTAAATTATTATGTTTTCGTTAAATATTATATCTGTTTGGGCTTCTTGCGATCAATTTGCAGTTTACAAATTATTTGTAATTATGTTCCAGCCCCCTGACCATCCGTTCAATAAAAACTTGTTGATGTTCCCTGCTCTAATGCCTATAAGCCTGTGCACTGTTATACAGCAGAGGGACAGGGACAGATGGAGGAGGCAGGCATGGTGGAGTCTCCTGGCTCTGTGAAACACAGTCAGTCTGTGAGGGAGGCTTTGTGTAGTCAGGTCAGCTACGCCCTTGTGACAACGCCTGAGGGGGAGACGGGAGTTTGAGGGGTGGTGGGGGAAAGACGGCGGTGAGCCGTGTTGACGGGCTGTCATACCTGCTTTCAGCAGCACTATCTGATCGTTCTGACACAGCTCCATGAAGCCGTCGATCCGCTTGGCAAACTCCACCACGTACTGGATGGCCTCTGTGATTTTGATAGCACACAGCTGCCACATGACCTCTCGGGGCTAGAGGGACGGAAAGAGAAAAGGGTTATCTGCTGTAGAACAGATGGGATTAGCTCTGTTGTGTTTGTAGAACAGTGAGGCAGGTAAAGCAGTTCTAGTGTGAGTACTGCTTTGTGGTAGTGATAGTGGTGATGCTGGTGGAAGTGTAGTGTACTGTCCAGTACCTTGGTCTGGTAGCTCTCCATCTCCTCCTGCAGGAAGGCCTGCCAGGTCATCTGCTGCAGCTCCTCTCTCAGGTACTGACACGTCTCCATGTGAGACTTGGAGATGTTCTGGGCCAGGTGCTCTGCAACACAACCAAACAAAACAAGCACAGCACATCACAACAGTGTCAGTCCTGAACGCTGCTCAAGGGGAATGGGAGGAGCTCACAGGTGAACTATGCCACATGAAAATATGATTTATTTACAGAGCTTCAACTAGGAGGTGGAGAGCTTGGGCTTTATTTGACTGGGAAGACGCTTGTTGACATTTCCTTTTACTGCCTCCAGGAAGCTCCCAGCTGAAGGTTCTGCCAAACCCAATCTAGTTATGCACGGGGAGGAGGGGCGGTCGGCCGCACAATATTACTCATTGAAACAAAGGTCACATTTGCTCAGAGAGAAATATTGAGTATAAGAATTTAAATGGTTTTGAAAACACATCTGTTAAAAGGAGTTCCAAGGCACAGGGGAGCCTAAAAAAATGATTTCCCTAGACGCGTGCCCTGCTGGATCCTGATTGGCCCTAATTAATGGAAACTAATTACAAAAAAGAGGCTCTTTTAATGAGTGTTGGAGATGAGTCTCCAACCGCCTGCTATTTTAAGCAACCTTTGTGTCATTTGCCCCACGGTTGAGTTGTTCTCCCTCCTCCTCCCCCCTCTCCTCTCCCATCTCCCCCTTGCTCCTCACCTAGCTCAGCCATGGACACAGTGGGGGATGTCTCTCCGTTGGTAAAGGAGCAGTAGGGGAAGAAGCCTGAGCCGGGGGCGAAGTCGCAGATGGGCTCAGGCTTGATGCCGTTGATGTCCAGTCCGGACTGGTCAGGGGAGGGCTGGATGTCCAGGTAGAAGCTGCTGACTGCTGAGTCGGGCTTGCTGCCGTCAGGGGTGTGGCCATCCATGTAGCCACTGAGGTCGTCGTGGAGCTCTGTGAGGCCATTGGCCGAGAGGCCGTAGGTGGGTGTGAGCGGCTCGGCCTCGCCGGGCTGCTGCTGGTGGTCCCGCTGCGCCTGCTGCAGCCGGTGTTTCTGCACCTCCGCATACAGGCTGTCCCGCTGCTTCTTCGACATGCGCCCAAACTTCACCGCTGTAGGGAGAGAGGGAGGGAGCCGACTCTCCTTTACTACTGACACATTGACATAACACTCACCTGTGACTCCAGTTTAGCCTCTCTATAACAGGTAAGATTTGTGATTTCAGGAAGTATTAGTGGAGCAATCAGCATTACGAAACCTTCAACACTAACATCCTACTTGCATGAGAACTACCCCGAGAGAGCAACCTACAGAATGACTCACAGCTTACAGGCCACTCAGACACGAGACAGTTTGTTTAATAGAGCCCTGCACACTAAACAGAGCTGGTCCTGAGAGTGAGCTCAGAGTTCTGGGGTCTGGCAGAGTGTCAGATGGCCCGTGTGTGGACAGAGTGGAAGTAAGCGGAGCAGAGGGGAGCGCGGGCAGATGGACTCTGGTGTGCTGAGTAAATGCAGGAGTCACCTTGGCCTGTCCTGATTGTGCGGGTCTGTGTGTGTGTGTGTTCGCGTGTGTGTGCATGTGTGTGTGTGTCCATGTGTGTGAGCAGCGGAAAGACTCTAAAGGCCTGGCCTGATTACAGGCTCCTCTGATCCCTCCAGCCCAGCCCAACCCAATTCAGCCCAGCCACATGCCCTGCAGGAGGTCCCTCCTCCCCCATAGACACTCACCTGTGTGCTTCCATTACTGCGCCTCAGCTGCACCAGTCCAGCACTAATGACACCTCCTAACGACCCTCTGTTCATCAACCCTACTTTCTGTCACACCTGCCAACTTACTGCACAGCCACGCCAGTTACTGGTGGAAATTAAACAGACAATGACGTCTGTCTAGTCCACACTTCCCTACTCTAGCCACTCTGGTGTTTATGATATAACAATCTGTCACATCTATCTTTCATTAAAAAAATATCATAGAACAATTGGATTATCTACCAATAATTCCCTATTCACTTTCATGTGTTGTCTTGAAAGTGTGTCCATCCCCTCCCCTCTTGTTGACGGTGGTACGTACCGTCCCTTGACATGCCCACTGCCAGACATTTCTGCAGCCGGCAATGCTGGCAGCGGTTGCGGCTGGTGCGGTCGATCAGGCAGTTCTTCTGACGGGGGCATGAGTAAGCCGCATTGCTCTGCTGACTCCTCCTGAAGAAGCCCTAAGACAGGAGAAAGAGAGGGAGTGGAGCCAACCATGCTTACAATATGAACCACAGTGGTCCTGCTGTATCCAATGACTGATAGGCTTTTATTTCTCTAAAAATTGCGTTTCACTGGGTACTTATTGACAGTATTCATCACTATTGAGGGTATTGTTGCTGAAATAATGTAGAATACTGAACTGCCATTGTGTTGCAGGCTATTGTGTTCTAGTGTCAGTTGTATAGAGAGCTATGTCGTTTTATTGAAGGGGTGGTGTGTTTTAACAATGTTTACTGCAGGGGGTAGTGTGTTTGGGTATGATCATAATTGTAGACAGTATTTTTCTATAGTTTGTGTAATTAGTGTTGATTAATAACAGGGCTCCAACACGTGCAGTGCTAAAAGATGTCACACACACACCGATTGGAATCCTCATCCTTTGACTTAATGAATTGATTCCAGCACATCATTAACATGCCCCACTCCACTTCTCCATACACATATGTCTTAATTATCTGCTCATTGGCTGTTTAATTACAAGAAAACAGCTGACAGCTGCCGAGTTGCTTTATAATGGCAGCCATTACAGGAGCCAGGCTAGAACTGCTGGTGACAAGCAGCACTCTTTAATAATGCTGTGATTTATGGTCCAAACTCTTGTACTCGCACATATCATTAAATGCCTCTCTGCCTGGAGTAATTAGCAATCATTAAAGATACATTTCAGCAGTTTATTCTTCAGCGTTTTGTTTCTCCAAGGCAGCTAGCTCTTGTCTGAGGGGGAGAGAGAGAGAGAGAGAGAGAGAGAGAGAGACTCTGAGGAGCAGCTGAAAGAGCTTCTGTCTCTCTGTAATAAAGGTGCTGCTGCCTGTTGGAAGAATATTAATGACTCCCCTAGTGACAAGCACAGGAACAAGAATACACTAGAAGCACAAAATAAATTCCCCTCACTGTGAATGGCTGGTATATTTGAAACAGTACAAAATCTTGCTTCGATAAAAGCAGCATACTGTAGCAAACTAAACTTATTTTGCTGATTTTATTTGAAGGAAAAGCAAGCTGCAGCAGAAGCAGAAACACTGAAGCAGCATGTGCCTGAGAGGGAGAGTCTGTACAAGGCAGAGGAGTCACTTTGTCCTGCTAAAAGTGGAGCTCTGTGATGTCCTCTGTAAGGCTTGACCACTTTACTGATGATGCTCTCTGTGAGTTTACACTTTATCGTCTCTCGAAAGATCTTTTCAAAAGTTAGACAACATGTTCAAAGGTATTTCCTTGTAAGTTCAACTTTTTCTGCTTCCTGTCCCCCCACCCCACCCCACCCCACCCCACCCCAACACCCACATGTTAGTTCTCTGGGTGCTTACCTTACAGCCCTCACATGTTATCACACCGTAATGGATGCCTGATGATTTGTCTCCACAGATCTTGCAGGGAATTATTTCGATTTGAGCTGGAGAGAAGCAAAGAAAAAATCAACATTTTGCTGTCAGAGTAAAACACCTTCAGTATGTTTAGCATGTTGGTACATGAAAGAGCACTGCGCTTCAAAAACATCTCATCCAGTGGCTTTGAATCCTCACTTCCACACAACATTAAATGAATATTTACTGAGTCGTGCATGAAGGAGGCCATTTTGAATCTTCACTGAGCCACCAGCCAACCACTGTAAACACAATGTCGATTTACATTGCAGGCACAAATGACATAGACTACCATTCACCCACATAACTGAACATATACCCCAATGGAAAAAAATACTTAATGTTACCTCTTTAACTTCAAAACCGTCCATACCCCATAAGAAAACCCAGTATGGCCACAAATAATGATAACCTTCCTATTGGGATGGTGAGTAGCTATATGAGGCCCAGTGAGGTGGGAGTGGATGAAGGCTGTCACTTCAGACAGTAGTAAAGTGCAGTAGAGTTCAGTGAGGTCGATAGTGTTCCGCTAGTGACAGGCCTGTGGGTGATTTAGTGGGCATAGAGGACACAGGCATGGGGGGGACAGGTCTCATCCATCCCGGCCCCCTGCACAGGAGCAGAGCAGCAGGCCACAGGGCAGCGGAACACAGAGAGGCATCTCAGACACAGAACCCCCAGCCTGTCCTACAGCTCTCATGCTTTATCACTGCAGCCTCTGACACAACGTCTCTCTCTGCCTCCACACTAGATCTCTATCTATAACCCAGCTCTCCTCCACAGTGCTAGCATCTCAGACTGCCATTGTTACAGCACGCCGTAGCGCCAGACAAACCATACTATCTGATCTACACTGAGAAAAGATTATTACTCTATAGTGGCTCCTTACCCAAATGCACATACAGCCAATCAGAGCAAAGAGCACTATCAAACAGCCTACTCTTACTAGTGCGGAAAATGTATAATTTTACTCATGACCCATTCTAAACATCTAAAACCAGCTACATGTATTACATCCATTATAGTATGGCAAGGTATTACATCAGTCTCTCCCCTAGCTTTATACACCAGGCCTAGAGTCTGTCATATAGGCCAGAGTAGATAGAAGCTCTGTACTACTTTAGTACACCTTCACATCCAATCCCTTCAAATGAATTTGATCATATCAAATGGGTCTTCCATCCAGAGGACTCAGAGCCCATTTAATCAGCTGCCTGGGAGCGTCTGTTGTGTCATGTGGATAATGTCGGTGTCCCTGAAGTGTGCCCAAGGGAGGGCCGCTGATCCACCAACCCTTTACCACTATACACACTGTCCCTCCATTCAGGAATCTCTGTTAGCACTGCAGAAGTCAACAAGACCTCACCCCTAGATGCAGAATTAGCCTACATTTCAGTCAAATGAACAAAGAGAGCAGTGGCACACACACCAGTCAGTTATCATATGGAAAACACCTGGGATGACTGGGTATCCTGCTGTACAATAGGGGATAATGACCATAGTCTGCCTAGACTACAGGGAAAACAAACCAGGAGCCAGGTTTTGACACGCTTGCTGAGAGGGTTACTTTATAAATAATCATTATGAATTTCTGCATTGTGTCGAGACGGTTGTCGTTTTGGTTATCTCTGTTTGAACACTGGCATTAAGGGCAGTGCACTCCATTGTTTGTTTTTGTGCTCTCCCTGCATGAGCATTAGCGGTGCAGTGTGTTGCGACTCCTTTAACATTTTCAGCCTCATTACAAACATAATTTGTTCTGACATGCACTCACAACAAGTGAAGCGTGCTGTAATTAAGGCTGGCTGGAGTTGTGGTGGAGAAACAGGACTGTATTGGCGGGCGCTGGCCACAGGGTGGCAGTGCAGGGCTGTCACTCTGACTGTGTCTGTAGCTGCATCCTCTCCTCTGAGCCCAGCTTCCAGCTCCCAACTTCCAGCCCTCTCGCTTTCCCACGGGCTCCAGGCTCTGAGCTCCAGGCTTAGATTGCTGCCCAGGGTAGCTGTGAGATGCCTTCATCTCCCCTGAAGAGGCAGGGCTGGCTGGATGCTCGCTCAGGCCTGACAGAGGCTGTGCCACATCAGGTGAAGGCAGAGGGAGTGGAAACGGCAGGGCTGGGCACACACTGATGAGGATGGCTCACAAAGCCCTATCTGCAGCAGTGAGGCCATGAATGCACACAGCCTCACCAGATAACACTACTACACAAGCCTCTGAATGCTCGGTGCACTCAACAGTAAAAAGGGTTTGTCTCCAGTCTAACTGTGGTAGACTTTGTGGTTTGCTATGTAAAAGAAGAACCCAATCTAATCACAGTGAAATAAGCTGCTTTCTGGTAAAGATTCATGAGGAATAAATACAGAATAATAACAGCATGAAGATCAAATAAGCCATTAAGTCACCTACACCATGGGTTCACGTCAATATTTGTAGCAAGCTGCCATCTGGAATGGCTGGTCCTGGGGCTCCCAGTCAGACTACAATTCGGATAGTGTGAGTGGTTTAAAATGAATTCACACAGGGGGCGATGGTCAAACAGAAAGGCCTTGTGCCTAAGTACTTCACATCTGGAAGTCAATAGCTATTGACAGAAGCCATGGTGTTAACTGCCATTGTGAAGCTCGCTGCTGGCACTGTGTCTGGGCTTGACCAGCGCTGCTCACTGCTGATGATCACATTCACAGCGCCTGCCTGCCTGTCTTCATGCCTCTCTGCCTGCCGTGCTCCCTCCCTGCCTGCCTCCCTGTCTGCCCGCCTGCCTGCCTCCCTGCCTGCCCGCCCGCCTGCCTCCCTGCCTGCCCGCCCGCCTGCCAGACAGCCCTGCCTGCTCTGTTTAGGACATCAAAGCCAGGCACAGTGAGACGGTCAGCCATGCTAAAGCCCAACTCAGCAGCCTCCCATTCCTCATAGCACTGTGAGATTGCCTCCACACACAGGCCACATCAAAGAGAGGGGGGACCTGCTGACGCACACAGATAATGTACTGTGAATCATACGGCAGCATTCACAAAATACCCATCTACAGAAAGAATGAAAAAGGTAATGACTAAGATCCTCGGTGGAGGATCAACCTCTGGTGTGGGTGGCTTTCGGCTTTCACAATGGCTAGCACATGGTGAGAGCACTGTGTAGTAGCCAGCCTCATGTAGTAGTGAAGCCTAGGTTTGTCATACGCCACAACTTGTTAGAGATGCTCTGTCTGTGTCCGTCGCTGTGCAGTTCAAGGACACTGATTCACATCACATAAATGCCCTTTGGAGACTGAGGATGTCAAGCCCTGTCTGTGTCCCCCTCTGCCCTGCACTGTGTACCAAACCACCCTGAGATCAAACCCCACATGAAGATAACACTGCACTTATTAATCCCAGGAAATGAACAGAAAACCGTTTACAAAATGAAACAAAGGTTTTGCCTTCCGCATGCTAACTGCTCCCCGGGACCCTGTCATAGCGTACTGCGTTCTGTAGCTAGCGCTTTAGACCTGACATAAGCACCACAAAGACAGTTGTTGTCAGAGTGAGCATTTTCCCCTGCACCTCTCAAATATGCTATAGTTTCATTTGTACCTGGAGAGCATCGTTTAGGAGGGAGGAAAAGTGTGGTGTTGACTAAATATATTGAAGGTATATCAATTATGTAAAAAGGTTGATCCTTTAATGGTGAATAGCTGATGCGTATTATTCATGTTACACCGCTACTCATTGGAGACAGATTGTTATCTACACTTTAGTAGCGAACGTGCTCCACATTATCTGAGGCAAAAAAACAACCAGAAGCAGCTTTTTATTTTCTAATGGTAAGCCTTTTCAGTGGCATTCTTCACACCCATATGATCCCAGATCTTACTCAAGTAAGGTTTTTTGAATTTGTGCTATACAAATGAAATAGCGCAGGAATATGTGCAGGGCAGTGCAAATACTGACATAAACAAATCACTACAGAGGCTCTCCAAGTTATTCCTACTGCACACTCAGATTTTCCTGGACAACTGGACTACTGAAATAACGTTTAGAGGATTAGGATGCTCCCTTACATTACAGACACAAACTGAGGCTGAAAGCTTAACCCATTACTGGGCTGTGGCACAGCTTCTAGATCATTTCTCATGGATGACTCCGCCTACTACAAGGGTGTTACATACAGAGTAATACAATATACAACATATCTCTGAGTGATGGAAGACCTCATAGAGTAAGGTGTAATGTCTTCATCTGCCTCTTCATTGGACACAACATCTGTGGTGTGCATTCTAACACTATTAGATGGAAGTGTATATTTGTGGTAAGAGGCAGAAAATGTAAGACTGTAGTTGTAGTGGTGGGCATGTTTTAAGGGTATGGATGTGGTTCTGCATCCCTTTATTGAGAGACAGCTTTGTGTGTGTGAGGGGGGGGGGGCTGCCTGTGTGTTGACAGCTGTCAGAGCCCAAATGATGCAAACCAGTGGGCTCATGTTGGAGATTATGTAAGTGATTGGACAGCAATGCTGCGCCTGTGTACAGGTCAGCATTATGGGCAGATTAGCAATGGCTCTCCAATCCAACAAACAGGGACAAATAACAGTTTAATAAAAATTCTCTGCAACACATTTCACAACACAACAACAACTAGGCAAATGTTGAAAAATAACACTTGACTACATACAGGGCTAAAATACAGAAATATGTTAGTAGAATCTCTATCTAGATACAGTTTACACCGGCAAAATACCATTGGTACGACGGGTCAGTCGACTAGCTGGCAAAGGCACAGTAAGTCACATTTTTATATCGTAGTTTCCCCACATTTTGACTGCTAGATTAATTTCCCCCTTTGGCAATGGAGATCAGCTGTAGTTTGATAAAGATAGTCTATGCTAAATTGAAACCCATGATAGTCAGACAGACAGGCAAACAAGAGCTAGAATCAGATCCTGCCTCTTTTCATCTGCCAAGGCGCTGCTGTCATGTTGTAGTCTAACGGAACAGAACGAGCACTTTTTTATTCCCAATTGCACAGCAGAAGAAAGGTTATTTGAATGTCAGTGGCAAAGGACAGCAGTGGTACAGAGCACAAACAGAATAGTATAAATGTGTTATTTGTTTGGGGACTGGAGCCTGTTGGCTTATTACCATGAGTCTGTCCTCATGACATTTCTACTTCAGTGCAGCTCAGAGATATCAGATTCAGATATTCACCTGCAGAGGAAAAGCCAGTATCATAATTTTACAGCGCCTCTGTCCGTTCAACACACAAACCAGCCAACAAAATTTAGACCATGAGGACTAGAACAGAGAAAAGCAGAATTTAGGCATTATTAATGTCTCTATGCTGCCTCCTGCTAATTCCTCTCTATCAACTAATAGCCTAAGCTATGATCCCCATCACTCAAGATATTCTACTTTCAGTGGAACAGCTCTGAGCTTCCCCATTATTCCTGTATAGCACTGCAAACTGAAATGGCTTTGCTAAAACCCAGGACTGGACGATAGCCCTGGGCTGCTTTTGGGATGAACTCATGCGTGTATCTCTGTGTTTGTTTGTGTGTGAGGCCATTAATACTTCAACACCGCCCAAATCGGGATGCCTGTACAACACAGCAGCACTTCTCTGCCTCTTTACCTGACTGCCTTATTGAAATGCATTCTGACACCCTCAATGCGGGGGAGCAGTAGAGGGAAAGAATATTCCCAAACCACAGCACGAGACATCTCTCTCCATGTCTTTTACTCCGCCAGAGGAACAGTAATTTGGGATTTAATTTATGTGTTGTTATGGCAAAGATTGACGAGCTTCCTGACTGTGAGTCTGTGTGTTGCACTCTGGGGGAAACAACAAAAGCCTTGGTTTACAGAGCAGACGAGTGCCATGAAGTGGAGAATGTGTGGTGGTGCTCTTCTCCCGTCCCCGGCACGGCCCGCCCTCCTCCACCTGAGCCCCCCCCCCCCCCGCCTCCCCCTTCCTCTGATCAGTGACAGGTGAAGCTGGGCCCTGGTACAGGGGACTCCAGTGCCACGGGGCACGCCCCCTCTCCCTCTGTCGCTGTGTGTCTGGGTCCCAGTCCCAGAGGAGGACAGGAATAGGAGGGAGAGAGAGCCACACTGCATGCTCTGCTCTGATGCCACAACACAGTCAATCTGGAGACTGCTGCACGCACTTATGTATTCATTCTGATTCTGCCTGCTCTGCCCCTGATCCCAGTTAGTCATAGTGAGCCGTGAGAGATGGGAGGCAAACAATTTGCAACAGTTAAATGGAATGAAATGAATCTTCATTTAAAAAAGCGAATGTTTACACGCTTTTAGAACACACTGTGTGTACTTAGTCATCTCTAATACAACACTGAATGTAGAGTGTTGTTGTTTATTTTGTTGGCAGATACATACTGAAACATGGCACTGGACTGGAGTGGAACTCAAAATCACTGAGGCTGAAATCACAGAGGACCAGAAGATAGACTGCTTCAGGAGCCATCCGTTCGAAAGCTGTTTAAATTCAGAGCTATGGGGGGGAGGACGTCTTCTCTCCTGCTCCGGCTTACAAAGTTTTGTTGGCCACTTGAGCTGAGCAGGCTGTGGTTAAAGGTTTGATTGAGGCTTGTCATCAGCACAGTGCTCTTAGTTAAGAACCTCTCTACCTCCATATCCCTGGAGGCCAGGCCAACATACTGGCATCGGAATACACAGAGACATATAAGGAATGAAAGCTTCAAAACATCCAGTGCAATTATAGTGAGAATTTTACATAACAACAAAGAAGCTTGTTCCATTGCACAGGGGAATTCACCATTGTCACGCCGTACCACTTCCTTTCTCCTGCAATTGCTGCATTAATATGCATTTCTGTAAGAAGCTTGACTGCTGCTGGGCTTCATTGAATATGATCCTTACTATAAACTCTATTCTTCACAGACAGACGTAAAGTTATGTATGACAACATACAGCAGACTGACATCCAGACAACGTCCTGTGGGTGTTGCATGTGCGCTAATAATGTGGTACATTTGGATGTTACATCTATGTGGAACGTGTGTGGCACTGAACCTACGTGTGGGGTACTGAATATGTGTGTGGGACATGTGTGCAGTGTGTGTGTGTGTGTGTGTGTGTGTGTGTGTGTGTGTGTGTGTGTGTGTGTGTGTGTGTGTGTGTGTGTGTGTGTGTGTGTGTGTGTGTGTGTGTGTGTGTGGAGGGAACATGTGTATAAATCCTGTCTGCTGGGACATGCCCATGGCAGACGGTGTGTGAGAGGCTACTGTCCCTCCGTGGGGGTGGAGGGGAGGGAGGCTGGAGGTCCCGGCTCAAGCTGATGCCCAGGGTCAGTGGGTGAGGGGCACAGAGCCAGAACACACATGGAGAGCAGGCAGGGAGATTACTTCAGCTGACAGTAATTGTCCCTCTGTGCGCTCCTTAGGAAAACCTGTTCCACACACTGACTAACTTCCACAGATTGGCTCCAGATAGCAAGCATCAGCTTGAGGGAAGCTCCACATGAGCCAGAAGTAATGGAAGGGATACTGTGTTGTAGGCAGGGGTATAGGGCTAACGTAGCTAAACACTTGGTCCATACCATCTACACACAATATAATAGTCATTCCCAAGCATATGAACAGGGATGCCTTTCCCTCTGACTCTCAGCTAAACATCATGGTGGCCTTGTGTGTCAAGACATGAATCAAACAGCAGCCACTGAGTATGTCACAGTCCTTCCTAAATATAATATCAGCTTACACAACATGTCCTGTGGATTGTACTGTGCAGCACAGTGTGATGTACCTCACGGCTAGCTATCATTCTGTTGCTAGAGGGATGTTTATGTAGGCAGCAGAAAATAATGAATTATAAGAAGTTTTAAAGATAACAGAATTCATACATTGTGACAGAAAACACTGTTGAAATTAAATTGGAATGATACAGATACAATCGATGTGCTGCTGAATAAGTGGTTGCTTTGAATGACTTCCTTTTAGAGAATGTTGTCATAGTGCTTTCACAATGGATGTCATTATATTTATGTCCGAGCCTCCATTACACAACAGTTAATACTTGTAGTCGACTGACTAGTGACATTAAACCACCTCCGCCACTCTGTTTGAAGGTCCTGTGTTCTCATCAGCACGGAAAGAGAAGGCAAGGACAGGCAAGATGAATTACATCAACGGCCAGGCGATACTTCCAGGGATGTGTGATTGAGACAAATGGGCTTGATACATTAGCAGGGATACTGAATCCTGTCCCCCACAGATCCAGGGGAGATAGAGCTGAAACTAGAGGCACCCAACCTTTCCAGGGATCAGCGGTGTCATGGAGCCTCAGAAAGAGAGCTTTTTCAAACACTGGAACCAGTCACTGTCTCACTATATTTTCACGTGGAAGTTTTGTCTTCTACCGTGCAAGCCCTATTCAGATACCTTGACTTGGTTCTCTCCTGCAGGTGCAGAGAGTGAAATGGAAAGTGTGTGAGAGCGAGAGACGTTACTGTTCCGTTCAGGAAACCCTTCGCTTTTAGTGTCTTACACTGTGAACACTTTCATCACGCATCATTTATCTTTAATGACACTAAATGTGCAAAATGATTTGACTCCAAACACTTGATTGCCATAATGTTAAATATGTATTTCTGATCAAATTTGCAAGGCACATTAAAAATCTATTTATTTATTCAATTTTCCTGCTGGTAGTATTAATCTGTCTGATTAAAGCCAAATGAATTACTATGAATGTGAATGTAGTCCTTATCATTGTAGAAACCACTTTTATAATGCTGTAAAACGACCATTTATTATCAGGTAGATACAGTATCCTACTGGATTCATTACCATTAAACAATGTTACTTTTTTTTTTAAATACACATGCATTCCTGGGAATGCAGAAGTACTATTCCCCCCCCCCCTTTGTTTGCAGAAGGGGGGCAGAGCAGAGCGTTCGCTGCCTAGCTGCCTGCTACCTTTAGGTGAACCTGCTTCGGTGACTGTCAGGGAATGTACCATGGAGCTTAATCCCAGGCAAATAAAGAAGCACTAAGATTAATGATGGCATAAACACATCCCAAAAGCCCTGGAATAATAATCAGCTCTTCAGCCCATTCTGTTCCGATGCAAAGTCATCACACTGGGCACAGACGTCAAATCAACGTCTATTCCACATTGGTTCAACGTAATTTCATTGAAATGATGTGGAAACAATGTTGATTGAACCAGTGTGTGCCGAGTGGGAGCTGACAGACAGTAAATCCCTCCCTCCCCACCCCACCACCTCGCATCGCCTCAACCAGGAAGCCGCCATGCTTTGTTGCTTCATCAACACCAGGAAGCAGTCAATACTTTCCACTGGAAAGGCAGGATACGCCATACAGGGTACACTGGGAGAGAACTACTGAGCCAGAGCTGGAGACTGACAGGGACTTCCACAGTATTACAGTGGCTCTCCTCTCCTCCCCCTCCTACCAGAGCCTGCCAAGGCCACAGCTGGCCCTCAGAGCAAGGCCCACAGCGCTCGCCTGTCACACCCACTAATGAAGACAGGACGGTTTGTCATAAAGCTTCCTTTCTAACACAATCCTGATGAGTCTGTCAACCTTTTTTTCATTACAAGTTCTCAGAAGACAGGAAGACCCGTGCAAAAACAGACCCGTGCAAGACCCGTGCAAAAACAGTTTAGTTGACGCCAGGAAAGAGAAAAAAAATCTTAGCGCTGGTATATACAGCAATAAATCACAGGTCCAAACCAAACAAGGCCATTAAAACGTCATCAGGAGCATGCTCCTGTCCCCAGGTCCGCGTGTCCCTGTCATCTCTATGGAATGTGCAGCTTAACAGTTGGTTCCCCCAAGACAACCCCGTCTCTGATAAGGCCTCTTACAGTATAAAGTGAATCAGGGAAGTGCGGAGTCAGTCTGATACAGGCAGAGAGGGGAGTGGAGAGAGAGGGGAGGATAAGAAGTCGGGGTCCAGGCCAGGGTAGGAGAGCGTGGGACGTGGAGCTGGGGTGGGAGGGCTCCCTCTCCAGGAGGCTGCTCTCCAGCATGAGCACAGAAACAACCCCCCCTGCCTAATGAGGGGTGAAGTGGAGCCCCCTGTGGGACCCCCCCAGGCACATTCATTAGGACATGAAAAAGCATTTCCCGAGGCAGAGCAGGCACCCGCCTCGTCCCGGACATGTTTAATTTAGGGCCATGTGAAGAGGCCAGAATGGCCATGTCCGATCTACAAGGCCAAGGGAGGGGCTGCTGAGCCTGAGGAGGAGAGAGTACTTTACTGCAGTGGTTCCCAAACTGTGGGTCGGGACCCACTTGTGGGTCGCGGGATGACATTTTCTGTGCATATATATATACAGTACCAGTCAAAAGTTTGAACACCTACTCATTCAAGGGTTTTTCTTTATTTTTACAATTTTCTACATTGTAGAATAATAGTGAAGACATCAAAACTATGAAATAACACATATGGAATCATGTAGTAACCAAACAAGTGTTAAACAAATCAAAATATATTTGAGATTTGAGATTCTTCAAAGTAGCCACCCTTGGCCTCGATGACAGCTTTGCACACTCTTGGCATTCTCTCAGCCATATTGATGAGGAATGCTTTTCCAACAGTCTTGAAGGTGTTCCCACATATGCTGAGCACTAGTTGGCTGCTTTTCCTTCACTCTGCGGTCCAACTGATCCCAAACCATCTCAATTGGGTTGAGGTCGGGTGATTGTGGAGGTCAGGTCACCTGATGTAGCATTCCATCACTCTCCTTGGTCAAATAGCCCTTACACAGCCTGGAGGTGTGTTTTGGGTCATTGTCCTGTTGATAAAACAAATGATAGTCCCACTAAGCGCAAACCAGATAGGATGGCGTATCGCTGCAGAATGCTGTGGTAGCCATGCTGATTAAGTGTGCCTTGAATTCTAAATAAATCACTGACAGTGTCACCAGAAAAGCACCATCACACCTCCTCCTCCATGCTTCACAGTGGCAACCACACATGCAGAGATCATCTGTTTACCTACTTTGCATCTCACAAAGACACAGCGGTTGGAACCAAAAATCTCAAATTTGGACTTATCAGACCAAAGGACAGATATGATGAAACTGGGTCTCATGAGGACCGCCACAGGAAAGGAAGACCCAAAGTTACCTCTGCTGCAGAGGATAAGTTCATTAGAGTTACCAGCCTCAGAAATTGCAGCCCAAATAAATGCTTCACAGAGTTCAAGTGACAGACAGGGTTGGTATACAAAAGATACCTATGTGGTAAAATACTAAGTCCATATTATGGCAAGAACAGCTCAAACAAGCAAAGAAAAATGACAGTCCATCATTACTTTAAGACATGAATGTCAGTTAATTCGGAAAATTTCTTCAAGTGCAGTAGCAAAAACCATCAAGCGCTATGATGAAACTGGCTCTCATGAGGACCGCAACTGGAAAAAAAGACCCAAAGTTACCTCTGCTGTTCATTAGTTAACTGCACCTCAGATTGCAGCCCAAATAAATCCTTCACAGAGTTCAAGTAACCGACACATCTCAACATCAACTGTTCAGAGATTGCGTGAATCAGGCCTTCATGGTCGAATTGCTGCAAAGAAACCACTACTAAAGGACACCAATAAGAAGAAGAGACTTGCTTGGGCCAAGAAACACAAGCAATGGACATTAGACCGGTGGAAATCTGTCTTTTGGTCTGGTAAGTACAAATTTGAGATTTTTGGTTCCAACCGCCGTGTCTTTGTGAGCTTCAGAGTAGGTGAACAGATGATCTCCGCATGTGTGGTTTCCACCGTGAAGTACGGAGGAGGAGGTGTGGGGGTGTGGGGGTGGTTTGCTGGTGACACTGTCTGTGATTTATTTAGAATTCAAGGCACACTTAACCAGCATGGCTACCACAGCATTCTGCAGCGATACACCATCCCATCTGGTGTGTGCTTAGTGAGACAATAATTTGTTTTTCAACAGACTGTGTAAGGGTTATTTGACCAAGAAGGAGAATGATGGAGTGCTGCATCAGATGACCTGGCCTCCACAATCACCCGACCTCAACCCAATTGAGATGGTTTGGGATGAGTTGGACCGCAGATTGAAGGAAAAGCAGCCAACAAGCGCTCAGCATATGTGGGAACTCATTCAAGACTGTTGGAAAAGCATTCCCGGTGAAGCTACTTGAGAGAATGCCAAGAGTGTGCAAAGCTGTCATCAAGGCAAAGGTTGGCTCCTTTGAAGATTCTAAAATCGAAAATGTTGATTTGCTTAACACTTTTTTGTCTACTACATGATTCCATATGTGTTATTTAATAGTTTTAATGTCTTCACTATTATTCTACAATGTAGAAAATAGTAAAAATAAAACAAAACCCTTGAATGAGTAAGTGTGTCCAAACTTTTGACTGGTACTATATATATATTGTTTTGGAGGGGATAGAAAAACACTTTCAGTGTAAACTTAAATGACTAAAACCAAATAGAAAGTATGTAGAAAACAAAATGTACCTATATATTTTGTAAAATAGCCTATAATCATTTAGAATTTACAATCAACAAAATAAAAGCTAGACAATCAGGCCCCCATTTATTTTGTTATAATATTTAAGCATAAGATCACAGCATTAGTCAAAATGCGTAGAATTGCAGGAAATCCGCTTAAAAACTAACATTTTTCCCAGCTTCATGAAAAAATGTATAGAAATGCAGAAAAATGTGCTTTAAAAGTGCAACATTTAATCTCAGCTCCATGGCAAAATATTTAGAATTGCAGAACATTTTCTCTCCACTGCAAAGATGATATTTTTTACTTCTTCTTTGGTATGTGTATCCCCCCCCCCCCCCCCGCTCAACTCTTATGGTTTGTTGTGACTCAAAAGACACCTCAATTGGTGAGTCATGAAGCAAAACAGTTTAGGAACCCCTGCTCCTTAATACATGCTCCTATTAGTTACTAGTTAAAAGCGGAAAGAGGTTTTAAGGGTTGACAGCATGCCAAGCCTATAATGGTCAGATAACTAAATTAAACGGGAAGTCAAGTACATAAAACAATATAAAATAAAATAATCCACTGTAGGTCTGTATGAGGTAACAGCAACTAAGAGGGTGTTTTTAAGTTCAGATTAATTCATTGCATTTTGTTGCATGCTTCTGTTATCACCTCTCATGCTCAAGGCAAAAATAATAGATTCATTTAGCTAGTGGTGGTTAGTGGAATGGAACTAGGGATTATGATAATGCAGCTTCACGGTCTGCTGGTAGAATAGTAACAAGCATTTTTTACACTACAGGAACTCGCAAATACAATCAAGGTATAATATTCTAAGATATCATATAAAAAAATTATATATCTGTAAAATCTCAATGCTTTTGTGAACAAAATAGAGAAGGCACAGCTTCAGTCCATTAACACTCCAACACATAAGGAGAAGAGGGGCATTACAGGGTATCACTCCATGCAAAATAAAATACATCCTTCTTATCTCTTATCTTTTGTTCCTTATGAATCATCTTATTTATTAAGACTGTCTCCTTGCCTTGTTAGATATGTAGAACCAATCTCCCATAATTAGCAACTGCTAACCTTTGGGATGCTAATCCCCCGTGAATTCTGGATTTGTACATCAAAGCAAGACTCTCCCATATAGCTGGTGCTTGAAATTACAGTCGATTTCAAACCTGCAATTATTTGTATAGCATGGATGCAAACAGCCTCCTCTTTTATGTCTCCCAGAATCCCGTGGGTTTGCAGTAAAAAAAAAATCCTTAATCCACTCCAGTGGAATCCAAATATAGAGTTAACACTGGATTCCAAAATTCATATGTGCAGCCAAGTGCCTGTTGTGCACGTAAAGTAGAAAAAGCTTCCTCTTTTGCATCGTAAAGATTTTATTTCTTTGGTGGCTTAGATGCATCCCATAAAAAGCAGGCAATTGCTGGGGATAAAATCATTGCCAATTGTCAGCTGTCCTTTTCCCAGGCATTCATTGAAAGTTAATTAAACAATCAATGTCTGCCCCTATGTCTAATGTACTGGCTTGTCCAGGGCTGTGTTAATGGCGTGCTATCTCTGATGTTTAGATGCTGCAGCAATTTGAGCCCTGTCTCATTCAAGGTCAGGCTAAATCCATTGTGTTGGGAAGGTGGAGATTATACAAAGAGGGAAAACATCTGAGAGAGCTCCCCCCCCCCCACACACACACACTCACACATTCACACTCACACATTCACACACAAGAAGAGGGAGAAGGCATCTTTGAGAATTCACAGGGAAGGTGCCTCCAGCGTAAATCTTCCCTAATGAGAGACATGAGTAACACATGTGTCAAAGATGTGCACCAAAAGAGAGAGGTGGGCTTTCATTCTGTCGATCTAACACATTTCTCCTTCTATCACATCAATGTCATATGTTGTTGTGGATAGGTGTCATAGACTACATTAAAAAAGTGGATTGGATAAGGGCCATACTCAGTCAAATGTATTTGAGTATACAGTGAAATCCAGACATGTTTATCCTTTACATTATAAAATGTTCTGACATCCACTGGGGCTTAAAGAGATTCTCCGGTACTTTTGTATACTTTTTAGCCAGTAGTTCTGAAAGTAGCACTCACGAGACAAAAGTGGTCCCTGAAAATTGCGTACTACACTACATCACATACTGAATATGCAGATATGTGCTACACGTCATTGCTCTCTCTCTCGCGCTCTGCTGTGTGTGCATCATGTGCTTCTTGCTAGCTGTCTCTCAAATGGTGAGGAGCTGAATCTCATTGGTTGAACTCGAATTGCTAGGGGCTGGACCACATGGGGAAAAATGTAAGGATAATGGTGCAGCACAGCTTCCAGAAAAACAGTGTCTTTCAAACTATGGCTAATTGAGGTAGAACCATAATTCTACTCATAGATTATGCATTTATGAACTACACATTGACACATCCAGCCCAAAGCAGGAGGTTTAAAACATACTTAGTAGTTGCCAAAGTTCTGAAGCATGTCTTTAAGGTATTTACATGCACGATCAAAACAAGGATATGCATCACAAAGGTGAAACTGGAATCAAAATAATGGAAATACACTGAACCAAAATATAAACATGTAAAGTGTTGGTCCCAAGTTTCATGAGATGAAAAAAAAAATGTATGCACACATTTTTTTACACCCCTATTAGTGAGCTTTATCCTTTGCAAAGATACTCCATCCACCTGACAGGTGTGGCATATCAAGAAGCTGATTAAACAGCATGATCATTACACAGGTGCACTTTGTGCTGGGGACAATAAAAGGTCACTCTAAAATGTGCATTTTTATCAAACAACGCAATGCCACAGAGCGTGCAATTTTTTTTTTTTTTTTTTTTTTTAAGTCATTTAGCTGACGCTCTTATCCAGAGCGACTTACAAATTGGAAAGTTCATACATATTCATCCTGGTCCCCCCGTGGGGAATGAACCCACAACCCTGGCGCTGCAAGCGCCATGCTCTACCAACTGAGCCACACGGGACCACCATTGGCATGCTGACTGCAGGAATGTCCACCAGAGTTATTGCCAGATAATCTAATGTTAATTTCTCTACCATAAGCCGCCTACAACGTTGTTTCAGAGAACTTGACAGTACGTCCAACCGGCCTCAATCCGCAGACCACGCGTAACCAGGACCTCCACATCCGGCTTCTTCACCCGTGGGATCATCTGAGACCAGCCACCCGGACAGCTGATAAAAATGTGGTTTTGCACAAGTGAAGAATTTCTGCACAAACTGTCAAAAAACGTCTCAGGGAAGCTCATCTGCGTGCTCGTTGTCCTCACCAAGGTTTTGACCAGACTGCAGTTCAGCATTGTAACCGACTTCAGTGGGCAAAGGCTCAACTTTCATGGCCACTGGCAGGTTGCAGACACATGCACTTCATGGATGAATCCTGGTTTCAACTGTACTGGGCAGACGGCAGATAGCTTGTATGGCGTCGTGTGGGAGAGTGGTTTGCTGATGTCAACGTTGTGCACAGAGTGCCCCATGGTGGCCGTGGGGTTATGATATGGGCAGGCATAGGCTACAGACAACAAACACATTTGCATTTTATTGACGACAATTTGAATGCACAGAGATACCATGACGAGATCCTTAGGCCCATTGTCCTGCCATTCATCCGCCGCCATCACCTCATGTTTCAGCATGATAATCCATGTCACAAGGATCTGTACACAATTCCTGGAAGCTGAAAATGTCCCAATTCTTCCATGGCCTGCATACTCACCAGATATGTTTTCCATTGAGCAAGTTTGGGATGCTCTGGATCGACGTCTACAACAGTGTGTTCCAGTTCCCTCCAATATCCAGCAACTTCGCACAGCCATTAAAGAGGAGTGGGACAACATTCCACAGTCCAAAATCAACAGCCTGATCAACTCTATGCGAAGGAGATGTGTCGCGCTGCATGAGGCAAATGGTGTTCACAGATACTGACTGGTTTTCTGATCCACGCCTATACTTTTCTTTTAAGGTATCTGTGACCAACAGATGCCTTTCTGTATTCCCAATCATGTGAAATCCATAGATTAGGGCCTAATGAATTTATTTCAATTGAATGATTTCCTTATATGAACTGTACCTCAGTAAAATCGTTGAAATTGTTACGATTAACAATGAACAATTATGTTGTTAGGTATTTAGAGGCAATCCTACACCTCCACTGAAACATAAGCTACTCATGGAAATCTCTTTACTTACCTTACTGTAATAGGGATCCCACAGTTACACTTAGATTACCATGCTAAATGGTAACTGACACCATGGCCCAGAACACCTGACATAAAATACATGCATAAGTGGGCAAGATGCATTTCAATGTCATGGAAAACCTGAGTGTGGCAAGTGGAATCAAGATTCACATAGCTGTATACCCTGTGTGTGTCAGACCAGACATAGCCTAGCGGGAGGTTGAATCTTCCAAAGTCTTCTCCACACACAGTACCAGTCAAAAATTTGGACACACCTACTCATTCCAGGGTTTTTCTTTAATTTGACTATTTTCTACATTGTAGAATAATAGTGAAGACATCAAAACTATGAAATACCACACATGGAATCATGTAGTAACAAAAATAGTGTTAAACAAATCAAAAAATATTTTATATTTGAGATTCTTCAAAGTAGCCACCCTTTGCCTTAGCATTCTCTCAACCAGCTTCATGAGGAATGCTTTTCCAAAAGTCTTGAAGGAGTTCCCACATATCCTGAGCACTTGTTGCTGGCTGCTTTTCCTTCACTCTGCGGTCCAACTCATGCCAAACCATCTCAATTGGGTTGAGGTCGGGTGATTGTGGAGGCCAGGTCATCTGATGCAGCACTCCATCAATCTCCTTGGTAAAATAGCCCTTTCACAGCCTGGAGGTGTGTTTTGGGTAATTGTCCTGTTGAAAACAAATGATAGTCCCACTAAGTGCAAAACAGATGGGATGGCGTATCGCTGCAGAATGCTTTTGGTAGCCATGCTGGTTAAGTGTGCCTTGAATTCTAAATAAATGACAGACAGTGTCACCAGCAAACCACCCCCACACCATCACAACTCCATGCTTCACGGTGGAAACCACACATGCGGAGATCATCCGTTGGAACCAAAAATCTCAAATTTGTACTCTTCAGACCAAAAGACAGATTTCCACTGTTCTAATGTCCATTGCTTGTGTTTCTTGGCACAAGCAAGTCTCTTCCTATTATTGGTGTCCTTTAGTAGGGGTTTCTTTGCAGCAATTCGACCATGAAGGCCTGATTCACGCAGTCTCCTCTGAACAGTTGATGTTGAGATGTGTCAGTCACTTGAACTCTGTGAAGCATTTATTTGGGCTGCAATCTGAGGTGCAGTTAACTCTAATGAACTTATCCTCTGTGTCACGTTCCTGACCTATTTCTGTTAGTTTTTGTGTGTTAGTTGGTCAGGACGTGAGATTGGGTGGGCATTCTATGTTTTCTGTTTCTGTGTTGGTTTTGGGTTACCTGGTATGGCTCTTAATTAGAGGCAGGTGTTTGGCGTTCCTCTAATTAAGAGTCATATTTAGGTAGGCGTTGTCACAGTGTTCGTGGTGGGTGGTTGTCTCCTGTGTTTGTGTATGTCGTTGCGCCACACGGGACTGGTTTCGGTTTGTTTCATTTCGATGTAGTCTGTTTCCTGTCCGTGAGTTTTACGTTTCAGTTAAGTAAGTTCATGTTCAGGTTTTGTCGTCTACGTCGTTTTATTGTTTTTGTAGTTTTGAAAGTGTTTTTGTTTTGTTTCGTGTTGCCGTCGTATTTATAATAAAGATGGCTTATTTCCCTGAAGCTGCGTTTTGGTCTGAAGATCCTTCTCTCCTCACCTCTTCCGAGGATGAGGAGAGCGTCAGCCGTTACAGAATCACCCACCACGCTAAGACCAAGCGGCAAGGGAAAAATAAACGGAGTAAGGGACAGGAGAAAAACAAGGATTTCTGGACATGGGAGCAGATAATGAATGGAGAAGGTCCTTGGGCTAAGGCAGGAGAAAATCGCCGTTCCCAGGAAGAGAGGGAGGCAGCTAAAGCCCAGGAGCGGTGGTTTGAGGAGGCAGCAAGGAGACGTGGCTGGAAGCCCGAAAAGCCATGGGAACAGGTGGAGGCACTGAGGAGAGCAGAGGCTACCGGAGAGAGGAACCGGAGCTATGAGGGAACGCGTCTGGCACGGAAGCCAAAAAAGCCCGTAAGTAATTCCCAAAAATTTCTTGGGGGGGGGCTAGGAGATAGTGGGCCAAGGGCAGGTAGGAGACCTGCGCCCACTTCCCAGGCTTACCGTGGAGAGCGGGAGTACGGGCAGGCGCCGTGTTACGCAGTAGAGCGCACGGTGTCTCCTGTACGAGTGCATAGCCCAGTGCGGGTTATTCCACCTCCCCGCACTGGTAGGGCTAGATTGAGTATTGAGCCAGGTGTCATGAGGCCGGCTCAACGCGTCTGGTCTCCAGTGCGTCTCCTCGGGCCGGCATACATGGCACCTGCCTTACGCATGGTTTCCCCGGTTCGCCTACATAGCCCGGTGCGGGTTATTCCACCTCCCCGCACTGGTCGGGCAACCGGGAGTATTCAACCAGGTAAGGTTGGGCAAGCTCAATGCTCAAGAGTGCCAGTACGCCTCCACGGTCCGGTATTTCCGGCACCACCTCCCCGCCCCAGCCTAGTACCTACAGTGTCTACACTACGCACTAGGCTACCAGTGCGTATCCTGAGCCCTGTTCCTCCTCCACGCACTCTCCCTGTAGTGCGTGTATCTAGCCCGGTGCCTCCAGTTCCGGCCCCACGCACTAAGCTACCAGTGCGTCTCCAGAGCCCTGTACACACTGTATATTCTCCCCCTACTAATCCTGATGTGCTTGTCCTCAGCCCGGCGTCACCAGTGCCGGTACCACGCATCAGGGGTAGAGTAGGCTTTGAGAATACAGTGTGCCCTGTCCCTGCTCCCCGCACTAGTAGGAAGGTGCTTATCATTAGCACGGTGCCTCCAGTTCCGGCCCCACGCACTAAGCTACCAGTGCGTCTCCAGAGCCCTGTACACACTGTTTCTTCTCCCCCTACTAATCCTGATGTGCTTGCCCTCAGCCCGGTGTCACCAGTGCCGGTACCTCGCACCAGGTATAGAGTGGGCTTTGAGAGTCCAGTGTGCCCTGTCCCTGCTCCCCGCACTAGTAGGAAGGTGCTTATCATTAGCACGGTGCCTCCAGTTCCGGCACCACGCACCAGGTCTACAGTGCGCCGTATCCGGCCAGAGCCATCCGTCTCACCAGCGCCATCTGAGCCATCCGTCTCCCCAGCGCCATCTGAGCCATCCGTCTCCCCAGCGCCATCTGAGCCATCCGTCTCCCCAGCGCCATCTGAGCCATCCGTCTCCCCAGCGCCATCTGAGCCATCCGTCTCCCCAGCGCCATCTGAGCCATCCGTCTCCCCAGCGCCATCTGAGCCATCCGTCTGCCAGGAGCCTGCAAAGCCGCCCGTCTGCCATGAGCCTGCAAAGCCGCCCGTCTGCCATGAGCCTACAGAGCCATCCGCCAGACAGGAGCCGCTAGAGCCGTCAGCCAGACAGGAGCCGCTAGAGCCGCCCGCCAGACAGGATCTGCCAGAGCCGCCAACTAGACAGGATCTGCCAGAGCCGCCAACCAGACAGGATCTGCCAGAGCCGCCAACCAGACAGGATCTGCCAGAGCCGCCAACCAGACAGGATCTGCCAGAGCCGCCAACCAGACAGGATCTGCCAGAGCCGCCAACCAGACAGGATCTGCCAGAGCCGCCAACCAGACAGGATCTGCCAGAGCCGCCAACCAGACAGGATCTGCCAGAGCCGTCAGAGAGCCATGAGCAGCCAGAGCCATCAGAGAGCCATGAGCAGCCAGAGCCGTCAGAGAGCCATGAGCAGCCAGAGCCGTCAGAGAGCCATGAGCAGCTAGAGCCGTTAGAGAGCCATGAGCAGCCAGAGCCGTCAGAGAGCCATGAGCGTCGAGAGCCGTCAGCCTGCCATGAGCGTCGAGAGCCGTCAGCCTGCCATGAGCGTCGAGAGCCGTCAGCCTGCCATGAGCGTCGAGAGCCGTCAGCCTGCCATGAGCGTCGAGAGCCGTCAGCCTGCCATGAGCGTCGAGAGCCGTCAGCCTGCCATGAGCGTCGAGAGCCGTCAGCCAGCCATGAGCATCGAGAGTCGTCAGTCAGCCATGAGCTGCCCTTCAGCCTGAAAAGGCTAGATACCCAGAACTGCCCATCAGTCCAGAGCTGTCTCTCTGTCCGGAGCTGCCTTTCAGTCCGGAGTTGCCCCTCTATCCTGATCTCCCTCTCTATCTTTATCTACCTCTATAGTCTTATCTATCCCTCTGTCTTGGTTTATCTCTCTGTCCCGGTATTGTCATTATTAGATTTGTTATTAGGAGGATTTTGTGGGGGAAGTAAGAGGGTGGACATTCTTGAAGGGAGGGGGCTAGGATGGATTATGGTGGGGTGGGAACCGCGCCCGGAGCCTGAGCCACCACCGTGGTTAGATGCCCACCCAGACCCTCCCCTAGACTTTGTGCTGGTGCGTCCGGAGTTCGCACCTTGTGGGGGGGGTACTGTCACGTTCCTGACCTATTTCTGTTAGTTTTTGTGTGTTAGTTGGTCAGGACGTGAGATTGGGTGGGCATTCTATGTTTTCTGTTTCTGTGTTGGTTTTGGGTTACCTGGTATGGCTCTTAATTAGAGGCAGGTGTTTGGCGTTCCTCTAATTAAGAGTCATATTTAGGTAGGCGTTGTCACAGTGTTCGTTGTGGGTGGTTGTCTCCTGTGTCCGTATGTCTGTTCGTACCACATGGGACTGTAGCGTTTGTTTGTTTCGTTTCGTTTCGATGTCGTCTGTTTTCCTGTACGTAAGTTTATGTTTAGTTATGTAAGTTTATGTTCAGGTTGCGTCAACGTCGTTTTGTTATTTTGTAGTTTGGAAAGTGTTTTGTTTCGTTTCGTGTGCCATCAATATTTATAATAAAGATGGCTTATTTCCCTGAGCCTGCGTTTTGGTCTGAGGATCCTTCTCTCCTCACCTCATCCGAGGATGAGGAGAGCGTCACCCGTTACACTCTGCAGCAGAGGTAACTTTGGGTCTTCCTTTCCTGTGGCGGTCCTCATGAGAGCCAGTTTCATCATAGCGCTTGATGGTTTTTGAGAATGCACTTGAAGAAACTTTCAAAGTTCTTTTAATGTAATGATGGACTGTCGTTTCTCTTTGCTTATTTGAGCTATTCTTGCCATAATATGGACTTGGTATTTTACAAAATTTGGGCTATCTTCTGTATATCAACCCTACCTTGTCACACCACAACTGATTGGCTCAAACCCATTAAGGAAAGACATTATTTTAACCTTTTCACACTTACCAACACACGGGTGTGATCATTCTACAGTGGTCCCTGTAGCGTAGGATCAAACCGGTGTGATTAGAACGCGTATTTAGGCCTCCCGGGTGGCGCAGTGGTCTAGAGTACTGCATCGCAGTGCTATGCTGCGCCACCAGAGTCTGGGTTCGCGCCCAGGCTCTGTCGCAGCCGGCCGCGACCGGGAGGTCCGTGGGGCGACGCACAATTGGCTTAGCGTCGTCCGGGTTAGGGAGGGTTTGGCCGGTAGGGATATCCTTGTCTCATCGCGCTCCAGCGACTCCTGTGGCGGGCCGGGCGCAGTGCGCGCTAACCGAGGGGGGCGGGTGCACGGTGTTTCCTCCGACACATTGGTGCGGCTGGATTCCGGGTTGGAGGCGCGCTGTGTTAAGAAGCAGTGCGGCTTGGTTGGGTTGTGCTTCGGAGGACGCATGACTTTCGACCTTCGTCTCTCCCGAGCCCGTACGGGAGTTGTAGCGATGAGACAAGATAGTAATTACTAGCGATTGGATACCACGAAAATTGGGGAGAAAAGGGGAGAAAATAAAAAAAATAAAAAAAATAAATAAAAAGAACGCGTATTTAGAACGTCCAGTTTCGAATGTCTCAACAATCAGCATGTGTGCTGGCCACACAGTTTTTCAGAAACATTTTGCACAAACACAGTCCTTACAAAGTTATGTCCAGAATGTGAGCAGTTTATTTTTGGATGTAGTAGTAGCTACAGCATAACACAATCATCCAAACCCGGAAAATATTAGGCTTTTTTGTCCTAGCGCTAACTGTCCTAGCGCTAACTGAGGAAAGATTGATGTAACACAAGCGGTCATATTTGTATAACTCTAGGCTGACAGAAACTACAATATGAATTAGCTAATAGCAATTACTACTTATAATTAATCACATCACAGGTGAGCTCACCATTGATCAAAATAATTGAGTAAAACACTTAGCAGAAATGGAAAGTAATCCGACGATGGGTAGCTTGTGTCGCCGCCATGCTTGTTTTTTTCTCATCAACCAAAGATAATAAGAGGAGACAAAATTTGTTTGGTCTATTTATAGTATGCATGTTGAAGGGGGTGTGTCATCTACGATCATCCACTTCCCTTCATTCACTTCTGGAAGTTTACCCGAAAGATGAGTGAACCATTCCTTCACCTCATAACATCTTTGGTCTGGCAGATTACGTGACACCCATTGTATAATGTCAACAAACATGGCGCCACACATAACTGGCAAATAGCTTAGCTCATTATAATCAGTACAACCTTCAAAAAAGTATTTTACACACATCATAGGTGTCCATTACAATATATGCAATAATCGGAATGCATTATTTGTCACCAGAAATTGAAAACGTGAATAAAACTGTAAATACATTATGCTCCATACATACATACTATATGGGCCTACAGTAGAAATGACAACACGATATACAGAAAATAAGGAACTTACTTTGATAGGAACGCACACATGTCCAAAGTTATTATGTGTAACAAAAACAACAAGGAAGGCAAAGCGAGCGCCAGCAAGAAAATGTTCCAAATATATGCATACTTGATATGCGCAGTCATGAGTGAAGTGCGGTGGGTTCTCCTGGAAGAGATACGTTTATCCGGCTCAAATGGGCTACTTCTATGTGAATTAATGAGGCGGAACACATCTCAATTCAAACTGTTGTTAGAAAATACAACTTGTTTGAAAATAATCTGAAATTGATAAGTTGAAACATAGCCTATTAGCAGGCAACGCGTGTTAACTGTCCTGTTGGGTAACAATCACATTTTGGAACAGTGAGTGCATTCTGACATCACCTGCATAAAACAACTCACACTGGGGCGACCATTAGAGATATTTGGAACTTACGTGTGAAAAGGTTAACAAGGCACACCTGTTAATTGAAATGCATTCCAGGTGACTACCTCATGAAGCTGGTTGAGAGAATGCCAAGAGTGTGCAAAGCTGTCATCAAGCCAAAGGGTGGTTACTTTGAAGAATCTCAAATATAAAATACATTTGGAGTTGTTTCACACTTTTTTGGTTACTACATGATTCCATATGTGTTATTTCATAGTTTTGATGTCTCCACTATTATTCTACAATGTAGAAAATAGTAAAAATAAAGACAAACCCTGGAATGAGTAGGTGTGTCCAAACTTTTGACTGGTACTATATGTGCAATGATATCAGATTTATAGTCAGATAAAAATGTTACATATGAAACACTCTGAGGATTGGCTTTGAGCGATAGCAATAACCTTGCATGTAGCGAAACAATGATTTATGCAGCTTGGCTTGGGCAGAGCACAGTAATGTAAATGGGTATGGTGACTGGGCGGCTGCTACCTGACTGTAAGATTGATGGAGCAGACTCAGAGAAAAGACTCTCGGAACTAAATTGCTTCATCTGTTTACTATTCCATCTGGAGTTTATGAAAAAGACAGACAAACAGAGGCTGATATATTGCCCTCGTGTCACGGTATGGCAGGAGCATTCACACACAGATTCATCTCTCACTTTAGAAGCCAAATGATACGTCTAATTTGCTGCGAGCACAGTTATTTTTAACTTCTCCAGCTGTCAGATAATGGAGCTTGACTGTCAGCGCTGGTGTGTATGTTAAAAGGTTGCAAACTCTTTTCAATTTACCGTTCCCTTTGAGCGAATTACAATACGCACATTCCATTAGTTTGGCTGATTGACGTTCCTTTTCCCTTATCAAAACCAAAGGGAGATTAAAAAGAGAGTTGACTAGATGGAAATGGAGACTTCCAAACAGCTATCTGAATTTGGCTTTGACATGCCTTGCCAATAATTACAATGCCTTGAATATTTCTCAGAAATCACTTGGAAGAACAGGCTGTTTCTTTGCTTATTAATTGGATAGAATAATGTATTTTCCAGACTAGTTCTGAATAATCAAGCATTCTAATGCTATGAAGGCCTTAGGTCCTTACTATTCAATGCATTGTGGTGTTCACAGGTTTTAATGGTAGGTCCTCTACAGTTGCTCTTACATTGACCTTCTTGACCAATGTCAAGACCTGACAGATTTGAACATACAAATTACAAATCTTAATAGTAATAGCTAATAGGGCTGACCCCACTGGTCGATTGTTTGGTCGATTGGCTGCTTTTTGTTGTAGCCAATATATATTCATTTTTTTATGGCACATGAGACACCTGTCTGATTCGTGCCCATTTTACTGAACTTATCCATTGCAGAGGCTGAGACTAATCCATTGCGGAGGCCGCGTAGATGGCACAGTCCAAGAAGAAGGGGAGTGTGGCTAAAATACACAATGCAAGTATCTCTCCTGCCAATTTGTGCACGTTCTATGCTTCATAACTTAATAGTGTGAATTGTTTGCATTGATTGTTAGTGTCTATCAATTCCCCATTACATATGTCACCAGTAGTAGCTTACATTTACCATTAATTCCTATAATTTCTAATCTACAATGTTTGTTTGGTTATGGTAATTTATGTAAAAGAATTCAATATATTATTATTCCAATCTTTTACCCTTCTCATTGTCAAAGGGTACACGTTGTTTGCAGAGCACTCAACTATGCTACACTTGTGAGAAACAAGTCTTGGTTTATTTCATTCCATTTCACGAGTTTTGTCAATTTAGTCATTGTCTTTTGTTTGGAGCGTTACTGTCAATGTTGAGTAAGGACGCACACCTGATTACGCATAGAAGTAGGCCTATAGGCTACCTGGCATGCACACAAATATAGGCATATAAAGAAGGCCATTTCTCCCTTTCGATAACCACTCAGCATGAAAGGGGAAAATGTCATGCTCTGATGCAGTGGAAACGTCATCAAATATGTCTACCTGATGAGCACTAATCCCTTGCACAAAATAGTCTACAGCTGTGTCTGTCCCAGCTCACTGGTGTAGGAAACTCTGTGGGCCCAGAATATTTCATACAATGTTGCATGTTAGCTAGTGCTAGCTTTAGGCTGGACATAAATTGATAGTTAATAATGTTTCAAGTTCGTTGCAGACAGGCCATGCATAGCCAATGTGATTTATAGAATATTTATTTCCATCAGGATATTTTATATCTGCAGGCTGCAATGTTTTTATTTGTTGGCTTTATGTAGGCTATTTTTACATAGTTGGAAATATAATAAACTTTTTAGGTTTGTATCATTTTCATTTAGAGTTGGATAAAATTTTGATTAACCACGTGACAATGATTTTGACATACAAAGACATTATTATAAATTAAATTAAATTGTTCCACGCAAATGTGTATATGAAAACCATAACTGGCACACAGATGGGTAGACATTGTAAGATACATTGGCATTTCACATGACAAAGGTTGCTGACTCCTCGTGTAGCCTATTACCGGCAACTTCAGGAGAATCTGGGAAAGCCAGCAGGACCGGGAGGAGAATGGTCAGGTCAGGTTAAGGTTTCTCTCTTCTGGTTATCTTGATCCATGGCTCCCTCTTGAGTCATTTGTGTCGTATTTCATCAAACAGCATCAGACAAGTATATAGTTGATTTTATTAAAACACAGGGGGTGTGTCTATATCTGGAAAAATACACTTTTAAACATGTTGACCAATCGATTGGTCGAAAGAACAGACGACTTTCGGTCTACCAAGATTTGTTTTAGTTGGGGACAGCCCTAATAAATATGTTAGGCAAAGACAACAGGACAATACAAATATGGCCCTTATGGCCCTGCAAGTATTTTAAATAGCAACAGAGGCTATCAAAACGTTGACTCTTTCAAACGGTCAGTTATATAACATCCAGTCAAACTGTCGTTAATCAATCCATCCAATGGCCTTGTGAAGTTGTGGCAGCTAGGGCCAGGGGTCTAATTGATGTAATCTAGATGGGCACTAATGGATCCTGTAGCCTCAGCTCATCAGATAACAGTGTAAATCACAGGCTTCTGAGTGGGTGTGGAGGTAAGGCTACATTCACAGGCAGTGCCCAACTGACAGCTAGATTTACATGGCCCGGAATTGATTAAATCGTGGTAAGACATTGGCTTATTATGTCCTTACAACCATAACAAGATAACATAACAAGAGGGGGTGGGGGGGGGGGGGGGGGTCTAGCCTACTCGCCACACAGAACATCAAACAGCTAGACACGGAGCTCCCATGAAAGAATTTCCCACTGTCCTAATAACCACGTGACCTGACCTCTATTGTTTGCCCACTAAAGAGAACTGCAGCAGGTTATGTAAATGCAGCAAGCGACAGGCACATAAGGGAACTGGGTCTGATCACTAGGCCAGGCCTGCCTGGGCATCCTGGTCTCTGAAAATAAGCCTAGCATGTCGAGACCCTGACACACCATGACAGGGATTAGGCCTAAGCTGGCCATTCGGGTAAAACAAGATAAATACCAGACTCAGCACGACACCGGGATTTCCACCCCTCAGCTAAGGTGACCATACCTGGGCTCAGGTTCACCTCTGCACAATGATGTCCTAACCTGTATGTCTTACAGCGAACTACAGGGGTTAGCAAACAGATTACTTTCAGTGGATGTTCCATCAGAGGCTAAAGCAGGCCAAGAAGGAGAATTCCTGGAGCTGTAGTTCACCATGACAACACGACTCCAAAATATTGTAGCATCATATTGCAAACCTTACTCGTATCGTATACACTACATATAATGCAAGTCTCGTCTTGCTGCAGCTGGGCCAAAAGTCAAGTCATATACTGTGTGTGCATTACTTCATTGATTGGATTCAGATGCTATGACCTCACATTAAAAGCATACTTATGCCAATGATTGTGTACATTTTAATTCTGAGAGAGAATAAGAATCATGTGTTTGTGTTCATGAGGCATTGATCGTGTAAATGCAAGACATAAGTCTGCCAAGACGATTTCATAACAATAGACCATTATTCTTGTTAAATAATATTTGGATATTTGCTGCAGCCAACTAGCTGGAACAGCCTTTCTATCACACGCTGATCGGCTTCACCTGTCTTTGTGCTTGTCTCCACCCCCCTCCAGGTGTTGCCCATCTTCCCCACTATCCCCAGTGTATTTATACCTGTGTTCTCTGTTTGTCTGTTGCCAGTTCGTTTTGTTCGTCAAGCGTTGTTCCCTTTGCTCCTGTCTGTTTCTAGTTCCTGTTTTCTAGTTTTCACGGTTTTGAACATTCTGCCTGCTCTGACCCTGAGCCTGCCTGCCGTTCTGTACCCTTTGAAATCTGATATGGATTACCGACCTCTGCCTGCCCTTGACCTGTCGTTTTTCCTGCCGCCTGTTCTAGTAATAAACTTTTGTTACTTCGACACTGTCTGCATCTGGGTCTTCCCTAAAACGTGATAGTACGAACTGGCCATGACTGACCCAGCAGACTCGGACCAGCTCCGCAACGCCATCTCCTCCCAAGGAGCCACCATTGGAAGGCACGAGGAGTTGCTTCGTGGTCTTATGGAAGGGTTCCAGACCTTGGCCGAATGCCATGACCGTGCGTTGAACACATTGCTGGTGCAATTCTGCGGGTTGTCTGTTAGGCAGCCTACCATGACGGTAACCTCCCAGTCCCTCAGTAACCCAGTTGTTAGCAGCGCTGCCTCCCCGGGCACCTCGGTTTCCCCGGAACCCCGCTTACCTCCCCCGGAACGCTTCGATGGAGAGTCGGGCACCTGACGAGCGTTTCTCGCTCGGTGTTCCCATATCATCGAGCTGCAGCCCTCCTCCTTCCCCGCGAACCGCTCTAAGATAGCGTACCTCATCACGCTAATGTCCGGGAGGGCTCTCGCCTGGGCTACGGCAGAATGGGAACAACAGTCGGCTGTATGCTTCAGTCTGGAGGAGTTCATGGCAGAGGTAAAACAAGTTTTTGATGCTCCATTGTACGACTATAGGAACGAAGGAAGGAGAGAAGATTTGATTTCACTCACCCGCCCAAGGATTCCACCTCACCTCCGAGGCATCACTGATGTCCCCAACAGCTCCGTTGCCGAGAGGACCCGAGGCTACCCAAGTTCCCCAGAGAATCTCCAAAGTCTGCCGATTCACCTCTTTCCGAGCCAATGCAACTAGTCAGAGCTAGGCTGTCTCCAGCCGAACGGCTATACAGGCTTTACACTAAGAGTTGCCTGTATTGCCAGACTACTGGTCATTTCGTATCCACCAGTCCACTAAAAGACCAGGCTCACCGGTAGGAGCGAGTACTCTGGTGGGCCATATGGAGAACTTCCCCCTCCCCTTACTTGCACCCCTTTTCATTCCATTTTGTTGTGGGGGAACCAGTCGAAATCTCTCCGGGTACTCATCGACTCTGGGGCCGATGACAGCTTTATGGACGCTACTCTGGCGTCCGAGCTGGGCATCCCCACTCAGCCCCTCTCCATTCCTATGGATGTTAGAGTGCTGGACGGGAGCTCTATAGGCTGGGTCATCCACAATACCACCCCCATCAACCTACGTGTGTCAGGGAACCACAGCGAGACGATCCAATTCCTGCAAATTAAGTCTCCTCAAGTTCCCGTGGTATTGCGACACAATCCCCTTATTGACTGGTCTGCTGGTGCCATCATGGGCTAGAGCCCGTTCTGCCACGCTCATTGCCTGAAGTCAGCGCAGCCTGCCCCGGGACGTCTTCATGGGGGCTCGGAAGTTGCCCCGGACCTATCTGCCATTCCTGCGGAGTACCAGGACCTCCAGGAGGTGTTCAGTAAGGTCCGGCCACTTCGCTTCCGCCACACCGACTCTATGACTGCGGGATTGACTTCTCCCAGGCACCATTCTGCCCCGGGGACAAGGCTTCTCCCAGACACCATTCTGCCCCATGCGGAGACCAAGGCTATGGAGACCTACATTGAGGACTCCCTAGGTGCAGGGTTCATCCGTCTTTCTGCCTTCCCTGCCGGCACAGGGTTTTGTCCTTCTTCTCCACAAAGAAGAACTATGCGCCGGTAGGGGAGGCCCGTGCATCGACTACCGGGGCCACAACGACATCACGGTGAAGACCCGCTACCCACTACCACTCATCTCCTTGGCCTTCGAGCCGCTTCAGGGGGCCACCATGTTCTCCAAGCTGGACCAACGGAATGCCTACCACCTGGTGTGGATACGTTCTGTACCTTTTGGACTCTGATCTGGATTACCGACCTCTGCCCCCTGTTCTAGTAATACACTTTTGTTACTTCGAACACTGTCTGCATCTGGTTCTTCCCTAAAACATGATACTTTCTTAGAAAATGTATGAAATAGTCTTACTTGTAAACTCAATGAAATAGCCTTACTTTTTTTTATCTAGCCAAGATATCACTGTACAGTATTTACTGAAACAATGGCATTGTAAACTCAGCAAAAAAAGAAATGTCCCTTTTCCAGGACCCTGTTTTCATCTTCATTGTAAAGGGTTTTAACACTGTTTCCCATGGTTGTTCAATGACCCATAAACAATTAATTAACATGCACCTGTGGAACGGTATTTAAGACACTTACAGCTTACAGATGGTAGGCAATTAAGGTCACAGTTATGAAAACTTAGGACACTAAAGAGGCCTTTCTACTGACTCTGAAAAACACCAAAAGAAAGATGTCCAGGGTTCCTGCTCATCATCGTGAACGTGCCTTAGGCATGCTGCAAGGAGGCATGAGGACTGCAGATGTGGCCAGGGAAATAAATGGCAATGTCCGTACTGTGAGACGCCTAAGACAGGGCTACAGGGAGACAGGACAGACAGCTGATCGTCCTCGCAGTGGCAGGCCACGTGTAACAACACATGCACAGGATCGGTACATCCGAACATCACACCTGCGCGACAGGTACAGGATGGCAACAATAACTGCCCAAGTTACACCAGGAATGCACAATCCCTCCATCAGTGCTAAGACTGTCCGCAATAGGCTGAGAGAGCCTGGACTAAGAGCTTATAGGCCTGTTGTAAGGCAGGTCCTCACCAGACATCACCAGCAACAACGTCGCCTATGGGCACAAACCCACTGTCGCTGGACCAGACAGGACTGGCAAAAAGTGCGGTTTTGTCTCACCAGGGGTGATGGTCGGATTCGCGTTTATCGTCGAAGGAATGAGCGTTACACCGAGGCCTGTACTCTGGAGCGGGATCGATTTGGAGGTGGACGGTCCATCATGGTCTGGGGCGGTGTGTCACAGCATCATCGGACTGAGTTTGTTGTCGTTGCAGGCAATCTCAACGCTGTGCATTACAGGGAAGACATCCTCCTCCCTCATGTGGTACCCTTCCTGCAGGCTCATCCTGACATGACCCTCCAGCATGACAATGCCACCAGCCATACTGCTCGTTCTGTGTGTGATTTCCTGCAAGACAGGAATGTCAGTGTTCTGTCGTGGCCAGCGAAGAGCCCGAATCTCAATCCCATTGAGCACGTCTGGGACCTGTTGGATTGGAGGGTGACGGCTAGGGCCATTCCCCCCAGAAATGTCCGGGAACTTGCAGGTGCCTTGGTGGAAGAGTGGGGTAACATCTCACAGCAAGAAGTGGCAAATCCGGTGCAGTCCATGAGGAGGAAATGCACTGCAGTACTTAATGCAGCTGGTGGCCACACCAGATACTGATGGTTACTTTTGATTTTGACCCCCCTTTTGTTCAGGGACCCATTATTCAATTTCTGTTAGTCACATGTCTCAGTTGTTGAATCTTGTTATGTTCACACAAATATTTACACATGTTAAGTTTGCTGAAAATAAACGCAGTTGACAGTGAGAGGATGTTTCTTTTTTTGCTGAGTTTATTTCTCTACCTGTTTGTTAAGATTTCCACACATTACGGCACAATGCCAATTGGCCACCTCTGCCCTGCATTGTTAATAAGCCTGCATATTGGCAGGATCTATTTTCTCACCTCATATGGCAGCAAGTCAACATACTCAGGTGCCAACGGCGTATTACTCTTTAAGGTTTACATGAGTACGGACTAATGGTGGTGGGGTCGTATTTGGGATCCAATGCTCAGGGGAAACACAATCCATCTCTACAACTTTCTACATGCTCCCTTGGCCTCAGTGAGACCAGGCTTCTGGCTTAGTGCTGCTCAACATGTAACACCAGACCCTTCATAATTCTAAGCAAACCACATACATGAAGCGCAAGAACATTAATTTCTCATTCTCTCTCTCTCTCTGAAGAACACACCATATCAATTACAGTCAGAGGCTGTACTGGTGGTATGACTGGCATCCCATTGTAAAATAACACATGGCTCAGGGAGTTTTCTAAAAAGCCGTTGCAATCCTTCTCCTTGCTAGTTAAATTACAGAGGAGGTCGTGGTGGGGGACTCCTGCACTGCTCCAAGTCAACGGCAACAATTCTCCTGCCATGTTTGTCAACATGGCTGCCTTGTGTAATTGGCATAATTGTCAGGTTATAGCCGGGAACAAACGGGGCGTCCTCTTGGCGAGCGAGGGGCAGTGTCATTAAAGGGCCGCGTTTTTGGAGGCGCTCCCGGGGACATATATATGAGCATGTTGGAAAGACAGCTCGCCTGATAAAATGGCTGCCTCTTATCTCTGCTATGCATATGAAAGGCTTATGCCTTCTCCATGACAGATTCTACGCCTCGTCACCGTGGGATTTGCCCAGATACATGAGAACAGAAGCAGTGAGAAAAAAAACGATGTAGCGCATACATAGCCCCATCTTACCACTGTCAACATCCACATTGATGTGTGTGTGTGTGTGTGTGTGTGTACGGAGGCTACTCTGTATGAATTGGGGGAATAAAATACAGAGAGGGGGAGTTTTAAAGACATTCCCTCTAAAACCCTTTGTAGTTACAGTTGAAGTCGGAAGTTTACATACACTTAGGTTGGAGTCATTAAAACTAGTTTTTTCAACACATCCACAAATTTCTTGTTAACAAACTATAGTTTTGGCAAGTCGGTTAGGACATCTACTTTGTGCATGACACAAGTAATTTTTCCAACAATTGTTTACAGACAGATTATTTCACTTATAATTCACTGTATCACAATTCCAGTGGGTCAGAAGTTTACATACACTAAGCTATTGGACCAGGTCTCTCTTGGAAAATAGATATTATCTCAATCAGAAAAAACCTGTAGAAATAAAGGTAAACATTTATTTTTTTTAAGTTGACTGTGCCTTTAAACAGCTTGGAAAATTCCAGAAAATTATGTCATGGCTTTTGAAGCTTCTGATAGGCCAATTGACATCATTTGAGTCAATTGGAGGTGTACCTGTGGATGTATTTCAAGGCCTACCTTCAAACTAAGTACCTTTTTGCTTGACATCATGGGAAAATCAAAAGAAATCTGCCGAGAGCTCAAAAAAATATTGTAGACCTCCACAAGTCTGGTTCACCCTTGGAAGTAATTTCCAAATGCTTGAAGGTACCACGTTCATCTGTACAAACAATAGTACGCAAGTATAAACTCCATAGGACCACGCAGCCGTCATACCGCTCAGGAAGGAGACGCGTTCTGTCTCCTAGAGATGAACAATCTTTGGTGCGAAACGTGCAAATCAATCCCAGAACAACAGCAAAGGACCTTGTGAAGATGCTGGAGGAAACAGGTACAAAAGTTTCTGTATCCACAGTAAAATGAGTCCAATATCGACATAATCTGAAAGGCTGCTCAGCAAGGAAGAAGCCACTGCTCCAAAACTGCCATAAAAAAAGCCAGACTACGGTTTGCAACTGCACATGGGGACAAAGATCGTACTTTTTGTCCTCTGATCCTCTGGTCCTCTGGTCCTCTGGTCTCTGGTCGAACGGGATTTTTTAAAAACTGTTTGGCCATAATGACCATCGTTATGTTTGGAGGAAAAAGGGGGAGGCTTGTAAGCCGAAGAACACCATCCCAACCGTGAAGCACGGGGGTGGCAGCATCATGTTGTGGGGGTGCTTTGCTGCAGGAGGGACTGATGGCATCATCCAAAATAGATGGCATCATGAGGGAGGAGAATTATGTGGATATATTAAAGCACATCAGTCAGGAAGTTAAAGCTTGGTCGCAAATGGGTCTTCCAAATGGACAATTACCTCAAGCATACTTCCAAAGTTGTGGCAAAATGGCTTAAGGACAACAAAGTCAAGATATTGGAGTGGCCATCACAAAGCCCTGACCTCAATCCCATAGAATATTTGTGGGCAGAACTGAAAAAGCATGTGCGAGCAAGGAGGCCTACAAACCTGACTCAGTTACACCAGCTCTGTCAGGAGGAATGGGCCAAAATTCACCCAACTTATTGTGGGAAGGTTGTGGAAGGCTACACGAAATGCTTGACCCAAGATAAACAATTTAAAGGCGATGCTACCAAATACTAATTGAGTGTATGTACACTTCTGACCCAACGGGAATGTGATGAAATAAATCATTCTCTCTACTATTATTCTGACATTTGACATTCTTAAAATAAAGTGGTGATCCTAACTGACCTAAGACAGGGAATTTTTACTAGGATTAAATGTCAG
This sequence comes from Salvelinus alpinus, assembly GCF_045679555.1. Taxonomy (NCBI): domain Eukaryota; kingdom Metazoa; phylum Chordata; class Actinopteri; order Salmoniformes; family Salmonidae; genus Salvelinus; species Salvelinus alpinus. The sequence continues at coordinate 34,641,481 of NC_092094.1, read as the reverse complement.
GAATTGTGAAAAACTGAGTTTAAGTGTATTTGGCTAAGGTGTATGTAAACTTCTGACTTCAACTGTATATTCAGTGTATAACAAAATATGTGTTCGTCTTATCCTTTACTTTGCAGCAATTTAGACAACATTTTCAGCACGGAGAACTTTGCAAACCAAGAACGAGCTTCAATTATCTCCATAATCTGTGGTGAATAATATATATGATAATGATATAGTAAGTATAATTACCATGATGAGGTGGGCCATTCTGAAAGCTAATCACTTGTATCTTCACTGCTGGTTAGCATAACATGCTTATTAATCTGTCAACACTCATAACGATGTTTGTTTGTTTTCTCCAATTTCTCTTTTACTCCGAAAATCAACAAGATGGCTCTTTTGAGTTACAGCTGTATAATTTGTTGGTGTAGCAAAGGCATTTATCTATACATTTATTTTCAATTTGAGGTAAGCTGCAGTCATGAAAGCTAAATCACTAGCAGGGAGAAGATTATTATAATTACTTAGCAGCTGTCGTACACGCAGCATGAGCAGTGTGAGTACAGGATTTGTCAGAATATAGTTCAAGTAGCGAGGCAAACGTTATTTTGTTGAACTGTTCAATATCCACACACTGAGGCCCAGGTATGGGTGTCTCAAACCAGTCTAGCCATCACAGCACTACTTAGACATAAACAGGTATCCATAGGCTGCTGGGTATATAGAGAGCTCTTCTGAGCTCCTGAAAGAACAGCAAAGCTTTCACTCACAAATTGTTTGAATAATGAAAAATTACTTCCATCATTTAAGGAAGCCTTTACTTTGTCTCCCTCTATGAGGCTTGAGGCTTCAACCAACAGATTGATCTTGGGGTCTCCAGTGTACATTACCAGATTGTGTAATATAACCTACAGTAAATTAGGCTTTCTTTCACTGGAACATGACCAACTGACAGACAGAGAATGAGCATTAAGCCAGACTAATGTTGGCCAGCCCCTGATCATAAGGTCAGGTTTAGGCCACTAGAAGAATGAATGGGTGTGGGAAAGTAATGAACGTCCAGTACTGGACTGTATTCCTCTTCAAAATGGAGACTAAAACTGGGATTTCTCTAGGGGTGGGAACTGCGATACCTCACGATACGATATTGTAACGATACTTAGGTGCCGATACAATATGTACTGCGATTCTCACGACTGTATATTTATTGCGATTTGATGTTCCAAACATATTGCTCACTATAGGTCTGCTGCAGAAAGACAATTAGTTTTGATCAGTCATGGAAATAAAAGTACTTAAAACATGTTGGCTCTCTATTTAAAAAGAAGATGGAAAACAAGCTATTGGAAGAAAAATACTAGCGTTTTGGCACAGGTACAGCCAACTAGCACTAGCTAATGCTACCTAGCAAATAAAAACGATACTTGAGTCAAAGCATCGATATAATATCGTCTGAAATAATATTGTGATAAGTAACTGTAGTGATTTTTTACCCATCACTAGATTTGTCCATTGAAGATGTGTCTGAATGAGAACATAATGACAGCATGTCTGTGTCTCTGGGGTTTTCCTCTACCATTTGCTTTAGTGCCTGAATTCCCCTGACGGCCATGTTTATGAGTGCAGTGCCATCAGAGTGCTGAACGGGCCCTGGGACGCTCCCTTCATTAGGGATTAAAGTGACCGTCCCCGTGTCCCCAATCATTACTGCTCCCAACAGAACGACATGGGGGAGACACTGGTAGGGCTTAGGCATGTACAGTTGAAGTCGGAAGTTTACATACACCTTAGCCAAATAAATGTAAACTCAGTTTATCACAATTCCTGACATTTAATCCTAGTAAACATTCCCTGTTTTAGGTCAGTTAGGATCACCACTTTATTTTAAGAATGTGAAATGTCAGAATAATAGTAGAGATTTATTTCAGCTTTTATTTCTTTCATCACATTCCCAGTGGGTCAGAAGTTTACATACACTCAATTTGTATTTGGTAGCATTGCCTTTAAATTGTTTAACTTGGGTCAAACGTTTTGGGTAGCCTTCCACAAGCTTCCCACAATAAGTTGGGTGAATTTTGGCCCATTCCTCCTGACAGAGCTGGTGTAACTGAGTCAGGTTTGTAGGCCTCCTTGCTCGCACACACTTTTTCAATTCTGCCCACAAATTTTCTATAGGATTGAGGTCAGGGCTTTGTGATGACCACTCCAATATCTTGACTGTGTTGTCCTTAAGCCATTTTGCCATGCCATGGTCATTATGGCCAAACAGTCCTATCTTTGTTTCATCAGACCAGAGTACATTTCTCCAAAAAATACGATCTTTGTCCCCATGTGCAGTTGCAAACCATAGTCTGGTCTTTTTATGGCGGTTTTGGAGCAGTGGCTTCTTCCTTGCTGAGCGGCATTTCAGGTTATGTCGTTATAGGACTCCTTTTACTGTGGATATAGATACTTTTGTACCTGTTTCCTCCAGCATCTTCACAAGGTCCTTTGCTGTTGCTCTACGATTGTTCTACACTTTTCGCACCAAAGTACGTTCATCTTTAGGAGACTGAACGCGTCTCCTTCCTGAGCGGTATGATGGCTGCGTGGTCCCATGGAGTTTATACTTGCGTACTATTGTTTGTACAGATAAAATTGGTACCTTCAGGCGTTTGGAAATTGCTCCCAAGGATGAACCAGATTGTGGAGGTCTACAATGTTTTTTTCTGAGGTCTTGGCTGATTTCTTTTGATTTCCCCATGATGACAAGTAAAGAGGCACTGAGTTTGAAGGTAGGCCTTGAAATACATCCACAGGTACACCTCCAATTGACTCAAATTATGTCAATTAGCCTATCAGAACCTTCTAAAGCCATGACATCATTTTCTGGAATTTTCAAGCTGTTTAAAGGCACAGTCAACTTAGTGTATGTACATTTCTGAAACACTGGAATTGTGATACAGTGAATTATCAGTGAAATAATCTGTCTGTAAACAATTGTTTGAAAAATTACTTGTGTCATGCATAAAGTAGATGTCCTAACCGACTTGCCAAAACTATAGATTGTTAACAAGAAATTTGTGGAGTGGTTGAAAAACTAGTTTTAATGACTCCAACCTAAGTGTATGTAAACTTCTGACTTCAACTGTACTTCCATCACAGGCTCACATTAACCAGGCTCTCTACTTAACTGTCACGCCCTGACCTTAGAGAGCTTTTTATGTCTCTATTTTGGGGTTGGTCAGGGTGTGATTTGGGTGGGCATTCTATGTTCTATTTTCTATGTTTTTGTATTTCTTTGTTTTGGCCGGCTATAGCCCTTAAGCTTCACGGTGGTTTTTTGTATTGTTCATTGTTTTGTCGGCGTCATTCTAATAAAAAGGAATATGTACGCTCACCACGCTGCGGTTTGGTCCAGTTCTTTCGACGGCCGTGACATTAACAAACAGGTCCTTTCAATGTTCATTTGAAAGTAGCCATTTAAAGAAATGTTCCGCTAGGCTTCGATCGGCTTTCTTGATCCACTTTAATAATGTTTACTTATCTTACATTACTCATCTCATACTGTATCTTATAGCATCTTGCCTATGCCGCTCGGCCATCGCTCATCCATATATTTATATGTACATATTCCATCCCTTTAGATGTGTGTGTATTAGGTAGTTGTTGTGGAATTGTTAGATTACTTGTTAGATATTACTGCACTGTCGGAACTATAATCACAAGCATTTCGCTACACTCGCATTAACAACTGCTAACCATGTGTATGTGACCAATAAAATTTAATTTGATGTCACTGTTAGGTCAATTACAGCAGAGAGCCACTCTGCTTTCATCATCCAATCCTTGACCAGTAAGGGTGTAATGGCCCACAAACAACAGTTTCTCTTCTAGCCTGCCACTTCACACTTACCTAGCGCACATACTGTATTTGATTACAGCTGAGAACTGAGCAGCTTGGCTTGTCAGAGAAAAGCATTTCAACAGTGGGGTGAGGTGAGGGGACCTGATGGAGCTGGGGATAAGATACAGTGCCTTCAGAAAGTATTCATACCCCTTGACTTATTCCACATTTTGTTGTGTTACAGCAAATTCAAAATTGATAAAAAATATTTTTTTAATCTCACCCACAAGTGGCCTACAATGACTCAGTGAACCCAATTACAGAGTCAAGTTGCAGGTGCTTCTCTCAACGTAATGGAACAACTGAGGAGTGCTTCTCACTGCCTCCAGTCTGACAGAGAACAGCCGTAATCTGAGCCTGAGCTACAAGCTCTCTCCTCTCCCAAATCACTATCCACCTCATGTTCATGTGCTCCAGCCAGGTTTAGTCAGGGTGGTGAGTTTTGTTAAATATATACCATGCGTGACATTACCTTCTAGGAGCTGCATTTTTCAAATAAAGAAAGTATTTTCACTCCGGCAGCTGCAGGCGTTTACCGACAGGAGTTCATGTAGCTTTCAGGAAATGAGTCTGTGCTGCTCCAAATAAAGATCAGATACATCTCCAGACCTTATCTCTGCTATCACACGTTGTGTCTGCTCTTATCCACTGAGTTTCAGACCAGTGGAGCCACTCTCTCCTTGTGGCCAGGCCTCAGATCTATCCTCTGATTGAGAGCGCCAATTAAATGGCTTGTGATGGGTTGGAATAAACAGCTGCATAATAGGATGTTGGAACTGGTGGACCTTTGACCACAATAACCACCATTTTCACACAAAAGTGACGACCCTCCCACAGACTGTACTGTATGCAGTATTCCCATACAACACCTCAGCATCTCTCCCACGCATATAGTATATGTTGCCAACCTACCAAGAGCATGGATAGCTCTCCCAGGGAGACCCATTGGTGAGGTTGCATTCACAAAACCTTACAGTTTTTCCACACCTACACACAAGCAACAAAGTGCAATGCAATGCATAATGCTGCTCAGAAATCCTGCCAGGAATGAGGTAAAAGCAAAGCCTTAGCTATATTAAGCTCTCATTCCACTTCCCATCAAAATTCCTCCTTTAACGCAGGAACAAAGTAGCTAGACTCCAAGGGAACATTACAGACAGCTGTCAGTGACTGCTACTCTGACCACATATTCCTTATGTCAGAACCTGTAGGAAGAGAAAATGTGCAATATTCTGATAATAATATTCCGTGCACAGTAATGCAACTCAGGACACTTCCCTACTGGCCAGAAGGAGGGGAAATGAGAACAGGTAATTATCAAATGGCCTGAAGGCGAGAAATGATAGAGATTGCAGCGAGCGGGGATATTTAGCCCTGCTAATGAAGGCCCATGTTTAGGGAGCACCCAGGCAGAAGGGAGGAGGGGGAGCCTCACTGTGTCCAGACAGGAGGTAGGTCCTGATAAGACCGTGTTACATAATGCGGTGGTCAGACCCAGCCTGCCTTTCTGTCTGTTTAGACTGCAGCTCACTGTCCTTATACTATATATCCCTTTATACCCATTCACACACTCAGCATTGCCTGGACACGGTGGAGGCTGCTGATGGGAGGACAGCTCATAATAATGGCTGGAACGGAGTGAATGGAATGGCATTAAACACATGGAAACCATGTGTTTGATGTATTTGATACCATTCCATTAACTCCACTCCAGCCCTTGCCATGAGCGCGTTCTCCTCAATTTAGGTGCCACCAACCTCCTGTGCTGGACAAATGGAGATGGGTTAACATTGGCTGTGAGGAGTAAAAGGCGGGGAAATGTACCTACAGTATCAATAATCAATATAAATTTAGCTAAATAAGTTAAATACATTATTATTATTAATATTCAGTAATGTAAATCTGATTAAAGTACATTTCTCCATTGACTGTTGAACAGAGAGGTGGTTATCAAACTGAATTTGCAAAACATTTTAATGGATCTTATGGAAGTGAACACCATGTTCAGTCAAATTCATTGTCTTGTAGTCCACTTGCCACTTACAATGTTCAGTTTGAGTAATAGCATTGAGAAGTTACTGTTAACATGCTTGTGAATGTTTTGGAAAGACAGTCTGTCCGTCTGCCGGCCCGGTCCACTTAACCCCACAGAAAGGTCTCTATGGTCGCCCGTCTCTACAGCAGTACTTAAGCGGTGAAACATTTAAAGAGATTGCTTATTTTGTATATGCAGCACTTCCCCCTGACGAATATGAAATGTTAAACATGTCATTAGGATTCACATGCATTCCCTTGCCAGACTTGCTTGCAGACATCAGAATTGCTAAATTTGCTGATTAGCCCAAGAAGCAGAGCTGCTTGGTCTGTGAGGGAATTAATGGGAAAAGGAGTCTGATTTGTCTAGATAACCTTGAACCCCCAAAGCCCAGCATCCTGTGGATGTGCGCATTTCAATCAGCAATTTTTGGATCATGTTAATCTGAGCCTGTCTCTGTCCGTCCATCCGTCCGCTGCAGCCTGTGTAATAGCCTAGCTACCTCTTACCTGCCTTTATTATGACCTACTATACCCGCCAATCAGAATCACAACCTGACTGCCACACATTGTCAGTAAACCATTCACTTTTCCTGTAATGTAAAAGGAACCAATATAACAGAATGGCTTCACAGAAAATAGATTAACAATACAATTACTTTGAAAACTAAAGTGGTAAAATCTTAATTCTGTGCAACATACTTTTTCAGTACAGCTCGTCTTCTAAATAATTAGCCCCAGCTGGAGATAAGGGATTGTGGACACATCGTCAGACATGCTAAGGAATAAAGCGCTTGACAGGGCAATGACTCAGCAGAGATGTGAAATTACAAATTGGCCAGGGTAAGCAGTTTAGCTTTGATAGTGATTTGACTGGACTGACTGTTCAGTCCTACAGTATAGGGCTAGTCATGGCTGATACATGTATATTCACAGACACAGGTGTCCTCTCAGCAGATAGCAAAACAATACACAGCAGTGGTGCCCCCCCCCCCCCCCCCTCCAATAGGGCATTAGGCGTTCAACAAATATATAGAAATAGTCCTAATGTTCTAGATGTCAAGGTGTCATTAACAGCAGTGTGTTTCCAGTCATTGTAACGCTCGTCTTCTTCCTCTTCTGAGGAGGAGTAGTAGGAAGGATCGGAGGACCAAGATGCAGCGTTGTGAGTATTCATTTTTAATTAGAATACTTGAACAAGAACCAAAACAATAAACCAACATACAAACGACGACGACGAAACAGTCCCGTAACGTGAACACAAACACAGGAACAGGAACAATCACCCACAACCCACAACACAAAACAGGCTACCTAAATATGGTTCCCAATCAGAGACAACGACTAACACCTGCCTCTGATTGAGAACCATATCAGGCCAAACACATAGAAACAGACAAACTAGACATACAACATAGAATGCCCACTCAGATCACACCCTGACCAAACAAAACATAGAAACATACAAAGCAAACTATGGTCAGGGCGTGACAGTCATGCTACAGTATTTATGATGAGGAGAAGCTGAATGTGAGTAGTGGGTTCTGTTACAGGTCCATCATGAGAGCTGGCCTCCTGCTATTAAAACAATCAGATTGGAGATCTATCATTGGACTAGAGGGATGGAGCGACAGGGGTGGAGCGCTCACTGTTTCCTGTCACAGCCTCAGCAGTGCACAGACAATCTCCTTGCACACCGCCATCTTTCACCCAGCCTCACACTTGCCCGCCGTGCCCGGCCAGTGCACGCCGCTGTCAACACATCTATCTGCTCCCCATAGGGCTGCTTGGCACTGAGGCCTGTTCAAAAGAGACACAAAACCTAGTGGCATCACATAGTGTACTGCAAGCACATGCCACTGAGTACCAACACACACACGCACAACGTTCACTTTTCACATAATTAAATGCTTCATTTAAAATCAGGCTTTGATGATTTCTCTAGTAACACCTTGTCATGGCGCGCGGCTAGGCTTGAGGGAGAGGGTGGTAATTGCATCCCTGTAGAATGACTGGTTAACTGGGAGGATATGCAGAGCAGTAGGGATTTACCACACAGCACAGGTCCACTGCTTTCCTTTCTCCAGAACACTCACAAGACCCAGGGTGGGTATACACAAGGATGTAGTGTGTGTGTGTGTGTGTGTTCATGCCGAGAATGTCAGTGTCTCTCTGTGTGTGTGTGTGTGTGTTCCAAGCATAAGCAAACAATTTAACAGGCTAATGTGTGAGCAGTATGTGTGACCACAACTAAATGTGTTTCATGATGTTTTCCCCAACTGAAAATACCATCTCCAATATTTTAAGCCTCCAGGCCTGATTTCACTCCAACCTGAAGATGCTGCATTTGTCTTTGAAAGGGAATGGAGCGATGGATGGATGCAGCAAAACAGATGGATATGTTGGATGCTTGCTGGAATTATAAATGGCATAATATGATCCCAAATGACTTTCAGGAAATATTCTCCTATCACAGGAGTACACAGTGAGCCGTCCACATCCATATTGTAGTGAGACAACAAACATAGACATCCATACTGTAGTTAGACAACAAACATGGGTCAATGGAGAAACACTCAGCTGTCATTACTGTAATACTCAGCTGGCATTGCGCTCTTCCGTTTCGCTCAAAGGCGCTGCAGATATCCAATCACATTAAACACAATCATATGTTCCAGGAATAGATTTGAGATTCATGCAGCAAACACACTAATTCCATAAAACCCAATTTGTTTCCTCCACAAAGGGAGCAATACACTGAAATTAATCTGCAGAAAGCCTTTCCTGTAGTTAAAAATAAATAAACGTCTCATCATTTGAGGCTTGTATATCTTTGTAGTCGCTCAAGGGATATGCTTTTGTGACATGAAAACTATCTTATGAGTATACATCTATAACATCCATAACATTTCTGTTGCAATGGATAACATTCAGTGTACAATAAAACCTAACTCTCCCTGGATTGCCTTGAAGAGATACTGAAGTATTAAAATAGACATACTGCATTTTCTGAGTTTCTCCAAGAGAGAGTGAATAGATAATAAAAAACTGTATTTTACTCCATAACCTACAAATCGATGTGTAACAGGAGGTCTATGTTTTGAATGTAATCATCTTAAACAATTTTCTACAAGTATGATACAGCACTGAACAGCAATACTACCAGGTAATTGTAACAGAAATGCTGTAACTGTTACGTTCGTTGATGGAATGATCGGACCAAGGTGCAGCATGGTAGGCGTACATCATACATTTATTAAATTAATACCAAAAAAACAAGAGAGATAAACGACACGTAAAGTTTTGTAGCGCTAACACAGCAACTATACAAAAACAAGATCCCACAAACGAAGGTGGAAAAAAGGCTGCCTAAGTATGATCCCCAAATCAGAGACCGGGTATCAGAGACCGGGTATGGTTCCCAATCAGCTGCCTCTGATTGGGAACCATACCCGGCCAACAAAGAAATAGAAAACATAGATTGCCCACCCTAGGTCACACCCTGACCTAACCAAATAGATAATTAAAAGGATCTCTAAGGTCAGGGCGTGACAGTAACTGTATAAGTGAATGTTTTCCTTCATATGAGTGCAATGGGGTTTGTTCAGTTCTTAGATATATATCAGATGGTTTGGAGGTAAGTGCAGCTTGTGTTTTTTGGGGGAAACAATTTCATTTGTCCAGAAATATTTGACTATAAAACTTCTGCAGCCCTACTGTAGGCTTGAGAACGTAATAGCGGTAGTAAAGCTTTGATAAAATCCTGCATGTCTTTACAAAGCTCCATCTGAGGGAGAAAATTATCAAACATATCTTCTCACAGACTCACACTCTTCAAGAGAATAAGTGAATAAATTATCTGAATGATTTCTTTCCATCCATACACACACTGTATATACCCTGTTTAATTACCATAGGAGACGCTAATGAGATAAATAATATGAACGGAGACAATAGCCCAGTGTGTTTACTTAAGATTGCTCAAGCTTGGGAAAAACAAATCCCTCACATATAAATTACAATAATCCCAGAACCAGAGAATCAAGAAACAACATTTTCCACCTTTAGATCAAAGTAAAGCACCATCTAATCAATGCGTATTAAATGTGTCAAAGATCAAAACAGAGTTCTCATCCTTGCATTGCTCATTGAGCTGGTATCGTATCCCAAAGTACAGAACTTTGCCACAGATCATCAGTCTGATCATTGTCTATGGTCTATTTCAGGGCCGACCAAACTGGGGACAGTTTGGTTTGTCGCGCCAGAAGGTTCCAGAAAAAGAAAAGAAAACAATTGTAGTCAAGTGAATGCGCCCCTTAGTTCATAGAACCGCAGTTACATGAGTAACCTCCGATATCCGCTTAACCTTTTGACGCGTAATTATATTATCAACTTGTTACCAATGTAATTAGAGCAGTACAAATACATGTTTTGTCATACCCGTGGTATACAGTCTGATATACCACGGCTATCAGACAATCAGCATTCAGGGCTCGAACCACCGAGTTAATGAATATTAATAATGGCCCTTGCAAAGCAAGTTATTTTTGCACGCAGTACCAGAATTCTATGCTGCTGTTCTAGAACTTGATTGTTGAATTTTGCCGCTATTCTCTGCACCCCTCACTGCATCAAAACCACATTTTATGCTTCATATTAGGCTTACAAAACTGTATTTTTTAACCACTCAATCTCTTATCCTTTCTGCCTATAGTAGTAGCAGCGAGTATCTATAGTATTATTGATAATTATTTAATTATCATCTATATTACATGTATTATTATCTGAAAGAGGCTTTGGTATTAGCCTGTGAGAAAGGACGGGAAACTGCAGGAGCTGAAACCGGTGTGATTGATACAATAGTGGCGAACAAACAAAGTGAGAGTGGGGTATAGCATATATTACATATGCCGACCATGGGAAAAGCTGGCATACGAAATACTTTTTGTTTGTTTTTTAAATTCATTTAATTTATTCTCCCCTGGAAAAACTAGGCTACAGCGGTGCGTACATTTTATCATCATGTCAACCTATTATCAACACTGGACAATTAGCTTACATGATTGCCTCGTCGCCAAGTGAGGAAGATATTTCGCAATCATCAAATGCGGTGAGTATTATGGCTTGGGTAGGTTTTAGCCTGGTCGAGGCGGAGGAGAGTGAGCAACAAAATTAGGTAGTTTGTGTGGATGATCAGATTGAATGTGTGTGTGTAATCAGCTACAGTACCAGTCAAACGTTTGGACACACCTACTCATTCCAGGGTTTTTCTTAATGTTTACTATTTTCTACATTATAGAATAATAGTGAGGACATCAACACTATGAAATAACACATATGGAATCATGTAGTAACCAAAAAAGTGTTAAACAAATATAAATATATTTGAGATTTGAGATTTTTCAAAGTAGCCACCCTTTGCCTTGATGACAGCTTTGCACACTCTTGGCATTCTCCCAACCAGCTTCATTAGGTAGTCACCTGGAATGCATTTCAATTAACAGGAGTGCCTTGTTAAAAGTTAATTTGTGGAATTTCTTTCCTTCTTAATGTGTTTAAGCCACCATCAGTTGTGTTGTGACAAGGTAGGGGTGGTATACAGAAGATAGCCCTATTTGGTAAAAGACCAAGTCCATATTATGGCAAGAACAGCTCAAATAAGCAATGAGAAACAACAGTCCATCATTACTTTAAGACATGAAGGTCAGTCAATCCGGAAAATTTAAAGAACTTTGAAAGTTTCTTCAAGTGTAGTCGCAAAAACCATCAAGCGCTATGATGAATCTGGCTTTCATGAGGACCACCACAGGAAAGGAAGACCCAGCGTTACCTCTGCTGCAGAGGATAAGTTCATTAGAGTTAACTGCACTTTAGATTGCAGCCCAAATAATGTCTTGACAGATTAACAGACACATCTCAACATCAACTGTTCAGAGGAGACTGTGAGAATCACGCTTTCATGGTCGAATTGCTGCAAAGAAACCACTACTAAAGGACACCAATAAGAAGAAGAGACTTGCTTGGACCAAGAAACACAAGCAATGGACATTAGACCGGTGGAAACATTAGACCGGTGGAAATCTGTCCTACATTGGCCATATACCACAAAATACCAAGGTGCTTTTTTCAGGTCTCGAACCACCCGGTTTATAAATCTAATTATAAACCGGGTGGTTTGACCGCTGAATGCTGATTGGCTGAAAGCCGTGGTGTATTTACAAAAAAAAATATTTTTACTGTTCTAATTACATTGGTAACCAGTTTATAATAGCAAAAAGGCAACTCGGTAGTTTGTGGTATATGGCCAATGTACCACGGCTAAGGGCTGTATCCAGGCAATCTGCATTGCGTCGTGCCTAAGAACAGCACTTAGCCATGGTATATTGGCCATAACACACCCTTCGTGCCCTATTGCTTAAATAAATATCTATTTGTCAGCACGCGACCCACCACTCAGATTATATTTTGAACCAGCAAGCCCAAAAATGTGAGCACCCCTGGTCTATGTGATAGCACTCAGGTTAACTGCTAAAACAATGCATGTTGCTTTAATGTTAAGTAACGGTAGCAATTAAGAGGCCAGTAAGGTTTCCAAAATATGCATAGGAATTTCATGTAATTTGATAGTGCAAAAAAAAAATCAAACAGGCAGTTAAGCAAGAAAGAAAATAATCTCACACATGCAAACACAGCTCACAAATAAATAAATGTCTTTCTCTCAGACACATAGACTCCATAAAACCACATGCCCCCTACCACACGAGCAGCAAAAGCCAAGTGAACACATCCCTCTCTCGATGTCTCTCACGCACTCAGTGAAAAAAACACACAGGCCCCCCCACATCCCCCATGTTTGTGTCTTGGAGGCTCTGTGGTTAGGGCTCACACACGGAACATGTTGTGTCTCTCTCATCAGAGCAGTGGATCTGCTGAAACATTTCATTTACCAAAGGAAGCCGAGCACAGACGATAGCCATTTGTTCCGTGAGCACTGTTGGTGTCTCATCTGCTCCTCTGTTAACTTCAGTTTGGAGCACAGATATAGTCATCGCAACATAAGCTCTAAATTAGCTTTCAAGTGTGAAGGAATGTATGAATACATGAACGCAGGAAGGTTCTCTAGTGTGTGTGTGTTTCCTAGTGATCATACAATATATTGCTCTGCTGATCCATACAGTAGCATATACACAATACATATATTATATTGTAAGTCTAGTGGATGACAGATGACGTAGTAAAATTGTGGGTAAAGTGCTTAACAGTGGGAAGTCATTAGAGTGCAGCAGTAGGCTGCACAGCTTTGATAATAATTGAGAACACTGTTTGGGCAGATTCCTCCTCAGTCCCCCCTAAAGTCACACATGAAAGGCATTAACTAATACAGCCATCAGCGCAGGGGAAACAGGACCAAACCACGCATCGCTCCACTCCCCTCCAACTATTGACAAAAACAAAACTTGAAGAAGACAGCTGCTGATTTGTAACTTGGCGACAAACCCCTTCAAGCAAATAAAGCAGTCATGCCAGTTTTTCTGAAAGAAAGAAATCCATTAGTTTCACTGCTGCCAAGGTCAATGAAACAGCTGGAAAATTGTGCCTAATATAGAGTTAAAATAAAATCCCCCAAAACAAGTTATCTTGAGCAATTTATTTCAATTCATCTGATGCTTCTGTTCCCTGTATTGGGTGTCTGGGAGCTCTGCCCAAATTGGTCTCCTCCTATAAGAGGGTGATCATAAGCACATCCTGGGACTTTGAGCGAGGGCCTGTGCTGACGCTGCTAGTGTTCAAGAGGGTGGGCCGGGCAGGGATGCAGCAGCCGGGGAGCCAGGCAGACAAGGACCTGCGTTCAGCACATGGAGCGCTCTCATCCAGGAACAAGGAGAGCCCAGGGGAACAAATACAACTACACCCCCCCAAAAAACGATTTCAAAACAACAACAACAAAACAACAATCCAAAAAGCCTCTTGAGCCAGCACTGGGTGATTGCCAGCTGCACTCCAGATTACCAGGCTCTGCGAGAGCCTTTTTGCAATCTCTCTGAGATGTAGCATCTCCAGCTCCTTACATTAATCAGTTCAGCTGGAGAGGGATGGATGGCGACATGCAAACCGCTCAGCACGACGCGAATGAACTCATAATCAGCAATCAGATATTCTATGGAGTGGGATGGGGGTGGATGGGGGTGGATGGGGGTGGGGGGCTCAACTCAGAAAGGTCAAGGGCCTCTCCACTGCCAGCCTACCTCCATCCACTCTCTCTCTCTCCCTCCCTCCCTCCCCCACATTGGCCCTGTCCGAATACCCATAATAGCGTACTACATACTTAAATTGCAAGTATGTACTCATCGTCGCATACTATTTATGACATAATGTTTAAAAACAGTCTGTTTTTAAAGATGTACGATTAAATAGTCATGACAATTTTAAGGACAACAAAAAACGTCTTATATTTGATCACTGCAGGAGACTCTTTGCTCATCTTTGCCATCATACATTTGTTTTTTTGTTTACTTTCAGAGAACTATCAAATCTCGAAGCACTCCTTTTATCCGGTTTGAATGCATTGCAGGTGTAAAATTCCCCAAAAGTTTACAATTCATTCATACTACATGAGAAGCCGAAATGAGTATGACATCTGGGCATTTAAAGCATACTACATTTTTGAAAATGACACATAATATAAAATGGCCTACTATTTAGAATGCTAGTATGGGTATTCGGACACGACCACTGTCTCTGTGCAATTCCTCATGTGTTGGCCACACTGCTCCACTCACTGTATAGTAGAGGAGCTCAAGGCAAAAACACTGGAATGTTTATTTGATGTCATTTTAAGTGAACCAAAAAAATCTGTGAGGTCAAAAGATCTATGCAATTTACATCACACTGGTTTGAATACAATGGGCTATTTTACAAATAGAAAAAAAAGGAGCCAATAAATTATTGGCTTGGATGAAGAGGTATTTTTTCAATAGCATTCTGCTCCTGAATATGCTATGTACTGTGTTTTCAAACTAAGTTCATTACACTGCATAGCATATTTTAAATCCTTTCATCTAGTAATTAGTACTGAAGCAAGCATCATTTACTTTAATTCGAACAAATATATGTGCATAAAAATCAAATATAAGTGGTCTGTTACAACAAGGCTGTTTTCCAATGTTATTTATGATGATCATAATAAGATGCATTCCACACAGCTTAGGTTGGAGAAGTTGTTCCTAAAGCCCAAAACCTTGAGAGATACTTTCACTCTGAGGCCTGCATGGGCCTCTATGAGGCATTCCTCCATTATCTGCTCCATTCTGCTGTGTTGTGGCAACACATGACCAGAGTCAGGACAGAGGCTCTCAGATGGGGAGGGCCCACAGGTCACCGATACATCCTGTTTCTTTCCATTACCTGCATGTGATGTGAAGTACCCCGCTGGGACAGCACCCCCTAGTGCTGCGGAGTACTACTCCACCTGAGTGGTTGTGTTTCTCTACATGCTGAAGGACATGCAGGTGCCTGATCAGAGCTAAATGATGCCATTCCACAAGTAGCCCCCCTGAAGGCCTCTGCAGGGACATCTAATCAAACTGCTCACTCAGTTCCCTCTCTTTTGTAATCACGTTGTGTCACGGTATGCCTGTTGCGACGATCTTTGTTCAATTGTTTTTTATGCCTGTTCCCTGATTTCATCAACATTCCAGTCACTACTCATTTATCATCCCTCATTCCCTCCCTGGATCCATGTATGAGCTATAGCAGTTCTCCATGGAGAGGAGATGCATGCCCCAGCATGTCCCACCTCTAACCTCTGGCATGAGGTACCCCTGCCCCCCTTATCGGGGTAATCTAGTGTAGCTAGCTGTAACATGCACATAACACAACATAACAGTGCTGAGTAGAACAGGGTGGTGCTCCAGTCAGAAGGGCCTTGCTTATGTTATGTGTGTGTTATTTCTTACATTATTAGCCCAGAAAATGTTTGTGTTGTTACATACAGCCGGAAATAACTTTTGGATATCAGAGTGGCAGTCACTCTCCAGCATTACGACCAGGAATACGACTTTCCCGAATTGGATCCTTTGTTCGTACCCCCCAGGGGAATTGAATTTATCCCAGAGGCTGCTCCGAGACGCCGTCAGCGGAGAAGAGGTATTCGGAGTGGACTTCTAGTCCGACTCAGAAGGCGTGCACACCATCCACTGCTTCCGAGTATATTACTCGCTAATGTTCAGTCTCTGGACAATAAAGTAGATGAGCTCAGGGCGAGGATCTCCTTCCAGAGAGACATCAGGGACTGTAACATACTCTGTTTCACAGAATCATGGCTCTCTCCAGATATACTGTCCCCGTCCATAAAGCCAGCTGAGTTCTCAGTACATCGCACAGATAGGAATAAAGAACTCTCCGGGAAGAAGAAAGACAGGGGTGTATGTTTCATGATTAACTACTCATGGTGTGATTGTGATAACGTACAGAAACTCAAGTCCTTTTGTTCACCCGACCTCGAATACCTTACAATCAAATTCAGACCGTATTAACTCCCAAGAGAATTCTCTTCAGTTATAGTCACAGCCGTGCATATTCCCCCTCAAGCCGATAACACGGCAGCCCTCAAGGAACTACACTGGACTTTGTGCAAATTGGAAAGCATATAAATCCCTTGACCACTGCTACTCCAACTTCCAGGATGCCTACAAGCCCCCCCCCCCCCCCACTCCCTCCCGCCCTTCCTTCGGCAAATCAGATCATTACTCCATTTTGTTCATCCCTTCCTATAAGCAGAAACTCAAACAGGAAGTACCCGTGCTAAGGTCTATTCAATGCTGGTCTGACCAATTGGAATCCATGCTTCAAGATTGTTTTGATCTACAGTATATATACACTGACATGGTGATTGAGTTCATCAGGAAGTGTTGTTCCCACTGTGACTATTAGAACCTACCCAAATCCGAAACCGTGGATAGATGGCAGCATACGCGCAAACTGAAAGTGCAAACCACCGCATTTAACCATGGCAAGTGTAACGATTTTTGGCGTCTGAAGAAGAGTAGTCGGACCAAAGCGCAGCGTGGTAAGTGTTCATGCTTTTTTTTTTAGAACAGAACACTATAATAAAATAACAAGAGAATAAATGAAACCGAAACAGTCCTGTAAGGTGCAAAACACTAAACAGAAAATAACTACCCACAAAAACCATGTGTGAAAAAGCTACCTAAGTATGCGTCTCAATCAGAGACAACGATAGACAGCTGCCTCTGATTGAGAACCACACCCGGCCAAACACAAAGAAATACAAAACACAGAAAATGAACATAGAATGCCCACCCAAATCACACCCTGACCAAACAAAAATAGAGACATAAAAAGCTCTCTACGGTCAGGGCGTGACAGCAAGGTGACTGGGAATGTAGTCAAATACAAACAGTGTAATTATGCCCTCCGTAAGGCAATCAAACAGGCAAGAGACAAAGTGGAGTCGCAATTCAATGACTCAGATGCAAGATGTATGTGGCAGGGTCTACAGACAATCATGGATTACAAAGGGAAAACCAGCCATGTCACGGACACTGACGTCTTGCTCCCAGAGAAGCTAAACACTATCTTCACCCGCTTTGAGGTTAACACAGTGCCACCGATGCAACCCGCTGCCAAGGACTGTGGGCTCTCGTTCTCTGTGGTCGACATAAGTAAGACATTTAAACGTGTTAACCCTCGCAAGGCTTCCGGCCCAGACGGCATCCCTAGCTGCGTCCTCAGAGCATGCGCAGACCAGCTGGCTGGAGTTTTTACGGACATATTCAATCTCTCCTTGTCCCAGTCTGCTGTCCCCACTTGCTTCAAGATGTCCACCATTGTTCCTGTACCCAAGAAAGCAAAGGTAACTGAACTAAATGACTATCACCCCGTAGGACTCACTTCTGTTATCGTGAAGTGCTTTGAGAGGCTAGTTAAGGATCATATCACCTCTACCTTACCTTACGTGACACCCTAGACCCACTTCATTTTGCATACCGCCCTAATAGATCCACAGACGATGCAATCGCCATCGCACTGCACACTGCCCTATCCCACCTGCTGTTCATTGACTATAGCTCAGCCTTCAACACCATAGTACCCTCCAAGCTCATCATTAAGCTCGGGGCCCTGGGTCTGAACCCCGCTCTGTGCAACTGGGTCCTAGACTTCCTGACGGGCCGCCCCCAGGTGGTGAACGTAGAAAACAACAACTCGGCTTCACTGATCCTCAACACAGGGGCACCACAAGGGTGCATACTCAGCCCCCTCCTGTACTTCCTGTTCACCCATGACTGCTTGGCCACGCATGCCTCCAACTCAATCATCAAGTTTGCATACAAAACACAACAGTTGTAGGCCAAATTACCAACAATGATGAGAAAGCCTACAGGGAGGAGGTGAGCGCCCTGACGGAGTGGTGCCAGGAAAATAACCTCTCCCTCAACATCAACAAAACGAAGGGCATGATTGTGGAAACAGCCGAGAGAGCACACCCCTATCCACATCAACGGGCCCGCAGTGGAGAAGGTGAAAAACTTCAAGTTCCTCGGTGTACACATCACCGACGATCTGAAATGGTCCACCTACACAGACAGTGTGGTGAAGAAGGCGCAAACAGTGTCTCTTCAACCTCAGGAGGCTGAAGAACTTCGGCTTGGGCCCTAAGACCCTCACAAACCTTTACAAATGCACAATTGAGAGCATCCAGTCGGGCTGTATCACCGCCTGGTACGGCAACTGCACAGCCCACAACCGAAGGGTTCTCCAGAGGGTGGTGCGGTCTGACCAATGTATCACCGGGGGCACACTGCCTGCCCTCCAGGACACCTACAGCACCACCCAAAAAGATCATCAAGGACAACAACCAACCGAGCCACAGCCTGATCACCCCGCTACCATCCAGAAGGCCAGGTCAGTACAGGTGCATCAAAGCTGGGGCCGAGAGACTGAAAAACAGCTTCTATCTCAAGGCCATCAGACTGTTAAATAGCCATCTCTAGCCGGCTACCACCCAGTTACTCAACCCTGCACCTTAGAGGCTAATGTCCTATATACATAGACATTGAATCACTGGTCACTTTAATAATGGAACACTAATCACTTTAATAATGTTTAAATACTGCTTTACTCATTTCATATGTACAGTGGGGAGAACAAGTATTTGATACACTGCCGATTTTGCAGGTTTTCCTACTTACAAAGCATGTAGAGGTCTGTCATTTTTATCATAGGTACACTTCAACTGTGAGAGACGGAATCTAAAACAAAAATCCAGAAAATCACATTGTATGATTTTTAAGTAATTAATTTGCATTTTATTGCATGACATAAGTATTTGATCACCTACCAACCAGTAAGAATTCCGGCTCTCACAGACCTGTTAGTTTTTCTTTAAGAAGCCCTCCTGTTCTCCACTCATTACCTGTATTAACTGCACCTGTTTGAACTCGTTACCTGTATAAAAGACACCTGTCCACACACTCAATCAAACAGACTCCAACCTCTCCACAATGGCCAAGACCAGAGAGCTGTGTAAGGACATCAGGGATAAATTGTAGACCTGTACAAGGCTGGGATGGGCTACAGGACAATAGCCAAGCAGCTTGGTGAGAAGGCAACAACTGTTGGCACAACTATTAGAAAATGGAAGAAGTTCAAGATGACGGTCAATCACCCTCGGTCTGGGGCTCCATGCAAGATCTCACCTCGTGGGGCATCAATGATCATGAGGAATGTGAGGGATCAGCCCAGAACTACACGGCAGGACCTGGTCAATGACCTGAAGAGAGCTGGGACCACAGTCTCAAAGAAAACCATTAGTAACACACTACGCCGTCATGGATTAAAATCCTGCAGCGCACGCAAGGTCCCCCTGCTCAAGCCAGCGCATGTCCAGGCCCGTCTGAAGTTTGCCAATGACCATCTGGATGATCCAGAGGAGGAATGGGAGAAAGTCATGTGGTCTGATGAGACAAAAATAGAGCTTTTTGCTCTAAACTCCACTCGCCGTGTTTGGAGGAATAGAAGGATGAGTACAACCCCAAGAACACCATCCCAACCGTGAAGCATGGAGGTGGAAACATCATTCTTTGGGGATGCTTTTCTGCAAAGGGGACAGGACGACTGCACCGTATTGAGGGGAGGATGGATGGGGCCATGTATCGCGAGATCTTGACCAACAACCTCCTTCCCTCAGTAAGAGCATTGAAGATGGGTCGTGGCTGGGTCTTCCAGCATGACAACGACCCGAAACACACAGCCAGGGCAACTAAGGAGTGGCTCCGTAAGAAGCATCTCAAGGTCCTGGAGTGGCCTAGCCAGTCTCCAGACCTGAACCCAATAGAAAATCTTTGGAGGGAGCCGAAAGTCCGTATTGCCCAGCGACAGCCCCGAAACCTGAAGGATCTGGAGAAGGTCTGTATGGAGGAGTGGGCCAAAATCCCTGCTGCAGTGTGTGCAAACCTGGTCAAGAACTACAGGAAACGTATGATCTCTGTAATTGCAAACTAAGGTTTCTGTACCAAATATTCAGTTCTGCTTTTCTGATGTATCAAATACTTATGTCATGCAATAAAATGCAAATTAATTACTTAAAAATCATACAATGTGATTTTCTGGATTTTTGTTTTAGATTCCTTCTCTCACAGTTGAAGTGTACCTATGATAAAAAATTACAGACCTCTACATGCGTTGTAAGTAGGAAAACCTGCAAAATCGGCAGTGTATCAAATACTTGTTCTCCCCACTGTATATACTGTATTTTAGTCAATACCACTCCGACATTGCTTGTCCTAATATTTATGTACTTCTTAACTTCATTCTTTTACTTTAGATTTGTGTGTATTGTTGTGAATTGTTAGATATTGTTAGATATTACTGCACTGTTGGAGCTAGGAACACAAGCATTTCGCTACACCCACAATAGCATCTGCTAAATATGTGTATGGGACCAACACAATTTGATTTGATGTCACTCTTAGGTCAATTACAGCAGAGAACCCCTCTCCTTTCATCAGCCCACCCTTGACAGATAAGGGTGAAACAGCCCACAAACAACAGTTTCTCTTCTAGCCTGCCACTTCACACTTACCTAGCGCACATACTGTATTTGATTACAGCTGAGAACTGAGCAGCTTGGCTTGTCAGAGAAAAGCATTTCAACAGTGGGGTGAGGTGAGGGGACCTGATGGAGCTGGGGATAAGATACAGTGCCTTCAGGAAGTATTCATAACCCTTGACTTATTCCATATTTTGTTGTGTTACAGCAAATTCAAAATGTATAAAATATATTTTTTAATTTCACCCATCTACACACGCAAATTTCTGGGGAAGGGTATAAAACAATTTCTAGAGTGTTTAACGTTTCCAAGAGCACAGTGGTCTCCATCAATGGGAATTGGAAAAATATGTAACCACCCAGACTCTGCCTAGAGCTGGCCGTCCAACCAAACTGAGTAAGGGGCCACACAAGATGCAAGATGAACCTTGGTCAGGGAGGTGACAAAGAAGCCAATGACCACTCTGACAGAACTACAGAGTTCCTTGGCTGAGATGGGGGAATGGTCTCTACAGCACTTCACCAATTTGGGCTTTATGGGAGAGTGGCCAGACGGAAGCCACACCTGAGAGAAAGGCAGGACAGCACGCCTGGAGTTCGCAAAAATGCATGTGAAAGACTATAAGATCAATAGGCAAAAGAGTATGTGGTCTGATGAGAGAAAACTGTAACTGGCCTGAATGCAAAGCGCTATGTCTGGAGAAAACCAGGGACAGCTCATCACCCGTCTAACATCATCCCCGATCCCGTGTGGCTCACTTGGTAGAACATGGCACTTGCAACACCAGGGTTGTGGGTTTGATTCCCATGGGGGACAAGTATGAAAAATGTATTCACTCACTACTGTAAGTCACTCTGGATAAGAGTTTCTGCTAAATGACTCAAATGTAAAACTTGAAGCATGGTAGCAGCATCATGCTATGGGGATGCTTTTCAGGGACTGGGAGGATGGAGGGAGCCAAATACAGGCAAATCCTTGATGAGAACCTGCTTCAGAGTGCAAACAACCTTAGAAAGTAAATCTTTGCCCTAGTCTAACAGGACAATGACCCCAAGCATATAGCCAATGCAACCCTGGAATGGCTTCAGAACAAGAACGTGACAGTCCTTGAGTGGCCCAGACTTTAATCCCATGGACAGACTTGACGATTGCTGTTCACCAAAATACTCAAGGAAGAATGGGAGAAAATCCCTAAATCCTGATGCGCAAAGCTGATACAGACATACCCAAGAGGACTCAAAGCTGTAATTTCCGCCAAAGGTGCTTCCACTAAGTATTGACTCTGGGGTGTGAATACTTATGTACATTTGATATTTCTGTATTTCATATTGAATACATTTGCAAAAAATTCTAAAAACAAATTTCCACTTTGTAATTATGGGGTATTGTGTGTAGATGGGTGAGAAACAAATGTATTTCATCCATGTTGAATTCAGTCTGTAAAACAACAACATGTAGAATAAATCATATGAATACTTTCTGAA
Source organism: Salvelinus alpinus (assembly GCF_045679555.1). Taxonomy (NCBI): domain Eukaryota; kingdom Metazoa; phylum Chordata; class Actinopteri; order Salmoniformes; family Salmonidae; genus Salvelinus; species Salvelinus alpinus. Next base: position 34,619,024 of record NC_092094.1, on the reverse strand, counting down.
GGCACGATATCTGACATGGAGGAATAGAGACTAGAGAGGTTTGTCTCTGGCCTTTTTTAATGGCTTTATTTACTGCAGCATTGGAGAGAAGCACAAAGGTAGCTAGCAGGGGAAACAGCTGAACAGTGCAGGAGGCTCTGGGGAGAGATGTATTAACTCTATCTCTCGAGTTCCTCACCTATACATCTCTATACCCCCATCTCTCCATCTCCCTCCCCCTTCTCTCTCAAAGCAACCCCGGTGCCAACACCTCTCTCCTTATGTGTCTTTATTCCTCAGCATTTGAGTCAGACAAAACGCAAAATCAATAATGCTTTTTCTTCCCCATTTCCTCTTTGATGCAACTTCAAAAGGCCAGTGGACAGCCCTCTAGAGATCTGTGGAGAAAAAAAGGCAATGCTACAAGACACGCACAGAATAAAAGTACTCAGAAAACCATTCCCCTCTTCAATCTGTTAAATCACTTTTAACTTCTTTGCCCCGGCAGGAGGAGCTTGGGAGGACACTGCAGGTGCAGGAGAGTGCCAGCAAAGAAGTCAGAGAAACACACCATGGATATAACATCAGATCGATAACATACAGTATAGATCATAAAATGACATTGTGTTGAAATTATATCAATTGTGAAAATGTATGCATATCATGGACATGGTGTGATTCACATCCAGACAACAGGTCAATGGATACTGAGACTACAGATAAACACTGATACTGCATACAGAGCTGTCTCTATCCAAAGGCCCTTTGAAGACTGACAGCAACAGATAATCCCCTTTCTGCTCTTAGTGCACAATCCACTGGCTACTCTCAATACACTCCTCTAATATCTATCTCTCTCTCTCTCTCACTCTCTCACTCTCACTCTTTCGCTCTCACTCCCTCTCTCACTCTTTCACGCTATCTCACTATTTCGCTCTCTCGCACTCTTTCACTCTCTCTCTCTCACTCTTTCGCTCTCTCTCACTCTTTCGCTCTCTCTCACTCTTTCGCTCTCTCTCTAAGCTGAAAAACAAACATTCCTCTAAATGTATGTGTAAAATAATCTATTTCTGTATGTGAATGTTGAGGTGGAGTGATTGGGTGGTGCAGGACCAGGTGGACCTGTACTGAGTGTGTTATGAGGTGTGCTGAGGGAGGGCCTATTATGGCACTTTTGTACAGTAGGCACTCCTAAATGCTATAGGACGGGAAGACACTTCAAAGAATCCATATGTGTGTGCACTTAAATACAGAGTGAGAGTTAAAGCAGAAAATGACTCCTTATATTAGAGCTTTCTGCTCAGCAGGGAACTGTAAAATCAGAAATGGGATAATATTGTAATACTACAGTATATCCTGAGTTATCGACTTCATGAGCCACTGTGTTTGTATGAGACCACACCTTGATTAAAAATAAGGCAGGAGAGTGTGATCTGATATAACCTCAAGTTAGTGAGTGAGTTAATCTGTCAGGAGTGTGAGGTGTGACTAGCAACCAGGTGCATTGCCAAGCTGTCAGGCATCCTCAAGTGCTAGAGTGGAGGCCTGGGCATATCATGGCACAGTGTAGCCATAGCCAGAGCCATAGCATACGGCAGGGTACAGGGTAGCAGTATCAGTGCTGGGTTCTGCCCTGTGTTAGGCTCAATCTCCTTCCTGCAGTCTCCTCTATCACTCCAAACTGCACGTCCCTGTCCTCAGAGCCTCTATGGAGCTAAATAAAAAATCCATGCTCTCAATGGGCAATCAATATCTCATTAACCAGTCCGTCCACACGCGGCCAGGCAGCCAGGATGTGCGTCGGTCAGTCGGTCGGTCTCACAGCGCGTTCCAGACAGCGGCACACCTCCCACTCTTTAATAACCTGTGGAAATGCCACTCCGCGTCCTCACCCAAGGCATTGTGCAGGGAGAGATCTGAGCATACATGGCTCCAAAACACACCAAATTCCTCTCTAAGAGGCGGCTGTTAGCTTACTAACTACTCTTACATTGCCATTAGTAATAATGGATGGCTGGATGGGCTCTGAGAATACGAAATCTAACTCAAAATAAATTTTGTTTGTTTTCATAAACAGATAGGCGATATAATATAATAACATTAAAACCAATGAGGTAAATTATACTATAAAAAGACATTATACTATAAAAGGAGATTATGTTTTGAGAATTTTTTTATTTTGATTATAACACATTTTTAAGATTAGGTTAAAAAAGTGATGATCGGTTTCTCTTGTCGTGGTGAGGCTATTCAGACAATAATATGTAAATGTTTGTTGATCTGATATGAATAAAAAACGGGACTTTGTAAGAAACATCATTCTTACCTGGTCACTCTTATTTTCAACCCTCACTTGTGGGCAAAAATTTGTTTTGATTTTTGACTGGCTTTCCGTGTTCTCAGTTCCTAACTGGATAATACCCAATCTTGTTAACCTCTGGTGTGATGCTGGAACCCTGCAGCACGCGGCAGTAGTCCAGAGCACTTCACCCGCTTGCTGATAGGACGAGACAAAGAGCACCAAAGCTACAGCAAATATTTACTGCCTTATTAACATGGAATTTAGCTGTACGTTTTCTCCATCCCCTGAACAATGTTTACAGTCTAGTAGACACTCGTGGTAAATCACATAGTTATGCACTGTCTGTATGCAAAACAGAAGCTTCATATTCATATCTTGATGACAGGTTAATTATAATGTAGATGAAACACACTTTATTTTTTTCTGTCTTTTGGTACATCAAACGTCTTTCTTAAATTATGTAATTAATATTTAGAATTTTCATCTTAATTGTGCTGAGTAGGCTGGCTAATTTGCATGGGGTAATGAGAGGGATGTTTCCATTACAGGTAATTAGGTACTTGTGAGGCAGTGGTGTGGCTGTGTGACTGGAGAGAGAGAGAGAGAGAGAGAGAGAGAGAGAGAGAGAGAGAGAGAGAGAGAGAGAGAGAGAGAGAGAGAGAGAGAGAGAGAGAGAGAGAGAGAGAGAGAGAGAGAGAGAGAGAGAGAGAGAGAGAGAGAGAGAGAGAGAGAGAGAGAGAGAGAGAGAGAGAGAGAGAGAGAGAGAGAGAGAGAGAGAGAGAGAGAGAGAGAGAGAGAGAGAGAGAGAGAGAGAGCTCTGTTGTTTAGTAGCGACATATAAAACACAATCTTTTGTAAAAATACATATCAATACACAACTCCTCTGGGTGAGTACATGCCAGCATGGCCTGGAAATATTTTCTCTATCTCATATTGTTCTGACAATTGTCACATAGAAACCTCATTAGGAGGAAGGATGTTTGATGTGCTTTTTACATTTGCAACACAAACCATTTTTTGGAAAATCTCTATGAAAGTGTCCTATACATGCCTCCTGTAAGACCCTATGATCTGTGAACAATATGATACAGACAACATCTTGGTGTCATTCAACTCCTAATAGTGTTCTCTAAAATATGGAGTATCGCTACATTGTGAAATAACATTTTACACATGAATGTATTCCACATTAAAACTATTAATATGAATATATCAAAAGTACCCTTTTCTATTTTGTTCATTTTTAGACATATTGTTTTAAACAATATACTCTATAAGTACATCACATTTTCAGAGTAGGCTCTCTGAATCTTTTAAAGTTATGATCAGTTTTATGAGCACCACCAATACAGTTCATAGGAAAATTGATTCAAAGGGAACTCCCTCTGCTGTTGATTTGCTGAATGTGCAATCTTACAGGAGGGCTGTGATTGGTTAATGATCTATGTATAAAATGGATAATTTCTTCAAACGTAGCAGAGAGCCTACTCTGGAAATGTGATCTGTTTGAAGAGTATATTGTTCCAAACATCATGTCAAATGGAAAATCAAAAAGGGTATGAAGGATATGAAAACTTATTTTTTATTATTTAAATTGTATTTCAGAATATAGACATACTCCAAAGTATAAAGAGTATAATGACAACAATATGTTGTCTGTATCATATTGTTCACAGATCATAGGGTCTTACAGGAGGCATGTATAGGTCTAAAAAGGGCCTAAAATGACCACTTTCATCATGATGTACCAATCAAATAAGTATCTATTTGGAAAGGCTTCAAATCCTCAAAAACCTATTCCAGTTCATTGATGTATTGTGATAAGATTTAACTGAATAATGACAATATTGGTTAATGGATTCAATGCAGACCTGCCCTTACACAGTAATTAAAACATCTTGATTGAATGCAGACCTGCCCTTACACTGTAATGAATACATCTTGATTCAAGGCAGACCTACCCTTACACTGTAATGAATACATCTTGATTCAATGCAGACCTGCCCTTACACTGTAATAAATACACCTGGATTCAATGCAGACCTGCCCTTACACTGTAATAAATACATCTGGATTCAATGCAGACCTGCCCTTACACTGTAATGAATACATCTTGATTGAATGCAGACCTGCCCTTACACTGTAATGAATACATCTGGATTCAATGCAGACCTGCCCTTACACTGTAATGAATACATCTTGATTCAATGCAGACCTACCCTTACACTGTAATAAATACACCTGGATTCAATGCAGACCTGCCCTTACACTGTAATAAATACATCTGGATTCAATGCAGACCTGCCCTTACACTGTAATGAATACATCTTGATTCAATGCAGACCTGCCCTTACACTGTAATAAATACATCTGGATTCAATGCAGACCTGCCCTTACACTGTAATAAATACATCTGGATTCAATGCAGACCTGCCCTTACACTGTAATAAATACATCTGGATTCAATGCAGACCTGCCCTTACACTGTAATGAATACATCTTGATTCAATGCAGACCTGCCCTTACACTGTAATAAATACATCTGGATTCAATGCAGACCTGCCCTTACACTGTAATAAATACATCTGGATTCAATGCAGACCTGCCCTTACACTGTAATAAATACATCTGGATTCAATGCAGACCTGCCCTTACACTGTAATGAATACATCTTGATTCAATGCAGACCTGCCCTTACACTGTAATGAATACATCTGGATTCAATGCAGACCTGCCCTTACACTGTAATGAATACATCTTGAAAAATAACGGAAATTGTATCTGGAATAAAAACTGGAAAGGGAAAAAAATGTATTTGATTTTGCACAGCTACACCAATAAAGAAATATATTTCTACATTTTCCATATTCAAAATAAGTCTATATTAAAGGGCATTGGGTTAGAGTGCTGATCTTTCAAATCTGCCTCAGTGTCACAAAATGTCATTCTCCCACAATTTCACACATCTCTGTCAACAACGTAATCTCACTCTATCACAGGAATTTCACACATTGTGATCAAGTGCGCGTTCAAAACTTCACACAACTGTCCCTCTCGGTAAAGAGGTGGTCAAGATCATATTCTCAGATTTTTCAAGTCTCAGTGTAAAAAAAAGAAAAGAAATATGAATGTAGTGGAAAATGCAAAAATGTTTCCACACAATATATGTATTAGAAATATATGTATTAGAAATGCAGTGATTGGTGAGGATGTACTGTAGCATCTAACACACAATGACAGATGCCTGAGATTCACAGTGACTATTTTCTGTGTGTTTGTGTGTATGTGTAAGAGCACGTAATGCTTGGGTATGCATATGTGTATATGCAAGAATGAGTGTGTGTGTGTGTGTGTGTGTGTGTGTGTGTGTGTGTGTGTGTGTGTGTGTGTGTGTGTGTGTGTGTGTGTGTGTGTGTGTGTGTGTGTGTGTGTGTGTGTGTGTGTGTGTGTGTGTGTGTGTGTGTGTGTGTGTAAATGGATGTGAATGCATTGTTCGTGGCCCACAAGGGGTTGGTGATGGTGTGTGTGCCTGCATGTGTATTTGTGCATGCATACGTGAGTGTGTGTGTTTGACTGTATGATGGTGGGGGTGGGAGAACTGGGATTAAGCATGCAGGATCACGACACTGAGACTGGGAGGAGGACCCAGCCTTACTCCCATGGCCATGCTTGTATACCCAACTACCAAAAAATAGGTCAGTGGAACACAAGAAACACAGCAGTATCAACTCAAAGAATCCTAGTCTGCCAGTTGCGCCAGCCAGTGCCTTGTCGCCCCGTCTGCAAGCCACGTTCAACACTACCAGTCTGCCATGCAACTCTCCCCTCCGAACAGACAAACACGTCCTCTGGAATGGAACAGAATTAATAGCCCAGGAGAAAGAACTGCTAAAGGGACCCCTGAACCCCCCTGAAACCCCCGTCCCGGCCGTCCCCTCCCCTCGTCCACCCCCCTATGTCTACCCTTCAAAACCTGGAATTGTCGCAAGAGCTGGAGGGCTGTATTTCTCATCAGAAAGAGATCAGTGCTATAGTATGACCACACTGACTCTAATTTATTAAACACACACCAGCACAGAGAAAGCACACATAACAGATACCATGAGAGTAACAGTCCTATCCACTTAAGAGAATCAGCCCAACACACACGTCTTATCATCTGTTTTGAATTTCTAACTTGATTTCCTCCCAGAATAGATTTTTTGTTGTTGATATTTCCACAGCTTAATTCCCTGGTAATAAACACATTCTGAGGCAGTCTCTCTCTCTCTCTTTGCAGGGAACTGAATTGGAGAGTTGGCAGGCAGTGAATAGAGAGAAGCTTCACTTCCCTACTTGTTACTCTAGCTGCCTACTGCACCGTGGAAACAGCATGCATGCATTCTGCTCTTACCTTTCATAGCTGAAATCACAAAATACATCATTAAGCTCCGAGTCCATAAGAGAGTACTATCACCAGCTAAAAGCCCTCCACTGCTGTCTCAGCAGCAGCTGGCCAGCACAGCTCTGTCTCTCAGCCTCCGAGCATGAACACACGAGAATCCATGTGACTGTGACATCAGCACTCATGTCCGCCTGTTCCCACCCCCTGCTTTTGATTGGCAAAGCAGGCAGCCAGTGGGGGCGCTGAGAGCTCAGGCGCTGTTTGCAGTACTGAGGCTTGTCTGAGGGCTCGCTAGACACAGCACACTTTCACTATCTTGTCTTGCTTATCGTTTAGTGCCAGGATAAAGTCATAACAGTTTCTCTGCCAGAAACAAAAATTCCATTCCCTTTTTTGCTTTCATAATGTAAAGAAAATAGGACAACTAAGGAATGAGAAGAAAAAAGTTCAAGAGAGACTGGAATAGAGAGAAAAGGGAAGATAAATAAAATAAGTAGACGAATACATTCAATGAGAATGAGGGAAGGAGATAATATAGAAAACACAAAAGGGAGATAATCTAGAGAGGCTGTCTAATTCCCTGTGGCTCAGTGATAACAGAAGTCCTCTCTTCATTTTCTCTAGATGGTACTACTCATTCTGCCTCCAGATGTCTAACTGCAGAGCAGCGGTGGGGCCTTACAGAGTCCAGACGGACGAGTGGAGGACGGATGAGTGGAGGTTCAGCCCATCCCGACCTCTCCACAGGACTCACACACCTCTCACCTCCTGTCCCCCTCTCCCACGGCTCACACACGCAAGCTCTGGCAGGTGAGAAAGGGGAGATAGTGACGAAAGGGTTTGGCTGATCCCCTCCACCCCACAGTGACTAGCGGATGAGTTTCTCTCTATTGTTTTCTCTCACCCTCTCTCTCTCTCTCTCTCGCTCCTATAATAATCTGTTCAGACCCCTTACCAGCTGGCACTATCTGACACAATATTCTGTTCATAGTGCCATCCGGCTCTGGCCAATAACCGGGTTCATTTTGAATTTCAATATCATCCCTTCTCAAGAAATATTCAAAATACTTCATTGCATTATTTAGACAACTTTCATGCTAATAGTTTGGACTGGCAGTTTTACCAAATTCATTTGCAATTTTTAACATGCCCAGTTATTATTTGGCAAACATCCCTCTAATGTTCCATGTGTATATGTCTACAGCCAACTTGTCCTATTGGTACTGCTGCAGGAAGGGTATACTGTGTATACAGTAGGGATCACGACCTATGATACATCAAGTATGCAAATGAACCTCCTGCCCATGACGCCATAAATCTAGCAAATGAACGTGTTTCATTACGACCTCTACATGATCCATTAGAGAAACTATAAACACATTAGCTCATGTTATGTCAACACGGGTCTGTCACTGCACACAATCTAATGAACAAAATAGAATTCAGCTGCAGATATCATCAAATGAAGCGTGTCATGGTTACAAACGAGTGAACGTGATGAGGTGGTAAACACATTTAATTCCCCCGTCACACTGAAACCTAGTGTCTCTCAGGTTGGATAACCACAATACTCTATGTTGCTCTCTATATAAGTCAGTCTGCTGGCCCACGCAGAACCAGGTTAAACTGTCACTTTCAGCACAGAAAACACTGTGGTGTGGTTGCCTTGGCCGTGTGCTACTAGTTGCTACAGTATCAGTAAGTCTAAAACCAGGAGCCATCTCACTGCTATTGTTGTGAGGTCCTTGTTTATAAAACAGCATGGCTTTGGCCCCTGGGCGGCCAGGCCCCACTGTGACCTCACATACACTCTCTCCTGGCTGCACTCTGCTCTGCACTTTCTTCCCAAACTTTCAGATGACTGCAGATAACAACAGTTTAGTCTAAAGACTGCTTATCTCTGAGGAAAGGAACATCTACAGTACACTACACTGTCTGTGTATGAAAGACAGAGTGGGAAGGATAGATTATAGTTTGTTTGTGTCTGTATGTTTACTGTACGTGAATCTGTATGACTTTTGTAAAACCTTGGTTGAGGACAATGTGTGAAAGCACCCACCGGCCATCATTGACACAATAAGGACCAGACAAGCTAAATGCCTTCTATGCTCGCTTCAAGGCAAGAAACACTGAACCATGCATGAGAGCACGAGCTGTTTCAGATGACTGTGTGATCATTCTCTCCGTACCTAATGTGAGTAAGACCTTTAAACAGGTTAACATTCACAAGGCCGTAGGGCCAGACTGATTACCAGGACGCATACTCAGAGCATGCACTGACCAGTTGGCAAGTGTCTTCACAGACATTTTCAACCTCTCCCTGACCAAGCATGTAATATCTACATGTTTCAAGCATACCACCATAGTCCCTGTGCCCAAGAATGCCAAGGTAACCTGTCTAAATGAGTATCGCTCTGTAGCACTCACATTTGTAGCCATGAAATGCTTTGAAAGGCTGGTCATGGCTCACATCAACACCATCATCCCATCCCTGGACCCACTCCAATTCGCATACCGCCCCAACAGACCCACAGATGATGTAATCTCTATTGCACACCACACTGCCCTCTCCCACCTGGACAAGAGGAACACCTATGTGAGAATGCTGTGCATTGACTTCAGCTCAGCATTTAACACCATAGTGCCCTCCAAGCTCATCACTAAGCTAAGGACCCTGGGACTGAACTCCTCTCTCCACAATTGGATCCGGGACTTCCTAATGGGCCGCCCCCAGGTGGTGAGGGTAGGCAAAAACCCATCCGCCTTTGCTGGCCTTCCACATGGGGGCCCCTCAGGGGTGCATGCTTAGTCCTCTCCTGTACTCCCTGTTCACCCACAACATTGTGGCCGCGCACGACTACAACACCATCATTAAGTTTGCTGACGACACCACGGTGGTAGGCCTGATCAACATCGACGATAAGACCCTATTTGGTTGTAATATTATCACCTCTTGAATAGCATACTCACAACTACAAATGTCTGATTATTCCATGCAAAATAATTGATTACATTTGCATAGTGGCAGCAGGTAGCATAGTGGTTAGAGCGCTGGGCCAGTGACTGAAAGGTTGCTGGATCGAATCCCTGAATTGACAAGGTAAAAATCTGTCGTTCTGAACAAGGCAGTTAACTCACTATTCCCTGGGTGCCGTGGATGTCAATTATGGCAGCCCCCCGCACCTCTCTGATTCAGAGGGGTTAAATGTGGAAGATGCATTCAGTCACACAACTGACAAGGTATGCCATTTAGCTCTATCATCAGAGTTATACAGCAAATAACTGCATGCTTTCAGGATCAGTAAATATCATTTGATCGTGTACTGTAATTCCAGATTTGTGAGGGTAGCCTCACGATATCTCTCAATATTGGCCACCATTAATTGAATATTTGAGTGATATAAAATAAAAGTGAAGTATATCTGACAAGTATGAGTGGTTTAGGTTAATTTCCCATCCTTTGTTGGCTCTGCCTGTCAAGCAGCTGTCACGGATCCCTCCGGAACTTTCATTACGCACACCTGTCCCCTATTCCCACTTATTAGTACTTGTATAAGTGTGCCCTTTGGTTTCCATTGGGCTGTCAATTATTGTTACAATGTCCGTTGGTGCGCATGAGTACCTGTGCTGTGTGTTTTGGCTTTCGTGCCACTGTGGATAGCGCAGATGATTACGGGTCTCGTCCAATGTGTTAATCATTGTGTGCGTGTGTTATTTATTCTGTTTTGGGTTTCTACCCTGTGTTTTGTTACGTGTTTGTTTGGTCTTCGTCCCCGTGCCTTAACACGTAATTTGGGTGCAATAAAAACCCATATTACGCATTCCTGCGTCTGTCTCCCGAATCATTCATACCGACGTGACATCTGCAGAAGAGCACATTTGCAGATGTACTGTTAGCTGATAATGTTTAATTTACAAACTACCGGTATACATTTTGTACATTTGGCCAAACATAGTGGTAAGTGGACCTAATGTACTTTTTTTTCTCCAACCAACGTAGGCCTACCTAGCGAAGTTAGCTAATATTATCCCCTTTTCAACATTGTGTTTGAAACTGTTTAATCCCGATTGCTGCTGACAGACAGGATAGGCTACATTGATTGATCACATCAAATTGGCTAGCTAGCTAATAACAGGTCACATCAATATAGCTAGCTAACAAGCTAACTTTCAGGGGATCAACTAGATGGCTATATATATAGATATAGATGTATGTGTGTGTGTACATATATATATATATATATATGAAGCAAACTAAATGACACATTGTTAGCTAGCTAGCTACATGCCAAATAGATAGGCTACCATCACATATCTGAAATTAAATGTTCAACTGCTGTTTACTGATCATGAAAAGCATGTGGTTGCTTGCAGTTATGATGATAGAGCTAAATGTGGAATAATTGAAAATGTATAGTTCTGACTACTAAGTGATATTAAAACCAAATAGTTATTTTTTTTTATTTTACAAACCCTTGAAATAGGCATGTACACTAAAGTATGTGGACACCCCTTCAAATTAGTGGATTCGTCTATTTCAGAAACACCTGTTGCTGACAGGTGTATACAATCGAGCACACACCCGTGCAATCTTCAGACAAACATTGGCAGAAGAATGTCCTGTACTGAAGAGCTCAGTGACTATTAACGTGGCACCATCATAGGAGGGCACCTTTCCAACAAGTCAGTTTGTCAAATTTCTGCCCTGCTAGAGCTGCCCCCGTCAACTTTAAGTGCTGTTATTGTGAAGTGGAAACATCTAGGAGCAACAACGGCTCAGCCGCAAAGTGTTAGCCACACAAACTCACAGAATGGGACCGCTGTAGGGCGTAAAAATCATCTGTCCTCGGTTGCAACACTCACTACCGACATCCAAACTGCCTCTGGAAGCATCTTCAGCACAATAACTGCTCGTCAGGAGCTTCATGAAATGGGTATCCATGGCCGAGCAGCCACACACAAGCCTAAGATCATCAGAAGCTTCTAAAGCCATAACATAATTTTCTGGAATTTTCCAAGCTGTTTAAAGGCACAGTCAACTTTAGTGTATGTAAACTGCTGAAACACTGGAATTGTGATACAGTGAATTACAAGTGAAATAATCTGTCTGTAAACAATTGTTGTAAAATTACTTGTGTCATGCACAAAGTAGATGTCCTAACCGACTTGCCAAGTTTGTTAACAAGAAATGTGTGGAGTGGTTGAAAAACGAGTTTTAATGACTCCAACCTAAGTGTATGTAAACATCCGACTTCAACTGTATAAGGAGGTGGTCAGAGACCTGGCAGTGTGGTGCCAGGACAATACCCTCTACCTCATTGTCAGCAAGACAAAGGAGCTGATCGTGGACTACAGGAAACAGAGTGCCGAACACTCCCCCATTAACATCGACAGGGCTGTAGCGGAGCAGGTCGAGAGCTTCAAGTTCCTCGGTGTCCACATCACTAAGGATCTATCATGGTCCACACACACCAACACAGTCTTGAAGAGGACACGACACCGCCTCTTCCTTCTCAGGAGGCAGAAAAGATTTGTCATTGGCCCTCAGATCCTCAAAGTTATACAGCTGTACCATTAAGAGCACCTTGACTGGCTGCATTACTGCCTTGTATGGCAACTGCTTGGCATCTGACCGCAAGGCGCTGCAGAGGGTAGTGTGTACTAGAGGTCGACCGATTATGAATTCTGAACGCCGATTCCGATTATTGGAGGACCAAAAAAAGCCAATACCGATTAATCGGCCGATTTTTATTAATTTATTTGTAATAATGACAATTACAACAATACTGAATGAACACTTATTTTAACTTAATATAATACATCAATAAAATCAATTTAGCCTCAAATAAATAATGAAACATGTTACATTTGGTTTAAATAATGCAAAAACAAAGTGTTGGAGAAGAAAGTAAAAGTGCAATATGTGCCATGTAAGAAAGCTAACGTTTAAGTTCCTTGCTCAGAACATGAGGACATATGAAAGCTGGTGGTTCCTTTTAACACGAGTCTTCAATATTCCCAGGTAAGAAGTTTTAGGTTGTAGTTATTATAGGAATTATAGGACTATTTCTCTCTATACGATTTGTATTCCATATACCTTTGACTATTGGGTGTTCTTATAGGCACTTTAGTATTGCCAGTGTAACAGTATAGCTTCCATCCCTCTCCTCGCAGCTACCTGGGCTCGAATCAGGAACACATCGACAACAGCCACCCTCGAAGCAGCGTTACCCATGCAGAGCAAGGGGAACAACTACTCCAAGTCTCAGAGCGAGTGACGTTTGAAACGCTATTAGCGCGCACCCCGCTAACTAGCTAGCCATTTCACATCGGTTACACCAGCCTAATCTCAGGAGTTGATAGGCTTGAATTCATAAAAAGCAGAGCTGCTGGCAAAACGCACAAAAGTGCTTTTTGAATGAATGCTTACGAGCCTGCTGGTGCCCACCATTGCTCAGTCAGACTGCTCTATCAAATCATACTTAATTATAACATAATAACACACAGAAATACGAGCCTTAGGTCATTAATATGGTCGAATCCGGAAACTATCATCTCGAAAACAAAACATTTATTCTTTCAGTGAAATACGGAACCGTTCTGTATTTTATCTAACGGGTGGCATCCATCAGTCTAAATATTCCTGTTACATTGCACAACCTTCAATGTTATGTCATAATTACGTAAAATTCTGGCAAATTAGTTCGCAATGAGCCAGGCGGCCCAAACTGTTGCATATACCCTGACTCTGCGTGCAATGAACGCAAGAGAAGTGACACAATTTCACCTGGTTAATATTGCCTGCTAACCTGGATTTCTTTTAGCTAAATATGCAGGTTTAAAAATATATACTTCTGTGTATTGATTTTAAGAAAGGCATTGATGTTTATGGTTAGGTACACGTTGGAGCAACGACAGTCCTTTTTCGCGAATGCGCCCTGCATCGATTATATGCAACAGGACACGCTAGATAAACTAGTAATATCATCAACCATGTGTAGTTATAACTAGTGATCATGATTGATTGATTGATTGTTTTTTATAAGATACGTTTAATGCTAGCTAGCAACTTACCTTGGCTTCTTACTGCATTCGCGTAACAGGCGGGCTCCTCATGAGGCAGGTGGTTAGAGCGTTGGTCTAGTTAACCGTAAGGTTGCAAGGTTGAATCCCTGAGCTGACAAGGTAAAAATCTGTCGTTCTGCCCCTGAACAAGGCAGTTAACCCACCGTTCCTAGGCCGTCATTGAAAATAAGAATGTGTTCTTAACTGACTTGCCTAGTTAAACAAAGGTGTAAAAATATATATATAAAAAAATCGGCAAAATCGGCATCCAAAATTACCGATTTACGATTGTTATGAAAACTTGAAATCGGCCCTAATTAATCGGCCACTCCGATTAATCGGTCGACCTCTAGTGTGTATAGACAAGTACTTCACTGAAGTTCAGCTCCCTGCCATCCAGGACCTCTATACCAGGCAGTGTCAGAGGAAGGCCCTAAAAATTGTCAGACTCCAACCACCCAAGTCTTAGACTGTTCTCTCTGCTACCTCACGGCAAGCGACACCGATGCACTAAGTATGGAACCAACAGGACCCTGACTAGATTCTACACCCAAGCCATAAGACTGTGAAGCATTTTTTATTATTTTGGCTCTATACTCTGTATGTTGCACATGGGGATGTGTGAAACTTTCTCTCAGCCATAAGTGTGCCGCTTGCGTCGCCTCATTAGCTACCTATTGAGGTGGCACGATCGGCTAAGACACTTGAGGAGAGCGGTCAAGTGTGTTTGCGAGGCAGAGGTCCCGAGTTTGCGCCAGGTATGGGCTGAATCGGGAGAAAGTGGTATTCGCTAAGCAAGCAGAGTGACATCAGTCAGTTGTGCTCAGCTCAATGCTGGGGTCGCTGTTGAGGAAGTTTGAGAGGTGAATGTAGCACATGGGGATGTGTGAAACGTACTCCTCTGTGTCCCGTTTGCATCGCCTCATTAGCTACTAAGCTGTGTGACGTACTCTACATGAATGTGGATTCTACCATAATTACGGGTAATCCTGAATGAGTCGCGAATAATGATGAGTGAGAAAGTTAGACGCACAAATATCATAATCCCAAGACATGCTAACCTCTCACCATTACAATAACAGAGGAGGTTAGCATTTGGAGGGGAGGTATGATATTTTGCGTTTAACTTTCTCACTCATCCTTATTAACGATTAATTCAGGATTATCTGTAATCATGGTAGCATCCACATTCATGTAGAAGGGTTTCGAAACATATTCTATTCTTATTTACAATAAAAGTGGCTCCAAAATGACGCAATACATGATTTACCGTTCATTTCTATTGGCCACAAAATTCTGAAACACAACCAAAACAAACAGAAAATGCATCCAATAAATGTTTAGAGTCATAAGCTTGATGTAGTCATTGTGTGCTGTGAATTTGAGATCAAATACTTACCTTTTTATTGCTTTAATACACACACGTATAAGTGAATTTGACTATGTACAAAAGTGTTGTATTTTCTAAACGGTCCACACGATATGGATGCAAATACCCTCATAGTCAATGTTTGATTTCAAATTCAAACTGTTGAAGTATAGAGCCAAAAGAAGACAACATGTTTCACTGTCCCAATAATTACGGAGGGCACTTTAGTTAGTCTGGGTAGCTATTTGGTTAACTATTTATCTATCTGCATCGACCCTTTTTGCACAAACCTTTTTTACTCATCACATGCGCTGCTGCTACTGTTTACTATCTATACTGTTGCCTAGTTACTTTATTCCTAGTTATGTGTGCATATCTACCTAAATTATCTTGTACCCCTGCACATCAACTCTGTACTGGTACCCCGTGAATATAGCCTAGTTATCCTTACTACTTTTCTATTACTTCTCTATTTTCCTTCTCTCTGCATTGTTGGTAAAGGCCCGTAAGTCAGCATTTCACTGTTAGTCTACACCTGTTGTTTACAAAGCATGTAACACATAATATTTGATTTGATTTGACTGACAAAGCATACAAGCCACAATGCATCCTGAGAGTGTCACACTATACTGTTATAATCTGTCTCAATGCAGGTTTTCTTCTGGATAAAAGCTTCTGCATCCTAGGCACAGTGAGAAGAGCAGACATACTGGACCAGCTGACTTACAGCTACAAGTCAGGAAATACCTGGTGTTTCTGAGGACAGCTGCTGCCAGAAATGCCACTTCCTCTGAATGCACAATGATGGAACGCTCCCCTGACTACAGCCCATTCACAATGACAGTATGCCAATACTGAGGTGTTGCTGATCTCATTACCACATTGCTTAAATCACAAAACAACTGAGAGTTAATGTCTTTATATGAATGTGGTGATGTAATGGAAGATCAATTATATGTCTGTAATCCATTAACTATGCAATGGTACACTGATGTCATTGGTTTACCACGTCTTTTGTGTGTTATACCACCTCTTCACGTTATGACATTGAATATCCTCCACGGTTATAGTCAATAAATATCCCAGGTGATGTGACTCTTTGATCTCTATTCAGTTCCATCTGGAGATGGACTAGTACCCATCATTTCTTGCATATGTGTTTACTGAACCTATCCCAAATCAGAGGGGTAAGAATTAGCAATGACTCCTTGATGTGTGTGCAGAGCCAGTGTCAGATTTTCCACAGAGAACCAGCTCTAGCTGCAGTCAAGAGCTGACCTGGGCTGAGCCGGACTGCAGTGGGTCCACACTCACTGCCTCTCTGCATAAACACCGGCCCAGTCAAGTGTCTTGCGCTCCTCTGTGATTAATTCTAGCAAATGTATTTATTGTAAACAAGCCCTGTGGGACGGAATTCAATTGAGAGGAGACTCGGAGCCTCCACTGGTGCCCTGGAGGAGAGGACAAGAGCCGATAATGGCCTCATTAGCAGTCTGTCAGTAGCCATCCCACATCCCACGCCTCTCTGCCTGGCTGGGCTGGCTGACTTGGGACGCAGCTGACCCATGTTAACTCCTACAGTACCACGCCACTGCCCCAACGCTTCACACCACAGAGCATAGAGAGCATGGGGACTAAGTGCTCACCATCCTCTGTCTCCCAGGATTACAACACATATCAGAGATACAGATACAACGACGAATGGTGAATAATCCGTACAGCGACATGGACGATGTGGAGGGGTATGTGTGTGTGTGTATTGCCAGCCCCCAGCTGAAGTAGAATTAACAAGATCCAACAAACACCCAATGAAAACAATACAGATCAATTTAATATAAATTCCAAGCAGTGGAGGGCATAATATCAAACCATAACAGCACCGACCCATACGAGACAATCATAAACCAATTTAGAGCCATTTCAGGCAATTTCCTGCGGCTTCCACTTGTGGGGAAGACTTCAATAAATCACACAGACAACAAAGGGAATATCTATTTCAGGGAAAATGGAAGACTATTTGGGTTCTTTCAGTGGGGTGGGAACAGAGCATTTAAAGAGGGGTTTGGAGAGTTTAGAAACATACATCTATGCCGCCATGCCTGTGGAGGAGTGTCATGGTATAATGTATACCTAGAGAAAATGCTGTGGAAACATTATTGGTAATGGATTTTCCATTGAGCATGGTGTGGACAGAGGCAGGTGGCTGTAGAGGAGAGTGGTGGTGGTGGGCTGCTGACTGACTGACACACAGTGACAGTGTGATCAGTGGACTCTCCATTAGTGACTGTACAATGCTCTCCATATGTGGAGGCCCAGGGCAGCCCAGCATCAGCCACAGCCCAGCTCACAAACCCACCCCATATTTATAGAGCAGTAAGGCCACACAGACGAAAGACAAAAGCCTCAGTAAAATGACATGTAAGAGCTGGTCCACCATTACTACAACTGCAGGGGGAGGTGCATTAGGTTACGTCTATGCCACAGCCATAACTGACATTATAACTGTATCCACATAGTCACTACAGTCTATTTACTATAATGTGGGCGAATAAAACAGCTACAACCTCTGGTACTAGGTCTACTAAGAATGTCTGCTAAATGACTCAAATGTAAATGACTCAAATGACTCAAATGTAAAATGTACTATCACCATCATTTATAAAGTATAGCTACAAAATGCTATTTTGTCTCCATGCTCATCCAATCTCTGAGAACAATCATACATTCCATATATTTAAGTCAATTACATGAATTTGATTTAGATTTTACAACACAAAGCTCGTATGTGTTAAATAAGGATGATAAGAGAAGAGTTACGACATCTACCACAGAAGAGGGTTCAGTGGACTTGAAAAGATGTGCGTCATGATGGAAATAAACTATGGAAATGTCAAAAGATCAATATTTTTTTTTTTTATGTTGTGCAGGGAAGTACATGTCTGCTCTAAATTAAATGAGGACCCTTCCAGGTATTAAAGAATACGGAGTCATTTGGCAGTAAACAATTTGATAAGCAGTAAACTCCTCTAATTGAAAACATCAGATGCCCCCCAGCAGCTAGTTTGTAGTGGTTTGACGTTGTTGTTGTTGTCATCCCTCTGTTCAGTTTAATAGAACTGGGATGCCAGGATGATTCCTTTGTCTTTGGGCATTTCTTATTTTGTAATATGAGTAATATGAGAAAGAGACCAAATGTGTTTACAAGATGCAGAATAGGATCGGCTCCTCATTTGATCACGATGGGTCAAAACAATAACTCATCTCTGTGAAAGGTATTTGATTATGGATTACAAGGAGGTTGCTATTAGAATAGAAAAAGTAAATGTATCAGTAAATCAATTAAACAGAATTGTGCTCACTTCAGATGCACAGTAAATTCATGAAGATCATGACAAAGGAAAGAAAGCTGCCTTTGAGCTGTAGAAGCATATTCGATAGCACTGACAACACGTCCAACAAATCTGAATACACATCAAATTGTACAATCATGCGTCCCGAGTCCCTTTTGCACAGAGCTGCCTGTGGGGATAGAGGGGGAGGCCATATTAGGCTTGAGAGAGAGGCAGCATGAGAAGAGGGAGAAGGAGAGATTATAGGAGGCATTGCAGCCGTGCAAGAGGCTTAGCCTGGCTAGGCGGGGAGGCGGAACCCAGTGAATTCTAATGAACTGGCAAGACTCCCCAAAACCAGCCTTTCCATCTCCAGCAGGACAGAAGGGAAGGTGATTAGGCACTCTGCACTCCTCTGCACCCCCTCCACGACAAACCAAACAGAGCAGGTCATTTTCCCTGTGATAATTATGTCCATAACCAGTCATGAGGGATTGGTAATGGACCTGCTTATTCTTCATGTGCTGCAGAGGCGCCGGCTAAGGCTGTCGTGGGGAAAAGCATGATTATGTTTATTTTGTTGTTGTTGAGGGGTGACTCTTGTAAGAGTAGCGGTGGCTGTTGAAAAGGCCAGCAGGGGAACTTGGCCTTTGCGGGGGAAGTTAACGAATTAACTTCATTATTGAGGCACATACCAGGGAGACCCCCTGGAGTGTGTGATGCATTACCTAGTGTCAAACACTCCCCCAACATCTCCAAATTAGAGCAACATCAACTCTGGGGGAGGTAGGCATGTAAACTAAAATAGTTAACCTTCTGACTTGAAGGGAAGAACAAAAAAAGTGCAACAAACAAGGATGTTCACAGACATGGTTTCTATATATTTTTGTTTCAAGCAGAAATTCAATGAGCTCCTTAGTGAAACAAAATGTGTATCCCTGCTTGTAAATTAGAAAGTGCACTAATGGTTTTCTGTCTTAATTCACCAAGCCCTTCTCTCTGGATACACAACGATGAATAATGAGGGAAGCCTGCTCCTGTGACTGCTCTGTACAGAACACCTCTGAAGAAAACTGTGTTCGCCTTAAAATAACAATGTTCTGTGTTTGTTAAAAAGAACTCTGCTCAAGCATGAAAGTAACTTTTCCAAAGTTCACAGCACTCTATAAAACCAGCGACCCACCAGAGGGACTAACTTTTAAGAAGGAGGGAGATCTTCAGGCTATGGATGAACACAGCACTTAGTCTTCCCCCTTCTGTTGGGCCTTGCTGGAGTTTCTCCATGGAGTACGGTGGGATCTAGCAGTAGCACTTTAAGTCGGTGCGCTCTGAACACTTGTACTCTTGACTTATGAAGATGCCATTGATTCATCACAGGGTGTGCTCCTCCTGCACTCTTGCACATTAGTAATGTGGTCCGCAGAGGAGGAGGCCTGTCACTACTCTGTACCTGGACCCCACGAACAAGGTAGGTCAACAGGAGGCGTCAGCGCACTGGCCCACTTTTAGTCTTTCACAGCACCTTTAAGTTTCCACGGTCTCCGCCAGCCGAGAGCACGTAGAGACAGACATGCTGAGCTAGGCCTGGGCTGTACATACAGGACAAGCCACAGACATCAGGCTTGATAGTAAATGTGTGATTTAACTTCTATCTTCATTTGTATCATATAATAATCGAAAGTCGGTCCAGCCTCAAAGAATACATACTTGTAAGTGAGATATTGTGCCCTCCAAACCAACACAAGCCTGAGGGAATTTCATCAGAAGGCTGGGTAGTCTTCTGTAATATCAGCGTAACAAAATGTTTTGAGCGCCAAGCACATGATCATCTGTTCTTCTTTCATATAATATAGAGCCACTTTAAGTCAGTATAAGCTTTTGACCTGAATACTGCAGGTAATGCAAGTTTAAACACCTACCTCTGTATTCATGTTTGTCATTTTACTAGTGAAGATTAGGTAAAAAAGGCTATTTGAAACCAAAACACAGGATTAAAGGATAATGCTGCTATGTGTCTTCTGAGTCGACCTTGATTCTGTAATCAAGCACTATACTGTAACAGCATGTTTCTCTCACTCTTATAGTCAATTCACTTTCTGTACAGCTGCTCAGTTAGACGTGATGGCAAACAGTTGATGGTACAATTCTGGCTGAGGGAGAAAACTATATTGACCAGATTTCTTTTACATGCATTTTTTTTCCACCTTTATTTAACCAGGTAGGCTAGTTGAGAACAAGTTCTCATTTACAACTGCGACCTGGCCAAGATAAAGCAAAGCAGTTCGACACATACAGCAACACAGAGTTACACATGGAATAAACAAACATTCAGTCAATAATACAGTAGAGAAAGTCTATATACAGTGTGTGCAAATGAGGTAGGATAAGGGAGGTGAGGCAATAAATAGGCCATGGTGGCGAGGTAATTACAATATAGCAATTAAACACTGGAATGGTAGATGTGCAGAAGATGAATGTGTTTGTAGAGATACTGGGGTGTAAAGGAGCAAGATAAATAAATAAATACAGTATGGGGATGAGGTAGTTGGATGGGCTATTTACAGATGGGCTATGTACAGGTGCAGTGATCTGTGAGCTGCTCTGACAGCTGGTGCTTAACGCTAGTGAGGGAGATATATGTCTTCAGCTTCAGTGATTTTAGCAGTTCGTTCCAGTTATTGGCAGCAGAGAACTGGAAGAAAAGACGGATAAAATATGATAATAGATCAAATATGTTTATGGTATAAATTTGGAATTCAAGTACATATAATTTTGTTTTTTGTTTTTATTATTCTTTTAATGTTCATCAATATTTTAAGGTGTTACCTTAGCTGTAAAAAGAAAAGAAAACAAAGTGAAAGTAGGAACCTCACACAAAGACAGGCAGCGTTGTCTTTAGTCTGTCTCTAGGCAAAAAATCACCAGTGAATTGATTTGAATTACGCAGACTCTGACTTTAATGACCGCGGGGTGAGAAATGAAGTTGATCTTTAAAGTGAACCAACCTGCAGTCAGCCACGGCATCATTAAGGAGACTGCCACTTAATCAGAGAGAGGACACACATTTAGCAGGAAGCTAACTATGCAGGAGGTGCCCTCGACCCGTTACAAAGCATCATAACATCGCATATGAACAGGTGGGTTATACAGCACACATCTCTCAGCCACCCATATTTTACTGACTTTTCATTTTTTCACCCCTCTGCCGC
Source organism: Salvelinus alpinus (assembly GCF_045679555.1). Taxonomy (NCBI): domain Eukaryota; kingdom Metazoa; phylum Chordata; class Actinopteri; order Salmoniformes; family Salmonidae; genus Salvelinus; species Salvelinus alpinus. The sequence goes on along the minus strand of NC_092094.1, from coordinate 34,597,387 downwards.
AGACACAGTAGAATAAGAACCTTCCTTTGATGTCTGGGATCCTATAATGCTGAGGCATTGAAATCCACATGCTAGTTATCTGTGGAATCTTAATGATCACGGCTAACAACACTGCATAAAAGCACCCAAACACATTAATAGCACCAGAATAGCATCAGATCTCTAATGAAAGTAATCCAATACAATGTTCACATGTGATCAACACAATCTAGAATGTATAGATCACAAAGAGTGTTTTTCTTGTCAATAGATGTGTTGCCTTTCTGTATCGCCGTGTCTTAACTGAATAAAAGTCAGCTCTATATTTCAGCTTCCTATTGCATTATGCTATAGTGTATTTCCTTTTAAATAGCAGCAGTTTGATCCCTAAAATAAAAACAGATAATATTGCCTCTTCAAATCCACATTACTTCTATGCAGTGTGATTTTTTTTGTCTTCTTCTGCTAAATAAACAATCACAACTATGACAATGAACATCTTAGTCAGCATAGTTTATTCAACAATATTACATCTGAATAATTCAGGAATTAAATTATATATGTTAATTCTGGGCCACATTATTCAAACCTGATATCATTGCATCTGCATTTTCATAGTTATTATATATAATTGCAAATCTCACAATAGAATACTTCTGATCATATAAATGGATATTGTCAATTTAGTACTACAATTACTTTCATATTGTTCCAGGTGTTCCACTAATTTCATAGAGAATGGAGGCAGGAAAGACCTTATTAATGTTAGCCTGTGTGTGGTCTGTGAGTGGGAGAGGTGTAGTAGCCTGCCTCTTCTCTATCTCTTCTCCAGAAGCTAATGATGACACAAGGACATTTAATTATGGCACCCATCTTAAGGCTTCCCCGTCAGCATCACTCAGAATCATATCCGGAGGAGCTCTTTGACCTCCTCTTCTGTCACCCTCCATGAATCAAAGCTTTCATTACATGCTGACACTCTTGTCCTGTATTGGCTGGACGACGTGCACCCTGGGAAAGTGATGAGGCAGATAACCTGCTCTCATGCAAGGCCGGCCTCTGTGGCATGGTCATTGTGTGACAGTCTGCCCTACACTGCCCTGCCAGCCATGCCAGCCTACCTACCACACCCCACCCCACCCCACCTCGCCATGCCATCTCAGCAACCCCTCAGCCTCTCACCTGCGATGGCAGGCAGCCTGCCGAAGAGAAATCGTCCACAGCAGATGGGGAAAGTTATTTTAGCTGGCTCGTCCGAGCATTGTGTCCTTGTCACATGTCACTTACTCTTGTTTTCTGGTCTGACATGACTTTAAGACAGGGCCTTTCAGGTTGGGGTGAGACACAAAGAGACAGGGTGAGGAAGAGCTGACGAAGCCTCTCTTCTCCTCTCCTCTCCTCGCCCCGGCTCAGGCACTCACAAAGACACAGCCCCGGAGAGGAACCAGATTAAAGCCCCACAAAGACAGCCCCCCAGCCCTACAAAGACAGTCCTCCAGCCCCAGAAAACGCTGTCGGAACCCCCTACCAGTTCCCCACAGCTCCCCGTGTCTCTCTTCCTTTCACACACACAGTGGACCCAGAAGGTGATAAAGAACCCACTCCATTCTGAGAAACTTATGCAAAGAAAGTGCATTTTACAAAGGCCATTTGCAATTTTACAAAATAGCAGACATAATGCTTTTACTGAAAAATGAGGACCTGTCATATTGTGTGGGAGAAAAAAAAACTACAGTGGAGAGGAAAAATTGAGAAAAATAATGCTGGCCTGGTTAACGACAAATAGATAGCTCTATTGATTTCCTTTTCGAGCGGCTGTCCATCCCTCACTCTGGTGATTATACTGACCTATTTCACCAAAAATATCTGTCTATTGTGGATTAAACCAAACTGTCCAAAAATTAAATATTGTTTTAACGGAACAAAGAAATAGACTAAAATGAAATATAATACAGTATATTGTAATGTAGAAGAAAAGATGGTGAGTGTCAATTTGAAAAGAGAAAAACTGCAAGTTTGAGGTTTGAATAAGTGTTCAGCAGCAGAACAGGCTTCTCTTGGTTCAGGTACTCTACCGACACCCAGCAGTATTGGTACCAATTTAAATCAATAATAACATCATATTTCATTCTTAATTCTATTTTATAACATAAAACGTATTCAGTAAATGCTTGCATATTATCTGCAAACAAACAAATATTTTTTTTAAATTAAGAATATTTGCATTTGCGCTTAATTGTTTATTTCAAAACAAAGTACAATATAAATCTATGAAGTCATGTCATCATTTTTTGTTTGTGTTTTCCTCTCTGAGTCTGAGTACTGCTGTATGTGATGTAGCAGTGTATGAGGGTTGTGTCTGTCACTAGTGACTAGTAGTATCTCACTGTGTAGCTGTGGGACTCTGCCTGCCTGATCTTCATTATCAGCCCCAGCTAAACAATGTACGTGTGTACTGGATGCGCTCCCACATGAGTGCAACTAACAAATCCCTTCAGAGCTGAATCAAGGCAACAATATGATGAAATACCTTCAAACAAACACTGAGCGGGGAACATTGAGCTATGCAGAGAAGACTCATTCTGCCTCAGGCTATTCCACAGGAGTATGTCTGTTGCCAAGCAAAATTAGAAAGCAACTGGGACATATTATTCTTCCAAATTGGCAGTGTACAGCATGATTAAGGACCATACAGCTCATGTTCGATTAACCACAAATATTTATGCTCAGAGTAGCAATAAATAACCCCTCTCAGCGAAGGAATAATGGGATCTGACGTGTCATAATAACAAGTACAGCAGATGTTTAACATGGGGAGGTATCCATCACCTAATCATGTCAAACACACCAGGAGTGGTGTGTAAATAGGTGCTAGTAGTTTATTTTTATTTCAACTTTATTTAACTAGACAAGTCAGTTAAGAACAAATTCTTATTTTCAATGGCGGCGTACCGAGGAACAGTGGGTTAACTGCCTTGTTCAGGGGCAGAACAACAGATTATTACCTTGTCAGCTCATGGATTCGACCCAGCAACCTTTTGGTTACTGGCTCTAACCACTAGGCTACCTGCCGCTCCAGTAGTACATCTGCTTACTGTTAAAACACAATTTGAATACAATAGACCAACCATTTCAAAGCTAATAGCTACATGAACAAAAATATAAAACTATAATAGCATATGGATATCATTTTTAAATCGTAAAAGCTCCATATTATGATCGATTTAATGATAACACGCTATTTTCCAGACAGTTTTCAGATCTATTGTGTGTGCTGTGATGTCTAAATCGGGTGGTTGAGTTGAACAGAGCAGGTAAATAAATGAAGATGAAGGGACGAGGCCATGTTTCTCAATAAGTGGGGGCTGCCTGTCGTGCCAATGAAGATAAATACACCCTAGAGCACACTCAGTGTATTTATGAGTCTGAGCTATATAGTATGTAGTCTTCTCCTCTACTCTCCTCTCTTCTCTTACATTTGACATTTTAGTTATTTAGCAGACACTCTTATCCAGAGCGACTTCTCCTCTCCTATGCGTCTCTTATATGTCCCCTCTCCTCCATCTCCTTTCTACATCTGTGATGCTGCCTCCCTCTGGCCATTCGATACAAAAAATACTTAGGGCGTATCCCAATACCAGTACTTTCGTTAAAAATAGTAGGCATTTTGGGTATGCAAAAATAGAATGTTTTAAATGTCTGGATGTCATACTCATTTCACTTTTTCATCTATTAGAATTTTCTGCATGCTATTGAGGATGAGAAATGTCTTTTCAGACCCACCTGTGTTTGACAAAAGTTGATAATCAGCTGATAATTTAATAAGGGGATGCGCTACCAAAATGGACGAATGGCGGGATACAACGCAAATGCACATTAGATGATGCATTCTCAGTATGCACTGTATTGGAAAACTGTAATTTATACAGTAATTTGGGGCACTATCAACAGTAAAATACTGTGTAATGTTTTACTGCAGCATACTGTAATTTATGGGGAATTGTGGGAAAATGATGTGGATGGGAAAATAATTGCTGTACTTGGAATGGTACCAAAATTCAACAACACAGAACCGTACAGTATTTTTGGAGCCCCAAAACATGTTGACCACTAATGGGTCAAGGTTGGGCTCAATTCGAATTGAAGGCAAGAAGTAAACTAAAATTACAATCCAATAATTAAAAGAGGACATTTATTTTCAATGACTTCTCAATATACTGAAAAGTAGAAGCTATTTATTTCAAAAGTTTTTACATTTCTGAATTTTACATTTAAATCACTTCCTGAATTGACTGCCTTCAATTGGAATTGAAATCAACCCTTTACTGGCTGCATGGTATTGTTGTTCGTGGCTCATTAAGGGGAAACTTCACCGCTCCTCTTTTTCACTTTATATGTCCATTAATATGGTATTAACATATCATATGTGTCATAAAATCATCCCTACATGCAAATACATGCATCTCACCAGTAGAAACGGGCCATACATACATGTCCTGGATGTAAGCAAACCACAATATCCAGAATTCATAGCGATATATCAGGACGTAGTACCGCTCCGGTGGATCCAGTTAATGTGGAAAAATATCAAAATGTCTGTGTTTGTAGCCAGCACTTTCAGCCAGAGGATTTCGAAACTGATGGGGTTGCCAGGTTGTCGAACGTTGAAAAGTGATGCTATTCCACAGAGGAAGGCATTCGATCAGCCAACAGCAGCCTACTGGACCGTATCTAACAGTTAGCCAGCTAGCTAAACAACTACCGCAGAGGCTGTTCTATTTTGAGTCCGATCCCATCAACATAAAGCTCAGCACCAGGAACTAGTGTAAGTCACCTTTGCTAAATCTTTCCATGACTCCAAGATGAGAAAATAAATCTACTGGAGCTAGGCATGAACATGGTCCGTGTCTTGTTGTCATAGCTGTTGTGTTTAAAAGTAAGCTACACCTTCTACTGTAGTCTTCTCTGTATTATGGAGGCTTAGTTGATTGTTCATGCAAAGCTTGAGGTCTAAATTGAAGAAAAGGAGGCATTAGGTGTGTGACTGACTGGTGTCTGTTGGGGGTGGGCAATGTTTGTGGAGGTTAGTATGCCTGATTTATGGACATGAGGGGGGTGGATGGATATAGTTCCTTGTTTGAATGTGTATTGATGGGGACAAAGTAGTAAAAGGTTGGCTAATCACTGACTACTGTGTGTTCTATCGACTCATCCTGCTGCTGATGACCTGGACACCAGCTTTAGTAGTACAGAACCTGTAGGCCCATTGGATGAAAGATTTCAGCCGGAAACAAGTTCAAGTACAACATCATCTGACTCTGAAACAAGCCAGGACAGCCTAAGGTATTTATGAAAGCACAATACCCTCTTCAGAAAACAAAATTCAAGACAAAGTTTATTTGCTCTGGAGACCGAGGTGAGTTTACAGAGCAGTATGCAGTTATGGCGATGTACATACAAAAAAAAATATCCTACTAATGCCTATAATAAATACTACGGTTCTACAAAGGAAATACTTGCATATGGTATTGCTGGGGAGTCGACTCCAACAGAATCGATTCCTCGACTCCTTGCCTGTCAACTCCCGATGTCAACTCCCATATCTGGGTGTCAATCTCCTAAGATTCAGTATTTTTGCAACGGAAGAAGTTGCCGTAGTCTACTTCAAGAACACAAGCTCTCGCATCTTTCACAGCAGAGAAAGAGGAGCGAGCTATCGAGCAACAGAGAGAGATGGGAGGGTGAGCCAGGCAAAGGTGGGCATGTCGGCCACCAGGCAGACAGTCAAAACCGTGCATCGGTAATCAAAAGTTCACTCATGACCACCAGATGCATCAAACTCCGCGTTCCGGCGTAATTCATTCATTGTCAATGGAGCAGTCCGCAACGCTCTGTTGGGGATGCCACACTAGGCTGCGGTGCATTGTGTACTGCATGTGTTCAATATTTTCAACGTGTGCGTTGCTTTACCATGCTGTGGTACAAACGGAAGTACACACACATACTCCAACTGGCTAGCTTTAAGCTAGTTGAAAAGAAAAGTACATGAGCATCAAGTACATACGAAAAATGCAGGCTAAACATCCGGCAAAAGAAAATTAATATGGATCTGGTGGACATTGGAGGTGAAGTAGGGGCTATCAATGAGCACGCTGAGCTATTCTAAATGCAACAGACCGAAGACCAAACACACACTAGCGTTTTTCATAGTGCAGAGAAAGAGCAGGCGAGCCAGCGAGGGAGAGAGAGGATCGGAGCAGGCAGACAGACAGTCAGAACTGTGCACATAGCCTATATGTTGGTATCTGTATCTTGCAATGTCTTGTCTAGCAATGTCTCGAAAATTCACCAAAATTAGGCTATCAATTAGTATGGTTTCTTCATAGTGCCAGTGAATTGAAGTTGAACATCGCCAAATGCATCAATTTAATTAGGCCTAAATGTGCAATACAAAGTATTGTGCCTAAAGCTTATTTAATGAAACCCTGGCTGGCTGTTGATGTCCTCTCCAACCCTGTTCTTGAAGAGCTACCTTCCTGTAGGTTCTCGCTCCAACCCCAGTTGTAAATAACCTGACTCTGCTTATCAACCAGCTAATTATTGACTCAGATGTGCTAGATTAAGGTTGGAGTGAAAACCTACTGGATGGTATTTCTCCATGAACATGGTTGGAGAGCCGTGTCCTAGGCAATAGATCTCAAAGCAGGGCATCCCAGCTAAACTCTTTGGAAATGGCAAGTTCACTTTCTCATCAATAAACACATCTCAAGTGCAAATACGGTTCAGCAACTCAAATCAGCAGGATGGGGGGCGTTGTTATTAGGAAGGACGTCATCTACCATGGATCGCTAAAATAATGATTATGATCACACTTCATACATTTAAATATTATGGGGACATCTATACATTTGGCAAGCAAAGCAAGCAAGAGTTATCAGTAGCCTATTATTGTCTAGGAAGGATGTTGACATATCTTCACGACTACAATAAAAAACTACAGGCTTCCGCCATAAGAGTCAATTCAATAAAAAAATATATGAATAACAGGGTTTGAAAAAACGAAACCTGTGTGAATCGTCCTCTGGAACACCGCACATGCTTGGATAACAATTACAAAATTGCACAATCATCCCATGGGATCCGTCAAGGCTGCTCACAGCAGGAGTATCACAGATATATTCTAGTTCCTACACATCACCTTCCATATTCAAACAAAATAGGCATTTTATAGGCTAAGTTGATGAGCAAATGGGCAGCATCATGCTCATGTCAGTGCTCTAGAATGCATATGTAGTCTCCCTAGTAGGACTCTACAATAATGAGTTGATGTGTACGTGCGTGCGTATCCATTTCAGAGTGTTTTGGGAGTCGAGCAAGAGTCGACTTCTTCGACTCCAACCAAAGGAGTCAGAGTCGAGCAAGAGTTGTCTCCTTTCAACTCTAACCACAGGATTCGGAGTCGACTCCAAAAATCCCGGAGTTGTGCACCACTACCATGGTGTGTTTGGGTGGTGCAGTAAGGTGTCCGTGGTCCCTTTGATACGAGGGGAGATTGTTCTTATGGGACCTTTCACATTTCATTTTGAGAGTAATCAACTTCTTTGTATCCAAGCGGTATTGTTTGTGAAAGAAAGACAAAAGAACTCTATTAGACATTCATGGGCAATCATTGTGTACTGTCTGTATTCCTACTGCAGCATGGTGTAGAACAAGGCTGCCCAACCCTGTTCCTGGAGATCTACCGTCCTGTGGGTTTTCAGTCCAACCATAATTTAACACACCTGATTCTACTAATTAGCTGCTCAACAAGACCAAAACTAGCTGAATTAGATATGCTAAATTGGGGTTGGACCCAAAACCTACAGGACAGTAGATCTCCAGGAAGAGGGTTGGGCAGCCCTGGTGTAGAATATGAGATATCTCACAGACACACGTTAGCTAGCTAGCTAGCTACAAAACACAGTTACTCCAAGACTAATAAGTCATAAAGCCAAAGTTATTCCTTTACTATTCATCATCATCAAAAAATGTCTCCATTTTTGCTCCTAATGAGATGCACTAAGGCTAGCTAGGCTAGTTTGCTAGCTAGCTATAACTTAGACTACAATACATTGTAGGTATCGCAAACAGAGATAGCTAGCCAAACTTGGCTTGTAGTGGTACTAGCAAGCACCGTTAAGGTCAAATCGAAAACAAGATTGTACTGTACTGAACATCACTGTCTCGTGTAGAAAGAGAGCTTATATTACTAGCTAGCTACCGACAGCACAACAACTTACTCATTTGTCATTAACCTTCCTGAGTCCTGGTCCTCCTGGACTAGGCTGCCACTGCTGCTTGCTGATCTTGCAATAATAATCTCAACTCCTCTTCAGTGTATTCCGTCTCAAATAAATAGGCCTGTATGTTCCTATGTAAAAGAACATAAAATAATGTTTCGTCGTCCAGCTTTTCTTGGAAAGAGGAATCATCAGAAGCAGCCATTGCAGCAATTTCTTTTTTGGAATCTCGGCTAGACAGTGCATGGTAACATAGCGCCAGTGAACATGTTAACTAGTACCGCCCCATTTTGAAAAGCCTGCTTCAATGGTGCGAACAAGGAAGTAGGGCTCCCGTCAGGCTGTAGTCTTTACAAAGACAGGGAAAATTTGTCAACCTAGACATCCTACAATGTCCTCGCAGATAGAAGCATCATTGAGACAAGTTCAATGGCTCTATTGAACAAGGACAACCATATCTACTTGCTGCTAGTGTGATCATGCAATCGGCGAAACACAAAGGCCACAATAATTGCTACAAAACATGACTCATTTTTAGACCAGACTGCATGCTCAATACTGCTATAGTGTATAATTATGTATGAAAGACTTCTCGTCACTCAGAATTATGTAGGGAGACTTGAAAAACACCCTAAATAGTGTATTTCAGTGAAGTTTTTATTTAACATATTTTGAGGTGGGCCTTGTAAGTAGCTATATTTGTTGCAGCCATTAGTGAGAAGGCTGTACCAGTTTAACTCATATGTGTTTGTGGTGCCTTGTCAATTTAAAATGTACAGGGGACAGATTGGAGTGACAGCAAGTCTTAAACGCTAATGGTTTAGTCTTTTTTTGCACTTTAGCCGCTGCCAGTTTGGAATCCGTTGGCCTCTAGAAGTGTAAGTGATATAAAACGCCAAATATTATTTGATATGCTGTAATGTGCAAACACATTAACTAGAAGCCAACCTGCATGCACCAATCCCCAGTAATTACAGTGAAATACTGGGAAAAATACAAACCTCTTCTCCCTTCAATGAATTGAATTCATTCATTCATTCCTTCATTACGATTAACATTTTTACAGTATAATCCGGTCAATTTTATGGTATTGTACTGTGTGTCATTACACAGTACTTGCATTGCTACTGTATTTAGATTAAAGTAGGTATACTGCAATGTGAAATAGAGAAACATACTTGCCAATGAGCTGCCTGTTAATTGCTGTCAAATTCACAGCAACCCCTTTACAGTGTAGGTGAGCCTAGAATATTGATATTTTTTACTTACTAGTATGTAGTGATTAATACACTATGTAGTTTTAGCAAGTAGTAGGCAAGACAGATTTTGGACACGGCCATACTTTAACCTGCTGAAAATATGAAATTATTGTCAACAGTGTTATGCAAGCCTACTGTACTTACTGTGAGTAAAACAGAGTTATACAAAGAAAGTTTGACAAAATATCCACACACAATTCATTTTGAGAAATCAATGGAGTCAGACATTTTGCATCTGTCTTGCCTACTAGCTGAAAAAACTACGTACATAGTGTACTAATCACACTACATATTACAATACAGTACAAGACATGCATTTGCCTACACCTTAACGATGTTGTAACATTTCATATTACCCACAAACAGTAGCCTTTAGCTAGGTGTACATTTTCTGGAGATTATTCTGGGATTAATGTTACTCACTGTATATTTATTATTACTTTTATTATTAAGTGTTTTACTTTTCTATTAATTCTCTATTTACTTTCCTCTACATTGTTGGAAAGGGTTCATTAAGTAAGGATTTCACTGTTAGTCAACGCCTGTTGGTTACGAAGCATGTGACAAATAACATTTGATTTCATTTCATTAACCATACTTAATCAGGAAATCTCTCTGAGGAGAGGAAGAGCAACATTGCTAGACAAGCTATGTGTGCTCTCTGGCCTATCAGAGCTGTGAGATAATATATACTGAACAAAAATATAAACGCAACATGCAACAATTTCAAAGATTTTACTGAGTTACAAATCAAAAACTCACAAAAAAGAAATGTCCCTTTTTCAGGACCCTGTTTTTCAAAGATAAAAAATCCAAATAACTTCACAGATCTTCATTGTAAAGGGTTTAAACACTGTTTCCCATGCTTGTTCAATGAACCATAAACAATTAATGAACATGCATCTGTGGAACGTTCGTTAAGACACTAACAGCAACAATTAAGGTCACAGTTATGAAAACTTAGGACACTAAAGAGGCCTTTCTACTGACTCTGAAAAACACCAAAATGAAAGATGCCCAGGGTCCCTGCTCATCTGCGTGAACGTGCCTTAGGCATGCTGCAAGGAGGCATGAGGACTGCGGATGTGGCCAGGGCAATAAATTGCAATGTCTGTACTGTGAGACACCTAAGACAGCGCTAAAAGGAGACAGGACGGACAGCTGATTGTCCTCGCAGTGGCAGACCACGTGTAACAACACCTGCACAGGATCGGAACATCTGAACATCACACCTGCGGGACAGGTACAGGATGGCAACAACAACTGCCCGAGTTACACCTGGAAAGCACAATCCCTCCATCAGTGCTCAGACTGTCCGCAATAGAATGAGAGAGGCTGGACTTAGGCCTGTTGTAAGGCAGGTCCTCACCAGACATCACTGGCAACAACGTCGCCTATGGGCACCAAACTCACCATCGCTGGACCAGACAGGACTGGCAAAAAGTGCTCTTCACTGACGAGTCGCGGTTTTGTCTCACCAGGGGTGATGGTCGGATTCTCACCAGGGGTGATGGTCGGATGGTCGGTTACACTGGGACCTGTTGGATCGGAGGGTGAGGGCTAGGAACATTCCCCCCAGAAATGTCCAGGAACTTGCAGGTGCCTTGATGGAAGAGTGGGTAACATCTCACAGCAAGAACTGGCAAATCTGGTGGAGTCCATGAGGAGGAGATGCACTGCAGTACTTAATGCAGCTGCTGGCCACACCAGATACTGACTGTTACTTTTGATTTTGACCCCCCCTTTGTTCAGGGACACAATATTCCATTTCTGTTAGTCACATGTCTGTGGAACTTGTTCAGTTTATGTCTCAGTTGTTCAATCTCGTTATGTTCATACACATATTTACACATGTTAAGTTTGCATAAAATAAATGCAGCTGACAGTTAGAGGACTTTTTCTTTTTTTGCTGAGTTTATACGGAGATCGGTCAATTGAAATAAATTCATTAGGCCCTAATCTATGGATTTCACATGAATGGGAATACAGATATCCATCTGTTGGTCCCAGATACCTTAAAAAAAAGGTAGGGGTGTGGTTTAGAAAACTAGTCAGTATCTGCTGTGACCACCATTTGCCTCATACAGCGTGACACATCTCCTTTGCATAGAGTTGATCAGGATGTTGATTGTGGACTGTGGAATGTTGTCCCACTCCTCTTCAATGGTTGTGGGAAGTTTCTGGATATTGGCGGGAACTGGAAAACTATCGTACACGTCGATCCAGAGCATCCCAAACATGCTCAATTTGTGACATGTCTGGTGAGTATGCAGGCCATGGAAGAACTGGGATATTTTCAGCTTCCAGGAACTGTGTACAGATCCTTGCTACATGGGGCTGTGCATTATCATGCTGATACATGAGGTGATGACGGGAGATGAATGGCACGACAATGGACCTCAGGATCTCATCACGGTGTCTCTGTGGATTCAAATTGCCATCGATAAAATGCATTTGTGTTCATTGTCCGTAGCTTATGCCTGCCCATACCATAACCCCACCACCAACATGGGGCACTCTGTTCACAATGTTGACATCAGCAAACCGCTTGCACACATGACACCACACACGTGGTCTGCGCCATACACGTGGTCTGCGGCTTATGGTAGAGAAATTAACATTAAGTTCTCTGGAAACAGCTCTGGTGGACATTCCTGCAGTCAGCATGCCAATTGCACGCTCCCTCAAAACTTGAGAAATCTGTGACAAAACGGCATGCTGTTTAATCAGCTTCTTAATATGCCACACCTGTCAGGTTGATGGATTATCTTGGCAAAGGAGAAATGCTCACTAACAGGGATGTAAACAAATTTGTTGTGCATATGGAACATTTCTGGGATATTTTATTTCAGCTCACTTCACATGTCAACAACACTTTACATTGCGTTTATATTTTTGTTCAGTGTAGATCTGATTACAGATTTTCAGGTCTGCTTCAGTCTTCTGATGAGAGATTAGAGGTGAGAAAGCTTATATGTCTGTGTAATCAGCTGGTCCACCTGATCCACAGGTCTACACCCTCTCCCTCAAAACATTTTAACACAAACTAACTCAACTCACAGGTAAACAACTGGACTCTCTTCTGGAGGTTGTGAGAAAATATGGTAGCTGGTGGTGCTCCTCAGGTCAAATATTTCATTTTAATGACAATATTATAGGTTACAGTAAATAAATGTTTAATTGGCCCCAAAATTAACTGCAAATAAAATATATTGACTTTTCACTACTTATATTAATACCAGTTCTGTAAACCACTTTTGCTTTTGAATATCTCAACATTTACAGTGCCTTTTCCCACATTTTGTTGAGTTACAAGGTGGGATAAAAATGGATTTAAGTCATTTTTTGTACACGATCTAAACAAAATACTATGTAATGTCAAAGTGGAAGAAAAATTCTAACGTGTAAAAAAAATACAAAATAAACACTAATATATCTTGATTACATACAGTTGAAGTCGGAAGTTTACATACACCTTAGCCAAATACATTTGAACTCAGTTTTTCACAATTCCTGACATTTAATCCTAGCAAAAATTCATTGTTTTAGGTCAGTTAGGATCCCCACTTTATTTTTAGAATGTGAAATGGCCTACCGGGTGGCGCAGTGGTCTAGGGCACTGCATTGCAGTGCTAGCTGTGCCACCAGAGACTCTGGGTTTGCGCCCAGGCTCTGTCGCAGCCGGCCGCGACCGGGAGGTCCGTGAGGCGATGCACAATTGGCCTAGCGTCGTTAGGGAGGGTTTGGCCGGTAGGGATATCCTTGTCTCATCGCGCACCAGCGACTCCTGTGGTGGGCCGGGCGCAGTGCATGCTAACCAAGGTCGCCAGGTGCACGGTGTTTCCTCCGACACATTGGTGCGGCTGGCTTCCGGGTTGGATGCGCGCTGTGTTAAGAAGCAGTGCGGCTTGGTTGGGTTGTGTTTCGGAGGACGCATGGCTTTCGACCTTCGTCTCTCCCGAGCCCGTACGGGAGTTGTAGCGATGAGACAAGATAGTAACTACTAACAATTGGATACCACGAAATTGGGGAGAAAAAGGGGGTAAAAAACAAACAAAAAAACAACAACAAAAAAAGAATGTGAAATGTCAGAATAATAGTAGAGAGAATTATTTATTTCAGCTTTTATTTCTTTCATCACATTCCCAGTGGGTTAGAAGCTTACATACACTCAATTAGTATTTGGTAGCATTGCCTTTAAATTCTTTAACTTGGGTTAAACTTTTCGGGTAGCCTTCCACAAGCTTCCCACAATAAGTTAGGTGAATTTTGGCCCATTCCTCCTGACAGAGCTGGTGTAACTGAGTCAGGTTTGTATGTCTCTTTGCTCGCACACGCTTTTTCAGTTCTGCCCACAAATTTTCTATGGGATTGAGGTCAGGGCTTTGTGATGGCCACTCCAATACCTTGACTTTGTTGTCCTTAACTTCTTGTCAATAGGGGGGCGCTGTTTTCACTTTGGAAAAAATCGTGCCCAAATGAAACGGCCTCGTACTCTTTTCTAGATAATACAATATGCATATTATTATTACTATTGGATAGAAAACACTCAGAAGTTTCTAAAACTGTTTGAATTATGTCTGTGAGTAAAACAGAACTCATTTTGCAGCAAACTTCCATGCAGGAAGTTTGTTATGGTAAAGTTATTTTTAAAAATCTAACACGGCGGTTGCATTTAGAACCAGTGTATCTTTCATTTGCCATACAACAAGTATTTTTATGTAAAGTTTATGATGAGTTCTTTGGTCAGATTAGGTGAGTGTCCAAAATAGCTCCGGACATTCTGGGGAAATGTTGCTACATATTCACAATGTATAACCACGGTTTGCAGCTCTAAATATGCACATTTTCGAACAAAACATAAGTGTATTGTATAACCTGATGTTATAAGACTGTCATCTGATAAAGTTGTTCAAGGTTAGTGATTCATTTTATATCTTTTGCTGGTTTTTGCGATTGCTACCTTTTGCGGTGAATTGTGGTAAGCTAATATATAATTTGGCTATTGTGGTAAGCTAATATAATTCTATATTGTGTTTTCGCTGTAAAACACTTAAAAAAATCGGAAATATTGGCTGGATTCACAAGATGATTATCTTTCATTTGCTGTACACCATGTATTTTTCATAAATGTTTTATGATGAGTATTTATGTATTTCACGTTGCTCTCTGTAATTATTCTGGCTGCTTCGGTGCTATTTGTGATGGTAGCTGCAATGTAAAACTATGATTTATACCTCAAATATGCACATTCTTCGAACAAAACATAAATGTATTGTATAACATGTTATAAGACTGTCATCTGATGAAGTTGTTTCTTGGTTAGTGACTAATTATATCTCTATTTCGTCGGTTTTGTGATATCTACCTATGCGGTAGAAACATGGTGAAAATATGCGGTTGAGTCTTTGGCTATTGTGGTTAGCTAATAGAAATACATTTTTTTCCGATAAAAATCGGAAATGATGGCTGGATTCACAAGATGTTTATCTTTCATTTGCTGTATTGGACTTGTGATTTCATGAAAATTGTATTATATGATATCCCTGTCCCGTTAGGCTAGGCTATGCTAGTCAGCTTTTTTGATGAGGAGGATCCCGGATCCGGGAGGGTAAGCCATTTTGCCACAACTTTGGAAGTATACTTGCGGTCATTGTCCATTTGGAAGACCCATTTGCCACCAAGCTTTAACTTCCTGACTGATGTCTTTAGATGTTGCTTCAATATATCCACATCATTTTCCTCCCTCGTGATGCCATCTATTTTGTGAAGTGCCCTTCTGCAGCAAAGCACCCCCACAACATGATGCTGCCACCCCCGTGCTTCAAGGTTGGGAGGGTGTTCTTCGGCTTGCAAGCCTCCCCCTTTTCCTCCAAACATGACGATGGTCATTATGGCCAAACAGTTCTATTTTTGTTTCATCAGACCAGAGGACATTTCTCCAAAAAGTACAGTCTTTGTCCCCATGTGCAGTTGCCAACCGTAGTCTGGCTTTTTTATGGCGCTGTTGGAGCAGTGGCTTCTTCCATGCTGAGCGGCCTTTCAGGTTATGTCGATATAGGACTCCTTTAACTGTGGATATAGATACTTTTGTACCTGTTTCCTCCAGCATCTTCACAAGATCCTTTGCTGTTGCTCTGGGATTGGTTTGCACTTTTCGCACCAAAGTACGTTCATCTCTAGGAGACAGAACGCGTCTGTCACACCCTGATCTTAGAGATCCTTTTTATTCTCTATGTTTGGTTGGGTCAGGGTGTGACTCGGATGGAAAAATCTATGTTTTCTATTTCATTGTTGTTTTGCCGAGTGTGGTTCCCAATCAGAGGCAGCTGTCTATCGTTGTCTCTGATTGGGGATCATATATAAGTTGTGATTTTCCGTTTGGGTTTTGTGGGGTGTTATTTTTTGTTTAGTGTCTGTGCCTGACGGAACTGTTCGCTTTCGTTTTTGTATTTGTTATTTTTGTTTGAGTGTTTCTTGTAATAAATATCATGAACACTTTCCACGCTGCGCTTTGGTCCACTCTTCCTTCCACCGACGACGAGCGTTACAGCGTCTCCTACCTGAGCGGTATGACGGCTGCGTGGTCCCATGGTGTTTATACTTGCGTACTATTGTTTGTACAGATGAGCTTGGATAAAAATTACGTGTGGAGGTCTACAATTTTTTTTCTGAGGTCTTGGCTGATTTCTTTTGATTTTCCCATGATGTCAAGCAAAGAGGCACTGAGTTTGAAGGTAGGCCTTGAAATACATCCACGGGTACACAAATTATGCCAATTAGCCTATCAGAAGCTTCTAAAGCCATGACATCATTTTCTGGAATTTTCCAAGCTGTTTAAAGACACATTCAACTTAGTGTATGTAAACTTCTGACCCACTTGAATTGTGATACAGTGAATTATCAGTGAAATAATCTGTCTGTAAACAATTGTTGGAAAACTTACTTGTGTCATGCACAAAGTAGATGTCCTAACCGACTTGCCAAAACTATAGTTTATTAACAAGAAATTTGTGGAGTGGTTGAAAAACGAGTTTTAATGACTCCAACCTAAGTGTTTGTAAACTTCCGACTTCAACTGTACGTATTCAACCCCCTGAGTCAATACATGTTAGAACCACATTTGACAGCCATTACAGCTGTAAGTCTCTAAGAGCTTTGCACACCTGGAATGTACAATATTTGCACATTATTCTTTTAAAAAGTCTTCAAGCTCTGTCCAGTTGGTTAGACAGACATTTTCAAGTTTTGCCATAGATTTTCAAGCCGATGTAAGTCAAAACTGTAACTATGCCACTCAAGAACATTCCATGTTGTCTTGGTACTCCAGTGTAGATTTGGCCTTGGGTTTTAGGTTATTGTCCTGCTGAAAGGTGAATTTGTCTCCCAGTGTCTGTTGGAAAGCAGTCTGAACCAGGTATTTCTCTAGGATTTTACATGTGCTTAGCTTTATTCAATTTATTTTTATTCTAAAAAACTCCCTTGTCCTTGCCGATGACAAGCATACCCATAACATGATACAGCCACCACCATGCTTGAAAATATGAAGAGTGGTACTCAGTGATGTGTTGTGTTGGATTTCTG